>NC_057799.1:276097059-276697059 GCF_018294505.1 Triticum aestivum | reverse complement strand
TGGTTCTTGATAGCTTCAGTGATCCTGCGAGATGGTTAGGTCACCTGTGCCAGACGAATTTCCTGAGGCGATCCCATGAGAAGGCCAGACACCAACGACCCTAGGAGGTGACGTGAACGGGGCCGGCCCGCCAGACAGAGCTCAGTCATTGGGTTTATCAACGCTGCAGGGACGGACCCGAGCACAGACGCCGTGCCAACCCTACTCATGCGAGGAATCCTAAGGGAAGACAACCGGCACGCAGCTCCCATGGCAACGAGGGTGGTTGCGGGTGGGGTATCGATGTACCAGATAAGCAGGTAATAGCCATAGATAACTCATGCAAGGAGACAAGCTAGCTTAGGTAGATGCAAGAACGATACATGCCACTGGGATGAACCCGAGCGGCCTGGGGATGATGCAGGCCAAGGGGCTCCCCCAACAGAGTAAGCTGAAGGTGCAAAAAGATACATGCCGCAGGGATAGGCCCGTGCGACTTGGGAATGATGCAGCCTGAGGGGCGCTCCCGGCTGAGTAAATCGGAAAATGTCACCTGGTTCCGTTGTCGAAGGAGTGTTGAGGTAGCTGGCGGTACGCTGAAGGGGTCGCTCCTCACGAGCCACCAGGGCCCTGAGCCTCAGGAGGCTCTAGGGGCTCGGGTGGTTCCTAGAGGACCGTCGCCATCTCCGCCCGGACCGCGTGATACCTGGCCTCCTGAGCCGCCAGGATGCTCCGTAGATGACGCTGGTAGGTGACAGCCGCGTTCAGTAGGCGAAACAGCATGCGAACATAGCTGTGAGGTGGACCCTCGCACCGGCCAACGTGCGAAGGCCAGAAGCGCTCCTGAGATGCGGCCCTGTTGAGCCCTGGAATGTCGATGCAAACGCGCCGCCCGCCGTCCTCGCCAGGATGGGGAGCTGCGCTGGGTGGTGGGCGGCGGTCGCCGCGCATTGTCCTTGCTTTCTGAAGCTCCTGGATTGCCTGGGTGATGAACTCCTGAGCACCAGGCGCTCCTCGCCTTGTGCCCTCTTGAGGGAAACGTGCAGCGAAGCACGCCTCCATGTGGTGCCCGAGCGCCTCCCTCGTGACATTGGCTAGGTCTGAGGCTCTCCAGAAGAGAGCCCCCGAGCCCAGCTTGAGGAGGTCGCCTGGCGCGCCTTGCTATGCGAGGGAGGGAGGCGCCCCGGCTGCAGATCCTGAGGTGGTGCCACTGGAGACACTGCTTCCCTGAGGCGCTGGGTGGATTAGCTGCTTCTTCTTCTTGGGGATGGCATCTGGAGGGTACACGATGCCTTCATTGTCGGGGTCTTTGACTGCTGCAGCTTGGAAGGCGCACTCCAGGGAGCACACCGCATCTCTTTCTTCGCAGGGGACCATGGTGACTCCGCTGCTTCCTGGCATCTTGAGGACGTTGTCACCGTGGTGGGTCACTTCCATGAACTTGGCCAATGCTGGATACCCGAGGATGGCGTTGTACGGCCGACGGATATGGGCGACGTCGAAGTCAATGAGCTTGGTGTGGTAGTTGTTGCGCTGGCCGAAGGTGACGGGGAGGTGGACCTGCCCTATTGGGGTTGTGGAGCCGTCGTTCACTCCTGAAAAAGGCTTGGTAGGCTGTAGCTGATCGTATGGCACTTGGAGGCTATCGAACATCTCGACAGACAGGACATTGAGCCCTGTGCCGCTGTCAATGAGGGTCTTCGTGACTTGGACGTTGCTGATGACGGGTGAGCAAAGCATCGGGAGGGAGCTGGCGGTAGCCGCGCACTTGAGCTGGTCCGACGAGCTGAAGGTGATGGCGCACTTCGACCACCTGAGCGGGCGCGTGGCCTCGAGCCTGGGAAGGGCCGCGTTCACCTCGCAAGCAAACTGCTTGAAGATGCGCTGGGAAGATGGGGCCTGAGCACCGCCCAAGATGCAAGCGGTAGAGCGCGGCCCCTGGAAGCCGCCAGCCCCCTCGTCCTGATGGTGGTCGTCGTTCCTTCTTGGCGGTGGCGGCAGCGAAGGGAGGCCAGGATTGCCCTGAGGACGGTCCTCATGAGGCTGGTCCCTCCGGGCGCCCTCACGAGGCTGGTTCTGCCAGTGGTTCTCGCGAGGCCGGTCGCGCCACTCCTGACGGGGGCCGCGGTCGTCCGAGCGTCCTCCACTTCGTCCTCCTCCTCGGCCGTAGCCCCGGTCGTTGCGCTCGGGGCGTCGACCGAAGCGTCCATCTTGAATGGCCCTGAGCTCTTGGCAGTCATTGGTGTTGTGGCTGTGTACGTTGTGGAAGGCGTAGAATGGACGACTGCTTTTGGACGACTTGGGGTGGTCCCGGCCGTGCTTCGTATATGGCTCCACCGCGAGCACGGCTACCCCCTTGCGCTTCACATCCTTGGCCTTGGCTTTCTTCTCTTCTAGGTCGGCACCAGGGAGTTCGAGGAGGAAGAGGCGCCCCTCCTCAGCTCTCGCACACTTGGTCGCCATGTTGAACATCTCCAGTGCCGTGCATATCTCCTCGTGGACAGCGAGCTCCTCCTTCATCTTGACATCACGGACGCCATCAGAGAACGCTGAAATGATGGCCTCGTCCGTCACCTTGGGGATCTTGAGGCGAACTCTATTGAAGCGCTGGATGTACTTCTGCAGGGTCTCTCCTGGCTGCTGCTTGATGCGGTGTAGGTCACCCGCGGCCGGCGGGTGGTCGCAAGGGCCCTGGAAGTTGGCGACGAAGCGGTCGCGCATCTCATCCCAGGAGGAGATCGAACCCGGGGGCAGATTCAGGAGCCACGAGCGAGCACCATCTTTGAGAGCCATGGGAAACCAGTTCGCCATGACTTTCTCGTCGCCGTTGGCCGCCTCGATGCTCAGCTCGTAGAGCTGCAAGAACTCCGCAGGGTCGGGGGTGCCGTCGTAGCGCGGAGGCAGGTCCGGCTTGAACTTGCCTGGCCAAACGACGCTACGCAGCTCCAGAGTGAAGGCACGACAGCCTGCTGTAGCCACCGGGGCCCGCTGCGGGGGCGGAGCTTGGTCTTGATTCCTGTGCACCGCTGCCGCAGGTGGCACGCGGTCTTGACGTGGTGGCGTCGGGAGTGCGGGAGCGTCTTCTCGCGGTCGGGGAACTTCTTGGCAGCTTCCTTCTTCATGCGCGGGCGCCCGGCGCCGCGGGTCCCGCCGAGGGGCTGCGCATCTTGGTGCTAGGGCTCCGCCTTGGGGCGGAGGCGGCGAAGGCGCTCCGGGAGCTACATCGCCCGCCGCTGGAGGAGGGTGAGGCAGCGCGAGGAACGGTGCGGGGGAGCCCCCAGCGGCGGTGACAAGCTCGACGATGCGGTCCAGTCAGTCCTCGTAGAGGTCGTCGACCGGGCGGTAGCGCAGGAGCTCACGTGCCATGAGCAGCGCGGCCTGCGCGTCCGTGGGCGCGCGACGAGCGTGGGACGACGAGCCGGCCGGAGTCAGTGACGGGGTAGCAGTGCGGCCATCTCGCCGCACAGAGGGGTGCAACGAAGATGCTTGCTGCTCGTTTCCTGCCAGGCCGGTGGCGGTGTTGGCGGCGGGCGATGGAGAACGACGGGGAGGCCCGTCGATAGGGGCTGTCTGAGTGACACGGGCGGCCAGGGCGGCCCAACGCTCGGCGCGAGCTCGACGCGCGTCTGCCATGGATGCGGTGGAGCGTAGATCGACGGAAGGGAAGCCTCAGTGCACCCCTACCTGGCGCGCCAAATGTCGGATTACGGGTTCCGGCAAAACCCTTGAGGTTCGAACTCTGGGGTGCGCACGAAGATCTCTCTTCCCCTAGCTCACGCTCTCACCACGATCTCAAAGCTTAGCTCGCCGAACCCGAAGAACAAGGGACACAACAATTTATACTGGTTCGGGCCACCAATGTGGTGTAATACCCTTCTCTAGTGTGATGTGGTGGATTGCCTTGTAGGCTGGGATGAACAAGTACAAGGGAAGAACTACCTCCTGAGGAGAGGCGTTCTTGAGCTCGATGAGCTTGTGTGTGTGGATGGAATGGATCTGATCCAAGATCAGTTGGGGCTGAATCCGTTTCCTCCCACGGTGGGGTGGCTAGTCCTATTTATAGAGGCTCGGGTCCTCTTCCCAAATATTAGGCGGGAAGGGATCCCACAATGGCCAATTTGAAGGGGGACAGCTAGTACAAGCTATCCTGACAAAAGGTGGTCTTCGTCTGCCAAAGGCTCTGGTAGTGACGCCGTCGCGGGCTCCGCAATGACCTCCGTCCTGCCGTCCTACTGGTCTTGGTCTCATTGCACCGATATGGAAACCTTTGCCTGACGCCTCGGGACTCCTCCCCTATGCCTGCTCCTTTAGCACCGAAGAGGAAACTAGTACTCTACGCCCGCTGGCGCCCGCCTGGCCTTGGTCGTCATGGCTCACATCACGGGAACCTCACGAGGTGTCCCTCACATTGATCTCTCCGCCCCTCGCATGCCAGCCTAGTGAGGCTGCCCCTGAGGAGGTCTTGTGTCGCCTGCCTCGCGAGGCTTGGCTCCTCGCGAGGGTCTTGAGTGTCTCCTGGTGAAGATCGGCCGTACCAGGCTGCTAGTGGAGCCACGCCGTGGGCCGCAGGCACGCAAGTCTGGGGACCCCCGTTCCCAGGACGCTGACACCGATGCATTAATTACACCACATGCATGCATGACCACTTAATGACCAAGAACTTATACATGCATTGGTGAGTTTTTTCTTCATCCTTGCATGCAGTGATTTAATACACCTTGAAATCTAAACATGTGATGGTAAGTAGTAGAATTGAGAGTTATAAACGGAAAAACAAACTTTTTGAGATGAGCCCTATAAACCGGAAAGGAGGGAGTACCTCCTTTTTTTTATTCTAGAAACAACCACACATGAATATTGGACGGCAGCAGCACAGCAACTGAATCAAAAATCGAAACCAACCAATGAACTCCGAGACTAACTAATGGTGAGCGTTTGCTAGTATCATGTACTCCGTTTGTCCATGTATATAGGGCTTAATGCATTTTCCGAGACTAACTTTGGCCCTGTTTGGATCCATGGGTTAGAGTTAATTTGAGCTAGTTGGGGCTCAAATAGCCCTAAAGTATCCAAACATGAGGGTTAAATTGGAGCAAGTTGCACCGAACCCACCAAAAAAACTATCACACCCAAGAGGTGCTAATTGGAGATGGTTCTCATTGGGCCGACTGAAAAGTCACTTTTCTCTCTCCATCAAGTGCATTTATTGTCAATCCAACCCTGTCATCCGAACACCTCTTTGGCTATAGTTAGTTCTGGGTTAGTCATGAGTTAATCTAACCTCTAGCTAAGTTAGAGTATCCAAACAGGAGTAGTATAGGACATGCAAGTTGCTCAAAGCATACAGTCAAATTCGTACATGAAAGGATCTTTTTTTTAAATGGAACGTGAAAGGATCTTCGAATGATATAATTTTCAAATTATATAAAATCTTATCAATAGTCAAAACCAAGTGTTACTTCTACACCAAACAAGTTCAAAACAAGAAACTGGACCCACTCACGGCATGGCACGCCTGTCTCGTTTGGTCCATCGGTCAAAGCGCTTCCTCTTCTTGGCAAAACAATAGAGTACAGTAAATTTTTTAGAATGCTCTTGGCATGTCGCTAATGTATGATGAGTTAACCGACCTCAATCGCAAAAACGCCAGCCCGCCGCACTTTGAGAGAGATGAGGAGCGAGAAGCGATACGTGCTGGTGGATTACTAGAGCTAGGTGTCGCACGGAGGTCAAGAAATATGGTGATAGCGGTGGGTTAGCCATGTACAGTATGATGTAACTACACTGGGCTACCGTGTTCCGTACTCTTCCGGTCTATTGTGGAGATGATTGGTTGATTTTATATCACTGAATAATATAAAATATTATGAGTGCAGACGCTCCACCACGAGGTTCCTTGCTCCTTCTCGGTCATCGGGCGTGCGTGTAATGCTATTAATTAGCAAATAAACATTCTTGTTTCTTGACATATCAACCAATAAGAGATGTGGGCGTGCATGTTTTCAATGACTTGAGACTACCAAACATGACATGCAGTGGTTAGTTCATTGCATGCAATGCTATTAATTAGCAAATAAACATTAAGTTCTCATGTTTTTCCCTCATTCTTGGTCACGGTGCACAACCAAAGATGACTTATTCACCTGGGCGGAGGGAGTAATATAAAATATTATGAGTGCAGACGCTCTATCGCGAGGTTCCTTGCTCCTTCTCGGTTGTCGGGAATCTATGAGGATGTTTGGTTCATGGCCACACCACGTAGAATCTATGAGGTGAGTCTTTGGTTCAAGCCACACCATAGTCAAGCCACACTTGGACCCCACATGGCATACACACAAAAATTAAAGCAAGATTCCCTTAGGCTTGCCAACTTGTGGCTCTCATTTTGATGAACTAACCTTAGGCAGGCTTGGCAAAAATGTGTGGCGAAGTGTGGCAATGCTAGGCCTAGAACCAAACAGCCCTTTTGCCACAACTAACCTTAGGCAAAGTGTGGCTGCCACAAAAAGTGTGGCTATGGCCACCACAAGTGTGGCAAGATTTGGCATAAATTGAGCCTATGACATGTGGACCATACAACTAGAGAAGTGTGGCAAGCCACAAGTGTGGCAATGAACCAAACACATGTCTAAGATGTTGTGGCATGACTAAGGTTAGACGTGGCAACCTTAGGCTGGGAACCAAACAGGCGCTATGTTCTTCCACTCTTTGTTTACGTGAGCTTTGTTCATCCTTTTGCCAACACGTGGGACATCTAGCATCAAGGTGCACGTGTCATGCAAGAAAATGGAGATAAGCAGTGCGTAAGTGAGTCTTGCACTTCGATGGCACCTAGTAGTACACAATATTTTTTCTCCTCGATGGCACGTGAATAGCGCACGTACTCAATGGCGGAGCACGGGATGGTAGCCATGGACATGGTCGGCCCTTTTTGGAGAGAGTACTAAATAAATTTTGATGTGTCCCGTCAACTCGCAGAACGACGAGCTCCCTCGCCAACGCGTGCAGAGTGGCTCGCAGCACGAGGAGAAACTTTTACTTACAAGCTGTGGACGTGCAGCAGTTCATTTGGTGTCAGATTGCCAGAAGTACTACTGTAGTACCATCATTATTGTTCGACTTCCGGAAGAGGAGAAGAGCCAAGCACAAGGTCACGTACTAACCTAGTACTACTAGTATAGCCAAAGCTGGTCCACATTTTTAGAGCATGGTTAAATAATATAGGCGGCTCTTGCAGCGGCACATCATTAACACATTGCTCTTGCAGCAGCAAGTACTCTCTTCGTGAACAAAAATAAAGGATTGGAGTGGCATGTCCACTTGAATCCCATAGCATTAACACAGTTTTCCCCTAAAAAAACCAGAGTCTTTGACATAGGAAAGACAAAGGAAGTGAAAAAAAAGTTGGGTGGATGCTAGATTGGCAATTAACACATGATTACACGGGGAAAAAAATCTTATAGCATTCTATCCTATGAATCAAATGACCAATGTAGGTAGCACGCTGCTGCCTCTCATCGACGTCCTCTGCAGGAGTTTTCTTCTAGTAGTGGCGGAGCTTAGGCCAAGGACACAATTGATTTTCAGTAGGGCTCGATTAACTCAGCTATGTCTCCTAACTAGCAGCGCCCACCTGCAAATGAGCGCCACCGTGAGCTGCGCAACAATGATAGAGGCTCTGGGAGGACCAGAGGTAGGAGGGAGACGAGCCGACGAGGTAGCCCGATGACCCCTTGAGCTTGAAAGGCACCCGCATGATCTCCTCTCCTCGTAAGGAAGGTCGGGGTCCATTGGGTACATCTCCGACGACACCCGCGGCTTCCGACGGCGTCGTTGCCATTTCATTAGTGTAAATAATTAGTCAATTCCTAGTCAACAATCAAAACCACCTAAACTCTAACATGTGAACACTAAAACCGCTCAAGGGGGTGATATACCTGGTTTTAGAGATTTGAGGGTAAAAATCGTACCAAAATTGACTTTGGGGGGTTATTTGTCCATCAACTTACATTTGAGGGTGAAAAATATACTCTTTCAATGGTCCGCTAGTCAGAGTATTCTTTTTAGATTTATAACATGCGTGACCGAGTGTGAGCGAACTGACCTCAATCGACGGCAAAATCGCCTGTCGGACGCACTTTGAGAGAGATGAGGAGCAAGAAGCGATACGGGCTGGTCAGGTCATGCAAGAAAATGGTTGGTCTCATGTTTAAAAGTTGGTGTACTATAGTAGAGGTAGATGTAGATGTAGATGTAGATGTAGTGTAGACATAGATGCAGATGTAGATGTACATGTTGAGATGTAGAGATAAGTGAGACTCACCAACGGTCACCAACGTAGGCCGAGTATGTCCATGAATCACCCACAAAAAAAAAGGTGTACATGCATGAAGAGAAAAATTGCATGCACGGACGCACGTACTTTGTGCCTCATTCCCTAACACACGCGCACGAGTACACGGTGGAGCTCATTTCTGGATGAAGAGGCAGCTCACGTGATAATTTGATGCGTTTGGTAGTTGTTCACTTAGTGGAGGGCCGGGAACCACGTGTGGATGAATCAAAGTTCGACCATGATGCGGTGGCGTGTTTGTTTTTAATTTTTTTCTTCAATGGAACGTACGCAGTTTTTTTCTTGAATGGCACGTGAATCGTGCACATACTCAATGACGGAGCACGGGATGGGATGGTAGCCATGGACATGGTCGGCCCTTTTTGGAGACCACTACACTGGTACTTTGATGTACATTGTGAAAAAAACTACTTCTTTGATGTGTCATGTCAACTCGCAGAATGATGAGAAGCTTGCTTACTACGCCCTCTACATACCCACACTTTGTATGGCTAGTTATAGTGGGAGTAACTTAGCGCACTCCAAGAAAATTTTGCTTATGTGGCAAGTAGTTAATGAGAAGTGGTAACATAATATGTTACTGTAACATAGCGTTTCCCAAGACAAGATGAGTCTACAAGCTAATAAATGAAGCCATCTATAACATTACTACTATGTTACTTTGCACTATGAAGGTAGTAACATAGACTAGTGTCATATGCATGAAACTAGTGAGTATGGGAGCACATGATATTTCCCCGTTCGGACCGATCCCAAGTTGGCTTCTCACCTTCTTGGCCCACCAAAAACCCCTCCCCCTCCCGCGTGCTTCCCGCCCGGCGTCAGCTGAGCCTGCCGCTCCACATTGATGGCAAATCAGGGCGGCGCGACCTCTCACTACTTCCACCGTTGAAGCGGCGCGCCGACCGAGGGCACCGCCCGCTGCATGCCCGGCATTTCAGACTACACAGTGGAGAGTAACTTTAGAGAGAGTACTACAATTAGGTGACATAAGCAGGCTATAAGGATTTAAATATAGTATTTGTGCTTAGTTGAAGCAGAGAGAAGAGGAGAGAGAAGAGAAGCGGGTTGTAAACTTTTTGAGACAAAAGGTGGGGCAATTATTAATGATATAATATTATACTAAAGGGACTAACTATTGTACTAGCAGGCTATTAGGTTGGTTCTAGATGATGTGTCAACTTCATATAGCCAGATGTTGGCTATATTATTAACCATGGTCTAAGTGTGGTGTGAGTGGGACTAAAGTTTAGTCCCATACTGCTAGGTGAGTGTGATTTGCACCACTTTATAATGTGATCTATTCTAGCATTTGCATGAGCATGATAATAGGAAACCTACACTCGCATTCTTCGGGAATGAGCCTCTCCAAGGACAAAAGCTATGCACGTGGTCTATATTTTTGTTGGTCGGAAAATTTATTAAGTCATTAATTAATAATTAATGGACGCCTTAATTACTCAGCCATTTCTGATTCTTTTGGATAGTGGGGCTATTATTGACTTGGACGTAGGGTTTGGGCCAAAGGCCTACTATTATACTTGGTCTTACTCGCATGACCGACCTGACAGGCTCTACCCTAGCTAGCCGCCGCTGTATCATATGGTTTCGCACCGTTCCAGATCTTAGCGCCGTCACACAATTCTTCTCCATCCCTCCTTCCAGCATGCACCGCGAGAAGGGACAACAGTCCTCCGAACCCCGCCTTTCGTGATCCTGTACGGGAGAGGGGCGATCAGGTTTTTGGGGAGCACACTCCTGTGACTGCTGCCAGCGATGCCTTCCTCAATGACGGCCTTCTTCCACGACCTCGGTAACCTATTCATCAACGACATGGGTGACCACATCAACCACGGCGGTTCTGCTCCCGCTACAGTATGAGATTCTGTCCTCCTGGTTTAGTCCGCATCATTACTTTGATCTTTGCAATTCTTGTCATGATCTATTTACTGTTGATTCGGATTAAATCTCATAGTAAATTGCTTATATATTCAACAATCCAATCCAAAAACCTGATTATAGGCAATTTACTCCGAGTGGTTTTGCTGCGCTTTTGAAGCCGCCTACTTTTAAGGGGGTGCAATATAAAAGGTGGCGCACAAGAGCAGTATATTGGTTTCAGATCATGTACTGCTATGACGCCACTAAGGGTAAGCCTGAGGTCGATCTTAATCCTACACAGCAGGAAGCTTTTGAGAACATGGATACCCTCTTGAAAGCCGCCCTGGTGAGTGTTCTTGAGATTCCATTATGGATTCATATATGTCGTTTGACAGTGACAAAGACATGTGGGCTGCGCTCGAGGCCACGTTTGGGGCCTCAGGCGCTGGCAACGAGTTGTACATCATGGGGCAATTCTGTGACTACAAGATGACTGATGAGCGCTCTGTTGTTCAGCAGACTCATGAGATACAGTCACTCGCTAAGGAACTTGAGTACTTTAAGTGTGTCTTGCCGGACAAATTTGTCTCTAGGACCATCATCGCCAAGCTTCCACCTTCGTGGAACAATTTTGCTACTTCTCTGAAAAACAAGACACATGAGTTTCCCATTTCGGATCTCATTAGCACTCTTGATTTTGAAGAGAAGGCGAGAGCAAAAGACACACGTGCTCGGGTCGCTGAGGGAGCTTCTAGTGCCCACATGGTACACGAGAAGAACTTCCAGCCCAACCAGCCCCAAAACAACAAGAACAAATCTCAGGGGAAAGGCAAGTTTAATGCAAAGAACAAGCCGTCACATTCTACCAACTTCAAGAAGAATTCTCATAACGGGAAGGGACACAAACCTCAATTTTGGTAGCACCGCACAAAATTATGTGGCTGCATCCACCTGCTGCCAGCTAACCTCATGGTGCTCCAGGTATTCCTACATTAGTAACTAGGTACAATGACCACCACAAGATGAAATAAGCTTATTCGTACGTTGACTTGCTGATTGCAGTGCGGAACGATCCTGTCATGTGTGGAGGAGCAAACAAGCAGTGCAGCCGAAGGTGGAAATCGACTAAGGACTTATGAAATTATATATAACCTTCCTCAGGCAGGTCAGTATCCCCTTCGTCCAGATGATCGTGTTTTCTCATGCTGAGCTATTGATATGTGCTACTGTTTTGCAACACCGTTTAAGTATAGCTATTGTTTTCCTATCTTTTCAGATTCATGACAATGAAGATGATTTCAGGTGAACTGCATAATATGGACTGATGTTGAGTCATATCTATTATCTCATGTGTTTACTGCAAATGTGTCAGCATCAATTGCAAGATGAGGCAGCTAGCTAGCTCTGGAGTTGCCAACATGCTCAAAGTGCTCGCAACATTGAGAAGAAACAAGCATGCCCAGGAAATTAATGCGTGCGTAGGGAGGCCCTTTGCTCAGAGAAGCATCGACCAATTTTCTTTATTTCCACACCTTCTTACAGCTTTGTTTGGTTATAGTATGGTGAATCATTGAGATGCATAAACATGCTGAACTTTTGTTCTTGTGAATGTTAGCATGCATACCGTACCTTATGAAGCTTAGTTCAATGTGAATGTTGACTAGCATGTGAACCTTCACAATCTAGTAAGTATATTGTAAGCCTGTTATTTGACACCTCACTTTGCCGCGCTACGCGACCAGTGTGAGTGTCTGCATCCAGTACCGCATCCTCTAATTTGGTGGATGCCAAGTTGAAAAAGGTTACCGATGAGTAGCCATAAGCTTGAGGCGTCTCTTTTTTTCTTTCGAATGGGCAATAAGCTGGAGAGTGCCTCGGGCTGCCTCTAGCACAAGGCCCTCCAGTACGAAACGCGGGCAACCGACAGGGCCGATACAAAAGCCTATCCATCTTCAAGCCCATTTGTTTTTGTTTTTTGCGCGGAGAAGCCCATATTTCTTGAAGAGGGGGCGATCCCAGAAAAACCCTCCTTCCTCGTTGCTTCCACTTATACTGCAGCTCACTGGACTTTCCCGCTTCCGTCTCCCCCCAATTCCCCCTGCTCCCCATCTTCCTCACTCGTCTAGAAAACCCCCGCTCACCTTCTTCCTCACTCGTACAGAAAACGCCTGCTCCTCTTCTTCCACTCGTACAGAAAACCCCAGCCCTCCTTCCTCCCCACTCGCACTGCCACTAGGCTCGTCTCTGGCTACTCTGCTCAAACCCGTGAGTTCGGCGCGATGCCTGCAAGGAAAATGGAGTTGGCTGGCCCCAGCGCGACGATGAGGCTCCCACCAGCGGCAACGCCGGTTGTAGATCCCGCACCCGGTAGCGCGGGGAGAAGCGGCGAGCCCCCCCCCCCACCCGGATCTGAGGAACCGGTAGAATCTCCGGTGGACCGCATCAGCGATCTCCCAGACGTCATCCTCGAGGAGATCATCTCGCTTCTCCCCACCAAGGATTGCTGCCGCACACAAGTCCTCTCAACTCAGTGGCGCCCGATATGGCGCACCGCGCCCCTCAATCTCGACTGTTGTCAGATTTCTGTCCTTCATGAATTTGATCTCCTCAGAGCCATAATCTCCTCTCACCAGCAGGGCCCTATTCAACGCCTCTTCATCCCGACACGCTACCTGTTGTCCATACCCTGCATGGTGGACGCTTGGCTGACATCCCCTAAATTTGGAAAGCTCCAGCAATTTGAGTTCTACCATTACCACGAAAGTTTCGTACCACGAACACACCAAGAATTTGTGCACACACCACCGTTGTCCATCTCGCGGTTTCCTCCTCTCTCCACACCGCCACCTTCGCCCAGTGCCATCTACCACACGATTTGGTACAAATGCTTCGAATCCCACTACTAAAAAAACTTTTGCTTTTGGTGGTTTATCTGTCGGAGGCCTCACTGCACAACATCATCGACTCCAGTTGCCCTGCCTTGGAGCACTTGCTGATTGTTTTGGGAATAGAAATCCCTATCAGTTGTCTCCAAATAAAGGCGCCTCACCTTAAAAGCATTGGAATTTGTTTTGAAGGACAACAGCTCATCATCGAAGATGCCCCTTCACTTCAAAGGTTGCTCAATGATGATTGTTATAAACCTTCGCAAATAACTATCGTCTCTGCGCCCAAACTGGAGACCTTGGGTGTAATTCGTGATCCGTTTAATGCTCACAGAAAGTTGGTGTTTGGCTCCTCACTTTTTCAGGTACCGTATATTATCATCTACACATTTGTAATCATAAGCTGCATTTTTCATTTGTGCGCATAAGTTTTATATCATCTTGGAGTACACTTTGGGTACTAATATTATGTTATATGCTTAATGAAGAGTTCTTCCATGGATAGCCTATCAATGATGCTGGATTCTGTCAAGATCTTATATATCGGAATGTTTAGTTATGATCCGAACATAATTATTGGCTTGCTGCGATGCTTTCAATCTCTGGAGAATTTATATATAAAGGTGATGATTTCATGCACATTGAAAGCCCGTATATATTGTACTAGAATTAACCGTTCAGCTGTCGCTCTTTCGACATACTCATTTTTCATACCTTAACTGTTTTCAATCTTCATGTCTACTTAGGCACTGCTACCACATGGAGAAAAACGTATAACCAATCAGTGGCGTAATAAGCACCAGGATTTTCTCAGTTCTCATGACATTCGTTTGAGGACAATAACGATGGATGGATATGCATCCAACCAGGCAAACAAAAGCTTTGTCACATTCTTCCTGTTGAATGCGAGGTTACTATTGTCCATGTGGCTTAAGTTTCTCGTAAAGAGATTTCTCACGGACAGACATGTTGAACAGCAAAAAAAGAAGTTTCAGGTGGACAAATGGGCTTCTAAACATGCTCGGCTTCTATTTACAACAACTTGTAGTCATCCTCCAATAATTTTTTTTGCACGGGATGTTGATTTTATGGATCAGACCGATCCATTTGTTTGTGACTGCAAAAAAGGGTGGTTTGGTTAGATGTTATTGCCATGTTCAATCTGGGTCTTGTCTAAATTTGATGAACAATTAATCCTTGGGCTTTTGTAGTGTTTGTAAGCTTCAGTTACATGTTGTTGCCCTCGTACTTCCCTCCGCCTTTGGCTTGTTCCCGTCCGAGGCCTCGCCGTCGTTCTCCGCCTTGGTTCACTCGCTGTGCCCGCCGCCATCTGGCGTTGTCAACATGGTCAACAACCGAGAGGAATCAGGAGATGATTGTATGTGGAGAGGCTGACAGTAGGGACCCACCAGGGTCATTGCATTACGCAAGCAGGTGCCTCGTTATTACTCCTACAAGCCAAAAAAATACTTCCTCCTAATTGTTTGACAACTAGGTCCCAAGCCATCGTCAATGTAGTCAATAAATGAGAAAATTACACAACGAGTGGATAACACCAGGGACGTAGTAGCTCGCCCAGTTGTTTTTTAGTTTTAGAGACGGAGCTCAACTGCGCGCTGTGCAAGGGCTGTGGCCCATCTAGCCAACGCTTATGCTTTTATTTAAGCACATGACTAGCCCAGTTGATATCTTTTTTCGTTCTGAAAATGGCTAGCCCAGTTCTTTTTTTTTTGGAGCATACCCAACCGAGGCCTACTTGCTTTTCTCAGCCCTGCTGGGCCACAAATCTTTCAAGACGAGGAGGGATGTAAGTAGTAAGAAATGGGCTTCCCCAGAAAATGGTCTATAAGTTGTAAGAAATGGGTTGTAAATTTTTAAACCAAAGCAACCGGAAATTACCTTAAAATATTGCCTTTTCTGGATTTCTCTACTCTTATAAAAAGCAGAGTTGGTGATGATGGTGTGCCTGCACTCCTCTCCACATTTGCAGATACGGCCTTCCCACACTCCTCTCCACATTTGCAGATACGGCCTTCCCACACTCCTCTCCACATTTGCAGATACGGCCTTCCCTCGTTCATCCTTTTCTCCCACAAGATAAACTACTCATACAAATGCATCTTCATGTTCCATGCAACGCACGGGCATCTTGCTAGTAAATATTTTAAATTTCATTCATTTTTTTGCGGAGAATTTTTTTATTTTATTTTGATATATTTTTTTAAATTATTTTTAACGTGACTCGAAATTTCGTGATTAAAAGAGTTCGGACCCCACCGAAATATGAAAAATTTCGTTGAATGTTTTAGTAGTGCCCAGAATATATGGTCTGTAATGCTAATAAAAAGAATATGGGCTTCAAAATATCCTTAAGAATTAGCAAATGGGCTGTAAATTATTGAAAATAATGGTAATGGGCCGTATGTTGTTTTTCACAGGTTTGGAGGCTGACTTCTGGGCCTACTAGGTTGATGATGACGTTGTCCTAAAAAAATTTTGACGCGTATGCAAGGCTTTGTCAACTTAGTCAACATAGAGCAGTGACTGTTGGATGTCCATCCAATGGCCACCGTGCTTCTTCAATCTCTGATCTTCCTGCTCCAGCCGCCCAAACCAGCACCGGCGAGACTACCTGCTCCCTCCTCCCGTGGCCGGCTGTGCTGCCGCCAGGCCATCCCTCTACCTGTCGGCGTCCTGGGAATGGGGGTACCCAGACTTGCCTGCCTGCGGCCGCGAGCGTGGCTCCACCAATGGCCCGGTATGGCCCAGCTTTGGCAACAACAGCTCAAGACCCTCGCGAGGGGCCAAGCCTCGTGAGGCGGACGACGCCAAGACCTCCCTGGGGGCGGCCTTGCTAGGCTGGCTCCCGAGGAGCAGAGATATCTATGCGGGGGGCACCTCGCAAGGTTCGTGTGATGTGAGCCATGACGACCAACGCCAGGCGGGCGCCAGCGGGTGCCGTGTACTAGTTTCCTCTTTGGTGCTAAAGAGGCAAGCGCAGGTGAGGAGTCCTGAGGCATCAGGCAAAGGTTTTCGTGTCGGTGCAACAAGACCAAGACCAGCAGGACGGGAGGACGGAGGTCATCGCGGAGCCCACAACAGCGTCACCACCAGAGCCTTTGGCAGGCAAAGACTACTTCTGTCAGGATAGCTTGTACTAGTTGTCTCCCTTCAAAATTGGACGTTGTGGGATCCCTTCCCGCCTACATTTGGTAATAGGACTAGCCACCACCATAGGAGGTAACTCATCTTGGATTGGATCCATTCCACCACGGCCATCTCACCAGCTCATCGAGCTCAAGAACACCTCTCCTCCTGAGGCTGTTCATCCACTGTACTAGTTCATCCTTAGCCCTCGAGGCAATCCACCACCACCACACTGGAGTAGGGTATTACACCACAACGGTGGCCCGAACCAGTATAAACCTCTGTGTCTCGTGTTCTTTGGGTTCGTCGAGCTAGGCCGTGGGATCGTTGGGTAGGCAGGCTAGGGAGAAAGAGTCCTTTGTGCGCACCCCAGAGTTCGAACCTCTCAAGGGTCTGCGGAACCCAAAAGCTTCGCCTCTCCGCCTGCTTCACCTCTTCGTCCGGCTCCCATGGCCGGCACTGCTCCTCCAACTGGATTGACGGACATGCGCGGAGGCGCCATGGGCCTCCGGGCCTTCACCCCTGCCTTGCGGCAAGTGCAGTGGCCGCACAAGTTCAGGCCGGAGATGCCGCCGCGCTATGCGGTGCAGCGGATCCATCGGCCTTCCTACTAGCATACGAGGAGGTTGTTCTTGAAGCTAGAGGCGACGACAAGGTCATGGCCAACTAGTTCCCCGTGGCCCTCGTCAGCGCGCCGCGCGCCTGGCTGCTCAACCTGCCAGGATCTTCTATGGCCTCCTGGGAGGAGCTGCGCGGCCTTTTCGTCGCGTGCTTCGCAGCACCGGCACCCCTCGCCGTTGCGGCCCTCCTCGGCAGCTCGCGAGCGCCGCCCTCGGACCGCCACGTCAAGCCGTTCTTCCGCCAAATGGGTGTCGTCTCTATGCACCAGGGAGCCCCTCCGGGATGGGCGGCGCCCAAGGCCGACCTCACCTTTGACTCGCGGGACCACCCGGCAACCTCCGCTGACTCGGGCGCACTCCCGATGCTCTGCACGCGCACCATCTGCAACGTAGCAGTAACCAAGACTCTCATCGATGGCGGGGCCGGCCTCAACGTGCTCTTCGTGGAAGCTTTCAGCTTGCTTCATGTACCGTACGGCCGGCTCCGTCCCACCAAGCCCTTCTCCGGGGTCGGAAGCGGTTCCACCAGCCCCCTAGGGAAAATCCGCCTCTCAGTCACCTTCGGTACCCGCGACAACTACCGCACCGAGCTTATCGACTACGACATCGCTCGCATCGGCCTCCCGTACAACGCCATCCTCAGGTACCCTGCCTGGCTCAGTTCATGGCGGCGACCCATCCAGCCTACAGCCTCATGAAGATGCCGGGGAGCAGCGGCGTCCTCACCATGGCCGGAGACACCAAAGAAGCCCTGAAGGCCCTTAAGCTCACCTTCAGGGCCGCAGCGACAGCACGCCCGGTCGATGGAGCCGCCCCCGGGGCTAAAGGGGCTGCGCCAGCGAAAAAGAAACAGTTGTTCACTCAAGATCGGGCCAAGACGAAGCAAGTGCCAGTCGAGGATGATGGGACCTCGGGAGCCACCTTCACCATAGGTGCCAACCTCGACCCGGACCAGGAAGAGGCACTGGTGAAATTCCTACACGCGAACAAGGAGGTATTCGCCAGGGAGCCCAAGCAGCTGGTGGAGGTCCCCAGGGGAGTGATCGAGCATCACTTGAGGGTGTGCCCCAATGTGCGCCCGGTGAAGCAGAAGGCGCGGCGACAGTCCACGGAGAAGTAGTCCTTCATCATCCAGGAAACCCGCAAGCTACAGGCAGCGGGTGTCATCCGCGAAGTCCGGTACCCAGAGTGGCTGGCAAACTCCATCGTCGTGCCCAAGAAGGACGGGAAGGAACGCATGTGCGTCGACTTCACCAACCTCAACAAGGCCTGCCCTCAGGACCCGTTCCCGCTCCTGCGCATCGATCACATCATCGACTCCACCACTGAGTGTGACTTGTTATGTTTCCTAGATGCTTTCTCGGGTTACCACCAGATCAAGATGGCGGTGGAGGATGTGGAGAAGATGGCCTTCTTGACCCCGTGTGGGGTGTACTGCTACACCTGCCTACTGTTCGGGCTACGCAACACTGGGGCGAACTTCCAGCGACTGATGCACATCGCTCTGGGCCGGCAGCTCAGGAGGAACGCTGAGGCCTATGTCGACGACATTGTGGTAAAATCTCGGGAGGCAAGGACCCTTATTCAGGACCTGGAGGAGACTTTCGCCAGCCTGCGCAAGGTAGACCTGCGGCTCAACCCACAGAAGTGCGTGTTCGGCGTCCCCTCCGGCAAGCTACTGGGTTTCCTCGTGTCGCACAGGGGGATCGAGGCGAACCCGGAGAAAGTCAAGGCAATAGAAGACATGAGCCCGCCGCAAACTCTCAAGGAAATGCAAAAGCTCGCGGGCTGCGTGACCTCACTGCGGCGCTTTATCTCCAAGCTGGGAGAGCGCGCCCTACCGTTCTTCAAGCTGATGAAGAAGAAGGGCCCGTTCGAGTGGACCCCGGAGGCCGACCAGGCATTTCAAGACCTCAAGAGATACCTGACCAGCCCACCGGTGATGGTAGAGCCTCGTCCCCTCGAGCCCCTGGTGCTTTACCTAGCCGCCATGCCTCATTCTGCCAGCGCAGCGCTCGTGGCCTTCCAAGAGGAGCGCTGCTACCTCTTGGGCACTGCGTTGGTTTTCCCTTGAAGAGGAAAGGGTGATGCAGCAAAGTAGCGTAAGTATTTCCCTCAGTTTTTGAGAACCAAGGTATCAATCCAGTAGGAGGCTACACGCGAGTCCCTTGCACCTACACAAAACAAATAAATCCTCGCAACCAACACGATAAGGGGTTGTCAATCCCTACATGGTCACTTACGAGACTGAGATCTGATAGATATGATAGGATAATATTTTTGGTATTTTTATGATAAAGATGCAAAGTAAAATAAAAGCAAAGGAAATAACTAAGTGTTGGAAGATTAATATGATGAAGATAAACCCGGGGGCCATAGGTTTCACTAGTGGCTTCTCTCAAGAGCATAAGTATTTTACGGTGGGTGAACAAATTACTGTTGAGCAATTGACAGAATTGAGCATAGTTATGAGAATATCTAGGTATGATCATGCATATAGGCATCACGTCCGAGACAAGTAGACCGACTCCTGCCTGCATCTACTACTATTACTCCACACATCGACCGCTATCCAGCATGCATCTAGAGTATTAAGTTCATAAGAACAGAGTAACGCCTTAAGCAAGATGACATGATGTAGAGGGATAAATTCATGCAATATGATAAAAAAAACCCCATCTTGTTATCCTCGATGGCAACAATACTATACATGCCTTGCTGCCCCTACTGTCACTGGGAAAGGACACTGCAAGATTGAACCCAAAGCTAAGCACTTCTCCCACTGCAAGAAAGATCAATCTAGTAGGCCAAACCAAACTCACAATTCGAAGAGACTTGCAAAGATAACCAATCATACATAAAAGAATTCAGAGAAGATTCAAATATTGTTCATAGATAAACTTGATCATAAACCCACAATTCATCGGTCTCAATAAACACGCCGCAAAAGAAGATTACATCGAATAGATCTCCACGAGAGAGGGGGAGAACATTGTATTGAGATCCAAAAAGAGAGAGAGAGAGAGAGAGAGAGAGAGAGCCATCTAGCTACTAACTATGGACCCGAAGGTCTGAGGTAAACTACTCACACTTCATCGGAGGGGCTATGGTGTTGATGTAGAAGCCCTCCGTGATCGATGCCCCCTCCGGCGGAGCTCCGGAACAGGCCCCAAGATGGGATTTCGTGGGTACAGAAGGTTGCGGCGGTGGAATTAGGTTTTTGGCTCCGTATCTGATCGTTTGGGGGTACGTAGGTATATATAGGAGGAAGAAGTACGTCGGTGGAGCAACAGGGGGCCCACGAGGGTGGAGGGCACGCCCTAGGGGGTAGGCGCGCCCCCTACCTCGTGGCTTCCCTGTTGGTTGCTTGACATAGGGTCCAAGTCTCCTGGATCATGTTCGTTCCACAAATCACGTTCCCGAAGGTTTCATTCCGTTTGGACTCCATTTGATATTCTTTTTCTGCAAAACTCTGAAATAGGCAAAAAAACAGCAATTCTGGGCTGGGCCTTCGGTTAATAGGTTAGTCCCAAAAATAATATAAAAGTGAATAATAAAGCCCAATAATGCCCAAAACAGAAGATAATATAGCATGGAGCAATCAAAAATTATAGATACGTTGGAGACGTATCAAGCGCCAGGCCAAGGGCCTGCCGCAAAATGTCGCACCTTCGGCTGGGATGGTGCGGCACCAAGACAGCGCCCCTGAAGCCACAGCGGCGCCAGCAGATGACCAGGCTCCACAGGATGGCGCTCCTGAGACTACGGTGGACCCGATGGGCAACCAAGCTCCTGAGGACCCCCGGCCTCAGGAGGCGCCCCAACCTCTGGAGGCCTCGGACTCCATCGACGCTCCCATCCTTGTCGAGCACCCGGTATACTTCGTTAGCACGGTGTTACGGGATGCGAGGGCACGCTATCCCATGCCGCAGAAGCTTCGACTTGCGCTCGTCGTGGCCTCACGCAAGCTGCATCACTACTTCCAGGGTCACCCCATCAAGGTTGTCTCAACCTACCCACTGGAGAGGGTACTCCGGAGCCCTAATGCAGCCAGAAGGGTCGCCGAGTGGAACATCGAGCTGCAGGCATTCTTGCTGGAGTTCAGCACCACCAGGGTCATCAAGGGAGCTGCGCTCGCCAACTTCGTGGCGGAGTGGACTGACGCCGCAACACCCGAAGCAGGCGAGGACCGGTCTCTCTCGCCGGGTAGCGAGGTGCCAGACGGCTGGGTCATGTACTTCGATGGTGCCTTTGCGTGTCAGGGTGCGGGGGCTGGAGCCGTGCTCATCTCGCCCACTCAGGACAAGCTCTACTATGCCATGCAGCTCTGCTTCCAGCGGGGCGAGAAGGTCTCCAACAACATCGCGGAGTATGAAGGACTGATCGCCAGCCTCAAGGCAGCTGCAGCCTTGGGGGTAAGGCGCCTCACAATCAAGGGCGACTCTCAGCTCCTCATCAACTTTTCCAACAAGGTGTACGAGCCGAAGGACGAGCACATGGAGGCATACCTCGTGGAGGTACGCAGAATGGAGAAGCAATTCTTTGGCCTGGAACTGCAGCATGTGCCCCGTGGCACAAACAAGGAGGCTGACGACATCGCCAATAGGGCGTCAAGGCGTCGGCCCCAGGAGCCCGGTGTCTTCGAGGAGCGGCTCTTCAAGCCTTCAGCAGCCCCTCCGGCTGCGGAACCTATGCCGCCTCAGGAGGATCTTCCCCCGCCGCCAACCTCAGGAGCTCCCACCTACTGCCCGACCTCAGGAGCGAGCCTTCTCCTCGCGATCAAACCCCAGGAGGGGTGCTGGACCGAAGAATTCAAGGTGTACCTGCTGCAAGGGACCCTGCCGGAGAAGGAGGAGGGCGCAGAACGCGTGGCACGCCAAGCTACAGCCTATTGCATCCGGGACGGTGAGCTATACCGAAGGCGACCGAATGATGTTTCCTTGCGATGCATCTCCAGGGAGAAAGGGTGCGAGTTGCTAGCTGACATACACGACGGAGACTGCGGCATCATTCGTCGTCGCGCACCTTGGTGGGTAAGGCGTTCCGCAGCGGGTTCTACTGGCCCAGGGCACTCAACGACGCAACCGAGCTGGTGAGATCCTGCGAGGCCTGCCAGTTCCATGCCAAGCTAATCCACCAGCTTGCTCAGGGCCTCCAGACAATCCCACTCGCATGGCCGTTTGCGGTTTGGGAGCTGTACATCCTGGCCCATTCCCTCGAGCGCCCGGGGGCTACCGCTACCTCTACGGCACCATCGACAAGTTCACCAAGTGGGCAGAGGTGGAAGCTGTCCGCACCATCCCAGCCGGCTCCGCAGTCAAGTTCATCAAGGGTCTTGTGAGCCGGTTCGGAGTCCCTAATCGCATCATCACCGACAACGGCTCGCAGTTCACTAGCAATCTCTTCAAAACATATTGTGCTAACCTTGGAATGCAGATATGCTATGCCTCAGTGGCACACCCCAGAAGCAACGCCAAGCTGAGCGCGCCAACGTGGAGGTCTTGAGAGGCCTCAAGACAAGGACCTTCAAGAAGAAGCTCGAGGCCTACGGCAGGGGCTGGCACGACAAGCTCCAGTCCGTGCTGTGGTCCATCCGCACCACCGCCACCAAGCCAACGGGCGAGACTCCATTCTTCCTCGTCTATGGAGCCGAAGCGGTTCTCCCTCACGAGGTCAAGCATCACTCCGCGCGGGTCTTGGCGTTTGACGAGGAACGTCAGGACACCATGCGGGGGATGGATCTCATGCTGGGGGAGGAACGCCACCGCCAAGCCTTGCTCCGAGCGGCAAGGTACCAGCAGGCGCTGCGGCGGTACCACTGCCGCAGCGTCCGCTCCAGGACGCTCGAGGTGGCGATCTTGTCCTGAGACGCTTGAGGAAGGGCTGCATAAGCTCTCACCCATGTGGGAAGGCCCGTTTAGGATTGCCCGCGTCTCCAGGCCTGGCGCCATGCGCCTGGAGACGTAGGACGGGATCCCCATCCAGAACGCCTCGAACATCCAACACCTCCAGAAGTTCTACCCATGAAGCAAGGACCAGTACCTGTGAAGGTCTCCGCTCGTGACACTCTCACGTAATAATGAGTGGGGCTGTACATGCCCCGGAGTCTCCGGAGTGCCGCCCTCAGGCCTCGGGGGCTCCCTCCCATGTCCTAGTGGCAGCACTTAGCTCCGCGCTGGTGAGAAGACTAGACTAGGTGTCGGACGCGGCTGTTCATTTGCTTTCTGTAGCTGATTTGCAACTTTTTTAACGGAATTTGGAGTTCTGGCGTTTCTCGATTGCTTGGTTGAATCCCTTTGTTTTTCTCCACTTCTTCGCTCACCTCTTTGTTTTGCGCCAGGGAGGACGGCAGTTGCTCGACGCTCTCCCTCGTGCACCTCGCGCGGGGGTTGGGCAGGTGTGTGCATGCGCTGGGCTAGCCTAAACCACGGACACACCTCGCCAAAGCCCTGTTGCTCCAGGGCTTTGGCTCCCTTGATCTTCGCAAGGCGCCCTCAATTGAGCTCGTGATTGGCGCATCCATCTAAGTCCGTGCCCCACGGGTACCGCGACGCGGTGCACTAGGCCATGATTAGCCCATGCTTGAGGGCTCGCGCAAGGAGGAACAAGGCACCCGGCGGATGTCCTAACAAATTCTGCAGCTTCGCGATGACTCCCGAGGTCAATGGCTCCCGAGCCAGCAACAAGGAGGCCTCACCAGATGCCAGAAGGCGCACCCTCACGAGACAGGAAACCGCCCCAAGCATATCAAGCTAAGCTACGCCCCTCTTTTACATCTACGAGGAGCACGAACAACATCGGAACAATAAGTATAACATAGCGACATAAGGACCATAGTTCATCACACGCCCCAGCAAGGCCATCTACCTTTTTTCAAAATGCAGGAAGGAAGGAAAGGCCAAACAAAAGCGGGCCGCACGACCGCAACAGCTCACAAGGCCCGGCTCCAAGGGCCCCCCGGACTCAGCTCAGTCTAAGCCCCTCTCGCGCTTCACCGCTGCGTGGCGACGGGACGACACGCCGCCGTCCTTGAAGCGAGCCCGGCGGCAAGGCGGCTGGTCGTAGCCACCGCTGCTGGAGCTCTCGCTGGTGGAGAAGCTGTCGCCGCTGGGCGAACCGTGGCCGTCGCTGATACGTCTCCAATGTATCTATAATTTTTTATTGTTCGATGCTATTATATTATCTGTTTTGGATGTTTAATGGGCTTTAATATGCTATTTTATATTATTTTTGGGACTAACCTATTAACCGGAGACCCAGTGCCAGTTTCTGTTTTTTTTTTGCCTATTTCAGTGTTTCGCAGAAAAGGAATACCAAACGGAATGAAACCTTCGCGATGATCTTTCTTGGAACAAACGCAATCCAGAAGACATGGAGTTGAAGTCTGGAACTCCGCGAGGAAGCCACGAGGCAGGAGGGCGCGCCCCCACCCTCATGGGCCCCACGGAGCTCCACCGACGTACTTCTTTCTCCTATATATACTCTTATACCCTAAAAACATCCAGGAGAGCCACGAAACAACTTTTCTACTGCCACAACCTTCTGTACCCGTGAGATCCCATCTTGGGGCCTTTTCCGGCGATCTGCCGGAGGGGGAATCGATCACGGAGGGCTTCTACATCAACACCATAGCCTCTCTGATGAAGCGTGAGTAGTTTACCACAGACCTTCGGGTCCATAGTTATTAGCTAGATGGCTTCTTCTCTCTCTTTGATTCTCAATACAAAGTTCTCCTCGATGTTCTTGGAGATCTATTTGATGTAATACTTTTTGCGGTGTGTTTGCCGAGATCTGATGAATTGTGGATTTATGATCAAGATTATCTATGAATATTATTTGGTTCTTCTCTGAATTCTTATATGCATGATTTGATATCTTTGCAAGTCTCTTCGAATTATCGGTTTAGTTTGGCCTACTAGATTGATCTTTCTTGCAATGGGAGAAGTGCTTAGCTTTGGGTTCAATCTCGTGGTGTCCTTTCCCAGTGACAATAGGGGCAGCAAGGCACGTATTGTATTGTTGCCATCGAGGATAAAAAGATGGGGTTTATATCATATTTCTTGAGTTTATCCCTCTACATCATGTCATCTTGCTTAATGTGTTACTTTGTTCTTATGAACTTAATACTCTGGATGCATCCTGGATACCGGTCGATGTGTGGAGTAATAGTAGTAGATGCAGAATCGTTTCGGTCTACTTGACGCGGACGTGATGCCTATGTTCATGATCATGCCTAGATATTCTCATAACTATGCGCTTTTCTATCAATTGCTCGGCAGTAATTTGTTCACCCATCGTAATATATGCTATCTTGAGAGAAGCCACTAGTGAAACCTATGGCCCCCGGGTCTATTTTACATCATATAAGTTTCCGATCTACAATTCTAGTTTCCCATTTTTTTATTTTGCAATCTTTACTTTCCAATCTATACAAGAAAAATACCAAAAATATTTATCTTATTATCTTTATTAGATCTCACTTTTGCGAGTGACCGTGAAGGGATTGACAACCCCTTTATCACATTGGTCGCAAGGTTCTTGATTGTTTGTGCAGGTACTAGGTGCCTTGCGTGTAATCTCCTACTGGATTAATACCTTGGTTCTCAAAAACTGAGGGAAATACTTAGGACTTTGCTGCATCACCCTTTCCTCTTCAAGGGAAAACCAACGCATGCTCAAGAGGTAGCAGTCGCCAAGGGCAAGTTCGCTCCCAGCCTCGTCACGGCCGTCGCCCGGGCCGAGCTCGACGTCGCCACTGCCGTCTTCGGGGCCACACCCTGTGCGGCGACCATCTTCCCCAAACACCCTCATGAAGAGGGTCACGGCGCCATCGTACTTGAAGTGGAGGGTACACCACCTGCTCAGGTCGCGCACGTGGGCGAACGTCTGCTAGCCGCGGGCCAGGGCCACGTTGCCCGTGATGGAGACCTCCACCGTGACAAACGAGGCCTTGCTGCAGCAGCCATCGGCTTGCAGCCAGATGCCGTCAAGACTCCCGGCCGGCAGTTCACCGGCGAAGGAGCGCAGAAGCTGGAGCCAGGTGCCAACCGGACTATCTGACCACACGATGAATTTCGGAAGCACCTCCACCGAATGGAAGCGTGGCCGGGGAGGCCGGGCGACCACGGCACGCCTCCCCTCGGCGCAAGGGTTGCTCCGGCTAGAGTAGCCCCCGCTGTGGGAGGAGGCACCGTTGCGGCCACCAAGGATGGCGCTGGTCCCCAAAGGAGTACGACCACGCCCCCGAGGAGCAACAGCAGGGGTCACGGCGTGCTTGCGGGGGCAGGGGCACCCCCTCTTGGGCGGCGGCGAGCCATGCCCCTCCTGGCGAGCCTTCCCTTTCTTCGTAGCCGAGAACCTCTTCATCGGCGCCATGGGTGTTGTGGCAAGACGACGCAGCAAGAAAGAAGAAGAAGAAGGGGCGGGCAGCTAGAAGAAGGAGACGTGCAACGAGGGCTCCGCTTCCCTCTTCATTTATAGCCAGAAGGAGGCCAACCGTCGAATCCCACGATCGCGCGCAATGATGGTTTTCATCGGCATGCAGCAGGGTCTCGTCAAGTCGCGGACGGTTGTCAAGGCAGCGTGGGTAAGCGGAGGCGTCCGCGTACCGTCAATCACCACGCGTCGACCAAGGCCGCAGGCGGTTGGGGCCCGCGACGCTTCGCACTTGCCCTTTGGCTTCGCCTCGAAGCCAAGATCAAGCGCGCCTTGGGCCCGGGTGCTACTGTCGGCGTCCTGGGAACGGGAGTACCCAGACTTGCCTGCCTGTGGCCCGCGAGCGTGGCTCCACCAACAGCCCGGTATGGCCCAGCTTCGGCAACAACAGCTGATGAGGACATGACTACCTTGGATACGACCAAAAATATTGCATACATGCATATTTGTCAGGTGATTTCTAGTGCAAACTATTCAATAATCTATTTATGTTATCCAGAACAAAAATACTTCACACACTTTTGTGTTTTGTCTAATTGCAGGTGTATGGGACATTTGTACAATCCACATATGAAGATAAGGCAAAAGGAGAAGTTTAGGTTCTGTTCAAAAAGTACTCTCACGTCATTTTTGGGCCAAGAGAAGATAGAGTCCAAGTCTCTCACGTTCTGGATTCAGATTCGGACTGCACAGACATACCTGACTCAAAACGCCAACAACTTTTTCATACGGACTCCGAATTGGGTGATTCTTTTTTTGTTGGAAACTAGATTTCGTGCTCTTTCCAACCCAATTGGATTCACCTTTAAATTCGTCCGGAGCATTGAGTTATGGTCGAAACAATCTGACGTTGCACCAGAATCCGAGTCAAACTACAAGTCCAAAGGTGTTGCATCACCTCCACTTGGGCCCATGAGCCTTGTACGACCTAGGGTTGGTTTTAGGCTGCCTTGGGACGTCCTCCCACCTCCTTGGCCGCCACCCCTTGCTCCTATATAAGTAGATCCATCCAGTAGCTTTTTCCTTGGGATTTGTTTAGTTAAAAGTTAGCCATTGCAACTTCGTGTACTTCGTTTGTGTCCAACGACCAGACCAAGACCGCTTACGGATCCCCACCATTATCAATACTTCATATATAATCGCAATATTCAGATTGCTTTATCATATTCTTGCTCGTTCTTCGATTGCTTGCAGGAATAGACCTTCGTGGTCAGGCTGATCGTGCTTCCGGCATCGTCAGTAACCTCAGGAGATTGGTTTAGCGATTGCTAAGGCGCAACGTCGTGCACGTTTGTAGTCGGATCGTCAAAGTCGACTCCACCAAATCGATAGTTATCATCTCATCGAAAGATCGGGACACCCTCGCCTCTATCAAGTGGTATCAGTTTTCAGGTTGCTCGGTGAGAATTTCCAGTTTCCCCTAGATTAGATTTATTTTCTTACCTATTGTCCAAGAGAAAGCCACAAAAAAGTTAGATCTATTCATCCTTTTGTCCAAGCCAGTCTGAGCCTTTGCAATTTTCTATTCATTGTTTGCATTATTGAATTATCGGTTGCATCGTCGTGTCGAGTTGCTGGTCTTAGGGTCTAGTTCGTTTAGAGTTTCGAGTTCTGTTCACATTAGTCACGTCGCCGCTGCATCGTTATCCCTTCTGCTGTCCACCACACCATCCATCAAATTCCACCATGTGCTACCCATAGTTCATTGTCACAATCATAGTTGAGGTCGTTCACATCTTCGCTTGATCCAATCTGCATCTTATCTAGTTTGTCTTGGAAAGAGGGAGAGAAAAAAAAGACAGAGAAAAAAAAGAGAGAGAAAAAAGTCAGAAAAAAAAGAGAAAGAAAAAAGTGTGAGGAAAAAAAAAGAGAAGAAAAAAAAACAAAATTCGGATCTATCTAGACTCGATCTCGTAGTTGAATTCGGATTGGAATCTGTTTTGTGCACTGTTTAGTAAAATAGGCATAACTTCCTCATACGAAGTCCGTTTTGACTCCGCGAGTACTCAAATGAAAGCTAGCGACGAGCCGCATCTAAATAGTTGTAGAGACAAGTTCAATATTTGACACCTCAAAATCGTCTTCTAAATAGGTCTTTTTGCCCTCCGAAGTTCGCGGACACAGCTTATTCCAGTTTTTCAAGCCAGTTTCAGAATTCTTTCACTCCTCATATCAACTCGGAATTGAGTGATTCTTTTTGCATTGGAAAGCTTGAGTTAGTAGCATTCTTTTGAAAAAAATTATCAGAAAATTGGCACAAACTTTTCAAGAGGAAAGTTGGAGAGAGTTGTTGTATATCCTGCTTGGCAGTTGTTTTTCATCATTATCTTTACTGCCGTTGTGATCTTCACTTATATCTTGCTGTCCAGAGCTACTTAGTATCCTTAATTGATGCTAGTTGTGCTACGCCATGACCTTATTAGTGTTCTAGGCTCGCGTCTCTAGTCCGGTCTAGCCTAGGACCAGCACAGTACCGTCGTTGAGCGTTTATTCAACATTGCATCTCTGAATTGCTTATTGCTAATATTTTGCTACCATATATAGCCAACCCAGCTCCACATATTTCTACACCGTGTATACGTACGTTCCCCTGGAAATCGCTTTACTCAATCTTTGGAGTTATTTGACACCGCTGGTTGCCTGTCATCACCTGCTGCTTGGTAAGAACTTGTAAGATATTGATATTTGCTTTACTGTGAGCGCTTTACCACCACATCCTAGTAGTTCATAGGAACATTATTCTTGAATTTTGTTTCTTGTTTCTACTAATCATGACAGGATCTAGAGTCAATTCATGGGGTTTGTCGATCGTGGGAGATGTGCCATCACCTATGCAAATACCACAACCGTCACGAGAGGTGCACAAACATCCAAATGCACATGATCAGGTTAATGTTTCTATACCACCATTTAATGGCCGTTTTAGACCCGCTTTATATATTGAATGGGAGTTTGACCTAAATAATATATTTGCTTCCAATAATTTTGATGTGCGTAAAAAAGTTAAGGTTGCGGTTGGTTCTTTCACTGGTTATGCTGTAGTTTGGTGGAGTGAATATTGTCGGTTACACCCTAATGATATACCTACTACTTGGGATGATTTGAAACTTGCCATGCGACATACATTCGTTCCCGCTTATTATACTCGTGACATGATTACAAAGTTGCAACATTTAAAACAAGGTAGTGACACCGTAACGAAATATTATGATACTTTACAAACTACCTTGCTGCATTCCTCTTTAGAAGAAAGTGAAGAAGATTTTATGGATAGATTTTGGGGAGGATTAAATCGTGACATTCAGGAGATACTAATACATGAAGAGTGTTATCCTATGGACCATTTGTTTCATCTTGCTTGCAAAGCTGAACAGGAAATAAAACGACGTGTTGCGCATAAGGAGAACAAGCGCGAGATGCACATTCCAAGAGTTGATATGGTTGTCCTTTCAACTACTAAGCATACTATGACGACCACATCCGTTGTTGTGAGGACTACATCACCTCCACCATGTGACACATCATCACCGAGAGTGCCTACCTCATCTGAGTTGATCATAAGAGGTAATGACAAAGGTACTAATCTTCCACTTCCACATGAGTATGATGAATGTCTTGTCAATTTAAGTGCACCATGCGGTGAGCTACCCACTACTTTGATCACACCAGCTACCTTAGAGGACTATGTTGATGATTTGACTTTGCCATGTGATCAAACAATTTTGAGTGAGCCCATTGAATTAACTATCGATGCAAAAGAATCAGGGAATAAATCAGATTTGGATCAAATATGTTTGAAAATAATTGTGCCAATGTTTAATCATTTTGATATGACCTCTAATCTTGGTGATGGTTCATCAATGTTGGGATGGTTTAATGATGAATATTGTCCATCTTTTCATATGAATAAGAGCTTCACTTATATGTGCAAACTGAGTTGCAATACTTTCATGCCTTCTACTTCTTGTGATAATATTTTGGCTTTATATTTTATTAACTATGAAAGTTACTCATGTATACATGTGTCATATGTGCAAAATCCACGGGAAGTGAAAATGGATGACATATACATATACAACATGTACACCTTGTCTCTTTTGTTAGCCACATTTCAGATTAAGCAACGCCGAGGACGGCTTTGTTTTCAAGAAGGGGAGGATGATGAGGACATGACTACCTTGGATACGACCAAAAATATTGCATACATGCATATTTGTCAGGTGATTTCTAGTGCAAACTATTCAATAATCTATTTATGTTATCCAGAACAAAAATACTTCACACACTTTTGTGTTTTGTCTAATTGCAGGTGTATGGGACATTTGTACAATCCACATATGAAGATAAGGCAAAAGGAGAAGTTTAGGTTCTGTTCAAAAAGTACTCTCACGTCACTTTTGGGCCAAGAGAAGATAGAGTCCAAGTCTCTCACGTTCTGGATTCAGATTCGGACTGCACAGACATACCTGACTCAAAACGCCAACAACTTTTTCATACGGACTCCGAATTGGGTGATTCTTTTTTTGTTGGAAACTAGATTTTGTGCTCTTTCCAACCCAATTGGATTCACCTTTAAATTCGTCCGGAGCATTGAGTTATGGTCGAAACAATCTGACGTTGCACCAGAATCCGAGTCAAACTACAAGTCCAAAGGTGTTGCATCACCTCCACTTGGGCCCATGAGCCTTGTACGACCTAGGGTTGGTTTTAGGCTGCCTTGGGACGTCCTCCCACCTCCTTGGCCGCCACCCCTTGCTCCTATATAAGTAGATCCATCTAGTAGCTTTTTCCTTGGGATTTGTTTAGTTAAAAGTTAGCCATTGCAACTTCGTGTACTTCGTTTGTGTCCAACGACCAGACCAAGACCGCTTACGGACGTCATATATATTCGCAATATTCAGATTGCTTTATCATATTCTTGCTCGTTCTTCGATTGCTTGCAGGAATAGACCTTCGTGGTCAGGCTGATCGTGCTTCCGGCATCGTCAGTAACCTCAGGAGATTGGTTTAGCGATTGCTAAGGCGCAACGTCGTGCACGTTTGTAGTCGGATCGTCAAAGTCGACTCCACCAAATCGATAGTTATCATCTCATCGAAAGATCGGGACACCCTCGCCTCTATCAACAGCTCAAGACCCTCGCGAGTGGCCAAGCCTCGCGAGGCGGATGACGCCAAGACCTCCCTGGGGGCGGCCTCGCTAGGCTGGCTCCTGAGGAGCGGAGATATCTATGCGGGGGCACCTCGCCAGGTTCGCGTGACATGAGCCATGACGACGAAGGCTAGGCGGGCGCCAGCAGGCGCAGTGTACCGGTTTCCTCTTTGGTGCTAAACAGGCAAGCACAAGCGAGGAGTCTCGAGGCATCAGGCAAAGGTTTCTGTATCAGTGCAATAAGACCAAGACCAGCAGGACGGCAGGACAGAGGTCATCGCGGAGCCCACAACAGCGTCACCACTAGAGCCTTTGGCACGCGAAGACTACTTTTGTCACGATAGCTAGTACTAGTTGTCTCCCTTCAAAATTGGCCGTTGTGGGATCCCTTCCCGCCTACATTTGGGAAGAGGACCGGGGCCTCGATAAATAGGACTGGCCACCACCATAGGAGGTAACTCATCTTGGATTGGATCCATTCCACCAAGGCCATCTCACCAGCTCATCGAGCTCAAGAACACCTCTCCTCCTGAGGCTGTTCATCCACTGTATTAGTTCATCCTTAGCCCTCGAGGCAATCCACCACCACCACACTGGAGTAGGGTATTACACCACAATGGTGGCCCAAAATAGTATAATCCTCTGTGTCTCATGTTCTTTGGGTTCATCGAGCTAGGTCGTGGGATCGTTGGGTAGGCAGGCTAGGGAGAAAGAGTCCTTTGTGCGCACCCCAGAGTTCGGACCTCTCAAGGGTCTGCGGAACCCTGAATCCGACACTACCCACCCGCACAACCTGTTATTTTTAGGCGACGTCAGCCTCACCCCGCAGCCGACCAATCAGCGCTCATACTCCCCTCAGCATGGGCATCCACTATCCCATCTTCCCCGGCTCTGTGTCGTTCCCTTCCTAGGCCTCGCCATCGTCCACCGCCCTGGTGCTCTCGGCACGGCATGGTCAACGTGGTCAACGAACAACATCCATCAAAGGTGGACGGTACGTGGAGAGGCTGACAGCTGGGTCTACGACCGCACACAAGGAAATGCCTCCTTATTACACGCAAAATAATGATTCCTCCACCTGACAGCTGCGACCCACCGGAAGGGCCTCTGTATTTCGCGAACCCCCCCCCCCCCCCCCCGCCTGACAGCTCGGACCCACCAGCTATATCTTCGCACACAAGGAAGTGCCTTCTTATTACGCATAAAAAAATGAATACTCTCCCTGCTAGCTGGGACCCACCATAGTGTGAGGTTGACTTGTGGGCCTACTAAGTTGACGGGGACGGAGGGCTTTGTCAAATTAGTCAATATGAACGATTCTAGCTCCAGTGACCGTATGATGTCCATCCAATGGTCGTAGTGCTTCTTCAACCTCTGGTCTTCTTGCTCCAGTCGCCCAAACCAACGCCGGTCGTGCCGCATGCTCCTGCCTCCCATGGCCGGCTGTGCTGCCGCGGAGGCCTCACCGCCCCTACTAATCCCACCGCTGGCCAGGTCATGCGGCGATGGCGGCCTCACACCGCAGCCGAACCAGTGAACCCTCGTACTCCTCTTCGCATGGGCATCCACTGCCGCGTCTTCCCCGGCTCCGCGTCGTCCCCTTCCTAGGCCTCGCTGTCGTCCACCGCCCTGGTGCTCTCGGCGCGGCGTGGTCAACGTGGTTAAGGAACGACTTCCATCAGAAGAGTACTATATGTGTAGAGGCTGACAGCTGGGTCCATGGCCGCAGCAAGGAAGTGCCTACTTATTACGCGGAAAATAATGATTCCTCCACCTGACAGCAGGGACCCACCGAACGGGCCACCGTATTTCGCGAAAAAACATTTCCCCCTGACTGCTGGGACCCACCAGCTACATCTTCGCACGCAAGGAGGTGCCTAACAGTTGGGACCCACCTGGTCGAAGCGTATGTAGCGTTGTCATTCTGGTCGCGAACGTGTACGTACATACTGGTCGATCGGTCTGTCTGCAGGCTGCAGCGATGAACCGTGGCCATGTAAGGAAGGGCACGTGCCTTAGTAGAGACGCGGACTTAGCATGTACACGTACGTACAGCCAGGGTGCAAGAAAGTAAATATGGTCATGTACGTACATACGGGCGGGGTCTCGAACGCCTACTCGCGCATACGTACGGCCAGGGCTCGTGTACATGGCTGGGTCAGAATGGAGAAACTGCGTCGTCGTGTTCATCGGGAGCCAACCGGCTTGGACGGAAGAGCCGATCGAAACGAGGCTTGGCGTACCGCGGAACGGAGGAAACGGCCTTGTGTTCGACCGGCCACGGTCGAAACGGGATCCTGTTCATCGGGAGGGGTCTGGCGTACCACAAAACGGAGGAAACGGACTTCTCTTGGACCACCTACGGTCGAAACGGGGTCCTGTTGATCGGGAGGGGTGTGGCGTACCGCAAAACGGAGGAAATGGACTTGTGTTGGAGCGCTACGGTCGAAACGGGGGTCCTGTTCATCAGGAGGGGTGTGGCGTACCGCAAAACGGGACTCCACGGGATACTGTTCATCTCCACCATCAACTGCCTCCACGGGCTACTGTTCATCCACCGTCGACCTCCTCCAGCCTCCACCTGCGACTGTTTATCCACGGTCTCCTGTTCATCCAGCCTCCACCACTCCTCCACCGGCTACTGTTCAACCAGCCCTCTCCATGGGGTCCTGTTCAACCACCCCTCCACGGGCTATTGTTCATCCAGCCCTCCACCGGCTTCTGTTCAACCATCTCTCCACGGGGTCCTGTTCATCCAGCCCTCCACAGGGTCATGTTCATCCACCCCCAACTAGCTCGATCGATCAGGGTCCTGTTCATCCATCGGCAACGGCCTCTACTACCACAGGGTCCTGTTCATCCACCCCCCCCACCAGGAACTGTTCATCCAACCCCCTCAACAACGCTCACTGTTCATCAAGAGGCAGCATCGATCGGCTTCAGTTAGCAGCAGTAGCGAAGGAATCACTCGGGTTCAGTTAACAGCAATGGATCAATCGGGGTTCAGTAACGTAGCAATCGCTCGGGTTCAGTTAGATCCCAACGCCTCGCTCGGGTTCAGTTAGAGCGCAACGCCTCGCACACACGTGCGTACGTGTACGAGAGAAACGCGCAAACCTCCATGCATCGCTCTGCCCCGACCACCCATCGTAACCGGGAACTCCCCGATATTTTCCTCGCCCTCGCTTCTACCATGGTTTTTTCCGTCCTGGACGGCCCAAAGAATGTCATGCAGCTGCGCCTCCGGCCCGTCCAGGACGAAAAACCCATTTTCTGTCATGATTTTTTGTCATAGAAGTAGGAGCCCACCACATCTATGATAATACCGGGTTTTGTCACAATTATCGTCATAGAAGTGTCATAAGCATGACATAATTTTTTTCGTTCGGCCCAAAATGTCACGGATGTGTCTTTTTTAGTGCCAATATGTATCAGTTTGTCGATGACACACTATACAGAAGAAGGCCCAATGGTGTGAAATTGAAGTGCATTTGCTAGGAAGAAGGAAAGGAACTGCTGGCAGAAATACACAAAGGTATGTGTGGATCCCACATCGGGTCGAGGGTGTTGGTTGGGAAAGCATTCCGACAAGGATTCTATTGGCCCACAGCCCTCCAAGATGCGGTTGAGCTAGTCACCAAATGTGAAGCCTGTCAATTCTATTCCAAGAACATCCATCTTCCTGCCCAAGCTCTTCTGGCAATCCCTTTGTCATGGCCGTTTTTGGTCTGGGGACTCGATATCTTTGGCCCTTTCCCCCGAGCTGCCGGGGCTTTGAATTCTTGTTCGTTGCAATCGACAAGTTTACAAAGTGGCCGAAAGTAGAAGCCGTGAGAAATGTGACTGCTCAGTCAGCTATCAAGTTCTTGAAAGGATTGGTGTGCCGCTTCGAGGTCCCTGCCCAGATCATTACCGACAACGGCACCCAGTTCATGAGCCACGCCTTCATGCGATATGTTCATGCCCTCAGAAGCAAGATCTCGTTTCCTCAGTTGCACATCCCAGAAGCAATGGACAAGCTGAGAGGGCGAATGCTGAAGTGTTGCGAGAACTCAAGACGAGAACATTCGATAAGCTGCAGAAGTGCGGCATGCGATGGATCGATGAGCTACCGGTAGTTCTTTGGTCCCTCGGAACGACACCAAATCAAACTACCGGGCAGACTCCCTTCTCCCTAGTCTATGGGGCAGAAGCAGTTATCCCCACGGAACTCACTTACGGGTCACCTCGAATGCTTGCCTACGATGAAGTAGCGCAGGATCAGCACTGGTGTGACGACGCTGTGCTTCTCGAGGAGAACCGTCTCCGGGCTGCTACACGTGCTGCATGCTACCAGCAAGCCCTGCGTCGCTATCACAGATGCAGGGTTCATGCCCGGTGTTTTGAGGAAGGCGACCTTGTCCTTAGGCGCGTTCAGTCCACCAAGGGTGCAAACAAGTTGACGCCAAAGTGGGAAGGCCCTTACCAGGTAGTATGAGTCACCAGACCTGGCGCAGTCCGTCTAGAGACCGGAGATGGCATACAAATGCAAAACTCATGGAATATTGAGCATCTCTGCAAGTTCTACCCGTAAGGCGCGGCTGTTGGGCCCTACCCGGCAGCCACCCTTTTGTACAGGCCTTGCCTCAGTTGCATGTAACCCCTTGTACAAAGCCAGGCACAGACCCTGAGCAACAGAGAAATAAATGAAGTGTTGGGGGCCCCCAACAAGTTGCATGCATGCATAAGCATTTCATGAGCATTGCATGTTCATGTAGATAAGATCGCATCTGGCATCATTTTTGTCTGCATAAACTGCAAGCTCCTGCCGAGGACTTGGTCCCCAAGAGGAGATGAGAAGACGAGCCTACACTGCGATCTCCGGCAAGCCAAACAGGTAAATTCTTTCTCTTATCCATACGTGTTCTATAAGTAAGGACTTGTGCATAAGAAAACCTCGCCGCTCTTTCAAATTTAGGTGCGCCCATTCCTTGACTCGAACGTTGCTTCGGTCAGGGTGGTTGCAATGGCCTTTGGTGAAAAAGATTGGCGGGGGGCTGGTCCCTCTTCACGATTTGTGCCTTAAAAGTATAGGCCTAACTCCACGGTAACAAAACTGAGGGTACCGGCAAGATTGCCTGCCGGGGGAAACTTGTTTACTTAAAAGTATAGAGGCATTCCACCTCTGCATGGACATATTACATGCACGAGTCCCCGGCAAGGTTTATCTTATACATAAATATGTTGATCAAACAAGTACAGACCTTACAGGACACAAACATGGATTCAAGAGATTACATAATTTGAACTAAAATTTGGCAAGTGCCTATAGGTTTAAGATTGGAAAAAGATAAGTTCCCCGTAATCTCCTTTTTTTCGTTTTCCCTCTGCCAGGTATTGCGGTGGGAAGAGGAGAGGACTAAAGAAGCACCCAAGAAGGAGCCCACCCCGGTCCCGTCATGGCCTGCCGGGCACAGCCTGACAAGATCGGGAGTGGCGACGCTGCGATGGAGGGGCACAGAGAGCAGCTCGGCGGTGACCTGGTCACCACCTCCAAGACCAGCAAGAAGCCCCAGCTCAAGCACTGGTGAGATCAACCACGAAAGCTCAGCTAGAAGACTGCTGGAGGGGGACGAAGGCACCAAGGGAACATCCCTCCCCGGCTATCACCCGAAGAGACCAGTGATGGTGGTGCCAGAGAGGGAGGGGAAGAGCGGAAACATGAGGCGACAGGTCGCCAGAAGGAGACGAAGGCGTCGGTGCCATCGTACTCCGACCTGACGCCCTGCCACCCGCCTTCTCCGTCTTCCCTCATTTTCTCTCCATCACCACCACTCCAGGGAGACGCTGGGCCCCCGGCCCGACACTTTCCCTGGAGAAGTGGCCAACGGCCAAGACGGCCAGGGGACTCGGGTGCGCCGCTCCTCACCTTGGCGGGCAGGAAGGCACCCCTTTATTCAACATCGGCCCCCGTTTCGTTGGAAGGGGCAGTGCTGGGATTACCAACGACCCCGAGCCCTGCATCTCAGACGGGCGTCGGAGGCTCCAAGAACATGATCGCCAGGCCGACGGGCTACAATGGCTCGTGGCCAGATCCGACACTCCCTACACGGCCGGCCGAGGCAGAGGAGACAAGCATTCCACCACAATGGGAAAGCTTGATATCTCCTGCACCATGGACGGCTCGCCCACAGCACCTCCTCTGGACCTGGACCAGACTCACTCCCCAAGAATCGGCACGAGCATTTGGCGTCGCCAACCCCAAGCTATGTCCCAGGGCTTGGCCCCGGGCTCTCCCTTTCGGCATGGCCAGCAGAAAGCATAGGATGGAGGAGGAGGGACGTGAGGATGAATACCTCGGCTCCTCCCCCGCCCCTCCTTTTATAGGCTGGTTGGGGAAAGGAGCCTATCCCTCGACAGGTAACCGCCGCCCTCCTCCAGCAATCCAAGAAGACCAGGCCCCTGCCTTGATGCTCTCCCGCACCACACGCCTCCGTTACCTACCCCACTTGATGCATGCAGCATACGTGGCTTAGGATAAGAGCATGGTGGGGAGAGTGAATAGGCAGTTACTCGCCCGTGCGTTAAAGTCATTGATGGGCCATTACAAGAGTGACCCCACCGCGATTGGCGTTACACGATGCGTGGAAGAACCGGAGACTGGCCCAGGCTCAAGTTAATAAGCAAAGAAGATCTCAAGGGGCAAGCCACCTCTACGCCCCTGCCAGTGCACTGGTTAGCGCCTACCCCGACGACGCCTGGCAGCGCATTCGGGCCAGGCCCAGGGGCTCCTGCCGGTTCAACAAGCCCTGGGTCTGTTGCCCAAACCGTGCAAAGGCCCAAGAGCAAGATTACAACACCAAGGTCAGATCAAAGCGTGAGGGATCAGTTCTTTGAAGGATCAAAGTGCAGATCAAGAAGACTAAGACTAGCCAGAGAGACAAGATACCACTATGGGAAAAAACTCCCTTGCCGGGCAGGCGAGTCTGGCAAGGTGGGGATTACCCCGGAAGCAAGCCTCCAAGATTACCCCGGTAGGACTGCCGGGGCTTGCAGAGGCAAACCACTCCACCACACCACCTCACAGCGACGCACGTCGTCGATCAGTGCGGTGTCAAGCTCCTAAGTGACTAAGTGGTTGCTTCCTGCCACAGGCGGCCACTTCCTACAGAAAATACCTCCAAGTGACACCAGTCTTGAGACGTGTCAAGCAAGCAAGCGCGAAGCTGGCAAGGTCTGTCGGGCATGCTGTGATGTGACACTGAGCGACGCATTTAATGCGCTCCGTCAGCCTGCAGAGTTAGGTATGACGGCACTGTTTGCTATCTAATCAGTATGTAAAGACTGATTTGCCATTGTCATGACCCCTTCATCTATAAAAGGAGGCCCATGGCAACCGTAGAAAGGATTCGGACCCTCACACATTCATACGCGCGTAGCCACTCTCGCCCCGAGGCAACCCTGCCGGGTAAGAGCGCCGCGTTTTACACCATGATCCACCATCAATCCACCAAAGTAGGAGTAGGGTTTGACTCCTCGCGGAGGCCTGACCTGGGTAAAAACTGCCCGTGTGATATCTGTTGTGCTATGTTACGCTTCTCCGCTCTTTGTGCAACATGCCCATCCCCCCCACCGAACCAAAAGGGGATCATGGCCCCATAGGTGGCCGTGGTTTCCCATGACATGCATGATGAAGTATTATGGAGGGCACGTACCATCACAACATATTGTGTAGTTCCCATTGAAATCAATCTGAGCATCCCTGTTTGCATAAATACAAAAAAGTGATTAGTATGAAGCAAAATGTACTATGAATTTATAATTTAAATAGGCACCTACGTGATCCATGCAGAGCACAGATTTAAGAAAATGGAACCCACCAGAAAGAATCCTAAACAACATTGTATTAGCCATCACAGCAACAAAGATGGAGATCTGTGAGTCCTTCTGAGCTGAAGTTACTTTGTTCTTGTGGGCAGTAATGTAACTATCCTTCAATTGCTCCCTTCTGATAAGAAGAGACTGGGCTTCTTCATCCTGGCATAATAGGAACTAGGCACTTCACGTACTCCATATTCTTCTTCATAGGAGGAGGATCCTGTTGTGCAAAGACAAGAGAACAACTAAATGCTAGCATCCCTGTTTACTCGACAAAAATAAAAGGAAATATTTAAAACAACCACTACATTAACAATGGGAGTAACTATTGAAATGTATAGTCACAAAGAGATGCATCCTCATTATCCTCATAGGACATGATATGATACCAAAGACAGCAGCTCAACTTGAACTATATTATTACTTCATTTTATCAGTGCCTATAACGGTGGGAAACCGGTGCCTCATTTTATTAGCAACCTTAGATTAACATGCGAAACAATACCACTTTCTCATGACAGTAGCTAAACAGTGGCACAACACCAATAGAGATGACCAAGCTCAGTCATATGGATGAAATTCGTGGGCCAGTACCAACCTTTGTCGAAAGGCTTATTGTGTAGAGCTTATAGATGAAGCACTTCTCGGGATCCATCCGTTATTATCTATTATGGTTGCCATACTTACTATATACCCCTCAATCAATTTAATATTTCCAACATCTTGTGCAGTTCCACTAAAATATATGTTATCTTCAAACAAGATCCTCGTTTGCACAACTAGATATAATTACACAGTACATTAAGAGTGGCATCAAATCACAGTGGCAAAACAATTGCTCGTTCCAGCCATAGCAATAAATTAGGATGCAAAAATATATCATTACTTGTGTCATCATAGTTCCAGTGCTTCATTACAGCACCGGTAGTTCATTTTTGTTCTTGTTCTGCTTGTTCTTCCCCTTCATCACTTGGTTCAATAACAGACAAGCTTCTCCTTCAATGTAAGATTTGGCATGTTAATTAGGGAGAACAAGTATAGCACTAAACAACAACATTAGTTTTCTGATGACAGTAGCAAAATAGAGGCCAACAGTACTGGCCTTCTTCCACACTGCACAACTCACACGAAGAAGATCTTAAACAAATTTGCCAACACGGATAGGAAGTCTGATCTACTCTTGTGCACTTCCACTAAGATCAAGCAATCAAGCGACGTTGTCGGTGTGACATTTTAGCTGAACTGCACAAAACACTCCTAAAACAAAAGTGTTTTGTGCAGTGCAACAAAAGGTCGCAATAGCAATGAGGTGAAGTAGATAACCCTGTTTACACAGAGGTGCTAAGGAAACAATTGCTGGTCAATAACGGTGGATGACACAGAAGCCCACAAAAAGAAATCTAACTTATCTAAATGGGAAAGAAAGCAAGACGGTGGCATTACTCAAATAGTGGCACTGATTCATATTAACAGAGAGATTATATGAATAATAAAATTTGTTAAACATGTGATTTTATTTTAACTGTGGCATTGCTTCAATTTCCAGCGGCATTATTAGATTAACAACAGCTAAAGAATTCTATCAGACAGTTGACACCAGCACCATCACTGGTACAGCAAGGTGCTATATAAATGGGTTTTAACCCCTTTCCGCGATGGCATTTTGAACCGTCACCGAGTGAGTGTGTGCGATAGGGGGGTCCTTCCCACACGACACAGAAACCATCGGGGATTAGCCCTCCAGTCACACACGCTGGACAAAATGAGATCGTGTGCGATGGGCGAGCGATCAAATACAAGTATACAGGCCCAATCAGTTCCGGTCGTAAGTACATCCCACACAGTCAGTCCCGCACAAACGTTTCCGTTTGTTATGTGCATTCCACATCGTCAATCCAAGGAATATGTTTTCGTTCTTATGTACATCCCACACAGTCAATCCAAGAAGTACATTTTTGTTCGTATGTACATCCCACACAATCAATCCAGGGAAAATGTTTTCGTTCGTATATACATCCCACACAGTTTTATGTATAGCCTCATGTGTGATAAGTGTAACTATCACACACGCTCTGCCTCGGTTAAGCGTTTGCTTTTATTCAACTACATCACACACGATTTGATGAAGAAAACTGTATGGCATTGGGCTATCCATCACAACCGCTTTTACTGCTAGAACCGTTTGCAAAGTTCCATGACCCATTTAGCAGGTTTATTAGTTTACAATTAATAATTCCAGTATTACGCAAATTCACATTCATATTGAACAGTTGTTTGCCAATTTCATATCAGGCACATAAATATATTTTAACATCACAGTAGATAGCTACCTGAAAACAACATAGTATGGCATATAGCTAGTTCACCTTCATAAGAACAATATTAGAACATTATATTCATTTCCCTAATCGAGATCATCCAGGCTCGTCTTATCCACCTCTACTTTCAGTTCAGTAAGAACCTGCTTTGCACTAACCAACTGGGAAAGTGCCTCCTCCTTTGCCAACACCATCTTAGCAAAGTATAATTTAAAAAATCTGAGCTCATTCTCCATCGTCCTTGTTTTTTCCCGCATCTTGAAATTTACTTGAACATTGACAACACTTTCTCTAAGCCTACCTCTGTTTTCTTCCTCATACATGCTCCAGAGCTTTGCTAGGCACATCTTCAAAGACTGTGGCCACTCTTGATCAACCCACTTTAGGTAAGAACACTTCCGTTCATCCTATAATATTTAAAACTAGATTAGTAACAATTGTAGGGGAAATGGGTTTCTAGCAACATAGAAAATCACCAAATACATATTTTGAAAAACTGAAGAAACATGTTAATTATGACATATCTTCTCAAAAAGATCAATGTGCAAATGAATTAATTGCTACTGAGACGACAACCAAATTCTGAAACATCAGAAGCTATAATTAACTACAACAACGCTACAAGTTCTTAGTCATGTACTATAAATAACAAATTGAACATTTTATCAGGAAGCCAAATATAACTGCAACAACATAGCAACAGTGTTTGGATGACATCAAATTGATACTAACAGGTGTGTACATGAACAAATTTAGTAACATAGAACTAATAAAACTGAGGTCGTCCACTATGTATGCCAAAACAGGTGCTAAGACAACTGTTGCTACATTTCGCACCGGTGCCCTGCACTGGCGAGCCGATGGAGCCAAAAAAAATCAGGGAACCGGACTCCGGAGCACCTAGTTGCTCTGATGCCCTGTTCCTTCATGCCATAAAGATTTAGTATTTTACTTCTTGGCTGCTCGGGTGTGTGGACCAAAGTTGGATGCACAAACTGCTGAAGCGGTGCCAAATAATTCTCTAATGGCACCGCTGATGAGATGTCAACATTTTTAGATACTAGGTACAAACTATGACACTGTCTTAACATCCATAATAACATAGCACAGTGACAGTGTTTGAATCACATCTAACAAATGATTTGTAACAATGAAAGTGGGGCTAACCTTCTCTGCACATGCCAGAAACTTCCTCCCACTGTTGATGACCCACAAGTATATGGGATTGATACGTCTCCAACGTATCTATAATTTTTGATTGTTCCATGCTATTATATTATCTGTTTTGGATGTTTATGGGCTTTATTAAACACTTTTATATTATTTTTGGGACTAACCTATTAACCCAGAGCCTAGTGCCAGTTTCTGTTTTTCTCCTTGTTTCAGTGTTTCGCAGAAAAGGAATATCAAACGGAGTCCAAACGGAATGAAACCTTCGAAAAAGTTATTTTTGGAAAGAAAGCAATACGGGAGACTTGGAGCAACGAGGAGAGCACGAGGCAGGAGGGCACGCCCTCCACCCTCGTGGGCCCCTCGTGGCTCCCCTTACCGACTTCTTTCGCCTATATATTCCCATATACCCTAAAACCTTCGGGGAACGGAATAGATCGGGAGTTCCGCCACCGCAAGCCTCTGTAGCCACGAAAAACCAATCGGGACCCTCTTCCGACACCTGCCGGAGGGGGGATCCCTCACTGGTGGCCATCTTCATCATCCCGGCGCTCTCCATGACGAGGAGGGAGTAGTTCACCCTCGGGGCTGAGGGTATGTACCAGTAGCTATGTGTTTGATCTCTCTCTCTCGTGTTCTTGAGGTGGTACGATCTTGATGTATCGCAAGCTTTGCTATTATAGTTGGATCTTATGATGTTTCTCCCTCCTCTACTCTCTTGTAATGGATTGAGTTTTCCCTTTGAAGTTATCTTATCGGATTGGGTCTTTAAGGATTTGAGAACACTTGATGTATGTCTTGCCGTGCTTATCTGTGGTGACAATGGGATATCACGTGATCCACTTGATGTATGTTTTGGTGATCAACTTGCGGGTTCCGCCCATGAACCTATGCATAGGGGTTGGCACACGTTTTCGTCTTTGACTCTTCGGTAAAAACTTTGGGGCACTCTTTGAAGTACTTTGTGTTGGTTTGAATAGATGAATCTGAGATTGTGTGATGCATATCGTATAATCATACCCACGGATACTTGAGGTGACATTGGAGTATCTAGGTAACATTAGGGTTTTGGTTGATTTGTGTCTTAAGGTGTTATTCTTGTACGAACTCTATGATAGATCGAACGGAAAGAATAGCTTCGTGTTATTTTACTACGGACTCTTGAATAGATCGATTAGAAAGGATAACCTTGAGGTGGTTTCGTACCCTACCATAATCTCTTCGTTTGTTCTCCGCTATTAGTGACTTTGGAGTGACTCTTTGTTGCATGTTGAGGGATAGTTATATGATCCAATTATGCTATTATTGTTGAGAGAACTTGCACTAGCGAAAGTATGAACCCTAGGCCTTATTTCCTAGCATTGCAATACCGTTTACGCTCACTTTTATCATTAGTTACCTTGCTGTTTTTATATTTTCAGATTACAAAAACCTATATCTACCATCCATATTGCACTTGTATCACCATCTCTTCGCCGAACTAGTGCACCTATACAATTTACCATTGTATTGGGTGTGTTGGGGACACAAGAGACTCTTTGTTATTTGGTTGCAGGGTTGTTTGAGAGAGACCATCTTCATCCTACGCCTCCCACGGATTGATAAACCTTAGGTCATCCACTTGAGGGAAATTTGCTACTGTCCTACAAACCTCTGCACTTGGAGGCCCAACAACGTCTACAAGAAGAAGGTTGCGTAGTAGACATCAAGCTCTTTTCTGGCGCCGTTGCCGGGGAGGCTAGGTAAGCGGCACTAACACCTCGTCAACTAAGCTCTTTTCTGGCGCCGTTGCCGGGGAGGTTAGTGCTTGAAGGTATATCTTTAGATCTTGCAATCGAATCTTTTAGTTTCTTGTTTTATCACTAGTTTAGTTTATAAATGAAAACTACAAAAAATGGAATTGAGTTTGTCTCATACGCTTCATCTTTTTAATATCTTTCGTGAGAATGATGGGAAGGAAAAATGTCCTCAAGTGCTAGAAGAAGAATGCATTAAAATGTTTGGCACTAAATATTTGGATGATGAGCATGATTGCAATGTTGTTAGTATGAACTCCTTGAATATCCATAGTACTAATGATGATTGCACTAGTTATGATGAATTCTCCTATAAACATGTCAATTTTTGTGGAGTGCATTGGGTTTGCAAGTACACACCAAATAGGGAAGATAGATATTGCAAGAGGCATAAGCATTTAGAAACTAAATGCTTGCAAGAAAGGCTAAATGTGACTGCTAAAATTTTAAAATATCTTTACCGTACTTGTGAACTTTGCAATGAACATGCTCATTTAAATATCAAATGCAAATTGTTTCATGATCAAATCGTGTCCAGAAATTGTGATGACTTGATTCCCCTTGCACATCATAATGAACTTAGTTTACTTTTGGGTTATGAAGAAATGAAACGTCAAACTAAGCATATTCCAGAATATAACCTTGAGAAATTCCTCGATATTGATCTAGAAGAAATTTATATGTATTGTGCGGTAAACAAGAAGAAAAGAAAAAGGAAGAGAGGTAAAAAGATATCTCTCCCAAATAATGTTGCTCCTATTATTGTTGTGCCTCATGAAAATGAATCAAATATAATTGTGGAAGATGATGCACTTGATGATGATCTCGTTATGCCTATTGCTTGTTGTGATGATTGTGATTGGGAAGATAATGATACTCCTTATGATCTTGAAAATCTTTTTGGCACTTGCTTGTAAGAATATGATAATTGCTATACTATTGGTGCTATCCATACTATTAATGATGAGATTGATTATGCTTATGATATGAAAAGGCCCAAGCTTGGGGATGCTATGTTTGAAGAAGATGATGTTTTTGAGAATATATTTGCTGCAATTAATGTTCGTCCCAAGCTTGGGGATGCTACGTTTAATGAAGATGATATTTTTAGCCTCCCAAGTTTTGATATGCAAAGTTGTTATGATGATAGCATGCCTTCTACCTATGATGATTATATTGATGAAAGTGGGTTTGGAAGAGTGTCATCTTTAGGAAGTAATGATCCCACTATTTTGGAGGATGTTGAATCTTATAATATTTATGAAAGTGGATTTGGAGAGGTCATGACTTTATTTAGTGATGTATCCACTATTTTGGAAGAGGTTTCAATTCATTATGATGAGAACAAAGTTGCTACTTATGATGATTATTGTGATGACACTTCTGCTATAAAAAGTAGTGATGATTATATTTATAAAACTTATCATGATTATGATTCCCCTTTTTATTAACATTACTCTTTTAATGTGGAAACAATTTATAGTATTCAAGTCTCTTATGATACTCCCATTATCCCGAATGAGAAGAATTTTGCTTATATGAAGAGTAGTAAATTTTATATGCTTGTAGATCATGAAAAGAATGCTTTAGGTGCTGGTTATATTGTTGAATTCATTCATGATGCTACTGAAAATTATTATGAGGGAGGAATATATGCTTGTAGGAATTGCAATAATATCAGGTTTTCTCTCTATGTGCTTAAAGTTTTGAAGTTATGCTTGTTTTGCCTTCCTATGCTAGTTGATTATTGTTCCCATAAATTGTTTGATCACAAAATCCCTATGCATAGGAAGTGGGTTAGACTTAAATGTGCTAGTCATATTCTTCATGATGCTCTCTTTATGTTTCAATTCTTATCTTTTCTGCGAGCATCATTGAAATCATCATGCCTAGCTAGGGGCATTAAACGTTAGCGCTTGTTGGGAGGCAACCCAATTTTATTTTAGTTTATTGCTTTTTGGTTCTGTTTAGTAATAAATAATCCATATAGCTTCTGTTTAGATGTGGTTTTATGTTTTAAGTAGTGTTTGTGCCAAGTAGAACCTTTGGGAAGACTTGGGTGAAGTCTTTATGATCATGCTGTAAAAACTGAAACTTTAGCACTCACGAAATTCGCTTCAACTTTTTACCGGAGAGTGCTATTTAGTTGATTCGTTTTGCATATGATTACTAGACAAATTCCTCAGGTCCACCAATTTAACTTAGAATTTTTGGAGTTCCAGAAGTTTGCGTTAGTTACAGATTACTACAGACTGTTCTGTTTTTGACAGATTCTGTTTTTGTGTGTTGTTTGCTTATTTTGATGAATCTATGGCTAGTAAAATAGTTTATAAACCATAGAGAAGTTGGAATACAGTAGGTTTAACACCAATATAAATAAAGAATGAGTTCATTACAGTACTTTGAAGTAGTGTTTTGTTTTCTTTCGCTAACGGAGCTTACGGGTTTTCTGTTGAGTTTTGTGTTGTGAAGTTTTCAAGTTTTGGGTGAAGATTCGATGGACTATGGAATAAGGAGTGGCAAGAGACTAAGATTGGGGATGCCCATGGAACCCCAAGGTAATATTCAAGGACAACCAAGAGCCTAAGCTTGGGGATGCCCCGGATGGCATCCCCTTTTTCGTCTTCGTTCATCGGTAACTTTATTTGGAGCTATATTTTTATTCACCACATGATATCTGTTTTGCTTGGAGCGTCATTTTATTTTATTTTGTTTCGCTTGCTGTTTGAATAAAATATCAAGATATTAAATTATTAAATGGGAGAGTCTTCACATAGTTACATATTTATTCAACTACTCATTGATCTTCACTTATATCTTTCGGAGTAGTTTGTCATTTGCTCTAGTGCTTCACTTATATCCTTTTAGAGCACGGGGGTGGTTTTATTTTGTAGAAATAGATGAACTCTCATGCTTCACTTATATTATTTTGGGAGTCTTTAGAACAGCATGGTAGTTTGCTTTGGTTATGAAACTAGTCCTAATATGATGGGCATCCAAGATGGGTATAATAAAAACTTTCATATAAGTGCATTGAATACTAAGAGAAGTTTGATACTTGATGATTGTTTTGAGATATGGAGATAGTGATATTAAAGTTGTGCTAGTTGAGTAGTTGTGAATTTTAGAAATACTTGTGTGGAAGTTTGCAAGTCCCGTAGCATGCACGTATGGTAAACGTTATATAACAAATTTGAAACATGAGGTGTTCTTTGATTGTCATCCTTATGAGTGGCGGTCGGGGACGAGCGATGGTCTTTTCCTACCAATCTATCCCCCTAGGAGCATGCGCGTAGTGCTTGGTTTTTGATGACTTGTAGATTTTTGCAATAAGTATGTGAGTTCTTTATGACTAATGTTGAGTCCATGGATTACACGCACTCTTACCCTTCCATCATTGCTAGCCTCTTCGGTACCGTGCATTTCCCTTTCTCACCTTGAGAGTTGGTGCAAACTTCGCCGGTGCATCCAAACCCCGTGATAGGATACGCTCTATCACACATAAACCTCCTTATATCTTCCTCAAACAGCCACCATACCTACCTATTATGGCATTTCCATAGCCATTCCGAGATATATTGCCATGCAACTTTCCACCGTTCCGTTTATTATGACACACTTCATCATTGTCATATTGCCTTGCATGATCATGTAGTTGACATCGTATTTGTGGCAAAGCCACCATGCATAATTATCATACATGTCACTCTTGATTCATTGCCCATCCCGGTACACCGCCGGAGGCATTCATATAGAGTCATATCTTGTTCTAGTATCGAGTTGTAATCATTGAGTTGTAAATAAATAGAAGTGTGATGATCATCATTAATAGAGCATTGTCCCAAAAAAAGGGAGAAAGGCCAAATAAAAAAAGGAAGGCCCAAAAAAAGAAAAGAAAGAAAAAAGGGGCAATGCTACTATCCTTTTTCCACGCTTGTGCTTCAAAGTAGCACCATGATCTTTATGATAGAAAGTCTCTTGTTTTGTCACTTTCATATACTAGTGGGAATTTTTCATTATAGAACTTGGCTTGTATATTCCAACAATGGGCCTCCTCAAGTGCCCTAGGTCTTCGTGAGGAAGCAAGTTGGATGCACACCCACTTAGTTTCTTTTGTTGAGCTTTCATACATTTATAGCTCTAGTGCATCCGTTGCATGGCAATCCCTACTCCTTGCATTAACATCAATCGATGGGCATCTCCATAGCTCATTGATTAGCCGTGTTGATGTGAGACTTTCTCCCTTTTTGTCTTCTCCACATAACCCCCTCATTATATTCTATTCCACCCATAGTGCTATATCCATGGCTCAAGCTCATGTATTGCGTGAAAGATGAAAAAAGTTTGAGATTACTAAAGTATGAAACAATTGCTTGGCTTGTCATCGGGGTTGTGCATGATGAGAGCATTCTTGTGTGATGAAAATGGAGCATGACCAAACTATATGATTTTGTACGGATGAACTTTCTTTGGCCATGTTATTTTGAGAAGACATGATTGCTTAGTTAGTATGCTTGAAGTATTATTATTTTTATGTCAATATTACACTTTTGTCTTGAATCTTATGGACCTGAATATTCTTGCCACAATAAAGAGAATTACATGGATAAATATGTTACGTAGCATTTCACATCAAAAATTCTGTTTTTATCATTTACCTACTTGAGGACGAGCAGGAATTAAGCTTGGGGATGCTTGATACGTCTCCAACGTATCTATAATTTTTTATTGTTCCATGCTATTATATTATCTGTTTTGGATGTTTATGGGCTTTATTAAACACTTTTATATTATTTTTGGGACTAACCTATTAACCCAGAGCCCAGTGCCAGTTTCTGTTTTTCTCCTTGTTTAAGTGTTTCGCAGAAAAGGAATATCAAACGGGGTCCAAACGGAATGAAACCTTCGGAAAAGTATTTTTGGAAAGAAAGCAATACGGGAGACTTGGAGTGCACGTCAGGGGACCAATGAGGAGAGCACGAGGCAGGGGGCGCGCCCTCCACCCTCGTGGGCCCCTCGTGGCTCCCCTTACTGACTTCTTTTGCCTATATATTCCCATATAACCTTCGGGGAACAGAATAGATCGGGAGTTCCGCCGCCGCAAGCCTCTGTAGCCACCAAAAACCAATCGGGACCCTTTTCAGCACCCTGCCGGAGGGGGATCCCTCACCGGTGGCCATCTTCATCATCCCGGGGCTCTCCATGACGAGGAGGGGGTAGTTCACCCTCGGGGCTGAGGGTATGTACCAGTAACTATGTGTTTGATCTCTCTCTCCCGTGTTGAGGTGATACGATCTTGATGTATCGCGAGCTTTGCTATTATAGTTGGATCTTATGATGTTTCTCCCCCCCTCTACTCTCTTGTAATGGATTGAGTTTTCCCTTTGAAGTTATCTTATCAGATTGGGTCTTTAAGTATTTGAGAACACTTGATGTATGTCTTTCCGTGCTTATCTGTGGTGACAATGGGATATCACGTGATCCACTTGATGTATGTTTTGGTGATCAACTTGCGGGTTCCGCCCATGAACCTATGCATAGGGGTTGGCACACGTTTTCGTCTTGACTCTCCAGTAGAAACTTTGGGGCACTCTTTGAAGTACTTTGTGTTGGTTTGAATAGATGAATCTGAGATTGTGTGATGCATATCGTATACTCATACACACGGATACTTGAGGTGACATTGGAGTACCTAGGTGACATTAGGGTTTTGGTTGTTTTGTTTCTTAAGGTGTTATTCTAGTACGAACTCTATGATAGATTGAACGGAAAGAATAGCTTCGTGTTATTTTACTACGGACTCTTGAATAGATCGATTAGAAAGGATAACTTTGAGGTGGTTTCGTACCCTACCATAATCTCTTCGTTTGTTCTCCGCTATTAGTGACTTTGGAGTGACTCTTTGTTGCATGTTGAGGGATAGTTATATGATCCAATTATGTTATTATTGTTGAGAGAACTTGCACTAGTGAAAGTATGAACCCTAGGCCTTATTTCCTAGCATTGCAATACCGTTTACGCTCACTTTTATCATTAGTTACCTTGCTGTTTTTATATTTTCAGATTACAAAAACCTATATCTACCATCCATATTGCACTTGTATCACCATCTCTTCGCCGAACTAGTGCACCTATACAATTTACCATTGTATTGGGTGTGTTGGGGACACAAGAGACTCTTTGTTATTTGGTTGCAGGGTTGTTTGAGAGAGACCATCTTCATCCTACGCCTCCCACGGATTGATAAACCTTAGGTCATCCACTTGAGGGAAATTTGCTACTGTCCTACAAACCTCTGCACTTGGAGGCCCAACAACGTCTACAAGAAGAAGGTTGCATAGTTGACATCAGGGATCAATTGTAGCCTTTTGGATAAGTAAAAGTGGCGAACCCAACGAGGAGCAGAAGGAAATGACAAGTGGTTTTCAGCAAGGTAATGTCTGCAAGTGCTGAAATTGCAAGTAGCAGAGTAGTTTGATAGCAAGATAATTTGTAACGAGCAAGTGACGGTAACACTAAAAAAAGTGCAGCAAGGTAGCCCAATCCTTTTGAGGCAAAGGACAAGCCAAAACGGTCTCCTATAATAAGCAAAGCGTTCTTGAGGGTAGACGGGAATTTCATCTAGTCACTTTCATCATGTTGATTCGATTCGTGTTCGCTACTTTGATAATTTGATATGTGGGTGGACCGGTGCTTAGGTGTTGTTCTTACTTGAACAAGTCTCCTACTTATGATTAACCCCCTCGCAAGCATCCGCAACTACAAGAAAAGTATTAAGAATAAATTCTAACCATAGCATTAAATTTTTGGATCCAATCGGTCCCTTACGGGATAGCGCATAAACTAGGGTTTAAGCTTCTGTCACTCTCGCAACCCATCATCTAATAACTACTCCACAATGCATTCCCTTAGGCCCAAATATGGTGAAGTGTCATGTAGTACGTTCACATGACACCACTAAGGGAATCACAACATACACACTATCAAAATATCAAACACATATCAAGTTCACATGATTACTTGCAACAAGATTTCTCCCGTGACCTCAAGAACAAAAGTAACGACTCACAAATGATAATCATGCTCAAGATCAGAGGGGTATTAAATAGCATATCTGATTTGAACATATAATCTTCCACCAAATAAACTATATAGTAATCAACTACAAGATGTAATCAACACTACTAGTCACCCACAAGCACCAATCTATAGTTCCGGTACACAGATTGAACACAAGAGATGAACTAGGGTTTGAGAGGAGATGGTGTTGTTGAAGATGTTGATGGAGATTTCCCTCCCCAAGATGGGAGAGTTGTTGGTGAGGATGATGACGATGATTTCCCCCTCCGGGAGGGAAGTTCCCCCGGTGGAATCGCTCCGCCAGAGGGCAAAAGTGCTCCTGCCCAAGTTCCGCCTCGAAACAGCGGCGCTCCATCCCGAAAGTCCTCTCCTTATTTTTTCTAGGTCAAAATGACTTATATACTAGAAGATGGGCACTGGAGGTGGGCTGGGCTGAGCACAACCCACCAGGGCGCACCTGGGGGGCCAGGCACGCCCTGGTGTCTTGTGCTCACCAAATGGCCCCCCCTCTGGTGGTTATTTGCTCCAGTATTTCTTATTTACTCCATTAGGTAGGTAGCATGACGTAGCTCTTTTAGGTCCAGATTTCCAGCTGCCAGAATTCTCCCTCTTTGTGTGTACCTTGCATATTATGAGGGAAAAGGCATTAGAATTACTCCAAAAAGCATTATTATGCATAAAAACATTATAAATAACAGTAGGTAAACATGATGCAAGATGGACGTATCAACTGTCCATAGATTCAGACGCAACTAACTTCACACATGGATATTGATGGTGACAACGAGCAGGCAGATCTTCAGCCAACCCACTCCATTCGTTGCAACTAATGGTCCTAGGGAGCTACAAGAGGAAGAAATGACTCAAATCGACCGTCGGGTTAAAATCCTTCATTCCAAGTCATAACTCGAGAGAGAGAAGAGAGGAATACCCGGGTGGTGGGAGATTCATCGTCGGAGGAGGAACCGCAGGAGAGGTCATTGAAGAAGACCATGGTGACCCTGGCGGTAGGATGCGAGACGGCGAGAGCGAGGAAGCAAGCGAGGAAGCGGCTATAGCTTCGGAAGGAAGGAAGGAGGAAATAAGGGAAATGTGACTTGTGGTTGGGGAGAAAAGGGGGGGTAGATATTTCGGCGGTAGGCCAAAAATTTTGAAATATGGAGGGAAACTTTGCGCGCGGTGCCGTCAGACACCATTCACTTTGAATGATTGTGTGCATCACAAATGATCTTCTGCTTTACGCACATGGAATGAGTTTGATAATTCAAATTTTGGTGGAAATTTCCCTAGGTACTGTCCTCATCCACGTCATTGCATAATTTAACATCGCTTGCTAATTTGGGCACACAAAAGAGCATACAATACACAGACCACACTTACAGAATCGAGCAATTTTAGTAATTAAATAGAGCTAGTTGACCTAACATTGCTCTAACAAAAGACCAGCATTAAAAATAAAGCCTAAGTACGCATAATTTTAACAAAGCTGCCGCCACGCCGGCCTATGCATCGCCGGTGTGAGATGTGATGTGGATGACTTGTCCTGGTGACATGCCCCCGTTGGTGGACTCCGCGTCCCCCTACTGAAGTCGACATCGTCCTCGGCCTTGGCGCCACCCTCAAGGTTGTAGTACTCATAGTAGTGGCCGCGCCAGCACTCGTGTTGGTACTCCGCCGCCGAATCATCGACGGGCGGAGTCTTCTCTACTTTGACCTGGGCCACGCGCAACTCCTCCTCCTCCTGCCGCTCCTTGATCTCTGCCGCCTCCTACATCTCTAGCTCCCGCTGAGCGATCTCATGAGGAAGCAGGTGCTCCATGGCCACCACCGCCTTTTCAGACGTTGGTTGGATGCTGGATTTCGAGGTGGCCTGGAATATCTTGGTGTGCGCGTCCTCGATCTTGGCGTGGATGGCCTCGACCTGGGCCAGCGCGACATCGGCGGCACGGGCGAGAGCTCGAGCACTGTCGGCGTTTGCAGCTGCCATCGCAGCAATTGCTGCAGCCGTCTCGCCTACTGCAGCTGCCCTGTCGGGTACCACAGACGCCCTCTCGGTGGATGCGTCCGCGCTCAATGCAGATGCAGCGGTACTCCCGGCGTAGGCGGCCGTTCTCTTGGCATAGGCGGCGGTGCTCGGGGAGGACGCGGCCACCATACGGGCCCTCATGAAGCATTTCCACGGCGTCATCTTGGCAAGAAGGGGTTGCGGGAATGGGGATTGGGATTCGTGGATTCGGGGGTTGCCGGCACTAGAGCACACGAGCCGGCGAAGCTTAAGGAGGAAGACTTAAATAGACCCACGAATTTTCATCGCAAATGATTTCTACAAAAAAAACTATGTGTGATGTTGTTGATATTTTTTATTAGCTGTGAAAGAAGAATTTGGAGTGAAGTGGCAACGGATGGTGTTTTAAATGTACGAGAAAATTTGTAGTACTAATACAACTATCATGTCAAAATTTGGAAAATTTCAGGGGTCATTTGACCTTTTAAGACATTTAAGTGATTTTCTAGCCGTTTAGTGACCGTAATTCAAATTTGAACTACATGTACATGCAACAGCTAACCATAACGCGTTGAAAAGTCATATTTGTGTACTTGTATGCGAGTTAATTCCATGTGCAGTAAATTGGAAGGAATTTTCAAACATATTGGTCTCACAGTTATGACACAAAGCATGGAGTGCCATGGCATTTAAATTCCATTTTTTTTAAAAAAAGATCAGAAACACATGAAACCTTGCTTGATGTAATGTCATGCCAGCAAGATGATGTGGTAAAAAATTTGGCATGTTTGACGAATGTTTGGACACACACCCCTCGCAAACCAGAGAAACTCAGTAGAAGGCTCGTGGTTCCGAGAGGGGACAATGCACGTTTGATGACGAACGAGCGATTGTTTCCTCTTACGGCCTTCAAAAAATTTCTACAGTTAACGTGCACTAATACAACTGTCATTTGAAATTTTGGAAAATTCCAGGGGTCATTTAACCTTTTTAAAGACTTTAAAGACATTTAAGTGATTTTCTAGCCATTTAATGACCGTAATTCAAATTAGAACTACATCTACATGCAACAGCTAACCATAACGATTTGAAAAATCATATTTGTGTACTTGTGTGCGAGTTAATTCCATGTGCAGTAAATTGGAAGGAATTTACAAACATATTGGTGTCATGGCCTGGGCACATGCATGGAGTGCCATGGCATTTAAATTCTAAAAATCAAAAAAAAAGATCAGAAACACATGAAACCTTTCTTGATGTAATGTCATGCCACCAAGATGATGTGGTAAACAATTTGGCATGTTTGACGAAAGTTTGGACACACACCCCTCACAAACCGGAGCAACTCACTAGAAGGCTCGTGGTTCTGAGAGGGGACCATGCATGTGTGATGACGAACGGGCGATACCTTCCTCTTACGGCCTTCAAAAAATTTCTATAGTTAACGTGCACTAATACAACTGTCATTTGAAAATTTGGAAAATTACATTGGTCTTTTGACCTTTCAAAGACATTTAAGTGATTTTCTAGCCATTTAGTGACCGTAATTCAAATTTGAACTAAATCTACACACAACGGCTAACCATAACGGTTTGGAAAATCATATTTGTGTACTTGTGCGCGAGTTAATTCCATGTGCAATAAATAGGAAGGAATTTTCAGACATATCGGTGTCATGGCCTGGACACATGCATGGAGTGCCATGCCATTGAAATTCCAAAAAATAAAAAATTATCAAAAACACATGAAACCTTTCTTAACGTTATGTCATGCCACCAAGATGATGTGGTAAAAATTTTGGCATGTTTGACGATAGTTTGGACGCACAACCTTCACAAACCGGAGCAACTCAGTAGAAGGATCGTGGTTCCGAGAGGGAACAATGCATGTTTGATAACGAACGGGACATAGATTCCTCTTATGGCCTTCAAATTTTTTCTACAGTTAACGTGCACTAATACAACTGTCATGTGAAAAATTGGAAAATTTCAGGGGTCATTTGACCTTTTAAAGACATTTAAGTGATTTTCTGACCATTTAATGACCATAATTCAAATTTGAACTATATCTACATGCAATGGCTAACCATAACAGTTTTAAAAATCATATTTGTGTACTTGTGTGCGAGTTAATTCCATGTGTAGTAAATTGGAAGGAATTTTCAAACATATTGGTGACACGGCCTGGACACATGTATGGAGTGCCATGGCATTTAAATTCCAAAAAAAATTAAAAAAAATATCAGAAACACATGACACCTTGCTTGATGTAATGTCATGCCAGCAAGATGATGTGGTAAAAAATTTGGCCTGTTTGACGAAAGTTTGGACACACACCCCTCACAAACCGGAGAAACTCACTAGAAGGCTTGTGGTTCCGAGAGGGAACAATGCATGTTTGATGACGAACGGGAGATAGCTTCCTCTTATGGCCTTTAAATTTTTTCTATAGTTAACATGCACTAATACAACTGTCATGCCAAAATCTGGAAAATTTCAGGGGTCAATTGACCTTTTTGAGACATTTAAGTGATTTTCTAGCCATTTAATGGCCGTAATCCAAATTTGAACTACATCTACATGCAACGGCTGCCCATAACGGTTTGAAAAATCATATTTGTGTACTTGTGTGCGAGTTAATTCCATGTGCAGTAAATTGGAATGAATTTTCAAACATATTGGTGTCATGGCTTGGACACATGCATGGAGTTCCATGGCATTTAAATTCCAAAAAATTACAAATTGATCAGACGATGTAAATATCTGGTGTTCAAAAAAGAAAATGTATAGATCTGGCAAGACAACCGGACCCCACACAATAGGCACTCTATTTCGCGCCTCGAGGTTTGGAAGGTGAATGGCGCGGGTTATTAATTAGACATGGTTCTATATTGGAAACCGTCAGCTATTAAGTTCACACACGGCTTTTGCTGCGGAAATTGTGTGTAATTCAAACTACAGTACTCGTAAATTCTGGCAACCGACGTGTGTACTATTCCCGTCGATCTAGATTCCGGCCGCCAATAAATACTACCTTGCTCACATCCTCCCGCCTGCATTCTCATCTACATCCTCCCCTCGCTCGCCCTCTATCTCTCTCAAATCTCTGCCATGGCGCCGCTGATCTGCCCACGTGCCGACGACGAGGCGCCGCCCCCTGAGGACGCTCAGTCGAACAGCAGCGACGAGTAGGAACCCTACGTGCCGCCAGACGAGGTTGCGCCGGACCCCCCAACTATGGAGTGGTTTTGGGGCCAGTATAATCCTTGTCTGTGGAAGTCAGTGCTGCCGGCTAAGAAAGCCAAGCAGGTGGCGTTCAAGAAGGAGTGGCAGAGGAGGAAGCCGAGTACTAGGCGGCCTGTGAAGTCAGTGATGCCGCCTGGAAAAAGGAGGTGGTGGAGCTTTGGGGTCGGGCGCGTCGTCATGCGGAGGAGGTGTACAAAGACGGGTACTTCGCGAGGAAGGTCAAAGGCGCTAGGCGCCTCATTGCTGCGTGGAGCTAGGACGATAAACTCCAACATGCCACCGACGAGGAGCTCCAGTGGGTGCCCAACGAAATGGCAAGATAGTTCGCGCTCGTCCGCTAGCAAGAGGCAGATCGGTACGTCAAGCGCTACGAGGCAGAGGAGGCGGAGTACTGCCTCCGCGTTGGGAAGGCGCCGCGCACCAGTGAGCTGCTGGCAAGGGCCTGCCGGAATACTGCCCCCAGGATGGATTATTAGTTTTAGTATTGTTCGTTTTCAATTTTATGCATTTTACCTAGTAGTTAAGTATCATCACGTATATGTGATGATATTATATATATTCTGTGATGAACTGATGAACAATTAATATACACTATGAATTTCGTTTTCTATCTATTCTCATATAGTAATTTGTATCTAGCTGTTATCATCCACATATACAGAATGGAAAGCATATATATACACACATTGAAACAAAACATATAAGAACGGAAAACAAAGTACACACATTGAAACAGAGCCATAAATGGAGCAATATTATGATTGTTGTGAATACATAGCGATCGACGTCGAAACGACTCAACAAAATAAAACGCGACCATGAGACCATGACCATCAGCCCTTGCCTACGGTAGCTCTTGACTCTACCTGAACTCGTGCAGGTGTTCGTCCAACCGGTTGACACGCTCGCGGTACATCTGGAGCGCGATCTCGAGCTCCAAGTTGCCTATTTCATCGGAGATCACCAGATCAAGGATGTGACGGCCATGTTCCTCTACTGCGCCTAGGTGGACACCTGGGCCAAGGAGGCGGTCGAGCCTAGTGACCAGTGCGTTGGCATCGAGCGGGCCGCGGACAAGGCGAACGGCGCGACCCATGCGAACAGTGTGGCATGCATCTGGTGCAAGCACGGCGCCTCTAGCCTTTGGTGCAAGTACGACGTAGACGGCCTCTGCTCACTCCTGGCAAGGAATGGGGGTACTGACGGGACGTGTACCCAGCTGCGATGCCCTATGGACAGGAGGCATGTGACGATGCATCTGCTCTTGCTGTGCGGCACGCCGCGCCTCTCGCTCTGCGGCGCTCCAACCGTCTCGTTATGTGGCGAGCCGCGGCCTTTCGACGCGCACGTGCCTAGCTTGCTCTGCGGCACGCCATCAATCTTGTTGTGCGGCGAGCTACAGCCTCTTGGCGCTGACATGCCTATCTTGATCCGCGGCGCTGAAGCGCCATGCGCCAAGGGTCTGCTCAACCCTGGCGATGACGCGCATCACGGCGTCATCCATCGCGTTGCTGAGGAGCGCCTCGGCCTCGACGGGCCGCGGCACCTTCTTGTTTTCCTCATCGAGGAGGTTGATGGCAGTGACGGCGCTTTGGTGGGTTGGCATGCTTGCAAAAGGTGGATGTGCTACAGGCTGCGCTTGTTGCCACCATGCGTCGCGCGCCGCCTAGGTTTATGCGCAATATCGCTGGGTGGCGGTTGGAAACCGGTGAGGAAATGGCGGGAAACGGTGGCGCGTTCATAAAACGCCATCAATCAATGGAAACTTAGCATAGTAGGAACATTGAGCTAGCACGACGCGTGCGGGCACATTGCTCGCCCAAGGCTATGATCCATGTGTGCCCAACAAAGCAAACTATTCACAGTAAAGAATACTGTTCCGTTTATCCTAGTAGAGCAGTGGTGACAAGCATCACAAGAAGTAGATGATGATCAGATACCGTTTATCCTAGTTAATTATGCATGTAATAGTTTACTTTGGTGTGTGGAAATGTCATGTGTGTACTAGCCACCTATGTAATTGGATGTTTGCCGCGTATCACACACATCTTGTTTACATGAAATGTTCCTGTTCTCTTTGCTCAACACAAACATTTTATCGGAATGAACTATACGCCCTCCAATGCACAAACCTTGATCTGGTTGAACCATTTCTGTTGCGTTGCCTAATCGAAAACAGTTCATCCGAGTGAACCGTATGCCGTATATTGCACACACCTTGATCTGGCTGACCGTTTCTTTTGTGTTCCTAATCACAAAAAGTTTATCCGAGTGAACTGTATGCCGCATATCGCACACACCTTCATCTCAATGCCTGTTTCTGTTGTTCCGCCTGTCACATCCCTAGCTTCTCGTATTGCACTAGGCTAGCTTCAGGTGTGCATCATGTTTGAATTTTGCAGAAAATTGAAATGGGGATTGCATAAACCCTAGCATCAAAGGAATTCACTAGGCTCAACTAAAATATTCTCGGTGTTTCCAAATGGCTTTCAAAAATGTTCATCATTTCTGGAAAATGTTGGAAACAATAACCAGAGGTGCTGCACATTTTTCCATGACATATTTGGACTCTGAATTAAATCATATAGTATTTGCATTCGGGCATTTAAATGCTATTAAATATTTTAAATGCTCAAATAATCATAAACTAAAATGTTTACTGTTGGATGTATTCTAAACAGTAGCCCTGATTAGTTTCATGATTTTTGGAAATGCCCTGGCATTTTTAATAAAGCCCAGAACAAAATAACAAAATAGAAAAACAGAAACAGAAATAAAAGAGAGAGAGAGAGAGAGCAAACTCACCTGGCGCTTACCTGGCCTGGCCCAGCACGGCCCAAACCAGCTGGCCGACGCCAGTCGTCGTCTCCACCGCGCCAGAAGGACGCCGAGCGCGTGCTCGCCGTGCACACACACGCGCCTGTGCCACCTCCTGCCTGCTAGCTTGCGTGGCGCCGCGGACAGACCCGCCAGAGCCGTCTGGATCGCTCTGACCGCCCCACCATTCTCCCCCTCGCCTTCCTTTCGCCCTCTCCACCATGGCCGAGACAGCCGCGAGCTCGCTGTCGCCGTAGCCATGGCCTCAGGCCCTCCCTCGCCTCGCCGACGTGTCCATGGCCTCCGCCTCGACGCCCTCATCCTCCCCGTCGACCCACTCGACGCCAGATGCCTCAAAACGCCGTTCCCGACCTCTTCTTCATCGTCGGCCGCCGCGGATCCCCATCGTCGACTCGTCGCCGTCCGGCCTTCCCCGAGCTCGAAGAGGCCACCGCTGCAACCGCCGTGAGCCCCTCACCCCAACCCCTCTCTCCCCGCCGTCGATTTCTTCCTCTAGCCCCACTAACCACCGCGGCCGAAGCTCGCCGCCGCCGTGCCTCGTCGCCGACGTGGCTAGAGCCACAGTGGCTCGAAGCCAAGCTCACCGCTGTGCTCAACGCAGCACCAGGAGCCCGTAGACACCACCAGCTCCTCCTCCCGTGCACCGTAGCGCCGAACCCAGCCCCGTCCGAACTCCGGCCGCCGCCTTGCTCGCCGCCGGCGCTGCTCCCGGCCACCCCGCTGCCTCCCGTCCGGTCCTTTGGATGCGGACGAGCAAGAGCTACTCCCCGGTGCCCTTAGCTCACCAAACCACCCCCCGTAGCTCAAACCCGAGCCGAGCCGCCGTCGTTTTGGTCGCCGCCGGCAAGGCTCCGGCGACCGATGATGTGGCACCGTCATTAGGCGCTAACCCCGCTGCTTAAACCGCCCACAACCACTGACAGTGGGCCCCAGGCCTGGTCAAACCTCAGTCAGCGCTGGGTTTGACCGGGATTAGCCCTGTGTCGCTGACGTGTGGCCCCCACACGTCAGGTTTGACCTGGGTCAACCCAGTTGACTGCTGACACAGGCATGACGCAGTGCTGACGCAATTAATCCTTTTCTGGATTTAAAATAATTCAGGAAATTCCAGAAAATAGTGCAAACTTCTAAAATTCATAGAAATTCAACCGTAGCTCCAAATCAAATAATTTATATATGAAAAATGATCAGAAAAATCCAATCTATCCATCTGTACCATCTCCATGCATGTTAGAACAACTTATGGCTGCTGTTTAGGCCAAATCATATAAATGGCATTTAAACCCTCACATATGGAGTTTGAATTGAACCTAGGGTTCAAACCAACTCCATTTAACATGTTGCTAGCTGCATTAGCTCAATTCACAGCATATTGCCATGTCCCATTCATGCATCATATTGTTGCATTGCATTGAATGTGTTTCCTCTCTGTTGCCGGTATTTGTCCCCTCTCGGTAGACGATGTTCCGGCGTTGTGATCGTTGACACTAATGAAGACTCAATGCTATCTTCAGAAGTGCCAGGCAAGCAAAACCCCCTTGCTCATTCCGATACAATCCCACTCTCTCGCTCCTGCTCTCTTTTACTGCATTAGGACAACAACGATTCATCTGTTACTTGCTGCGGTAGCTGAACCCCTTTATCCTCTGCATGACCTGTCATTGCCACAGTAAATAGATGAAACCCACTAGCATGAGTAGGAGTTATTTGAGCCTGATGTGCCTACTCATTCATGCTTGTTTGTCATGCCTGCTATTGCTTAGAGTTGAGTCAGGTCTGATTCATCGGGAATGAATTGGAATTTGGTGAACATGTCCTACTGTTGAGAGCTAAGTGTGTGAACACGATTTGGTAAAGGTAGCTGTGAGAGGCCATGTAGGAGTACATGGTGGGTTGTCTCATTGAAACCGTCCTCAGGAACTGAGTTCTGTGTTTGTGATCCATGAACAGTTACTACCACGCATTGGAATGCTTAAGTGCCCCTCCCGACTTATTAATCAACCTGATCTCTGTCCAGGAGTTGCAACTAGTTTCTGGTGTTTGTAGGTAGTGTTAGTAGTCTACCAAGTGGCGCCCGGTACAGGTGGGCTTGGGACAGACTAGGCACACGTGGCCTGGTGTACCGAGTGGCACCCGGATGGTGGGCTCGGGAACCCTGCACACATCGTTTGGGGCCGTGAGCGACACCCCGGCCGGATCTCCTTGCGGATGGAACCCGAATAGGCGATAAACCTGGACTAGAGACTTGTGTGGTTAGTCAGGTCGTGGCCGACTCCCTCGCCAGGCTTCCGCTTGAAGGTTGCCGAGGTACACGAGGTGTACATGGTGGTAAGTGGCGAGAGCGTGTGTGACGAAGTACACCCCTGCAGGGTTAATATGATCTATTCGAATAGCCGTGTCCGCGGTAAAGGACTTTTGGGTTGCCTGTACAGTTCATAGACAAGTGAAAGTGGATACTCTAAAATGCGCAAGATAAGCGTGAGTGCTATGGATGGTGTTCTCGTAGGGAGACGGGAGCAGATCCATAGTGGTGTATTGATATGGTGAATATGTGGACTCGTGTGCGCCACCTCAAAAGAGTTACTTGCAGTCATAGTTAGGATAGCCACCGAGTCAAAGCTGGCTTGCTGCAGTTAAACTCCACCACCCCTTTTGTTGATACCGATGCATATGTAGATAGTTCTGATGTAAGTCTTGTTGGGTACATTTGTACTCACGTTTGCCTATTTTATGTTTTGCAGAGAGACGTCAGTCTCGCTAGTAGTTCCGTGTGGACTTCGACGTTTAGCTTGATACCTCAGCTACGATCTTGTGCCCTCGGCAGGATCTAGTAAATAGTCAGGCTTCTCGGCCTTTTTCATTTGTAGATGTCTGTACTCAGACATGTTAAGCTTCCGCATGTGCTTTGACTTGTATGCTCTGAATGTTGGGTCATGAGACCCATGTTTGTAATATCTGGCTCTTCAGAGCCTAATGAATAAATACTCTGAGTCGTAGAGTCTTGTTGTGATGCCATGTTGTATTTGCACATATCGAGCATATTGTGTGTATGATTGAAATGCTTGGTATGTGTGGGATCCGACAATCTAGTTGTCTATCCTTAGCAGCCTCTCTTATGGGGAAATGTAGTCTAGTGCCTCCTTGAGCCATAGTAGTCCGCTACAGCCCGGTTCACCGGAGTCCTGCTAGCCCAGCACTACTGCTCTGGACACTTGACTGGCCGGCATGTGTTTCATATCGTTCCTGTGTCTGTCCCTTCAGGGAAATGTCACGCGGTGACATCCGGAGTCCTGCCTAGCCTGCTACAGCCCGGGTTCCCGGAGTCCTGTTAGCCCAGTGCTACAGTCCGGATTCGCACGCTGCTGACCGACACGTTCGATGTTGATTCATGTATGCTTGTCCCCATACGTTAGTGCCGTTTTGGGTTCACAACTAGCCATGTCGGCCCGGGTTCTATGTCATATGGATGCTAGCGACATTGTCATATACGTGAGCCAAAAGGCGCAAACGGTCCCGGGCCATGGTAAGGCGACACCCGTGGGAGTACCGTGCGTGAGGCCGCAAAATGATATGAGGTGTTACAGGCTAGATCGGTGTGACTTGGAATCGGGGTCCCGACACCGCCTCATCACAAACAGTTTATTCGAGTGAACTGTATGCCGTATATCACACACGTCTTCATCTGGCTGCCCGTTTCTTTTGTTCCGCCTCATCGCAAATAGTTCATTGAACTGAACCGTATGCCTCGCGTCGCACACGCAACTAAAATCTGAACCGTGTTTTATGTATCTGCCATCGCAAAAGTTTTGCATCTTTTTTGTTGGTTTTTTACATCACCGTTTACGATTAATGCATCGCACATAGTTTCGTCGAAGGGTCTCTGATTGTAGTGTCGCGTTAGCAACATCCTGCAATAGTGCATGTGCATCCACCGATGTATAAAGGGGTGATGCACAGTCTGTTGCAACAAACAACCAAGCAGCATATTTGTGTTGGTCCCATTTTTCTTCTTTTCAGACACCTTTCCCTATGTGAGGGTAGCAAATCTAGTCCTGCTCAAACTCTATAGCCTTGTCCCCCACCCGCAGAAAGATTAGTTCCTTACAGATGTGTGTACTGCATTTGTCATTGTTTTCCCTTTTCGACCAACATAGGTGTTGGATAGCCAGTTTGTACTACTTTCCCTCCTTCCTTTCCTCTTTGAACCACGTCCTAGATTCATGATATACAACTGCCCCCCCCCCCCACCCACTTTGTTGTTTGATCCAACACCTAGATTCGAGTGCAGAAGCGAAAAAATCCACATCCAGCTAGAGCAATGCCTGTGCATTAAGTAAATTATATCTTAGGGTTGTCGGGGTGTGGCTCGGTGGGTGGCAGGAGGCCAGATCTTCCCACACTATGTATGGTAGCGAGGAAGAAGGGGCCAAAGGCCCTCCCGCGCCGTTGCTGGGTGAAAGAAAACCACGGCGCCGGTAGTGGCTTCCCTCCCTCACCGATGGTGACAACGTTAAGCCTCCTTCCCTTCCCCGATGGACGGGATCCTACCGGCTCTTTGACCAACAGTGAGGGGGGAGAGAGAGAGGCCAACGCAATCTTGTTTAGATCTGGAGAGGGTGGGAGAGTGCGAAGAGAGCAATTACAAGCGCTAAGGCTCTATCGTGTATATATATAATAGAGAGAGTGTGTGAAGAGAGCAAACCCTAGAAAACAACACCTGAGGCTGCGGCGTGTATATAATATAGTTGGAGTGGTTTTCTTTTTCTCTCCATAAAAATCGTTTTAAATTATGCATGAAACAGAACTCTTTATTTAACATACTAGTGAAGAAAAATACTAGGGCAATGTTAATACATGAAGAAAACTTAACGCTCAAAGGAGTCAATTCGCAATTAACGATCCACACCTCCCGGTCGCACTTACTATCGTTCACGTGTGGTACACAACCCTCCGTAGTGAACAACAACTGAACCACACAGTCAAAATATCAGAAAGGTGGGTTACACCATCCTCCAATTTTAAATATTTTTGAGAAATTCAATCTATTATATTATTAAGACAAGAGACAAATAAGCCACCATATTCGTCCACACAGATTAAATTATCACAACCGTTTAGCTTAAAGGTTAAAGGCTGAGATTTAAAGATACAACTTACGTACAAATATTGTTGTGGTATAACTCTTTAGCACCGTCACGTAGAAATAGATATATTAATAGATATATGATGACAGGAGACAATTACAATAGACCAATTAAAATAATCGGAGCAGTACCCATCCAAAGTAAATCGGACCAGTATGTCCGACTGGCACATGAGTATGGATGGTGGACACGGTTCTGGAACACCTTCTATAATATTGCATCATATTAGGCAAGGCACTGACATATACATATATTATTGCACATAGAAACTATGAAGCACAAGGTGCATATTAGGCAAGGACACTGGCATATACCATTGCATGAAGAAAAAAGGAAATTAGATGATTGCACGTACAAACTGAGAAGAACATGAATTGGTTTCCTAACGCAATACACTCATCCGTAGTTAATGCAAACTCGGTAATCTTTGGACTAACATAAGCCACACCCACAAGAGAGAATCATACAAGATGGTACACCTAGGGAATCAACACACGCCGTCACACATCACAACACGAGTACAGCAGATTGAAGGCAGATCGACACAACAACATCCACACGCGCCGAGGACGATCAGTTGGACCAGTAAGGTGGGTAGGATGCCTTGCGTACCGAAGGGGACGGCAGAACGCCCAGCACATCGAAGGCCCCGAAGAAGGAACGACAGAAACACCATCAACTTTGGGTAATATAACTGCTTAATGTCTGCTCAAATCTTCACATCCCATGCTGTCTTCGGAACTTCCTTGCGAACACCCTATTTTGATGTTCATTCTCGATTAGTTAGAAGAACACTGTTTTTTAACCAAATTTCATTAGTGCATTATCAGATGAATCGCTCTTTTTAAAATTGTTTTGAAGGCAATAAGTCTTTATCGTAAAAGAAGCAGACAAACATGGAATAAGAAAGCAAAAGTAATGAGAACGTGGGATTCAATCAACCCTTCGACTGATGAACTTATAAGCATGGATATGATCTTGATGGATGAGCAGGTATTTTCTTAACATTATTAACAATGGGTTTCTTCTATTCTTAAAACTTACTTCTAAGATTATCTTTCATTCAATTTTTAAGGGTGATACAGTTCATGCTACTATTTGAAAGAATCTAATTGACACTTATAAACAAAATATCAACTAAGGTTCTCTGCTTTTAGCAATTTTAAAGTTACAGATTCGACAAAATATCACCCAGTTAGCAATGAAATTAAAATTATTTTTGTATACAATACAACCCTAAAGGAGATGAAAGGTTCCTCGAAATTCCCCAGATTACTACTTTGAGTTTGTTAGCAAAGATACCTACAAGAACGGCTAGAAAAAGAGCAACAATGCTCAGGTATGTTGATAGTCATATATCTTACTCCAAGTCATTACTTCTAATTTGAAGTCATATGTTGGCAGTTGTATTAATGGACTTCAAATGATTAACTTTATAATTTTGAAGTTATTTATCTTCAACTTTGTAGATGTCATTGGGTTATTTACCAAGATTATACCAATAGAATCAAGGACAACAAAGAAAAAAATAACTTCAGAAATGCGTGAGATTGAAATTCTAATGCCAGAGTAAGTGTATATCCATGCGTCTCAGTTCTCATTAAAGGGTAAAGACTGCTTTCTTTCACTTATATTATTGTTATCATTATGAATTATTAAGGAGTGAGAAATTAGAGTATCATTATGTGGAAGATGAGCTCATCATTTGAGGATGTAATTGGCAAGTAAACACTTATTATTGTTATCTAAACAATGGTGCAAAAATTCAAAGGTAAGTCGAATATGTTTACATGTCATTTTGCCATACCAACATAATAAATCTAACCGATTTATTCTTCTTCAAATAGGTTTGTGCCTAAAGTCAACTAGCGCAACAAGAATATATACCAATCTAGATATACCCGAGACCTGGGAACTTCGTGGCAGGTATCAAACAAAATTAGTAGGTATTGATCATATAGAAGTCCATAATATATCTATGTTTACTAATTTTTATTTATAACCACTCCACCGAAGAAACTTTACCAAAAATGTTGGAGATAGATAGAAGTACTCACGGGACACTGGAAGAACAAATGTTTTACAAAAGGAGAACCTTAGTAAAAGAACTTACTGGAATTAGGAATGACAACCCACCAGATCAGGTAATGCATCAGAACTCTTCTAAGATATGATAACGTACAAGCCTCCAGGACCTACAAATGTATATGGCATATTTCTATGAGTAACTACATATTATTTAAATAACTATATTTTCTTCATCGACTTTCAGTACGTTGTGTTCACAACAATAGCTACAATTGATTGGTTACAAGAAAATATTCAATGGTGGTACATGTCATGTGATGTTTGCAGCAAAATTGCTACGAAGGAACCACACAATTATTATTGCAAGAACTGCAATACATATTCAGAAGGCGCAACACCTTAGTAAACATATTCTCCTGATTTGATCATCATTATGTACTATCATATTTGTGGTGCACTAATTATATCTTATTTGATGAAGAGGCCGAAAGAATTCTCAATACATCTGTGTCATTCCTATTGAAATCCTTTAGATGGAAAATTTGAAGAAGTCCCAAAGATTATAAGTGAATTATTTGGACAAAGACTTATCTTTCGGTTCAAACTCAACAATAAGATCCTCACTCTAGGTATGCAAAAGTATGCAATAAAATAAACATGTGTGCCCGATGAGAGGCTTGAGAAGTGATACTTGGACCATAAAGCTTAAGAAGTAATGGTCTACCAAATTATTAAATTTATTATTTAAACACCAATTATTAAACCTTATATGGAAATATGGAAGCAGATATTTATGATTCTTTATCCATTGTGCCCAACGGGATTTGATGGATGATGAGGTGGACAACATGTTAAAATGAGAAACAACTAAACAGAATGAGCCTGTTAAAAAGGTGATTGAATACTTACCCGTACAACTTATGTGAGTTGCTCCCTGGGAAATTGAGACCAAAGGTATTGATATAAAAATTTCCTCCCTGTAAAGATGATTTAAGTGTTAAACATTTAGAAGAATTAGCATTGCATTTGTGTGCTTGGTCAAGGCTATTATGTGTCTAGAATATTTGCTAAAACTACCATCTAGCATCACTTAAAGCTGTTGCCTTGTGACCATGAGGTCAGGGGTTCAAGTCCTGGAAACAGCCTCTTACAGAAATGTAGGGAAAGGCTGCGTACAATAGACCCAAAGTGGTCGGACCCTTCCCCGGACCCAGCGCAAGCGGGAGCTACATGCACCGGGCTGCCTTTTTACCATGTAGCATCGCTTAAAACATACGAGAACAAATGTACAACACCATTTCAAAAGATTTAGTTCGAAATCAATCTGGAATACTATGAATAAATTAAAGGGTGAACATAGATGGACTGAGAATTGATCCGTATGAAGCCACGAAGAAAATTTATATCACGAACATGCGTAGCATGGTAGCTCACCGATGAAAAACTTAACTATTTTTTTGTTACTAACCCTCGACCAAAATTAATGTTTTCTCTGGGTGCACAACATTAATCAACTTTATCGGTCAAATTTCTACAGCTATTTTCTATTTCAATTTTTATCACGTATAATTCTAGAAGAATCTAGACATGGAAAACAAACGTAATGGAACTTTAGCAAACCGATTAGGGAAATCATCAATAAAAAGCAGAGGTCCTAGACTAAGGCAACAGAGTAGAAGGGCAAACCCGCACTGCTACTTGCGGCATCCAGCTTTGCCTGGTGTGCTGCGCTGCTCCACACAGGTTGCTGGCTCTAGGATACTCGGTTCACCTCGCGTACTGCTTCGCAGGTCGCGAGTGCCAGCTTCTCCGTGTAGTCGCGCCAGTGCTTATTATAGCCACCACATATCCTTCTTGGCTCCAAATCTCCAGTGGATCCAGCAGAAATCCAAGGAAATGCTGAAGAGATAATAATTAAAGATCAGTACAATGTTAACATGAAAAAAATACAAGTTCAATTCCCTACGGAATGAAAAGGAAATCAGTGGCTTATCAAATAATTATATAGTGTAGATCCTACAGATAATCCATACATGAACAAGATTGTACATACGAGGTTATCTCCTAACTTGAAATGGCAAGCGCAAAATCAACGCTAAAATGTAAACAAAAATGCTTTTAAATATCCAAATGTTAACTTGCTTAAATACACAAACTAAGTAAATCACATTATGAAGTACAAATGATGCAAAGCAAGAGCAGAATGGGAGCGTTCCGAGCCGTAGAGGGATTCATACCTGTTGCTCTTCCTCTTCCTATAAGCGACAAGGAACGACAGGCCGTTCTACTCAACGCCAAAGTTCACTGCCTGCACCCATGATCTCCCCGGCGACCGACATCTGCCTTTCCAGATCAGCGACAGTGAGATGCGATCTCGTTGGTGGACAGCGCAAGAACAGCTGCTCGAAAGAGTGGTCCCCTCCTCGATCAGAAATGGCTTGGAAGACGCTGCAGCACACACCAATTCGCCGGGAAATACGTGAACCAGCGTACCCTTCGTCAGCTCAGTCACTGCCTCCTCCGCCTCCACGCCTCCAACCTCCAGCACCGTCGCCACGGCAGCGCCGGCCATGACGAGGTCGAGCAGCCCGCTGCGTCCTCCCATGATCTCCCTTGCCCACCGTACCCAAATCACAGCCGTGTAGAGAGAACAGTACAGTAGAGAAGGGGATTTTGTTGTCGGCGTGATTTGGGGAAATGATAGCCTTTTTCTACTTTTTGCTATGCACATATTTTCATATTTGGGGAAACAACATGTACTTTGACGTACAAATGAGAAATACGTTCTCTAAAAAAGGCAAGAAATACGATACGTGACAAAACTGCAAAAAAAGGGAGTTATATATATTGGCACGATATTCCTATATATATTAACTATAATATAACTTGCTTATATTATACTCCCTCCGTTCCTTGATATAAGGTGTATAGATTTTTGAGAAAAAGTCTGAAATATAAGGTGTATTGTGTTGCACCACTCGTTTGAATATTTTTTTTAAGAAATTTGATTACATTTCCTTATATAGGGCAAGCTCCTTATTTTCTCATGTCAATTAGTCAGGTGTAATCTCTCCCAAAACTTGTGAAATTTTCCCTCCACATGAGTTCTTTAATTTCCGTGCCAAAAACTATACACCCTATATTTAGGAACGGAGGGAGTATATATAGGGAAAATCCATCCTACCACCCGGTGGTAGTTACCCCACATGTGTCATATACTACCATGTGGGGCTATATATATAATATTTTATTATTTTAAATATGTTTAAATACTATATCTAAGATATTTCAAAGCAATTTATGTGAAAAAATTGCATACGAGCCATAGTTTTTGTTATATTTGTGAAATACATACATATTTGTACGTAAAAAAGGGCATACTCAAAACATGGTACATACTACCTAAAAATTAGTTTATATACTACCTAATCATCGTTATATACTACATACTACACGTATATACTCACGTTTTTGACAGATACTACATACAACATACAAAACGCAAGTGGTGGTAACTACCACTGCTTGTAGGAAACATATATATATATATATATATATATATATATATATATATATATATATATATATATATAACAAAAATAAAACTCAAAACATTAGGTACAGAAACATTTAGGACAAAGAAAAAGAGTGAAATCTAGACCAATGACCACTCAAATAATAATATGGCATTCATATTCTAAATATAATATGTGTACAAACCTAGTTGTACAAAGACATTTTTTTAGTTAAGATTTTTATCAAATGGCATATAGTGGACAAAAAAGTGAGAAGCAAATGTGATTGTGCAGAAAAACGTATCAAGTCAAAATTCTTAGGAATATGTCTTATATTATATTATACGATAAACATAATCAAAGTTTCAATCAAGAAAAAATAACTTAATTCTCTCATATATATTGTACAAGAAAATCTATAGTGTATATGCATAAATAAAATGCGTAAACAGACATTTTATATTTAATTAACTATAATATGATACATAATTCAACATTCCTCTAATGGATTACGGCCATGTAGTGGAACGACATGAAATGGCAAAAATGGATGGAACAAAACTAAAAAAATATATGGTAATAACCAAAAGACAAAAAATGAAGTTAAAAGTATTCAGGAGTTTGTTATTCAATAACGATAAATTTTCGTACAATGTTAAGAAATAATCAAATGAATTAGCTAAAATATGATAAATGTAAATCATTCTTTGCAAATATACCTATATCAAAACCTAGCCGCGCAAATGCGCGGGTACACCCGCTAGTTTTAATTATTTTGTATGTACACTTTGCTCTCTTCCAATAATTTTGGGCACTTATATTCGGCCTAAGTCAGTATGTGTTCTAAACGCTTCTATATTTCCTGATGAAGTATTTTTCTATGAAAGTTTGCCAACATAATTAACTAGTTGCAAGAATTCAGAACCAACATAATTAATACGACCGGCCGTATGCACACATTTATTTTTCAGCACATTTCTTTATTTCATCAACGACATTTTGATACAGGGAAGTACATTCACCAATTCTTTGCTAGGAGAGCAAGACTAAAGAAAACAAGAACCACAATTAGACATTTTAAAATATATCCAATTTTTATAACTGCTCCCACTAATTGTATTAATATCTTCTCTATGTCTTCGTTGTTGATCTATGGCTTCTTAAGCTTGCACACTTCTTTCTTCTTCGATTCTAATGAACTAGACGTTGCTTCACATTTAATATCATCTCTAGTCTCATCTCTAGCCTCATTTCTAGCAAGGAGTGCACGAGCATCTACCAAATTTCATGCTATCAGTAGATCGATGTATTCTTCTTCCCCAAACCAAAACTTGCATCCATCCTACCCACAAGTTTGAGTATAAGCTACCAAACATGCGCCGAATAAGGGAGCACAGCCAATCAAAAGAAGTACTACGCATGCACCTTATCTTTTTTGCACTTGCTGAACACCCATTTGGGATGTTCCGGCGTGGTCGAGACGCGAAGCACAACCTACCGTGGGCAGCCATTGCACTTTATGAGAGGTAACGGTGAACCGACTAGCCGTTGGGCTAGGGCCGAGCCCGGACGGTGGCGGACTGTGTCTTTGCCAGTGAACCGCCGACGGGATTGATCCGATCGGCTAGAGGCGCATTCAGTACCTGCATGCGATGTGGAGGCATTGCAATTATTGTGCGACCTGGTACCCGGACAATCCATGGCAAGGTGCAGTCGCAAGCAGCCAGAATGCTCCAAATCCGACAGCCGCATGCATCAAATTCCGCAGTCGCGGATATCACCGTTGACCGCTGGCGCCGGGACGAGAGAAGCACAGATCCGGCTGTCGTGCTGTGGTCAGCTAGGCTATAATGCGGGGCAGCAACTATGTCTCCGAAGGACGTGCGTGTACCTCTTCTCTTGTTACACGTACTCCATTTATCTCACTTCATGTGGTTTCCCACTCCCACGATATTCCTATTCTATGAACATGTGTGTGCGTGTGTGTGTGTGCGCGTGCGTGTGTGTGTGTTCTTTTAACAGCGTGTGTGTGTTAGAGAGAGCGAAACATCGACCTACAGAGAGATTGTGTGTAGTACTCCCTCCGTCCCATAATGTGTAACGTTTTTGCAAGCTAAACTAGCTTGTAAAAATGTCTTACATTGTGAGACGGAGTAGTAGTACTACTACGATTTAGCCGCGAGAGTCGGTGCATCCTCTCGTTTTCGGGCACTGGTCTGCACAGCTGCCATGCCCACTTCTGACCGCCCTGGCCCATCCAAACACCTCCATCACCTGCGCGCGCTTCCCACCCAAAACGGTCAGCATCGCTTCAGAGAATCGGTGCCGCATTCATGCCCGGGCAGAGCGGACCCAACCTCTCACTCGCGCATGCGTTTAAGGGAGAAGCGGATTCAATGAAGAGTGATGGTTGCTTCGTTCGTCCAACTTACTGTCGGGTCTATGTGATTTGATGGCTCATTGTTCTATTACTGAGGTGGTACAACCGTGCTGAGTCTTAGTTGTACTGTACACTTTATTTTGGTTCATGTACTGTACACTTTACTTTGGTTCATGGCACGTGCACCGGATGCTGGATGTCCCACGTTTCGGTGAAAGGAGGTAGAGCATCTCCACTCTTTTTCATTCTTCTATTCTGTGATAAAACTACAATTTTCTCCACTCTTACAGTGGAGGAGTGCGAAAGCAGCGAAAACACGGCAGCTCAGTGAATACATGGTCCACCTCACACTATTACCATATTTTTTGGACACCTTGCGACACCTAACTCTTTAGTACACCGTATTGTAATTTCTTAGCGAGATAAAATTATATAATGCTATGAAGCTTTCAGCTTCTGTTTCATGTATCTTGCGTCCAAGGTTGCCCCGTTGCAACATTTACAAAGGAGACTAACATGCATGATGTTGCATCTCAATGATTCACAGATCATAGCCAATATGTACTCCCTCTGTTCCGAAATAAGTGTCTCAACGTTATACCAACGTTTCCAACTTTAGTACAAAGTGAAACACTTAATTTGGAACATAGATAACTAAAGAACAAAATGATCCATGTAGTCCCTGATGCAGCTTGAACTACGTTGGTATTTCCCCAAAGAGGAAGGGATGATGCTGGACAGCTATGGTAGGTATTTCCCTCAGTGATGAGACCATGGTTATCGAACCAGTAGGAGAACCACGCAACACTATGTAAACGGTACCTGCACACAAAGTTCAAATACTTGCAACTCGACGTAAAAGAGGGGTTATCAATCCCTCCCGAGTAAAAGATAGATTTGTTTTATAGTACATTGGATAAATGGATCTCGCAATAAAGCAAAATAAAATAAACAAAGGAAAAGTACAGCAAGGTATTTTTGGGTTTTTGGAATAATAGATCTGAAAATAAAAGCGAATAAAAATAGACCTCAAAGGTAAATAATATATAGACCCGGGCCCCGTAGATTTCACTAGTGGCTTCTCTCGAGAAACATAGCATACGTTGGGTAAACAAATTATTGTTGGGCAATTGATATAACTTGAAATAATTATGACGATATCCAGGCAATGATCATTATATAGGCATCACGTCCAAGATTACTAGACCGACTCCTGCCTGCATCTACTACTATTACTCCACACTTCGACTGCTATCCAGCGTGCATCTAGTTTATTAAGTTCATGGAGAAACAGAGTAATGCAATAATAACGGTGACATGATGTAGACAAGATCTATTAACGTAGGAATAAACCCCATCTTGTTATCCTTAATAGTTACGATACATATGTGTCATGTCCCCTTCTGTCACTGGGATTGAGCACCGTAAGATCGAACCCATCACAAAGCAGCGCTTCCCATGGCAAGAAAAATTAATCTAGTTGGCCTAACTAAACCAAAGATTCGAAGAAGAAATACGAGGCTATAAGCAATCATGCATATAAGAGATCAAAACTCAAATAACTTTCATGGATAAAATAGATCTAATCACAAACTCAAAGTTCATCGGATCCCAACAAACACACCACAAAATGAGTTACATCAAATAGATCTCCAAGAGACCATTGTATTGAGAATCAAAAGAGACAGAGGAAGCCATCTAGCTGCTAACTCCTGACCCGTAGGTCTACAATGAACTACTCACGCATCATCGGAGAGGCACCAATGAGGATGATGAACCCCTCTGTCATGGTGTCTAGATTGGATCTGTGGTTTCTGGAACTTGCAGCGACTGGAATTGTGTTTCGTCGACTCCCCTAGGGTTTTTGGATTTTTGGGGTATTTATATAGCAAAGAGGCAGTGTAGGAGGCGGCTGAGGTGGGCACAACCCTGCAGGGCGCACCTGGGCCCCCAGGCGCGCCCAGGTAGGTTGTGCTCCCCTCGGAGCCCCCTCTGGTACCTCCTTGGCCCAACTTGTGTTTGGACTCCGTCTGGACTCCGTTTGATATTTATTTTCTGCAAAGTAAAAAAAAACAAAAAACAACAACTGGCACTGGGCACTATGTCAATAGGTTAGTCCCGAAAAATGATGTAAAGTTGCTATAAAATGATTGTAAAACATCCAAGAATGATAATATAACAACATAGAACAATAAAAAATTATAGATACATTGGAGAGGTATCAGCATCCCCAAGCTTAATTCCTGCTTTTCCTCGAGTAAGTAAATGATAAAAATAGAATTTTTGATGTGGAATGTTGCCTATCATGTTCACCACATATTCTTTTCTTTGTAGCATGGACATTTGGACTTTTATATGATTCAAAGCAATAGTCTAGTTTTGACATGAAGATTTGAATACTCAAGCATATCAACAAGCAACCATGTCTTTCAAAATATCAACAGTAAAGCAAGTTATCCCAAGCTCATTATGCTCAATCATTGATCCATTCATGAAACACACTCACATATTAGAAACACCCAATGCTCAAGTACGATCATAGTGCCCCTTAGTTGGTGCTTTATAAGAGAAGATGGAGATTCAAAATAAAAATTGCATAAAGTAAATAGAAAGGCCCTTTGCAGACGAAAGTAGGGATTTGTAGAGGTGCCAGAGCTCAAAGCGAAAAAGATAGAGATAAAACATTTTGGGTGGCATGCCTTTCCTGTCAACGAAAATGACCGAGTAGTTCCCAATACTTTCCATGCTAGATATATCATAGGAGGTTCCCAAACAGAACATAAAGTTTCTTCTCATTCCACCATACTTTCACATTCCACGGCTAACCAAATCTACGGGTGCCGTCCATACCAACACTTTCCAAGGAATTTATTATTTGACAACATAAAGTAAATTCATTTTTCATTTCGGGACTGGGCATCCCTAATACCTTTGCCGTACTCTCGTGCAATGACAAGTGAATATACACTCATCTTGAGAATAACACATCTAGCATGGAAAAATACCAGCCACCCCCTACCATTTCATGAGCGGTACGAGCACACAAAAGAGAAATTTATTTTGAAGATTAGAGATGGCACATACAAATTTTCTTAGAACGGCATGGAAATACCACATATAGGTAGGTATAGTGGACTCATATGGCCAAAACTGGGTTTAAGGATTTTGGATGCACAAGTAGTAATCCCACTTAGTACAAGTGAAGGCTAGCAAAAGATTGAGAAGCATCCAACCAAGAAACGAAAAATCTCATAAGCGAGCATTAAGCACAACTAACACTGAATAATGCACCACAAGTAGGATGTAATTTCATTCCATAACTAGTGACTTTCGTGCTTGCATAGGGAATCACAAACCTTAAGATTAATATTCTTACTAAAGCATAGTTACTCATCAACATGACTCACATATCACTATCATCATATCGCAAAACTATTACAAAGAATCAAGTTTATTTTGTCCAATGATCTTCATGAAAGTTTTTATTATATCCCTCTTGAATATATATCACTTTGGGACTAATTTCATATGTTGCTTTTGATAGCTCAAACAAATCTAAGTGAAGAACATGAGCATAAAAAATTTTGTTCTCACAAAATAATTTAAGTGAAGCATGAGAGAATTTCTTTTAAAAAATTTACCAACTCTCAAATAAATATAAGTGAAGCATGAGAGCAATTCTTCAAAAATACTAAAGCACACCGTGCTAAAAAAGGATATAAGTGAAGCACTAGAGCAATTCCATAGCTCAAAAAGATTTAAGTGAAGCATAAAGAGCAATTCTAACAAGTCATAGCATAATTTTGGGTTTCTCAAATAGGTGTGTCCAGCAAGGATAGATGACACAAAATAAAAAGCAGAACAATAAAAGACTCATATCATACAAGATGCTCCAAGCAAAACTCATGATATGTGACGAATAAAAATATAGCTCCAAGTAAAATATCGATGGCCTTTATAAGAAAGAGGGTATGCCAGTCGGGCATCCCGAAGCTTAGTTGCTTGCTACTCCTTTAGATAATAGCTTGTGATGCCATGGGGCATCCCCAAGCTTAGGCTCTTCTTACTCCTTATTCCTTCATCCATCGTGATCTCACCCAAAACTTGAAAACTTTAATCACACAAAACTCAACAAAACCTTCGCGAGATCCATTAGTATAACAAAGCAAATCACTACTATAAGTATTGTTTCAAACCCATTAATATTTTATTCTTGCATTGTATCTACTGTATTCCAACTTTGCTATGGCTCATACCCCCCGGTAGAGACCATAGATTCATCAAAATAAGCACACAACGCAAAGAAAATAGAATGTGTCAAAAATAGAACAGTGTGTAGCAATCTGTAAACTTCGTATATTTATGTAACTCCAAAAATTCTAAAGAATTAGGACAATGTAGGGAATTTGTATATAAATATTGTGTCAAAATTCAGAATTTTATCATGCATCTGTGATTTTTAATAATTCTGTGACTGGCGCACAAATTTCTTTTTTTCAACAAGATCAAATCAACTATCACCCAACATGATCCCAAATGCTTTGCTTGGCACAAACACTAATTAAAATATAAAAAACACAGTCATAACAGTAGCATAATTGTGTAAACACTCAAGAACATAAAGAAAAAGGCAAAAATAAATTTTATTCATTGGGTTGCCTCCCAACAAGAGCTATCGTTTTATGCCCTAGCTGGGCATAAAGCATAGATTCAAGTATTGTCATCTTTAGTTTCCAACTCCTCAATCAAACACTTATAATTCTTCAAGGATTTAGTATACAAATTTTCTATAAAAATACTCCTAGGAACAAGTTTGAAGAATTCATTTTTACAAGTAGGGTCTTTTATCACTTCAACAAAATTAGGGTGAATACTAATCATTTTAAGATCTTCTTTGTTAGAAGTTGTACCCTTGTTTTTAGTGACTTCAGTAATCTTGCCAATTTTTACCGGAGTTTTTTCAATAGTTTTAGCGGAGGAAAAAGTTGTGCTTAAATTACTAAAAATTTCTTCCAACTTATCAATTCTAGCAGGACTCTCCTCTATTCTTTCGTTGAATGCGAGTTCTTTTTCTTTTAGTACTTTAAGAGCATCTCCCGTTTTGACCCAATTCTATTAGCAAGATTGTGCATCCTTTTATCTAATTTTTCAATACTTTCTTCAGTGAGCATTTTATTTTCAATAGCATCTAGCCTTTCCATAACATGTTCGAGAGTTAAAGTTGTTTCATTAACCCTAAGAGGTGGTGAACCCACTAAATTCCCCATGGCATTAAAAGCATCTAGAGAAGAACACATCAAGAAATTCCCACCGGTAATCGTATCAAGGACGAATCTATAACAAGTGGTGATGCCCACATAAAAACAGCGAAGAAGAACAATGGTAGATTGCTTACGAATAGATCTATTATGCGCATTGCAAATCTGATGAGGACATGACTACCTTGGATACGACCAAAATTTTTGCATACATGCATATTTGTCAGGTGATTTCTAGTGCAAACTATTCAATAATTTATTTATGTTATCCAGAATAAAAATACTTCACACACTTTTGTGTTTTGTCTAATTGCAGGTGTATGAGACATTTGTACAGTCCACATATGAAGATAAGGGAAAGGGGAAGTTTAGGTTCTATTCAAAAAGTTCTCTCACGTCACTTTTGGGCCAAGAGAAGATAGAGTCCAAGTCTCTTACGTTCTGGATTCAGATTCGGACTGCACAGACATACCTGACTCAAAACGCCAACAACTTTTTCATATGAACTCCGAATTGGGTGATTCTTTTTTTGTTGGAAAGTAGATTTCGTCCTCTTTCCAACCCAATTGGATTCACCTTTGAATTCGTCCGGAGCTTTGAGATATCGACGAAACAATCTGACGCAGCAGCAGAATCCGAGTCAAACAACAAGTCCAAAGGTGTTGCATCACCTCCACTTGGGCCCATAAGCCTTGTACGACCTGGGGTTAGTTTTATACTGCCTTGGGACGTCCTTCCACCTCCTTGTTCGCCACCCCTTGCTCCTATATAAGTAGATCCATCTAATACCTTTTTGCTTGGGATTTGTTTAGTTAAAAGTTAGCCATTGCAACTTCGTGTACTTCGTTTGTGTCCAACGACCAGACCAAGACCGCTTCTGGATCCCCATCTTTATCAATACTTCATATATATTCGCAATATTCATATTGCTTTATCATATTCTTGCTTGTTCTTCGATTGCTTGCAGGAATAGACCTTCGTGGTCAGGTTGATCATGCTCCGGCGTGGTCAATAACCTCTCGGAGTTGGTTTAGCGATTGCTAAGGCGCAACGTCGTGCACGTTTGTAGTTGGATCGTCAAAGTCGTCTCCACCAAATCGATAGTTATCATCTCATCGAAAGATCGGGACACCCTCGCCTCTACCAAGTGGTATTAGTTTTCAGGTTGCTCGGTGAGAATTTCCAGTTTCCCCTAGATTAGATTTATTTTCTTACCTATTGTCCAAGAAAAAGCCACAAAAAGTTAGATCTATTCATCCTTTTGTCCAAGCCAGTCTGAGCCTTTGCAATTTTATTTTCATTGTTTGCATTATTGAATTATCGGTTGCATCGTCGTGTCGAGTTGCTGGTCTTAGTGTCTAGTTCGTTTAGAGTTTCGAGTTCTGTTCACATTAGTCACACCGTCGCTGCATCGTTATCCCTTCCGCTGTCTACCACACCATCCATCAATTTCCACCACGTGCTACCCATAGTTCATTGTCACAATCATAGTTGAGGTCGTTCACATCTTCGCTTGATCCAGTCTGCATCTTATCTAGTTTGTCTTGGAAAGAGGGAGAGAAAAAAAGGCAGAGAAAACAAAAGAGAGAGAAAAAAGTTAAAAAAAAGTCAGAGAAAAAAAGGAGAGAAAGAAAAAGAAAAAAAAAGTGTGAGGAAAAAACAGAGAAAAAAACAAAATTCGGATCTATCTAGACTCAATCTCGTAGCTGAATTCGGATTGGAATCTGTTTTGTGCACTGTTCAGTAAAACAGGCATAACTTCCTCATACAAGTCCGTTTTGTCTCCGCGAGTACTCAAATTAAAGCTAGCGACGAGCCGCATCTAAATAGTTGCAGAAGCTAGTTTAATATTTTGCACCTCAAAATCGGCTTCTAAATAGGTCTTTTTGCCCTCCGAAGTTGGCGAACACAGCTTATTCCAGTTTTTCAGGCTAGCTTTGGAATTGTTTGAGTCCTCATATCAACTCGGAATTGAGCGATTCTTTTTGCATTGGAAAGCTTGAGTTAGTAGCATTCTTTGAAAAAACAATTATCAAAAAATTGGCTCAAACTTCTTCAAGAGGAAAGTTGGAGAGAGAGTTGTTGTATATCCTGCTTGGCAGTTGTTTTTCATCATTATCTTTACTGCCGTTGTGATCTTCACTTATATCCTGCTGTCCAGAGCTACTTAGTATCCTTCATTGATGCTAGTTGTGCTACGCCGTGACCTCATTAGTGTTCTAGGCTCGCGTCTCTAGTCCAGTCTAGCCTAGGACCATCACAGTACCGTCGTTGAGCGTTTATTCAACATTGCATCTTTGAATTGATTATTGCTAATCTTTTGCTTCCATATATAGCCAACCTAGCTCCACATATTTCTACACCGTGTATACGTACGTTCCCCTGGCAATCGCTTTACACAATCTTCGCAGTTATTTGACACCGCTGGTTGCCTGTCACCACCTGCCGCAGGGTAAGAACTTGTAAGATATTGATATTTGCTTTACTGTGAGCACTTTACAACCACATCCTAGTAGTTCATAGGAACATTATTCTCGAATTGTGTTTCTTGTTTCTACTAATCATGACAGGTTGCAGAGATAGAACTTCTTGGACGACGGACACATCTTCACCATCACGAGAGTTGGGACAACACACACAAGCACATGGTCAGGTTATCTCTTTACCATCATTTGAGGGTAGATTTAATCCTACTATTTATCTAGCTTGGGAGCTTGAAGTAGAACAAGTTTTTAGTCACCATGACTTTTCTAAACTTGAGCGAGTACGAGCTGCCACTAGAGCATTTACTGGTTTTGCTTCTGTTTGGTGGAGTGTGCATTGTAAGAAAAACACTGATAACCAACCCACAACTTGGAAAGATTTAAAAGATGTAATGAGACAACAATTTTTCCCTACTTACTATCGTCATGAATTGCTTCGCAAATTTGAACAACTTAAAGAAGGCAACAACACTGTTCATGCTTACTACCAAGAGTTCAAATCTTATCTGCATCATTGTGACATAGAAGAATCTAAGGATGATACAATGAATAGATTTTTGGTGGTTTGAACCCTGATATTCAGGCAAGATTTCAGTATATTCCTCGTTGCATTACTGGTATGTATGTTCGTGCTTGTACCTTTGAGGGACAGTTACAGGAGGATGCATCTGGTGACTACAACAACTACTATTCCAATTCATGCTCACTACCATCGGTTTATTCCTCCATTGTTGCACCTACTAGAGCAATCACACCTCAGATTGTGAGTGCGACATCATCTCAAGTGTATGGTACATTGTCATTGTCCATACCTATATCAGCTACGTTTTTGCGACAAGGTAACCGTAAAGGTATTTATGATATAACTTCACATGAGAATGATGCATGCCTAATTAACTTAAATACATCATGTGTTGAGTTACCTGTTGATTTGAGCATGCCACCTATTTTAGAGAATCATGTTACTGTCATGAATGCATCATGTGATCAAAAAACTGAAATACCAACTATTTTGAGTGCACCCATTGAATTAACTATTGATGTCAAAGAACCATGTGAATCGGGAAATAAATCAGATTTGGATCAAATACATTTTAAAATAATTGTGCCAATGTTTAATCATTTTGATATGACCTCTAATCTTGGTGATCATTGTGTGTCAAATGAATCATTACATGTTTTCTTATTTAAGCATGTTGTAGCATGTAAATTTGATGCACGTAAGGTTTATTCACCAATGTTGGGATGGTTTAATGATGAATATTGTCAATCTTTTGATATGAATAAGAGCTTCACTTATATGTCCAAACTGAGTTGCAATATTTTCATGCCTTCTACTTCTGATAATATTTTGGCTTTATATTTTATGATCTATGAAAGCTACTCATGTATACATGTGTCATATGTGCAAAAATCAAGGTAGTAAAAATGAATGACATATACATATACACCATGTACACCTTGTCTCTTTTGTTAGCCACATTTCAGATTAAGCAACGCCGAGGACGGCTTTGTTTTTAAGAAGGGGAGGATGATGAGGACATGACTACCTTGGATACGACCAAAATTTTTGCATACATGCATATTTGTCAGGTGATTTCTAGTGCAAACTATTCAATAATTTATTTATGTTATCCAGAACAAAAATACTTCACACACTTTTGTGTTTTGTCTAATTGCAGGTGTATGAGACATTTGTACAGTCCACATATGAAGATAAGGGAAAGGGGAAGTTTAGGTTCTGTTCAAAAAGTTCTCTCACGTCACTTTTGGGCCAAGAGAAGATAGAGTCCAAGTCTCTTACGTTCTGGATTCAGATTCGGACTGCACAGACATACCTGACTCAAAACGCCAACAACTTTTTCATATGAACTCCGAATTGGGTGATTCTTTTTTTGTTGGAAAGTAGATTTCGTCCTCTTTCCAACCCAATTGGATTCACCTTTGAATTCGTCCGGAGCTTTGAGATATCGACGAAACAATCTGACGCAGCAGCAGAATCCGAGTCAAACAACAAGTCCAAAGGTGTTGCATCACCTCCACTTGGGCCCATAAGCCTTGTACGACCTGGGGTTAGTTTTATACTGCCTTGGGACGTCCTTCCACCTCCTTGTTCGCCACCCCTTGCTCCTATATAAGTAGATCCATCTAATACCTTTTTGCTTGGGATTTGTTTAGTTAAAAGTTAGCCATTGCAACTTCGTGTACTTCGTTTGTGTCCAACGACCAGACCAAGACCGCTTCTGGATCCCCATCTTTATCAATACTTCATATATATTCGCAATATTCATATTGCTTTATCATATTCTTGCTTGTTCTTCGATTGCTTGCAGGAATAGACCTTCGTGGTCAGGTTGATCATGCTCCGGCGTGGTCAATAACCTCTCGGAGTTGGTTTAGCGATTGCTAAGGCGCAACGTCGTGCACGTTTGTAGTTAGATCGTCAAAGTCGTCTCCACAAAATCGATAGTTATCATCTCATCGAAGGGATGATGCAGCACAGCTACGGTAGGTATTTCCCTAAGTGATGAGGCCAAGGTTATCAAACCAGTAGGAGGACCACGCAACACTATGTAAATGTTACCTGCACACATAGAACAAATACTTGCAATCCGACGTAAAAGAGGGGTTGTCAATCCCTCCCGGGTAAAAGATAGATTTGTTTTGTAGTAGATTGGATAAATAGATCTCGCAATAAAGAAAAATAAATAAATAAATAAAGGAAAAGTGTAGCAAGGTATATTTGGGTTTTTGGAATAACATATCTGAAAATAAAAGCGAATAAAAATAGATCTCGAAGGCAAATATGATAAAGAATAGACCCGGGGGGCGTAGATTTCACTAGTGGCTTGTCTTGAGAAAATAGCATACGGTGGGTAAACAAATTACTGGTGGGAAATTGATAGAACTTCAAATAATTATGAAGATATCCAGGCGATGATCATTATATAGGAATCGCGTCCAAGATTAGTAAACCGATTCCTGCCTACATCTACTACTATTACTCCACACATCGACCGCTATCCAGCATGTATCTATTGTATTAAGTTCATGGAGAAACGGAGAAATGCAATAAGCATGATGACATGATGTAGACAAGATCTACTCATGTAGGAATAGACCCCATCTTGTTATCCTTAATAGCAATGATACATACGTGTCATGTCCCCTTCTATCACTGGGATTGAGCCGCATAAGATCGAACCCATCACAAAGCACCTCTTCAAATGGCAAGAAAAATCGATCTAGTCGGCCTAACTAAACCGAAGATTCGAAGAAGAAATATGAGGCTATAAGCAATCATGCATATAAGAGATCAAAACTCAAATAACTTTCATGGATAAAATAGATCTGATCATAAACGCAAAGTTCATCGGTTCCCAACAAACACACCGCAAAAGAGTTACATCAAATAGATCTCCAAGAGACCATTGTATTGAGAATCAAAAGAGAGAGAGGAAGCCATCTAGCTACTAACTACGGGCCCGTAGGTCTGCAATGAACTACTCACACATCATCGGAGAGGCACCAACGAGGATGATGAACCCCTCCAATATGGTGTCTAGATTGGATCTGTGGTTTCTGGAACTTGCGGCGGCTGGAATTGTGTTTCGTCGACTCCCCTATGGTTTTTGGATTTTCAGGGTATTTATAGAGCAAAGAGGCGGTGCGGGAGGTGGCCGAGGTGGGCACAACCCACCATGGCAGGCCTGGGCCCCCAGGTGCGCCCAGGTGGGTTGTGCTCCCCTCGGAGCCCCCCTTTGGTACTTCCTTGGCCAAACTTGTGTCTTTTGGTCCAGAAAAAATCTCCAAAAAGTTTCGCTGCTTTTGGACTCCGTTTGGTATTGATTTTCCACGAAGTAGAAAACAAGCAAAAAACAACAACTGGTACTAGACACTATGTCAATAGGTTAGTCCCAAAAAATGATATAAAGTTACTATAAAATGATTGTAAAACATCTAAGAATGATAATATAACATCATGGAACAATCAAGAATTATAGATACGTTGGAGATGTATTAGTCCCCAGGCCTTGAAACCTAAACCCTAACAAGGCTTTAACTTGTTGGCGAGGTTGAACCTTCCGAAGGAATGAGGTTTGCAACCCTTTGACCTTCGGACCATTTTGTGCAGTTTCACTAAAATCGAGCTGAGCATCCATGTGGCAAAGAAATTGAAGAAGTGTGATTAGAATAAGACTAGTGGCACTAGTTGATGAGACATAAACTCATCACAAATACAATAGAAGGCAGTAGAGCTACGTGCAGGGCAAAGAAGTAGAGAATTATCCACATGGAGCGATTTGGGCAGCTGGGGCAGTGGTGCAAGCGGGCTGTAAAGGAAGTTGTACCTGAGGGTTGTCGGGGTGTAGCTAGGAGGGCAGAGGGAGGCAGCATCTGCCCACGTCGCGATAGTGAGCAAGGGACGAGGGCAACTGCATCAACTTTGTGAGAGAGAACGGTAGGGACCCCTGACCGGGACACATCGATAGTGGGTTTTTCCCTCACCAATGGTGACCACATCTACACAAAACATAACTCCTTCCCCTGGCGGACGTGATTCGCCCGGATGTGTGACTGGAGATGTGGACATAGTCGTTTTGTGCGAGAGAGTGTGAAGAGAGCAACCCCAGCAAGAAACCATGTAGGCTCCTGGCTGTGTAGAGTGGAGCAGTTTCTTTTTCTCTCCATGGGAACCTATTTATATTGCGTACGTGCCACTAAAGAAAAAAACTTTATTTATAAATAGCGTGGCATTGTTCATGCGTGGTTCCTCCATTAAGTGAGTAACTACGACACGCGTCAAGTTATCACGTGGGCTGCATCTTCTTACAAAAATGGGCTCCATCGTGTCACGTGTGTGGCTGGGGAAGACGCAAAGAATATTGCGTGCACCTCTCCTCTTCGGCTAGTTATAGTAGGAGTAACTTAGCTAGTAACATAGCGCAGTCCAAGACAAACTTGCTTATGTGGCATGTATTTAATGATGGGAGATGTGTTTAGAGTAACATGATATGTTACTGTAACATAGCACTTCCGAATAGAAGATGAGTCTAGAAGCTAATAAATGAAGCCATCTATGACACTACTACTATGTTGCTTTGCACTATGGAGGTAGTAACTTAGACTAGTGTCATATGCATGACACTAGTATAAGTTACTCCCCACTATGACCAGCCTTCGAGCATGGATATTAAAAGTATAGCCAACTACTCTACCATGTGGTTATTAAATGGGCAAAGAGTATAGGCCCGCCTATGACTAATGAGTCATCAAATCGTGAGGCCCACCTTTCCCTAAGTTTGACTGAGGAAGCAGCCATCGTTTCACTCCTCGTTGAATATCCATCCGCTGCTACCTCTGCAGCATGGTTAATAATATAGCCATGTCAATCATGATGTAGAAATATCATTCACTGATACAATACGGCTAGCTCTAAGGCTGGTGATTTTTTTTACTTTGTCTCTTTCTCTTTTTATCTCATTTACTCATTTTACATAGGAGCACGTGTAGAGGATGGCTATTCCTTTCGATGGGACTTCTTCATGGGGTTTAGGACTAAGCAGCTTCGAATATTATTCCCGCTGCCCACCACTCTGAATCGTGCCATGTATGATACATGCTTGTATGATACATCCATTGCAACAATGAGGTCCACTAGGTCTAGCACGTCCTATAATAAGAAATTGTCATGCAAAACTTACATTCTTGTTGCCTTCTTCCTCATACAGTACTACTACCCGTTCTCATATAAACCTCGCGCTTGGCATCTCAAACATATTAACCTTGCGTTTGGCTCTTCGCCTCTTCAGGAAGTCAAACAATGATGGTACTACATTATATAGTTCTGGCTATCTAACACCGAATGAATTGCTGAACGTCCACCACGTGGGCGAGGGGCGAGGGGCAAGGGAGAGTGCGTACTACTACGTCCGTTTTAATATGGACTACATGCAGAGCAAAATGAGCCAATCTACACTCTAAAATATGTCTATATACATCAGTATTTGGAGTATGTTGTTCATATTGAAATTTGCTAAAAGACATATATTTTAATAAATGTGATAATCTCCCTAACCAAGGTAGGGACGAGGAGTATACGTCTAACAGAGGGACTAGTAAAATCTTCTCCCCTTCCTACGAGCCACCGCGCACGTGGGCGAGGGAGCAGGCGTAGGCGTGTGAAGCAAGCTTCTCCTTGTCCGGCGACTCTGATAGCCACCGCGCCCGTGGGCGGGGGAGAGGGCGTATTAAGCAAGCTTCTCCTCATTCTAGGAGTTGAGGGGACACGTCAAAAGTAGTACATAAGTGCCTACTTTCTGGTCTACATGGCTCGATATGAAATCTCCCTAACCAAAATAGAATGAATATGTACACGGTGAAACCCATAAATTGTTTTACTTTTGCTTCTCCTTCCTGGCCAGTCTCTCGTACACGCCCTGGCAAAGGAGACAGGAGGTATGGCGTGATGGTTCCAGAACCTAGCAGATGCTGCTATGGGCTACTGTTCATCGCGAATCCCTTGAGCCCCAGCCGTTAAATCTATGGGGCCAATATTGATGTTGTACCTGCAATTCAAAACTCATACACTATAGAGTGGCATAGATATAGATATAGATATACTCTAGTTCATTGATTGGTTTAGATCTGGAATTGAGGCCCATAAACCGGAACGGAGGGAATATAATTTTCTAGAACCATCCCCATATGGCCATACTTGGTGTTTCGAAGAAGGGTTACATGCCTTGTTGCAACAGTACGGTCCAATCTTCATGTGTGGTATTTTTCTTGGAAAATTATTTCGAGAGGATTCTATGATGTGTGAAATGATGTGTTATTCGTGCGTCCAACTTACAATTGGAAAGGTGTGGCTTTGAGATTTGACAGCTCATTAGTAGTATTCCTTGCGGCTGTGCACTCATAATTTGGTGCATGGCACGTGGACCCGGATGTTAGATGTCCCACATGTCGAGGAAAGGAAGTTCTGTGCTCCTAGCATTGTTTCTCGCAATGCTATTGACCTTTCAGCATTTGTTTATACTAGGAAAAATGCCCGTGCGTTGCAACGAAAGAATAAATATCCTTGCACCGAACTATTTTAGTCCCTGAAAACTGCACTATCATGAACATTACAAAATCGTGTCAGCAACTTTAATAGAAAATACAAACTATTGCAGCCAACTTTCTACAATTTAGTGTGGAGCTTAAAAGAATCGTTGTTTGTCGATGCAACAAACCCCAGGTGTGTTGCCCAGACTGTACACAGGCTTAAGAGCAAGGTTGCAGCATCCAAGACCATACCAAGCAGAAGAGATAAGCTCTTTGAGAAATCAAAGGGCGGATCAAGAAGACCAAGACCAACCAACCAAGACCAACCAAAGGAGCAAGATATCACTAAGGAAAAACCTCCCTTGCCAGACAGGCGAGCCTGGCAGGGTCGAGGTTATCCCAAGAACAAATCTCAAGACTGCCCCGGCAAGCTTGCCGAGGACGCTGAGGGCGGATTACCCCGCCAAGGCTCCATCGCTCCACCTCACAGCAACGCAAGTCACCGAGCGGTGCGGTGTCGAGCCCCCATGTGACTAAGTGGATGTTGTTTGGCATGTGGCAGCCATTTCCAAAGGAAATCACCTCCAAATGACACCCATCCAGGGACGTGTCACGTGGGCAGGCGAGAAGGTGGCCGAACGGCACGACAAGGCTTGCCGGGCTATGCTACGATGTGACACTAAGTGGTGCATTTAATGCGCCTGGTCATGTCTGCAGAGTTAGGTATGATAACACTGTTTGCTATCTAATCAGTATGCAATGACTGATTTGCCATTATGGGGACCCCCTGATCAATAAAAGGAGGGCCGTGGCAACCTTAGAAAGGATTCAGACCCTTGTATACTCATACGCGCATAGCTGCTCTCTCCCCGAGGCGACCTTGCCGGGCTAGAGCTCCGCGTTTCCACCATGGTCCTCTCATCAATCCACCAAAGCAAGTGTAGGGTTTTACGCCTTGTGGCGGCCCGAACCTGGGTAAAAACTGCCCGTGTGATCGATGTCGTGCTGCTCTGCACCCTCCACTCTTTGTTCAATATGCCCTCCCCCCTGCCAAACCACAAGGGGCTGATGGCCCCATAGGTGGCCGTGTTTTCCCACGACATCTTTGGCGTGCCAGGTAGGGGGAGAGCTTGCTTGAACCTGAGAGTGCAAGCGGCGCGCCATCTTCATTGTCGTTTTCTTCATCGACGGCTTCATCATCTATGGCGCCCAAGAAGAAGTCCGGTGCTGCAGCTCACCCATCCACCTCGAAGGCCCCTCCGCACGCGGCCGCCGATGCCGTGGGGGCTACGGGGACGCACGGGGACGTGGACGCTGCAGGGGACGTGGCCGGCGCAGGCGACGTCGTCACCACTCCCCCTGCGACCGAAACAGGAGCAGGAGGCACCGGAGAAGGACGACAGCAACAACAGCCCAGCGGCCACGCTCCACAAGGTGCGGGTGGAGAGATCATTCCGTCCCCGCCTCTCCACCCCACCGAAGGACGCAGCCACCGTGATGACGCTAGCTCTGGGGCGAACCACAATCCTCTGGCCGCCCCCGCTGCGGGTGCGACTACATGACACGCGCCACCCCTGGGACAAGCTGGCCGAGCCGATGCGCCGAATGGGGCCGTCGATCCCCAAGCGCATCCACCGTGTAACCATGCCACCCTGGCGACTGGCTCACGGCGACGAGAGCACGGCGCTGCCGCTACCGGCACAGTCAGAAGCGAGGCAACGTCACGATCTGCGTTGTTGTCCATGCCAAGCACCGCTTCAGAGGCCATGGCACGGGCCCAGCTCCTGTTGAGATTCCCGCCGGCGGTCGATCAGATGGATGAGGGCTACCATTCAAAGCTTGATTGGTTTCGCCAAGGCTGGAGGATCGCAGCGAGCAGGCCCGCCATGGCCTCCATAGGCGGCGACAACGGCCCGAGCCACTGGCCGTACCGAAGGGAAGACAGGCGGAGGGAAGACGCATGCGTCTCGAATGACGCTGCGAAAGCCGCCGCTAGTCTGATAGGCGTAACGGCCCCAATGTCGACGAGCCATGCCCGGTGAAGGCAGGTACCTGCCTTTCGAGGTTGGGTGCCCCGCCTTCACTCGCAAGCTGTAGCAAGTCCGTTGGCCATCTGCTCGCATGTTCAAACCAGAGATACCAGAAAATTAAGATGGAAGATTGAACTCGGGAGATTTCTTGAGCACTCAAGCCAAATGTGAGGTCGTGGCTGATGCACTTGCTAGAGAACTCCATCTCGACCTGGGCTGACCTGTGCCATGAGTTTGTTGGCGCCTTCACGGGCGGCCATCAAGAACCAGGGCGGCCCAGCGACTTGCAGCTCCTCCCGCAGAAGGAAGGAGAAAGTTTGAGGAAGTACATGCAGAGGTTCAGCCGGGTGCACATGAACATTCCAGACATCCACCCGGCAATTGTGTAGCTGTGTTCCAGTCCAACATGCACAATCGCAAGATACGTTCCAAAATGAACGTCCGGTTGCCCAAGACTGTGAATGAGTTGTACACTCTGGTGGATAAGTGTGCCCGAGTAGAAGAGGGGAGGCGACTCCCCGGTGAAGAAGATGGCATCGACGTTAACTCAGAGGACGATGACGACGCCACCAATCAGAAGAAGAAGAACAAGAAACACAATAAGAAGTGCAAGGACAAAGTAGTGCTGACTGTTGAAGGTTCGAGCACCCCAAGTACCGGCAAGAAGGCTAAGACCGAGGCTCCCAGCAAGGAAGTTGTTGCGTGCACTTATTGCCAGGAAGCCGCGGCTTCCGAAAAGGCCGGGAAGGCTGACGGCCCGTGCTGCAAGATCCATCAGACCAAGGGCCACGATCTTCAGGAGCGTCATCAGGTGGAGCAACTCGTCAAGAAGCAGAGAGCTGAGTACGAGAAGCGCGACAAGGAGAAAGACCAAGATGGCCTTGGCGGGAAAGGTCAGGGCGGCAAAGGAGGTCGTCCCGGCAAGGCTCCTCAGTATCAAGGGAAACCCGCCAGAGGCCGCGAGAAGAAGCAATGCGATGACGGGAGTGATGAAGGAGATGAAGAGGAAACCAGCGAGCAGGAGTTCCAGAAAGCCACTGACGCCCTATGCATTGACAGAGGTGCATCCTTGCACTCCTCTCACCGCTAGCTTAAACAGTGGGCGCTTGAGGCTGTGGAGCCAGCGGCAGATTCTCAAAAGCCGCTCAAATGGTCCCGACGGGATTGGGCTGGGCTTCTAGGCACGCACTCCTTTTTCCTTCTTCACCTCCCACCGCAGTGCCTACGAGGAGAGGGACAAGAAAGGGGATTACGGGGCACTTATACTTTTTAGTCTAAAATATGTAGGCATTGGCCAAACTTTAGTCTAAAACTCTAAATTATGTAATATTTTTTATCCATGTTTGTGTTCTGTAAGATCTGTACTTGCTTATCAGCATATTAATCAAAAACACAAGCCTTGTCAGGTACTTCTGCATGTATCATGTCCATGCAGAGGTGAGATGCCTCTATACGTTAAAGTAAAGTTTTCCCCGGCCAACTATCCTGTCGGTGACCTCAGTTTGTTGCCGCGGGCCTAGGCCTACCGGGCACAAAACTACAAAAAGGGATCAGCCCCCCGCCGAACCTTTTCCGTCAAAGGCCACTGCAACTACTAATGCGGCTTGAACTACGTCGGTATTTCGCCAAAGAGTAAGGGATGATGCAGCACATCTACAGTAGGTATTTCCCTCAGTGATGAGACCAAGGTTATTGAACCAGTAGGAGAACAACGCAACACTACGTGAATGGTACCTGCACACAAAGAACAAATACTTGCAACCCGACATAAGAGAGGGGTTGTCAATCCCTCACGGGTAAAAAGATAGGTAAAATTGTAGTAGATTGGATAAATAGATCTTGCGGGAATGCGAGACAAAATAAATAACAATAAATTGCAGCAAGGTATTTTTGTGTTTTTGGATTAATAGATCTGAAAATAATAGCAAATAAAAAATAGATCTTGAAGGACAATATGATAAAGAAGAGACCCAGGGGCCGTAGATTTCACTAGTGGCTTCCCTCGAGAAAAATAGCATACGGTGGGTAAACAAATTACTGTTAGGCAATTGATAGAACTTCAAATAATCATGACGATATCCGGGCAATGATCATTATATAGGCATCATGTCCAAGATTAGTAGACCGACTCTTGCCAGCATCTACTACTATTACTCCACACATCGACCGCTATCCAACATGCATCTAGTGTATTAAGTTCTTGGAAAAATGGAGTAATGCAATAAGAACGACGACGTGATGTAGACAATATCTCTTTATGTAGAAATAGACCCCATCTTGTTATCCTTAATAGCAACAATACATACGTGTCGGTTCCCCTTCTATCACTGGGATCAAGCACCATAAGATCGAACCCATCACAAAGCACCTCTTCCCATGGCAAGAAAAATCAATCTAGTTGGCCTAACTAAACCAAAGATTCGAGGAAGAAACATGAGGCTATAAGTAATCATGCATATAAGAGATCAAAAGACTCAAATAACTTTCATGGATAAAAACATAGATCTGATCATAAACTCAAAGTTCATCGGATCCCAACAAACACATTGTAAAAAGAGTTGCATCAAATAGATCTCAAAGTGACCATTGTATTGAGAATCAAAAGAGAGAGAGAGAGAGAGAGAGAGGAAGCCATCTAGCTACTAACTACGGGCCCGTAGGTCTATAATGAACTACTCACGCATCATCGGAGAGGCACCAATGAGGATGATGAACCCCTCCGTGATGGTGTCTAGATTGGATCTGTGGTTTCTGGAACTTGCGGTGGATGGAATTGTTTTTCGTCGACTCCCCTAGGGTTTCTGGAATATTGGGGTATTTATAGAGCAAAGAGGCGGTGCGGGAGGCCACCAAGGTGGGCACAACCCACCAGGGCGCGCCTGGGGTGGGTTGTGCCCCCCTCGGGGCACCCCTTTGGTACTTCTTCAGCCCATCTTGTGTCTTCTGGTTTAGAAAAATTCTCAAAAAAGTTTCGCTGCGTCATACAAGACGCTCCAAGCAAAACTCATGATATGTGATGAATAAAAATATAGCTCCAAGTACCGATGGTCGTTAGAAGAAAGAGGGACGCCACTCGGGCATCCCCAAGCTTAGTTGTTTGCTTCTCTTTAGATAATAGCTTGGGATGCCATGGGCATCCCCAAGCTTAGGCTCTTCCTACTCCTTATTCCTTTGTCCATCGTGATCTCACTCAAAACTTGAAAACTTCAATCACACAAAACTCAACAAAACCCTTGTGAGATCCGTTGGTATAAGAAAGTAAATCCCTACTATAAGTACTGTTATTAACCCATTCATATTTTATATTTGAATTATATCTACTGTATTCCAACTTTGCTATGGCTCAAACGCCCGAAAGAGTCCATATATTCATCAAAATAAGCACACAACGCAAATAAAATAGAATCTGTCAAAAACAGAACAGTCTGTAGCAATCTGAAAACTTTCATTACTTCTGTAACTCCCAAAATTCTAAAAAATTAGGACAATGTGGGCAATTTTTATATCAATCTTGTGCAAAAAAATCAGAAATTTTCGTCGCTTCTGTGATTTTTCAAAATTGTTTTACTGGATGCAAAAGTTTCTATTTTCAAACAAGATCAAAGCAACTATCACCCAACATGATCCCAAAGGCTTTGCTTGGCACAAACACTAATTAAAACATAAAAACACAATCATAACTGTAGCATAATTGTGCAAACACTCAAGAACAGAAAGAAAAGGACAAAAATAAATCTAAGTTGGGCAAGACGGTCCATCTTTTATTAAAACGGTCTACCAAGAATAATTGGACAAAAATAAATCTAAGTTGGGAAAGAAAAGGATCAAAGCAATCCATCCCGTGCAATCAATATCAAGAACAATAAACTCTATGGGCACATAATTCCTATTTGCAAGAATAAGAACATCATTAATTCTTCCCATAGGCTTTTCAATAATAGAATCCGCCAAGTGCAAATTTAAAGAACATTCTTCAATATCGGTAAGACCAAGCACATCACATAAAGATTTCGGAATTGTAGAAACACTAGCACCCAAGTCACATAGAGCAAAACACTCATAATTTTTTAATCTTGACTTTGATAGTAGGTTCCCATTCATCATGTAATTTTCTAGGAATTGAAATTTCTAATTCCAACTTTTCTTCCGAAGCTTTCATCATAGCATCAACAATATGTTTAGTAAAAGCTTTATTTTGTTCATAAGCATGGGGTGAATTTATCATGGATTGCAACAAAGAAATACAATCAATCAAAGAGCAATTATCATAATTAAAGTCTTTGTAATCCAAAAGAGTGGGCACATCGCTAGTTAAAGTTTTGACCTCTCCAAACCACTTTTATCAATTTTCTCAATAAGATTTTCACCCTCCAAATTATCAGGATGCCTTCTAGCTAAAGTTGACACTTCTTCCATCCCTTTATTATCAATATTAATTTTACTAAACAAGGAATCAATAAAAGAAACACCAATCATTTTAAGATCTTCAGCATTTTTATGAAAGCAATTGCTAGAGAACGTTTTTTTTCTAAAAATTCTCTTTTAGCTCTAAGCATAGCGGTTCTTTTCTTCCTTTCATCCATAGAAACATATAAAGCTTTAATTGATTCCTCAACCTTAGGCACAAAAATTTTCATCTTGATATTTTCTACATCATGAGAAATTCTATCAATGCTTCTAGACATATCATCAATCTTACTCAAGTTTTCTTCTATCATAGTATTAAAATTCTTTTGAGCATTGATAAATTCTTTAATATTATTCTCAAGATCAGAGGTGTTCCTGTTATTATTATAAGAAGGATTACCATACGAATTACCATAATTATTAGAGGAATTTCCTGGAAAAGGTCTAGGATTAAAATTACCTCTATAAGCATTATTATTAAAATTCTTTCGAGAAACAAAATTCACATCTATGGCATCACTATTTTGCTCAATCAAAGTAGACAAAGGCACATCATTAAGATCAATAGGAGCATTTGTTGGAGATATGCCCTAGAGGCAATCATGTATGATGATATTTCCTATGTGTTTATGAATAAAGATAGTCGTTGGACATTATCAATGATGTGTATCAGCAAGTACGTGACTTGTTTGTGGGACTATGCATTGTATGATGACTGTCCTAAAAGGTCCCTAGTCGAAAGGGCTGTGTGGACGCGCAGCCAACTAGACTAGCATATGACACGCTCGATGGCTTGGTCTGACTAGCCATGGAGCATTGGATGTTAAACGGATAATATGGACTTGGAAGGATCTGGTAGGATTCTACGTAGTCGGATCCGAGTCGAGATAAGGTCCGAGTCAGACAGACCCAACTATGTGACGCAGCGATATGTCATCTGTGAGTCTCTAGTACAACATATGTTCTATGTCCTAAGACCTGAGCTGGCACATGTACTCGGGATGGTGACAGACTTGCTTTGGGCCGACTAAACGCTACTCCGTGACTGGGTAGTTACAAAGGTAGGTTTCAGGCTTGTCCAGACCCATGCTGCGAGACATGGTCGAGAAAGATGGGATTTGCCCCTCCGATCAGGAGAGATATACTCTGGGCCCCTCATGTGATCCGACCAGGATAAGCATGGCCATGCGACAAGGATTATGAGATAAGCTGGTTTGTGGTCGGCATCACTGGAACGAGAAAGAGGTCGGGCTAGCACAACGATGACAATCTCGCCTTGAGCCCGACAACATATATCGTGTGGCAAAGGGAATAGAAGTGTGACATGTTGTGCAGGTTTGCCTAACCAGCTTCGTAGTCTTCTTGGTGTTCGGCATGCCTTGCTAGAGGCTGCTACCAACCGTGCAGTTCGGAGGTGATCCGAACTGGGACCAAGCTGGCTTGAACCTAAGGGGTCGCACGCTTATGGGAAGGAACCTACGAGGTCACATCCGAGGACACTGGTCGGATGTGATCCGAGCTGGCCGAGTAGACTTGTGGGCTTTAGGATCTGTGTGAGTCCCAAGAGTTGGGCCCGCGACATATGCCTATATAAAGTGGGGTGCGGCACACTCATGCGATTGATTGCTTCGGCGCTATCACTAGGGTTTGCATGTGTTGCAAATAGACACCTCTACTCGCCGCCGGTTGTGTGATCGGACCTAGCAGTCCGCCGCAGGACGTTCCTCCTGCACGGGCGGATACCATTAGAGGCGGTGCACCTGCGTCGCTCCGGTGAACCTGTACGAGGGATCCGACGACCGGCTGTTCGAGGAAGATCGGACAAGGAGGAGACGATCCACGCGGACGCGCTGCCCCAACTCTTCTTCCGCTGCACGGCACTGCGCGTCTAGTGGTAACGATCTGTGATCCACCTCCCGTCGCATGTTCTTGGTTGTTCTGTGCATAGGAAATTTTAATTTGCAGTCAACGCACCCTACCGTAGAACCCAACAGTGGTATCAGAGCCTCTGCTATATTAGATATGTGGAGGCGGCAGATGAGATCTATTGTCGTTGATGAGTTCGGCTGTGCGCATGGTTGATGAGATCAACTACACATGTGGATCAATGTGGCTATGTTTTCTGATGATCGGAGTCGATGAGGTCGTGACACAACCTACCCCTACCGGTCGGTATCCGCCATCGGGGACCGCCGTGTGCGTAGCGCCTTGTATTTCATACACGATCACTCAAACCGGTAGAATGCAATTCTATGCGTAACTTTGTTTTGCAGGTTTGATGTGAATAGTATGGCTCATGTCTATGTGATGCATGTGTGTAATTTATACATAGCCTGCGTGTCATGTTTGTCAGCCGGCAGGAGCCAAAGTGTTGTCATTATATTGTATAACAATCTATGTGTCGTCTTGTGACTCTATGTAAAATTCATTACTAGTTGTAGGAGTTGGATAATAGAGATCAGGTTGGTGGCCTGGCGCCCGGGCGTGACAAACAAGATGGAGTTCCTAGATGGTCATCGGAGTCGGAGCCGACCTGGAAGAACATCCATGAAGGAGCCATACTATTTCACAATATGTGTTTATGTGTGATCGTTATGCTTCTTTGTTTCCATGCATGTTAGAATGGTAGAAAGATCCCTCGTTAATCTCAAGAAATTTGCCATTCCCGATGTTGCACCTTCGCACGTCAAGTACGTCTAGTAGTGGGCACATAAAATTGGGGTGCTGCTAGGTGTCCTTGAATTGAAGGGTTCGTGTCGGACACGGACATGCACTGCATTAGGTTAACTTGACAAGGCTATCAAAATGGTTTTGGTCCTTGTGGCAAAGGAGGTCGGGAGCCGGGGTATAAGATACCTACCCGACCGACAGGAGTCGTATAGAGATACGATTAGCAAGGAGTTGCTTACCGGATAGGCATGTTCTCTAGCAGTGATGCTAAAGCTCACTAGTCACGTGTGCTAGTCGAATCCTGAATCACTCAGAGTTTGCAGAGGGATGCTGACTTCAGTGGGAGTATTTCTGTTTAAGGCTAGAATTACTCTACATAAACACGTTGCTTAGTGATTGCATATTTTTCTGTTGTAGATCAATGGCACCACCTGCTCAACCCAACTTTGCATTGAAATCAATTCTGGAAAAGGATAAACTGAATGGAACAAACTTTACCACCTGGTATAGAAATCTAAGAATTGTTCTCAAGCATGATAAAAAGGAACATGTTCTAGAGGATCCACTTCGAGAGGAACCTGCTGATAATGCTAATACCACAACTAAGAATGCCTACCAGAAACTCGTTGATGAATCAAGGGAGATCAGCTATCTGATGTTGGCTTGTATGGAGCCCGATTTGCAACAGCATTTCGAAAATGTTGAGGCTTACGATATGATCGAGAGTCTCAAGAGCATGTTTCAGACACAGGCTAGGACCGAAAGGTTCAACGTCTGGCGATCCTTGATGGATTGCAAGCTGAAGGAAGGTGATCCACTGAGCCCATATGTGATCAAGATGATCGGATATGTGCAAGCTTTGGATCGGTTGGGCTTCCCGCTCTTGGATGAGCTGGCTACTGATGCAGTTCTGGGTTCTCTTCCGCCCAGCTATGGGACGTTCATCTCGAACTATCATATGCATGGCATGGATAAGAAGCTCACTGAATTGCATGGGATGCTCAAAGTGGCAGAGCAGGATATTAAGAAAGGCACGCATCAAGTGTTGATGGTGCAGAAATCGGCTAAGTTCAAGAAGAGTTGGTCCAAGAAAAAGGCTAAGGCAAAGGGCACAGAGACGGTAATCTCCGCCGCTGCGCTGAAGTCTGGACCGGACTCGAAGACCATTTGCTATCATTGCAAGGAAACTGGTCACTGGAAGAGGAATTGTAGCAAGTGGCTTGCAGAGCATGGCAAGAAGGCCGGAATGCTGCTTCAGGCAAAGGTACACTTGTTGCATATGTTATAGACATTTACCTTGCTGACATACCTAGTAGCTCTTGGGTATTTGATACCGGATCGGTTGTTCATATTTGCAACTCGATGCAGGGGCTGGTAAGAATTAGGCGTGTGGCACAAGGGGAGATTGACATCAGGGTCGGCAACAAAGGAAGAGTTGCTGCATTGGAGGTCGGCACGATGCAGCTCCAACTTCCTTCTGGATTTATTTTGGAATTGAATAATTGTTATTACATTCCTGCACTTAGTCGGAACATTATTTCTGCCTCATGTTTGATGAGTCAAGGTTATGAATTCAATTTAAAGGACAATGGTTGTTCGTTTTATTTGAATGGTATGTTCCACGACTATGCACCCATTGTTGATGGGTTATTTATATTGAACCTGGAACAGGAACCAGTCTATAACGTGAATGTCAAGAGGCATAAGCCTAATGAGATAAATCCGACATACTTCTGGCATTGCCGGCTTGGACACATTAGTCTGAAATGCATGAAGAAGCTCCATGATGATGGGCTCCTAACTTCGTCCGACTTCGGGTCGTTTGAAACATGTGAATCATGCTTGCTCGGCAACATGACTAAGTTTCCTTTCGCAAAGAGTTGCGAGAGGGCGTCCGAGCTGTTGGAGCTTATACATAGTGATGTGTGTGGTCCAATGAGCGCAACTGCCAGAGGTGGCTATCAGTATTTCGTGACTTTCACCCACGACTTGAGTAGATATGGATATATCTATTTGATGAGGTACAAGTCAAAAACTTTTGAAAAGTTCAAAGAGTTTTAGAACGAGGTTGAGAATCAGCTCGGCAAGACTATAAAGCTTCTACGATCTGATCGTGGAGGTGAGTACATGAGCCAGGAGTTTGATGATCATCTGAAAAGCGGAGGTATAGTACCTCAGCTCACACCTCCGGGTACGCCACAAAGAAACGGCGTGTCGGAACGGAGGAATAGGCCCTTGTTGGACATGGTCCGGTCTCTGATGAGCAAATCGGATTTACCCTTGTCATTTTGGGGATATGCTCTAGAAACTGCAGCTTTCACACTTAACAGGGTACCATCAAAATCCTTAGACAAGACACCGCATGAGATGTGGACCGGGAAGAGTCCCAGTTTGTCTTTTCTAAACATTTATGGTTGTGAAGCATTTGTCAAGCGACTTATGTCAGACAAGCTTACACCCAAGTCGGATAAATGCATATTCGTGGGATATCCGAGGGAAACCTTGGGATATAGCTTCTACAACCGGGAAGAGAACAAAGTGTTTGTTGCTCGGAACGGGGTTTTCCTTGAGAAAGAGTTTCTCAGTCGGGAGGCCAGTGGGAGGATGGTCCGACTCGAAGAAATTCGAGGACCACTCGGGGACGGCTCGGCTGGTGATGAGATCATACCGGAGTCAGTCGGGGAACCCGTAGTGGAAGCGGCACCGGAACCACGGAGGTCGGAGAGATTGCGCAGAGTGCGTGATGTATTGTTGCTAGAAAGCGACGAGCCGGCCACATATGCGGAAGCGATGGTGAGCCCAGATTCCGAGGCATGGCTGGAGGCCATGAGATCCGAGTTAAAGTCCATGGATGAGAATCAAGTCTGGGACTTGGTTGATCCGCCGCCTGGCGTAACAGCCATTGGTTGCAAATGGGTCTTTAAGAAGAAAACCGATGTGGATGGAAATGTTCAGATCCACAAAGCTCGGCTTGTCTCTAAGGGTTATGGACAAGTTCAAGGAATTGACTACGACGAGACTTACTCGCCGGTAGCGATGCTGAAGTCGGTGAGGATCGTACTAGCTATAGCTGCATATTTCGATTACGAGATATGGCAGATGGATGTCAAGACGGCTTTCCTTCACGGAAATTTAACCGAGGACGTGTATATGATACAGCCCGAGGGTTTTGTCGATCCGACTAGCACTAGTAAGGTATGCAAGCTCAAGAGATCCATTTATGGGTTGAGGCAAGCATCTCGGAGCTGGAACATTCGTTTTGATGAGGTCGTCACTGGTCTCGGTTTCATCAAAAGCGAAGAGGACTCTTGTTTATACAAGAAGTTAAGTGGGAGCTCGATAGTGTTTTTGATCTTGTATGTGGATGACATACTACTGATCGGAAATGATGTTTCGATGCTGAACTCGGTCAAGGAGTCATTGAATGGCAAGTTTTCGATGAAGGACCTTGGTGAGGCAATGTACATTTTAGGCATTAAGATCTATAGAGATAGATCGAGGAGGCTGCTCGGCTTAAGCCAGAGCACGTACATAGATAAAGTGTTGAAGCGGTTCAACATGAGTGAGGCGAAGAAAGGGTTCTTGCCACTCTCACATGGTATAAGGCTAAGCGAGACTCAGAGTCCTTCGACATCTGATGAGCGAAGCAGGATGAGTAGGATTCCGTATGCCTCGGCAATCGGATCCATCATGTATGCCATGATATGTACAAGGCCAGATGTTGCTTTTGCAATAAGCCTAACAAGCAGATACCAGGCCAACCCAGGTGAGAGTCACTGGGCAGCGGTAAAGACTATTTTGAAGTACCTGAAAAGGACTAAAGAGATGTTCCTAGTTTATGGAGGTGAGGAAGAGCTCGTCGTAAGGGGTTACGCCGACGCTAGTTTCCAAATTGACAGAGATGATTGTCGATCACAGTCCGGATTCGTGTACGTCATGAATGGAGCAGTGGTGAGCTGGATGAGTTCCAAGCAAGATACGGTGGCCGATTCTACCACAGAAGCTGAATACATTGCGGCTTGTGAAGCTGCAAAGGAAGGTGTTTGGATCCGGAACTTTCTGGATGATCTTGGTATTTTCCCAGCCTCGGTAAAACCGTTGGACCTTTATTGTGATAATTCTGGTGCCATCGCACAAGCCAAGGAGCCGAGGAATCACCACAAGACCAGACACATACATCGGAAATATCACCTGATATGAAAGATCGTAAAGAATGGTGATGTAGAGTTATGCAAAATTCACACGGATGCAAATGTTGCAGATCCGTTGACTAAGCCGCTTCCACAACCCAAGCATGAGGGGCACGTTAGAGCTATGGGCATTCGATGTCTATTTGATTGACTCTAGTGCAAGTGGGAGACTGTTGGAGATATGCCCTAGAGGCAATCATGTATGATGATATTTCCTATGTGTTTATGAATAAAGATAGTCCTTGGACATTATCAATGATGTGTATCAGCAAGTACGTGACTTGTGTGTGCGACTATGCATTGTATGATGACTGTCCTAAAAGGTCCCTAGTCGAAAGGGCTGTGTGGACGCGCAGCCAACTAGACTAGCATATGACACGGTCGATGGCTTGGTCTCACTAGCCATGGAGCATTGGATGCTAACCGGATAATATGGACTTGGAAGGATCTGGTCGGATTCGACGTAGTCGGATCCGAGTTGAGATAAGGTCCGAGTCGGACAGACCCAACTATGAGACGCAGCGATATGTCATCTGTGAGTCTCTAGTACAACATACGTTCTATGTCCTAAGACCTGAGCTGGCACATGTACTCGGGATGGTGACAGACTTGCTTTGGGCCGACCAAACGCTACTCCGTGACTGGGTAGTTACAAAGGTAGGTTTCAGGCTTGTCCAGACCCATGCTGCGAGACATGGTCGAGCAAGATGGGATTTTCCCCTCCGATCAGGAGAGATATACTCTAGGCCCCTCGTGTGATCCGACCAGGATAAGCATGGCCATGCGACAAGGATTATGAGATAATCTGGTTTGTGGTCGGCATCACTGGAACGAGAAAGAGGTCGGGCTAGCACAAGGATGACAGACTCGCCTTGAGCCCGACAACATATATCGTGTGGCAAAAGGAATGGAAGTATGATGTACAGGTTCGCCTAACCAGCTTCGTAGTCTACTTGGTGTTCGGCATGCCTTGCTAGAGACCGCTACCAACCGTGCAGTTCGGAGGTGATCCGAACTGCGACCAAGCCGGCTTGAACCTAAGGGGTTGCGCGCTTAAGGAAGGAACATACGAGGTCGGATCCGAGGACACTGGTTGGATGTGATCCGAGCTGTATTCGGATTGTGGCGGAGTAGACTTGTGGGCTTTAGGATCTGTGCGAGGCCCAAGAGTTGAGCCCGCGACAGATGCCTATATAAAGTGGGGTGCAGCACACTCATGCGATTGATTGTTCGGCGCTATCACTAGGGTTTGCATGTGTTGCGAATAGACACCTCTACTCACTACCGGTTGTGTGATTGGACCTAGCAGTCTGCCGCACGACGTTCCTCCTGCACGCGCGGATACCGTTAAAGGCGGTGCACCTGCGCCGCTCCGGCGAACCTGTACGAGGGATCCGACGACCGGCTGTTCGAGGAAGATCAGACGAGGAGGAGACGATCCACGCAGACGCGCCGCCCCAACTTTTCTTCCGCTGCACGGCACTGCACGCCTAGTGGTAACGATCTGTGATCCATCTCCTGTAGCATGTTCTTGGTTGTTCTGTGCATAGGAAATTTTAATTTGCAGTCAACGCACCCTACCGTAGAACCCAACAGCTTTTTTTATTAGCAACCAACTTCATAAGAGCATCAACCTTTTCACTCAAAGAATTTATTTCTTCTACCGAATTAACCTTTTTAGTAGCAGGAGCTCTTTCGGTATGCCATTGTGAATAATTAGCCATAATATTATGAAGCAATTTAGTAACTTCACCCAAAGTAATTTCCATAAAAGTACCCCCCGTGGCGGAATCTAAAAAATTTCTAGAAACAAAATTCAAACCCGCATAATTTTTTTTATGATCGTCCAAAGATTTAAACCATGAGTAGGACAATTTGTTAACGTCAACTTCATTCTTTCCCAAGATTGCGCAACCTGTTCATGCTCAAGTTGCTTAAAATTCATGATTTGATTCCTAAGGGAAATAATTTTCGCGGGCGGAAAATACTTAGTAATAAAAGCATCCTTGCATTTATCCCAAGAATCGATACTATTGTGAGGCAAAGAAGAAACCAAATTTTTGCACGATCTCGCAAAGAAAACGGGAATAATTTCAACTTCACAATATCATTGTCCACATCTTTTTTCTTTTGCATATCGTATAATTCCACGAATGTGTTAAGATGGGAGCGGCATCATTAGGAGTACTGGAAAATTGATCTTTCATAACGAGATTCAACAAACACTACTGCAGGATGGTCCAAATGCGACACTACGATCAGAGACCCTTCGACGAAACTGTGTACGATGCCATAATCGCAAACGGTGGTGTAAAAAACCGCCAAAAAAGGTCCAAAACGTTTCCGATGACAGATGCATCAAACACAGTTCAAAATTTAGTTGCGTGTGCGATGCAGGGCATACGGTTCAGCTCAATGAACTGTTTGTGATGAGGAGGCACAAAAGAAACGGGCAGCCAGATGAAGGCGTGTGCGATATACAACATACGGTTCACTGGGATGAACTGTGTGTGATTAGGCAACACAATGGAAACGGGTCAACTGAACAAGATGTGTGTGATACGCGACAAACAGGTCCGTAATCTGAAATGTGTGCGAAGACCAATAATAACACAGACGATTTCTGCTAATAAGCCGTGTGAATTGCTCTGTCTATAGTAGAATAACATGTATATATATAACTGAAATAAACATCCAATTACATAAGTGACTATATAGATCATTCGCACACACCTCAACAAACAATTGCATGCATTATAAAGTAGGAGAAACGATCGTCTAGTCACCTACTTCTTGTGATGCTCCCGCCACTGCTATGTGGCTCGATCCCTCGTCTGGGTCAGGAAGAAGGTAGTTCCTCATGTCAACGATCCGCCTGTACATCTCGTAGCTTGTGTACGCGTCCATGGCTGCGTACTTGACATGTTGTTCATCTAGTCTCTTATGCCACACAATGTGCTAGGCGTTCTTGTCCTTATTGCTCTCTTGCTTCATCTTCGCGTAGTAGGGGTCGATGATGGCCGAGGCGAGGTCAACCAGGGAGTTCAGTTTGCTTTTGTCGGTGCCCCACACCTTGTAGTCTGCTGGATGTTGACAAGATTCGGGCATTTCAAGTCCGAAACCTTGAGCCCTTTTAGATCGTTGGTGGTGTCCACCGTAGCGAAACTGTAGTCGGAGATCTTGATAAACCTGGAGAAACGCTCGCAAGGCCTTGTAGCAAGGTGGAAGTGGTAGACAAGGACGTCATGTCGCACGCACAACTGGGCGACAGAAACCTTCTGCTCGTGCCCGGCATGACCGATGGTGGACTCGAGGTCGAAGCCGACCACTCGGTACTTGTCCTCGGCAAGGAACTGCTCCATAGTTTGGATGGAGCTCTCCACCGGGACCGGATCGTTCATGTAGAGCACCGAGAGGGCCTTCCCCTGCACGTGGGTGTCCACTACGTGATGCGTGGTGAACTGCCCGCCGTTGTCGTCGTCGGCCGCTGGGAGCGCCATTGGAGCCACGGGGAGCGCCATTGGAACCGCTGGATGTCCTCTCTGTATGTGTCCTCGTGGGCGTGCTTATTGTGACGTGTGAGACGAGAGATGAAGGTAAATGGCCGCAGGAATAAAAGGGGGCCGAGCGGCGTGGATTCTCGGCGCGTCCGCATGGCAGTTTTTGCAGCGGGTAACTGCATCGTCGCGCCGCACCCGGCGCAACCGCTTGCACACGAACGTGCATGATCGTGCGCCGGCCCTAAACACTGGCAACGCGCGTGGAGGGACGATGGCAGAGCACCCAGAGGGACGCGAGAGCAGAGCGCGCCACGGCCGCCTGAACCGCAAGCAACCACACGCATGGAGCAGTTGAACACGCAGCAAATGGTCGCCTACAAGCCGGCCGACAGTTGCGTCGCTTCATAGAGAGCAGCCGTGTGGTACCACCTCCGTCTAGTCTATAGCCTCCTTTATATTCCGTGCCATACTTTGCCCTCAAATTTAACCAACAAAATGTTAATGTATGTTTTAAAAATAATATAATTGGAAACTATGTTCAAATACAAATCCAACTATATAATCTTTGGCGACATGCATTCGTATTTTATTAGTTAAATCATACTTATAAACCAAGATGGTGGTATGGTAGGTAATTAAATCGCAAATGTTTTTTTATTAACCGTATGTGTACGTGGCCTTTCGCCCTCCTCTCGCACGTCTTGTCACCCTGCTGCCGCACACGGCTTAGAACGCAAGCTTGCGCAGCGCGCGGGGGCGTTCTTTTTGCCAAACGGTGGCGCCAATGAATCGCCGGTGAGCCCATTCCCGCGCAACATCGCAGTTTCCCGTGCAAGCTTCCCGCCCGACTCGATGAAATCCCCCAAAATCCCAATGCTTACAGGCCTGCTATAAAAACCCTCACGAACGGCGAGTCCTGCGTCGCATTTTCCCCTTCATCCCTGTAGCTTATCTCGTCTGCTTCTCCCACATTCGCCAATGGCACGTCCTCTTGGGTCCTATATTTGCTCTCTGGGGGGTCCGTCGTCGTCGCTCAGCCACTCCGCCGTCATTAGAGGACAGCTCCATCTGGGAGGCTACACCACGGCGGCGGCGCAGTCCCCGGCGTAGTGTAGTGCGCGTGGCGTTCGTGTTGGGTGTGCGCGGAACACCCACCACATGCTCCGCCGCCGGTGCCCGTCCGCAGCTGTTGCCGGCCGCCGTTGCCACCACACCACCGTCGAAAGCCAGGGCCATCACCTACTTCGCGGCCGCGGCCCGAAGGCGGGAGATGGCCGTCGTGCCCGCCACCCCACTGTCGACCACTATGGCCATCACCCGCTCCGCCACCGGGGCCCAAAGGTGGGAGGTGGTGGTCGTGGCTGCGACCCCGTTGTCAGCCGCCATGGCCGCCAGGCCACCGTCGACCGCCGGGGTCATCACCCGCTCCGCCGCCGCCGCCCGAAGGCGGGAGGCGGAGGTGGATGCCCACATGCGCAACAGCGACCTTGCGCGCTACACCGAGTTCCTGCGGGAGGAGGAGCGCCTCGTCGAGCACGCAAAGAGCCTTACCGCCGCAGTGGCAGCGGCACACGCCGCCTCAGAGGCGAGGAATAAGGATATCTACGAGGAGAACCATCGCTTCGAGAGGGGTTGTCTGGAGTGGCAGAGGGCGTTCGAGGCGAGCGTCGCTAAAGCTGCATTAGCGGCAGGCACCGCATTGCGGTTGCCCAGCTCGTCGGTAGGCTCCTCCTCCTCCGCCTCTTACTGAGCGCGCTCGGCAAAGGAGAGGCAGCCGGAAGTAGTACAAAGCCCCTCCTCAGTAGTAGTATCTAGGGGCTATTTTGTTCAGTTCATCTGACTGTAGATGCGGTGGAACTGTACAACGTACTTTAAATTAGCTAGTATATATAGTTGAACTAGCTATTTCAGTACGTGGTTGGCAACAATTGGGGAAAAGTTTGGTCGGTTCAGCTGTCGAGTTGAACTGTTTGTATAAATTAAGAACGACTGCTTAATCTATGAATGAAATCTATGCTTAATTACTAAATTTTAGTTGCAAAAATTAGATACTGCTAGTGATTTTTAGCTTCATATTTTGACAAATCGCAGTGTTACAAGGATTGACAAATCTTACCAAATTGTTTGTACGTGGTTCCACACGGGTCATACAAAACAACCGTTTGCGTTGAAGGGATGCACAAATCCTGCGCTGCTCTCACTTTGCATACAGGTGTTCTATCTAAAACATTTGCGATCAAGAGCTACAGAAATCCTGCTCGGCACATTGTCTCTTGGCTTCCTGGGGAAGCTGTCGGTTTGCATACGAGTGTTCTAACTAAAATGTTTGCGATGAGTGTTTTATATTTAAAAAGCGAATTAAACTGTGGCTTGGGTGCTATTAATCGAGAGGATGCGAACAAGGCGGGCAGCCATGGAAGTCAAAGGGCTCGCTTCCCAGTGAGCCTGCGCAGCGTACAGCTCGCATGCTTCCCAGTGAGCCTGCGCACTCAAGGACAGCTTGCACGCCTCTTGGTCAGCCTGCGCACCGGACGACGCTCGCACGCCTCCCGTTCAGTCAAGGTAAAGCAGCTGTCCGCACGGCACCTCCTACAGCCATTAAAACCAAGACACATGGTGTCACATGAATGGTTAACAGAATTTTGGAATTACTAGAATTTAAAAACCAGGCATCTCAATGTTTTGCCGGCAATCAACGGTGCCCTAGTGTTTGAAATTCATTCCCATTTCTTGCATGGAACCTAAGCATGCACCCAAGGAAACATATTTGATTTTTCAACCAATTTATATGCATTGGAGCATGTGCATGTAGTTCAAATTTTAATTATGCACATAAATGCATTGAAAACTCAGTTAATGCATAAAATGTCCAAACGAACCCCGAAAAATCACAAAAATTCACACAACACCCCTGTTGTTATATGTTGACACGACAAAAAACATTGAAAGCAATAAGAGGCAATGGATATCGTTTCGTCCACAAAGGTTGGACGTTCCCTACCGAAAACCATCATGCTTGTTCTGAGAAGCTCCGGTTTGTGAGAAGCATATACCCAAACCTGCCCCAAATGGGACAAAATTTGTACCACGACATGTTGATGCCGCTCCATGATAGCATGCCAAGTTTCATCAATTTCAGACAAGTTTTGGATTTATTAGAATTTAAAAACCAGGCATCTCAATGTTTTGCCGGCAATCAACGATGCCCCGATGTTTGAAATTAATTCCCATTTCTTGCATGGGACATAAGCAAGCACCCAAGGGCTCATATTTGATTTTTCAACCAATTTATATGCACTCGAGCATGTGGATGTAGTTCAAATTTGAACTATGCACATAAAATGCATTGAAAACTCAGTTAATGCATAAAAATGTCCAAACGAACCCCGAAAAATCACAAAAAATCACACAACACTCCTGTTATTCTATGTTGACACGTGAAAAAAATTTGAAAGCAATAAGAGGCAATGGATATCGTTTCGTCCACAAAAGTGGGACGTTCCCTACCAAAAACCATCATTCTTGTTGTGAGAAGCTCCAGTTTGTGAGAAGCATATACCCAAACCTGCCCCAAATGGGACAAAATTTGTACCACGGCATGTTGATGCCGCTCCATGATAGCATGCCAAGTTTCATGAATTTCAGATGAGTTTTGGATTAACTAGAATTTAAAAACCAGGCATATCAATGTTTTTCAGGCAATCAACGGTGCCCCGGTGTTTGAAATTCATTCCCATTTCTTGCATGGGACCTAAGCATGCACCCAAGGACACATATTTGATTTTTCAACCAATTTATATGCACTGGAGCATGTGCATGTAGTTCAAATTTGAATTATGCACATAAAATGCATTGAAAACTCAGTTAATGCATAAAAATGTCCAAACGAACCCCGAAAAATCACAAAAATCACACAACACTCCTGTTGTTCTATGTTGGACGAGAAAATTTTTGAAAGCAATAAGAGGCAATGGATATCGTTTCGTCCCCAAAGGTGGGACGTTCCCTACCGAAAACCATCATGCTTGTTGTGAGAAGCTCCGGCTCGTGAGAAGCATATACCCAAACCTACCCCAAATGGGACAAAAATTTTACCACGGCATGTTGATGCCGCTCCATGATAGCATGCCAAGTTTCATGATTTACAGACGAGTTTTGGATTTACTAGAATTTCAAAACTAGGCATCTCAATGTTTTTCCGGCAATCAACGGTGCCTCGGTGTTTGAAATTCATTCCCATTTCTTGCATGGGACCTAAGCATGCACCCAAGGATACAGATTTGTTTTTTCAACCAGTTTATATGCACTGGAGCATGTGCATGTAGTTCAAATTTGAATTATGCACATAAAATGCATTGAAAGCTCAGTTAATGCATAAAAATGTCCAAACGAACCCCGAAAAATCACACAACACTCCTGTTATTCTATGTTGACACTAGAAAAAAATTAAAGCAATAAGAGGTAATGGATATCATTTCGTCCCCAAAGGTGGGACGTTCCCTACCGAAAACCATCATGCTTGTTGTGAGAAGCTCCGGTTCATGAGAAGCATATACCGAAACCTACCCCAAATGGGACAAAATTTGTACAAGGCATGTTGATGCCGCTCCATGATAGCATGCCAAGTTTCATGAATTACACACGAGTTTTGGATTTACTAGAATTTCAAAACTAGGCATCTCAATGTTTTTTCGGCAATCAACGGTGCCTCAGTGTTTGAAATTCATTCCCATTTCTTGCATGGGACCTAAGCATGCACCCAAGGACACAGATTTGATTTTTCAACCAATTTATATGCACTGGAGCATGTGCGTGTAGTTCAGATTTGAATTATGCACATAAAATGCATTGAAAACTCAGTTAATGCATAAAAATGTCCAAACGAACCCCGAAAAATCACAAAAAATCACACAACACTCCTGTTGTTCTATGTTGACACGAGAAAATTTTTGAAAGCAATAAGAGGCAATGGATATCGTTTCGTCCCCAAAGGTGGGACGTTCCCTACCGAAAACCATCATGCTTGTTGTGAGAAGCTCCGGTTTGTGAGAAGCATATACCCAAACCTGCCCCAAATGGGACAAAATTTGTACCACGGCATGTTGATGCCGCTCCATGATAGCATGCCAAGTTTCATGAATTTCAGACGAGTTTTGGATTTACTAGAATTTAAAAACCAGGCATCTCAATGTTTTTGCCGGCAATCAACGGTGCCCTCGGTGTTTGAAATTCATTCCCATTTCTTGCATGGGACCTAAGCATGCACCCAAGGACACAGATTTGATTTTTCAACCAGTTTATATGCACTGGAGCATGTGCATGTAGTTCAAATTTGAATTATGCACATAAATGCATTGAAAACTCAGTTAATGCATAAAAATGTCCAAACGAACCCCGAAAAATCACAAAAAATCACACAACACTCCTGTTGTTCTATGTTGACACGTGAAATTTTTTTGAAAGTATTAAGAGGCAATGGATATCGTTTCGTCCACAAAGGTGGGACGTTCCCTACCAAAAACCATCATGCTTGTTATGAGAAGCTCCAGTTTGTGAGAAGCATATACCCAAACCTGCCCCAAATGGGACAAAATTTGTACCACGGCATGTTGATGCCGCTCCATGAGAGCATGCCAAGTTTCATGAATTTCAGACGAGTTTTGGATTTACTAGAATTTAAAACCAGGCATCTGAATGTTTTTCCGGCAAGCAACGGTGCCCCCCTGTTTGAAATTCATTCCCATTTCTTGCATGGGACCTAAGCAGGCGCCCAAGAACAAGATTTCATTTTTCAACCAATTTATATGCACTTGAGCATGTGCATGTAGTTCAAATTTGAATTATGCACATAAAATGCATTGAAAACTCAGTTAATGCATAAAAATGTCCAAACGAACCCCGAAAAATCACAAAAAATCACACAACACTCCCGTTGTTCTATGTTGGCACGAGAATTTTTTTGAAAGCAATAAGAGGCAATGGATATCGTTTCGTCCCCAAAGGTGGGACGTTCCGTACCGAAAACCGTCATGGTTGTTGTGAGAAGCTCCGGTTCGTGAGAAGCATATACCCAAACCTACCCCAAATGGGACAAAATTTGTACCACGGCATGGTGATGCCGCTCCATAATAGCATGCCAATTTTCATGAATTACAGACGAGTTTTGGATTTACTAGAATTTCAAAACTAGGCATCTCAATGTTTTTCCGGCAATCAACGGTGCATCGGTGTTTGAAATTCATTCCCATTTCTTGCATGGGACCTAAGCATGCACCCAAGCATACAGATTTGTTTTTTCAACCAGTTTATATGCACTGGAGCATGTGCATGTAGTTCAAATTTGAATTATGCACATAAAATGCATTGAAAACTCAGTTAATGCATAAAAATGTCCAAACGAACCCCGAAAAATCACAAAAAGCACACAACACTCCTGTTGTTCTATGTTGACATGAGAAAAAAATTAAAGCAATAAGAGGCAATGGATATCGTTTCGTCCCCAAAGGTGGGACGTTGCCTACCGAAAACCATCATGCTTGTTGTGAGAAGGTCCGGTTCGTGAGAAGCATATACCCAAACCTGCCCCAGATGGGACAAAATTTGAACCACGACATGTTGATGCCGCTCCAGCATGCCAAGTTTCATGAATTACGAACGAGTTTTGGATTTACAAGAATTTCAAAACTAGGCATCTCAATGTTTTTCCGGCAATCAACGGTGCCTCGATGTTTGAAATTCATTCCCATTTCTTGCATGGGACCTAAGCATGCCCCCAAGGATACAGATTTGATTTTTCAACCAGTTTATATGCACTGGAGCATGTGCATGTAGTTCAAATTTGAATTATGCACATAAAATGCATTGAAAACTTAGTTAATGCATAAAAATGTCCAAACGAACCCCAAAAATCACAAAAAATCACACAACACTCCTGTTGTTCTATGTTGACACGAGAAAAAAAATTAAAGCAATAAGAGGCAATCGATATCGTTTCGTCCCCAAAGGTGGGATGTTCCCTACCGAAAACCATCATGCTTGTTGTGAGAAGCTCCCGTTCGTGAGAAGCATATACCCAAACCTGCCCCAAATGGGACAAAATTTGTACCACAGCATGTTGATGCCGCTCCATGATAGCATGCCAAGTTTCATGAATTTCAGACGAGTCTTTGATTTACTAGAATTTAGAAACCAGGCATCCCAATGTTTTGCCGGCAATCAACGGTGCCCCGGTGTTTGAAATTCATTCCCATTTCTGGCAAGGGACCTAAGCATGCACCCAATGGCACATATTTGATTTTTCAACCAATTTATATGCACTGGAGCATGTGCATGTAGTTCAAATTTGAATTATGCACATAAAATGCATTGAAAACTCAGTTAATGCATAAAAATTTCCAAACGAACCCCGAAAAATCACAAAAAAATCACAAAACACTCATGTTGTTCTATGTTGACACGAGAAATTTTTTTGAAAGCAATAAGAGGCAATGGATATCGTTTCGTCCCCAAAGGTGGGACGTTCCCTACCGAAAACCATCATGCTTGTTGTGAGAAGCTCCGGTTTGTGAGAAGCATATACCCAAACCTGCCCCAAATGGGACAAAATTTGTACCACGGCATGTTGATGCCGCTCCATGATAGCATGCCAAGTTTCATCAATTTCAGAAGAGTTTTGGATTTATTAGAATTTAAAAACCAGGCAACTCAATGTTTTGTCGGCAATCAACGGTGCCCCGATGTTTCAAATTCATTCCCATTTCTTGCATGGGACCAAAGCATGAACCCAAGGGCACAAATTTGATTTTTCAACCAATTTATATGCACTGGAGTATGTGGATGTAGTTCAAATTTGAATTATGCACATAAAATGCATTGAAAACTCAGTTAACGCATAAAAATGTCCAAACGAACCCCGAAAAGTCACAAAAAATCACACAACACTCCTGTTGTTCTATGTTGACACGTGAAAAAAATTTGAAAGCAATAAGAGGCAATGGATATCGTTTCGTCCACAAAGGTGGGCCGTTCCCTACCAAAAACCATCATGCTTGTTGTGAGAAGCTCCAGTTTGTGAGAAGCATATACCCAAACCTGCCCCAAATGGGACAAAATTTGTACCACGGCATGTTGATGCCGCTCCATGATAGCATGCCAAGTTTCATGAATTTCAGACAGTTTTGGATTTACTAGAATTTAAAAACCAGGCATCTCAATGTTTTTCCGGCAAGCAACGGTGCCCCGGTTTTTGAAATTCATTCCCATTTCTTGCATGGGACCTAAGCAGGCATCCAAGGACAAAGATTTGATTTTTGAACCAATTTATATGCACTGGAGCATGTGCATGTAGTTCAAATTTGAATTATGCACATAAAATGCATTGAAAACTCAGTTAATGCATAAAAATGTCCAAACGAACCCCGAAAAATCACAAAAAATCACACAACACTCCTGTTGTTCTATGTTGGCACGAGAATTTTTTTTGAAAGCAATAAGAGGCAATGGATATCGTTTCGTCCCCAAAGTTGGGATGTTCCCTACCGAAAACCGTCATGCTTGTTGTGAGAAGCTCCGTTCGTGAGAAGCATATACCCAAACCTACCCCAAATGGGACAAAATTTGTACCACGGCATGTTGATGCCGCTCCATGATAGCATCCCAAGTTTCATGAATTACAGACGAGTTTTGGATTTACTAGAATTTTAAAACTAGGCATCTCAATGTTTTTCCGGCAATCAACGATGCCTCGGTGTTTGAAATTCATTCCCATTTCTTGCATGGGACCTAAGCATGCACCCAAGGATACATATTTGATTTTTCAACCAGTTTATATGCACTGGAGCATGTGCATGTAGTTCAGATTTGAATTATGCACATAAAATGCATTGAAAATTCAGTTAATGCATAAAAATGTCCAAACGAACCCCGAAAAATCACACAACACTCCTGTTGTTCTATGTTGACACGCGAAAAAAAATTAATGCAATAAGAGGCAATGGATATCGTTTCGTCCCCAAAGGTGGGGCGTTCCCTACCGAAAACCATCATGCTTGTTGTGAGAAGCTCCGGTTCGTGAGAAGCATATACCCAAACCTGCCCCAAATGGGACAAAATTTGTACCACGGCATGTTGATGCCGCTCCATGATAGCATGCCAAGTTTCATGAATTTCAGACGAGTTTTGGATTTACTAAAATTCAAAAAACCAGGCATCTCAATGTTTTGCCGGCCATCAACGGTGCCCCGGTGTTTGAAATTCATTCCCATTTCTGGCATGGGACCTATGCGTGCACCCAAGGACACAGATTTGATTTTTCAACCAATTTATATGCACTGGAGCATGTGCATGTAGTTCAAATTTGAATCATGCACATAAAATGCATTGAAAACTCAGTTAATGCATAAAAATGTCCAAACGAACCCCGAAAAATCACAAAAAATCACACAACACTCCTGTTGTTCTATGTTGGCACGAGAATTTTTTTTGAAAGCAATAAGAGGCAATGGATATCGTTTCGTCCCCAAAGGTGGGACGTTCCCTACCGAAAACCATCATGCTTGTTGTGAGAAGCTCCGGTTCGTGAGAAGCATATACCCAAACCTGCCCCAAATGGGACAAAATTTGTACCAAGGCATGTTGATGCCGCTCCATGATAGCATGCCATGTTTCATGAATTACAGACGAGTTTTGGATTTGCTAGAATTTCAAAACTAGGCATCTCAATGTGTTTCTAGCAATCAACGGTGCCTCGGTGTTTGCAATTCATTCCCATTTCTTGCATGGGACCTAAGCATGCACCCAAGGATACAGATTTGATTTTTCAACCACTTTATATGCACTGGAGCATGTGCATGTAGTTCAAATGTGAATTACGCACATAAAATGCATTGAAAACTCAGTTAATGCATAAAAATTTCCAAACGAACCCCGAAAAATGACAAAAAATAAAAAGACACTCTTATTGTTCTATGTTGACATGAGAAAAAAATTGAAAGCAATAAGAGGCAATGGATATCGTTTCGTCCCCAAAGGTGGGACGTTGCCTACCGAAAACCATCATGCTTATTGTGAGAAGCTCCGGTTCGTGAGAAGCATATACCCAAACCTGCCCCAAATGGGACAAAATTTGTACCACGGCATGTTGATGCCGCTCCATGATAGCATGCCAAGTTTCATGAATTTCAGACGAGTTTTGGATTTACTAGAAATTTAAAACCAGGCATCTCAATGTTTTGCCGGGCAATCAACGGTGCCCCCGGTGTTATGAAATTCATTCCCATTTCTGCATGGGGACCTAACATGCACCCAAGGACCACAGATTTGACTTTTCAACAAAATTTTATATGCACGGGAGCATGTGCATGTAGTTCAAATTTGAATTTATGCACATAAATGCATTGAAAACTCAGTAGTCAGCATAAAGTCCATGACCTCGAAAATCAAACAATTCACGCCACTCGGTCATATGTGCACGGAAAAAATTTGAAACAATCAAACATAGTAGCCAATGTCTCACGACCTCCTGCATTTAAACAATACACCCAAGGCGTGACCCGTGATGGTTAACTGAATTTTTTGGATTGTACTAGAATTTAAAAACCAAGGCATCTCAATGTTTTGGCGGCAATCAATGGTGGCCCTGGTGTTTGAAATTCGATTCCCATTTCTTGCATGGGACCTAAGCATGCACCCAAGGATACAGATTTGATTTTTCAACCAGTTTATATGCACTGGAGCATGTGCATGTAGTTCAAATTTGAATTATGCACATAAAATGCATTGAAAACTTAGTTAATGCATAAAAATGTCCAAACGAACCCCTAAAAATCACAAAAAATCACACAACACTCCTGTTGTTCCATATCGACACGAGAAAAAAATTGAAGCAATAAGAGGCAATGGATATCGTTTCGTCCCCAAAGGTGGGACGTTCCCTACCGAAAACCATCATGCTTGTTGTGAGAAGCTCCGGTTCGTGAGAAGCATATACCCAAACCTGCCCCAAATGGGACAAAATTTGTACCACGGCATGTTGATGCCGCTCCATGATAGCATGCCAAGTTTCATGATTTTCAGATGAGTTTTGGATTTACTAGAATTTAAAAACCAGGCATCTCAATGTTTTGCCAGCAATCAACGGTGCCCCGGTGTTTGAAATTCATTCCCATTTCAGGCATGGGACCTAAGCATGCACCCAAGGACACAGATTTGATTTTTCAACCAATTTATATGCACTGCAGCATGTGCATGTAGTTCAAATTTGAATTATGCACATAAAATGCATTGAAAACTTAGTTAATGCATAAAAATGTCCAAACGAACCCCGAAAAATCACAAAAAATCACGCAACACTCCTGTTGTTCTATGTTGGCATGAGAATTTTTTTTGAAAGCAATAAGAGGCAATGGATATCGTTTCGTCCCCAAAGGTGGGACGTTCCCTACCGAAAACCATCATGCTTGTTGTGAGAAGCTCCGGTTCGTGAGAAGCATATACCCAAACCTGCCCCAAATGGGACAAAATTTGTACCACGGCATGTTGATGCCGCTCCATGATAGCATGCCAAGTTTCATGAATTACAGACGAGTTTTGGATTTACTAGAATTTCAAAACTAGGCATCTCAATGTTTTTCTGGCAATCAACGGTGCCTCGGTGTTTGAAATTCATTCCCATTTCTTGCATGGGACCTAAGCATGCACCCAAGGATACATATTTGATTTTTCAACCAGTTTATATGCACTGGAGCATGTGCATGTAGTTCAAATTTTAATTATGCACATAAATGCATTGAAAACTCAGTTAATGCATAAAAATGTCCAAAAAAACCTCAAAAATCATAAAAAACACACAACACTCCTGTTGTTCTATGTTGACATGAGAAAACAAATTAAAGCAATAAGAGGCAATGGATATCGTTTCGTCCCCAAAGGTGGGACGTTCCCTACCGAAAACCATCATGCTTGTTGTGAGAAGCTCCGGTTCGTGAGAAGCATATAGCCAAACCTGCCCCAAATGGGACAGAATTTGTACCACGACATGTTGATGTCGCTCCATGATAGCATGCCAAGTTTCATGAATTTCAGACGAGTTTTGGATTTACTAGAATTTAAAAACCAGGCATCTCAATGTTTTGCCGGCCATCAACGGTGCCCCGGTGTTTGAAATTCATTCCCATTTCTGGCATGGGACCAAAGCATGCACCCAAGGACACAGATTTGATTTTTCAACCAATTTATATGCACTGCAGCATGTGCATGTAGTTCAAATTTGAATTATGCACATAAAATGCATTGAAAACTCAGTTAATGCATAAAAATGTCCAAACAAACCCCAAAAAATCACAAAAAATCACACAACACTCCCGTTGTTCTATGTTGGCACGAGAATTTTTTTGAAAGCAATAAGAGGCAATGGATATCGTTTCGTCCCCAAAGGTGGGACGTTCCCTACCGAAAACCATCATGCTTGTTGTGAGAAGCTCCGGTTCGTGAGAAGCATATACCCAAACCTGCCCCAAATGGGACAAAATTTGTACCACGGCATGTTGATGCCGCTCCATGATAGCATGCCAAGTTTCATGAATTTCAGACAGTTTTGGATTTACTAGAATTTAAAAACCAGGCATCTCAATGTTTTTCCGGCAAGCAACGGTGCCCCGGTTTTTGAAATTCATTCCCATTTCTTGCATGGGACCTAAGCATGCATCCAAGGACACAGATTTGATTTTTGAACCAATTTATATGCACTGGAGCATGTGCATGTAGTTCAAATTTCAATTATGCACATAAAATGCATTGAAAACTCAGTTAATGCATAAAAATGTCCAAACGAACCCCGAAAAATCACAAAAAATCACACAACACTCCTGTTGTTCTATGTTGACACGAGAAAAAATTTGAAAGCAATAAGAGGCAATGTATATCGTTTCGTCCACAAAGGTGGGACGTTCCCTACCGAAAACCATCATGCTTGTTGTGAGAAGCTCCGGTTTGTGAGAAGCATATACCCAAACCTGCCCCAAATGGGACAAAATTTGTACCACGGCATGTTGATGCCGCTCCATGATAGCATGCCAAGTTTCATGAATTTCAGACGAGTTTTGGATTTACTAGAATTTAAAAACCAGGCATCTCAATGTTTTGCCGGCAATCAACGGTGCCTCGGTGTTTGAAATTCATTCCCATTTCTTGCATGGGACCTAAGCATGCACCCAAGGATACATATTTGATTTTTCAACCAGTTTATATGCACTGGAGCATGTGCATGTAGTTCAGATTTGAATTATGCACATAAAATGCATTGAAAATTCAGTTAATGCATAAAAATGTCCAAACGAACCCCGAAAAATCACACAACACTCCTGTTGTTCTATGTTGACACGCGAAAAAAAATTAATGCAATAAGAGGCAATGGATATCGTTTCGTCCCCAAAGGTTGGGCGTTCCCTACCGAAAACCATCATGCTTGTTGTGAGAAGCTCCGGTTCGTGAGAAGCATATACCCAAACCTGCCCCAAATGGGACAAAATTTGTACCACGGCATGTTGATGCCGCTCCATGATAGCATGCCAAGTTTCATGAATTTCAGACGAGTTTTGGATTTACTAGAATTTAAGAAAAGGCATCTCAATGTTTTGCCGGCCATCAACGGTGCCCCGGTGTTTGAAATTCATTCCCATTTCTGGCATGGGACCTATGCGTGTACCCAAGGACACATATTTGATTTTTCAACCAATTTATATGCACTGGAGCATGTGAATGTAGTTCAAATTTGAATCATGCACATAAAATGCATTGAAAACTCAGTTAATGCATAAAAATGTCCAAACGAACCCCGAAAAATCACAAAAAATCACACAACACTCCTGTTGTTCCATATTGACACGAGAAAAAAAATTGAAGCAATAAGAGGCAATGGATATCGTTTCGTCCCCAAAGGTGGGACGTTCCCTACCGAAAACCATCATGCTTGTTGTGAGAAGCTCCGGTTCGTGAGAAGCATATACCCAAACCTGCCCCAAATGGGACAAAATTTGTACCACGGCATGTTGATGCCGCTCCATGATAGCATGCCAAGTTTCATGAATTTCAGACAGTTTTGGATTTACTAGAATTTAAAAACCAGGCATCTCAATGTTTTGCCGGCAAGCAACGGTGCCCCGGTTTTTGAAATTCATTCCCATTTCTTGCATGGGACCTAAGCAGGCATCCAAGGACACAGATTTGATTTTTGAACCACTTTATATGCACTGGAGCATGTGCATGTAGTTCAAATTTGAATTATGCACATAAAATGCATTGAAAACTCAGTTAATGCATAAAAATGTCCAAACGAACCCCGAAAAATCACAAAAAATCACACAACACTCCTGTTGTTCTATGTTGGCACGAGAATTTTTTTTGAAAGCAATAACAGGCAATGGATATCGTTTCGTCCCCAAAGGTGGGATGTTCCCTACCGAAAACCGTCATGCTTGTTGTGAGAAGCTCCGGTTCGTGAGAAGCATATACCCAAACCTACCCCAAATAGGACAAAATTTGTACCACGGCATGTTGATGCCGCTCCATGATAGCATCCCAAGTTTCATGAATTACAGACGAGTTTTGGATTTACTAGAATTTCAAAACTAGGCATCTCAATGTTTTTCCGGCAATCAACGGTGCCTCGGTGTTTGAAATTCATTCCCATTTCTTGCATGGGACCTAAGCATGCACCCAAGGATACATATTAGATTTTTAAACCAGTTTATATGCACTCGAGCATGTGCATGTAGTTCAAATTTGAATTATGCACATAAAATGCATTGAAAATTCAGTTAATGCATAAAAATGTCCAAACGAACCCCGGAAAATCACACAACACTCCTGTTGTTCTATGTTGACAGGCGAAAAAAAATTAATGCAATAAGAGGCAATGGATATCGTTTCGTCCCCAAAGGTGGGGCCTTCCCTACCGAAAACCATCATGCTTGTTGTGAGAAGCACCGGTTCCTGAGAAGCATATCCCCAAACCTGCCCCAAATGGGACAAAATTTGTACCACGGCATGTTGATGCCACTCCATGATAGCATGCCAAGTTTCATGAATTTCAGACGAGTTTTGGATTTACTAGAATTTAAAAACCAGGCATCTCAATGTTTTGCCGGCCATCAACGGTGCCCCGGTGTTTGAAATTCATTCCCATTTCTGGCATGGGACCTATGCGTGCACCCAAGGACATAGATTTGATTTTTCAACCGATTTATATGCACTGGAGCATGTGCATGTAGTTCAAATTTGAATCATGCACATAAAATGCATTGAAAACTCAGTTAATGCATAAAAATGTCCAAACGAACCCCGAAAAATCACAAAAAATCACACAACACTCCTGTTGTTCTATGTTGACACGTGAAAAAAATTTGAAAGCAATAAGAGGCAATGGATATCGTTTCGCCACAAAGGTGGGCCGTTCCCTACCAAAAACCATCATGCTTGTTGTGAGAAGCTCCAGTTTGTGAGAAGCATATACCCAAACCTGCCCCAAATGGGACAAAATTTGTACCACGGCATGTTGATGCCGCTCCATGATAGCATGCCAAGTTTCATGAATTTCAGACAGTTTTGGATTTACTAGAATTTAAAAACCAGGCATCTCAATGTTTTTCCGGCAAGCAACAGTGCACCGGTTTTTGAAATCCATTCCCATTTCTTGCATGGGACCTAAGCAGGCATCCAAGGACACAGATTTGATTTTTGAACCAATTTATATGCACTGGAGCATGTGCATGTAGTTCAAATTTGAATTATGCACATAAAATGCATTGAAAACTCAGTTAATGCATAAAAATGTCCAAACGAACCCCGAAAAATCACAAAAAATCACACAACACTCCTGTTGTTCTATGTTGGCACGAGAATTTTTTTTGAAAGCAATAAGAGGCAATGGATATCGTTTCGTCCCCAAAGTTGTGATGTTCCCTACCGAAAACCGTCATGCTTGTTGTGAGAAGCTCCGTTCGTGAGAAGCATATACCCAAACCTACCCCAAATGGGACAAAATTTGTACCACGGCATGTTGATGCCGCTCCATGATAGCATCCCAAGTTTCATGAATTACAGACGAGTTTTGGATTTACTAGAATTTTAAAACTAGGCATCTCAATGTTTTTCCGGCAATCAACGATGCCTCGGTGTTTGAAATTCATTCCCATTTCTTGCATGGGACCTAAGCATGCACCCAAGGATACATATTTGATTCTTCAACCAGTTTATATGCACTGGAGCATGTGCATGTAGTTCAGATTTGAATTATGCACATAAAATGCATTGAAAATTCAGTTAATGCATAAAAATGTCCAAACGAACCCCGAAAAATCACACAACACTCCTGTTGTTCTATGTTGACACGCGAAAAAAAATTAATGCAATAAGAGGCAATGGATATCGTTTCGTCCCCAAAGGTGGGGCGTTCCCTACCGAAAACCATCATGCTTGTTGTGAGAAGCTCCGGTTCGTGAGAAGCATATACCCAAACCTGCCCAAATGGGACAAAATTTGTACCACGGCATGTTGATGCCGCTCCATGATAGCATGCCAAGTTTCATGAATTTCAGACGAGTTTTGGATTTACTAGAATTCAAAAAACCAGGCATCTCAATGTTTTGCCGGCCATCAACGGTGCCCCGGTGTTTGAAATTCATTCCCATTTCTGGCATGGGACCTATGCGTGCACCCAAGGACACAGATTTGATTTTTCAACCAATTTATATGCACTGGAGCATGTGCATGTAGTTCAAATTTGAATCATGCACATAAAATGCATTGAAAACTCAGTTAATGCAAAAAAATGTCCAAACGAACCCCGAAAAATCACAAAAAATCACACAACACTCCTGTTGTTCTATGTTGGCACGAGAATTTTTTTGAAAGCAATAAGAGGCAATGGATATCGTTTCGTCCCCAAAGGTGGGACGTTCCCTACCGAAAACCATCATGCTTGTTGTGAGAAGCTCCGGTTCGTGAGAAGCATATACCCAAACCTGCCCCAAATGGGACAAAATTTGTACCACGGCATGTTGATGCCGCTCCATGATAGCATGTGATAGAGGCAAAGGTGTCCCGTCTTTCGGTGAGATGATGAATATCGCTTTGATGGAAGTCGACTTTGACGATCCGACTACGAACGTGCGAGGACGTCGCGCCTTAGCAATCGCTAAACCAACTCCGAGAGGTTATCGACCACGCCGGAGCACGATCAACCTGACCACGAGGGTCTGTTTCCTGCGAGCAAACGAAGAACAGGCAAGAAACTGAGATTGCAATCTGGATATTGCGAATATAAGATGAAAGCTTTATTGATCAAGGTGGGGTTCTGTGACGCCTTTGTCTGGTCGCTGAACACAAACGAAGTACGCGAAGTTGCAGCTATGGCGAACTTTTAATCTAAACAAAACCCAAAGTCTAAACGACGCCCTAAGGGCTGTATATATGGAGGAAGAGGGGGGGGGAATTTCGTGGCCCTTGAGGAAGGGGTCCGAAACCAACCCTATCTCTTGTTTCCCCACACATACGGACTCTAAAAACAGCCTATACTTATGTATTTCGAAATTACATGGGCCTGGCCCAATAATAAGGTGACGCAGCACCTAGAATAGCCTCTGGACGAAAGTTATGAAGTAGCATCTTGTATATTTCGTCCAAGGCTTCATGCACGCATTATGGTGGCTTCAACGTCCTGAAATCATCACTTGTAACTCCGTTCTTGTTCCCCATGCGCATGCCATCATCTCCATGCTTGTTCTTGCTCCAATGTTCATCCTTCTCAAAGCTAGGCCCTTCATTTGTAAGCAAAACAAATGTATCCAATTTAGGCAGCATCATATTCTCATGAACATTAGAATCATTAGCAAGAAACGAAAGTACCTGGTAATTTAATTGGCGTGCGCGAGCTCTAGTAATTGGTCCAGTATGTATAGCAGCAGGGCCTGTGGGTGTAATAATTGTATTGATGTCCTCATCATCCTCCCCTTCTTGATATGAAGTCGTCCTCGACGGAAGCTCATCTTCCTCACCCAAATAAGGCTTCAAATCTGCAATATTAAAAGTGGGACTAACCCCAAAATCTGCAGGCAGCTCAAGTTTATATGCATTATCATTTATTTTCTCTAACACCTTAAAAGGACCATCAGCACGTGGCATTAGCTTTGATTTGCGCAAATCAGGAAATCTATCCTTACGCAAATGTAACCAAACAAGATCTCCAGGTGCAAACACAACATGTTTTCTACCCTTATCTCCAGCAAGTTTATATTTAGCATTCATACGCTCAATGTTTTCCTTAGTTAACTCATGCATTTTTAAGATCAATTCAGCACGTTGTTTAGCATCAAAATTAACCTTCTCCGAAGATGGAAGAGGCAACAAATCAATAGGTGCACGAGGTAGGAAACCATACACAATTTCAAAAGGGCACATCTTAGTAGTAGAATGCAATGAACGATTATAAGCAAACTCAATATGAGGCAAGCATTCTTCCCACATTTTCTTATTATTCTTCAAAACAGCCCTAAGCATAGTAGACAATGTTCTATTGACTACTTCAGTTTGTCCATCAGTTTGGGGGTGACAAGTAGTACTAAAAAGCAGTTTAGTCCCCAACTTAGCCCATAAACATCTCCAAAAGTGGCTAAGAAATTTAGTATCACGATCTGAAACAATAGTATTTGGCACACCATGCAAGCGAATAATTTCACGAAAGAACAAATCAGCAACATTAACAGCATCATCGCTTTTATGACATGGTATAAAGTGCGCCATTTTCGAGAATCTATCCACGACAACAAATATGCTATCCCTCCCCTTCTTTGTTCGAGGTAAACCTAAAACAAAGTCCATAGATATATCCTCCCAAGGAACACTAGGTACAGGCAAAGGCATATATAAACCATGAGGATTGAGTCGTGACTTAGCTTTTTGACATGTAGTGCAGCGAGCAACAAAACGCTCAACATCCCGTCTCATCTTTGGCCAAAAGAAATGTGTAGCAAGTACGTCCTCCGTCTTCTTCACGCCAAAGTGTCCCATTAATCCTCCTCCATGCGCCTCCTGCAACAACAAAAGACGAAGAGAGCTAGCTGGAATGCATAGCTTGTTAGCACGGAACACAAATCCATCATTAACGACAAACTTGTTCCAGGTTCTTCCTTCTTTACAATTTTGCAATACATCTTTAAAATCAGCATCATGCACATATTGATCTTTGATGGTCTCCAAACCAAATATTTTGAAGTCAAGTTGTGAAAGCATAGTATAGCGACGAGACAATGCATCAGCAATAACATTTTCTTTACCCTTCTTGTGTTTAATGACATAAGGGAAAGTTTCAATGAATTCAACCCATTTAGCATGTCTACGATTCAGTTTAGCTTGACTTTTAATATGTTTCAAAGATTCATGATCAGAATGTATAACAAATTCTTTGGGCCATAAATAATGTTGCCATGTTTCTAAAGTCCGAACAAGAGCATATAGTTCTTTATCATAAGTAGAATAATTCAGACTAGGCCCACTCAATTTTTCAGAAAAGTATGCAACAGGTTTGCCATCTTGTAATAACACACCTCCTAATCCAATGCCACTAGCATCACATTCAAGCTCAAAAGTCTTATTAAAATCAGGAAGTTGGAGTAAAGGAGCATGTGTCAACTTATCTTTCAATACCGTGAAGGCTTCTTCCTGTGCGGTACCCCAAACAAAAGGCACATCCTTCTTTGTAAGCTCGTTGAGAGGTGCAGCAATGGTGCTAAAATCTCTCACAAAACGCCTATAGAAACCAGCGAGTCCAAGAAAACTCCGCACTTGTGTGACCGTTTTGGGCTGCGGCCAACTCTCAATAGCTTCAATCTTGGCTTTATCAACTTCAATTCCCTGTGGAGTAACAACATAGCCAAGAAAAGATACTCGGTCGGTGCAAAAGGTGCACTTCCCAAGGTTACCAAACAAACGTGCATCACGTAGAGCAATAAAAACAGCACGTAAATGTTCCAAATGTTCTTCCAAAGATTTGCTATAAATCAGTATATCATCAAAATAGACCACCACAAATCGTCCAATGAAAGCACGTAAAACTTCGTTCATTAGTCTCATGAAAGTACTAGGTGCATTAGTTAACCCAAAAGGCATGACTAACCACTCATATAAACCAAACTTAGTTTTAAATGCAGTTTTCCATTCATCTCCCAATTTCATACGAATTTGATGGTATCCACTACGCAAATCAACTTTGGAGAATATTGTAGAGCCACTCAATTCATCAAGCATATCATCGAGCCTAGGAATAGGATGACGATAACGAATAGTAATATTATTAATGCCTCTACAATCAACACACATACGCGACGTACCATCCTTTTTAGGCACGAGTATAATAGGAACAGCACAAGGACTAAGAGATTCGCGTATATAACCTTTGTCGAGCAGCTCCTGTACTTGACGCATAATCTCCTTCGTCTCCGCTGGATTGGTACGGTATGGTGCACGGTTGGGTAGCGATGCACCGGGAATTAAGTCAATTTGATGCTCAATCCCTCGAATAGGTGGTAATCCCGGTGGCACGTCTTGTGGGAAGACGTCAGCGAACTCCTGCAAAATGTGAGTGACAGCAGGGGGCAAAGAGGAAGGCACGTCCTCGAATGAAAATAATGCCTCTTTGCACACAAAAGCATAGCAAACAGATTTGCTGAAATCTAGTTCATCAATATCAGATTTTGTGGCAAGTAAACATGCACTTTTCAATTTAATTTCAGAAACAACACTAGATGGTTTATTATTAGGTTTCATTTGTTGCTCAAATTCCTTTGCCACAATCTGATTTTCACTCTTATTTTTCTCCTGTTTTGCTTTATTAGCTCTATTAATGTCATCTTTCAAAATGGAATCAGGAGTCATAGGAAGCAAAGTAATATTTTTATCCTTATGAACAAGAGTATACTGATTGTTTCTACCATGGTGTACAGAATTTTTATCAAATTGCCATGGTCTACCTAGTAATAAGGAACATGCTTGCATGGGTACCACATCACAATCAACATAATCAGCATATGTAGAGATACTAAAATGCACACGAACAGTACGTGTTACCTTAACCTTGCCGCTGTTGTTGAACCATTGGATGTAGTAAGGATGTGGATGTGGTCTTGTGGTGAGAGATAGCTTCTCCACCATCTCCATGCTAGCCAAGTTGTTACAGCTCCCTCCATCTATGATGACGCGAACAGAACGTTCCTTCACAACTCCCTTTGTATGGAACAAATTATGCCTCTGATTTTGCTCTGCTTGTGTGACCTGCACACTCAAAACACGTTGAGCAACTAAACATTCATACCTGTCAGCGTCTTCAGGAGCCATGTATTGCGTCTCATTTTCAGAATCATCTCCACCATGTTCTTCACGTGTAATAAGAGCCAAAGTCTCCTCATCATAGTCACTAGCGGACTCATACCCACCATCCTCAGTAGCAATCATGACACGCTGAGATTTGCATTCTCTCGCAAAATGTCCTCTTCCCTTACAACGACGACAAATAATATCACTTGTGTGCCCTGTCGATGCCATGGAAGAAGAAGAGCTCTGCACAGGCCCGGCAGGTGTGCTCTTGGCAGAGAGTGGTGGTTGTGCCTGCTTTCTTGTATCACGGCTGGAGGTGGCACCTGATGGAGGTGATGGTGAAGTGGAAGTAGAAGATGCACGCGGTGTCCATGATGAAGGTCGACCTGCAGAAAAGTTAGTTCGCGCCAATGGCTGTCGATCCTGCACTTCACGTTCAGCTTTACAAGCAAGATGGAATAAACGAGTGATATTATTATAATCCTTATACTCTAGAATGGTCTGAATCTCTTTATTTAATCCACCCATAAAACGTGCAAGCATAGCTTCATTCTCCTCAACAATACCACATCTAATCATGCCAGTTTGTAATTCCTGATAATATTCTTCTACCGAATTTTTTCCTTGTCTTAAACGCTGCAATTTTTGAAGTAATTCACGTTGATAATATGGTGGAACCCAACGAGTACGCATAGCAGTTTTCAAAGCAGCCCAAGTAGCTGGAACAGGATATAATCTACAATGTTCAGACCACCAAACACATGCAAAGCTAGTGAAAGCACAAACAGCAGCAGGAACACGTCTCTCCTCAGGATATTGTAAACATGTAAATCGTTGTTCAGTTTCTAACTCCCAAGTAAGATATATATCAGGAACATATCTACCCTCAAATGGTGGAATATTCAATTTCAGTTTAGGGAGATGGTCATGATCTCGTACCTGAGGTGGTGGTGCCGGCCTACCGTTGCGAATATATACCTGAGGTCGACCTGCTGGTGGTGGTGCTGGTGGCTGGACGTAGTTCTGATTTTGATCAACCTCATCCTCATAATCGCCCGCATAATCGTCATCCTCCTCAGCCGCCGCAGGAGCAGGAGCCAAAGAAGCATCAACAGTAGGGACAGCAGCACCCGAATTTTGACCAATCTCAATTGGAACGCGCTGTGCCCGTCCCACTTGATTTGGAAGGCGGCGTTGGAGATGTGGTTGTTGTTGTTGTAGAGGTGCGACATGTGCAGCCGGTGGTGGTTGGGGAAGACGCTTGAGTAATTCAGTAAACTTGTTATCCAGCTTTGTCTCAAACGACTTCTCCACGGCATCTATCTTCTCCATAGCCTCTTCAAATCTGTTTAGCACATCTCCCACCTGGCCACTCATCATTTGCTGAAATTTATCATGCAACTCCTTGTTCGTCATGTTCGCCCAATCAGTCTCATCGGCTTGTGAACCTGCCATGGTTAGCAGCAATAGAAACACAAAAGAATATGATCCTGCAGACTACTAGAAGTGGTGGTGATGGTGGTGTGTCACAAAACCTTCAAGCGAATCTCAAATTCTTACCAGTTCTTACCCAGCAGCAGGTGGTGATCGGCAACCGTTGTAGTCAAAAACTCTCAAAGCTTGGATATAGCGATTACCAGGGAGAGTCAAACGCACGATGTAGACTTATGTGGAGCTGGGAAGGCTTATAATATGGTAGCAAAATGGTAAGCAATAATCAATTCAGAGATGCAAAGTTGAATAAACGCTCAACGACGGTACTGTGCTGGTCCTAGGCTAGACCGTGCTAGAGACGCGAGCCTAGAACACTAACAAAATCACGGCGCTGCACGTAAACAAGGGAAAAGCACACTCAGGAATTTTTTTTTTCGCTCTCTTTTTTTTTTTTTGCGCTCCTCTTTTTTTTTTTTTTTTTTTGCGAAAAAATCACTATAATGGCGAGTGTCTCAAAACTCTTCCCAGGTCAAACTGACAGGATGGGCACAAAATTTTTTGACTATTTTTTTTTTCGGAAATCAGGGCAGCGACGACGAAAAAAGTGCGACAAAAAATCACTATGATGGCGAGTGTCTCAAAACACTACCCGGGGCCTAAAAATAGGATAGGGAAAAAATATTTTTGGTTGCCGAAATTTTGGCCTAAAAACTGCCCGGGGGTCTCCAGACTCTTTTTTTTTTTTTTCGAGACCTACTCAGGCAAGGAAACACGAAACGGAAAATATATGGATCTCTAAAACAAACCGACTATGAAAAGAACTCGGATTGGTGGTGGATATATGGCGGTAGTATATGGCAGCGGTGGTGGTATATGGTAGCGGTCGTGGTATATGGATACGGATTCAAAGCGGTGGCGGATAAGCAATGGTGGTAGATGGCAAGGCGATGATGATGGTGCGGCGGCGGCGTGACAACTTATGACCAGAACTCGAAACTCTAAAAGACTAGACTCTAAGACCAGCAACTTGACACGACGATGCAACCGCAAATTCAACAAAGCAAAAACCCTAAAAAGATTATGCAAAGGCTCAGATTGGTTCGGATATGATGAACTAACCCTAATTTTTTTTGTGGCTTTTTCGTGGACTGTAGGTATGAAGAACAGACTCGATCTAAACTACGAAAAACTGTAAAATCTCACCGAGCAACCTGGAAATCTGATACCACTTGATAGAGGCAAAGGTGTCCCGTCTTTCGGTGAGATGATGAATATCGCTTTGATGGAAGTCGACTTTGACGATCCGACTACGAACGTGCGAGGACGTCGCGCCTTAGCAATCGCTAAACCAACTCCGAGAGGTTATCGACCACGCCGGAGCACGATCAACCTGACCACGAGGGTCTGTTTCCTGCGAGCAAACGAAGAACAGGCAAGAAACTGAGATTGCAATCTGGATATTGCGAATATAAGATGAAAGCTTTATTGATCAAGGTGGGGTTCTGTGACGCCTTTGTCTGGTCGCTGAACACAAACGAAGTACGCGAAGTTGCAGCTATGGCGAACTTTTAATCTAAACAAAACCCAAAGTCTAAACGACGCCCTAAGGGCTGTATATATGGAGGAAGAGGGGGGGGGGAATTTCGTGGCCCTTGAGGAAGGGGTCCGAAACCAACCCTATCTCTTGTTTCCCCACACATACGGACTCTAAAAACAGCCTATACTTATGTATTTCGAAATTACATGGGCCTGGCCCAATAATAAGGTGACGCAGCACCTAGAATAGCCTCTGGACAAAAGTTATGAAGTAGCATCTTGTATATTTCGTCCAAGGCTTCATGCACGCATTATGGTGGCTTCAACGTCCTGAAATCATCACTTGTAACTCCGTTCTTGTTCCCCATGCGCATGCCATCATCTCCATGCTTGTTCTTGCTCCAATGTTCATCCTTCTCAAAGCTAGGCCCTTCATTTGTAAGCAAAACAAATGTATCCAATTTAGGCAGCATCATATTCTCATGAACATTAGAATCATTAGCAAGAAACGAAAGTACCTGGTAATTTAATTGGCGTGCGCGAGCTCTAGTAATTGGTCCAGTATGTATAGCAGCAGGGCCTGTGGGTGTAATAATTGTATTGATGTCCTCATCAGCATGCCATGTTTCATGAATTACAGACGAGTTTTGGATTTGCTAGAATTTCAAAACTAGGCATCTCAATGTGTTTCTAGCAATCAACGGTGCCTCGGTGTTTGAAATTCATTCCCATTTCTTGCATGGGACCTAAGCATGCACCCAAGGATACAGATTTGATTTTTCAACCAGTTTATATGCACTGGAGCATGTGCATGTAGTTCAAATGTGAATTACGCACATAAAATGCATTGAAAACTCAGTTAATGCATAAAAATTTCCAAACGAACCCCGAAAAATGACAAAAAATAAAAAGACACTCCTGTTGTTCCATGTTGACACGAGAAAAAAAATTGAAAGCAATAAGAGGCAATGGATATCGTTTCGTCCCCAAAGGTGGGACGTTCCCTACCGAAAACCATCATGCTTGTTGTGAGAAGCTGTGGTTCGTGAGAAGCATATACCCAAACCTGCGCCAAATGGGACAAAATTTGTACCACGGCATGTTGATGCCGCTCCATGATAGCATGCCAAGTTTCATGAATTTCAGACGAGTTTTGGATTTCCTAGAATTTAAAAACCAGGCATCTCAATGTTTTTCCGGCAATCAACGGTGCCCCGGTGTTTGGAATTCATTCCCATTTCTTGCATGGGACCTATGCGTGCACCCAAGGATACAGATTTGATTTTTCAACCAGTTTATATGCACTGGAGCATGTGCATGTAGTTCCAATTTGAATTATGCACATGAAATGCATTGAAAACTTAGTTAATGCATAAAAATGTCCAAACGAACCCCAAAAAATCACAAAAAATCACACAACACTCCTGTTGTTCCATATCGACACGAGAAAAAAAAATTGAAGCAATAAGAGGCAATGGATATCGTTTCGTCCCCAAAGGTGGGACGTTCCCTACCGAAAACCATCATGCTTGTTGTGAGAAGCTCCGGTTCGTGAGAAGCATATACCCAAACCTGCCCCAAATGGGACAAAATTTGTACCACGGCATGTTGATGCCGCTCCATGATAGCATGCCAAGTTTCATGATTTTCAGACGAGTTTTGGATTTGCTAGAATTTAAAAACCAGGCATCTCAATGTTTTGCCAGCAATCAACGGTGCCCCGGTGTTTGAAATTCATTCCCATTTCAGGCATGGGACCTAAGCATGTACCCAAGGACACATATTTGATTTTTCAACCAATTTATATGCACTGCAGCATGTGCATGTAGTTCAAATTTGAATTATGCACATAAAATGCATTGAAAACTCAGTTAATGCATAAAATTGTCCAAACGAACCCCGAAAAATCACAAAAAATCACGCAACACTCCTGTTGTTCTATGTTGGCACGAGAATTTTTTTTGAAAGCAATAAGAGGCAATGGATATCGTTTCGTCCCCAAAGGTGGGACGTTCCCTACCGAAAACCATCATGCTTGTTGTGAGAAGCTCCGGTTCGTGAGAAGCATATACCCAAACCTGCCCCAAATGGGACAAAATTTGTACGACGGCATGTTGATGTTGCTCCATGATAGCATGCCAAGTTTCATGAATTACAGACGAGTTTTGGATTTACTAGAATTTAAAAACCAGGCATCTCAATGTTTTTCCGGCAATCAACGGTGCCTCGGTGTTTGAAATTCATTCCCATTTCTTGCATGGGACCTAAGCATACACCCAAGGATACAGATTTAATTTTTCAACAAATTTATATGCACTGGAGCATGTGCATGTAGTTCAAATTTTAATTATGCACATAAAATGCATTGAAAATTAAGTTAATGCATAAAAATGTCCAAACAAACCCCGAAAAATCACAAAAAATCACACAACACTCCTGTTGTTCTATGTTGACATGAGAAAAAAATTTGAAAGCAATAAGAGGCAATGGATATCGTTTTGTCCCCATAGGTGGGACGTTCCCTACCGAAAACCATCATGCTTGTTGTGAGAAGCTTCGGTTCGTGAGAAGCATATACCCAAACCTGCCCCAAATGGGACAAAATTTGTACCACGACATGTTGATGCCGCTCCATGATAGCATGCCAAGTTTCATGAATTACAGACGAGTTTTGGATTTACTAGAATTTAAAAACCAGGCATCTCAATGTTCTTCCGGTAATCAACGGTGCCCCGGTGTTTAAAATTTATTTCCATTTCTTGCATGGGACCTAAGCATGCACCCAAGGACACAGATTTGATTTTTCAACCAATCTATATGCACTGGAGCATGTGCATGTAGTTCAAATTTGAATTATGCACATAAAATGCATTGAAAACTCAGTTAATGCATAAAAATGTCCAAACGAACCCCGAAAAATCACAAAAAATCACACAACACTCCTGTTGTTCCATGTTGGCACGAGAATTTTTTTTGAAAGCAATAAGAGGCAATGGATATCGTTTCGTCCCCAAAGGTGGGACGTTCCCTACCGAAAACTATCATGCTTGTTGTGAGAAGCTCCGGTTCGTGAGAAGCATATACCCAAACCTGCCCCAAATGGGACAAAATTTGTACCACGGCATGTTGATGCCGCTCCATGATAGCATGCCAAGTTTCATGAATTTCAGACGAGTTTTGGATTTGCTAAAATTTCAAAACTAGGCATCTCAATGTTTTTCCAGCAATCAACGGTGCCTCGGTGTTTGAAATTCATTCCCATTTCTTGCATGGGACCTAAGCATGCACCCAAGGATACAGATTTGATTTTTCAACCAGTTTATATGCACTGGAGCATGTGCATATAGTTCAAATTTGAATTATGCACATAAATTCATTGAAAACTCAGTTAATGCATAAAAATGTCCAAAGGAACCCCAAAAAATCACAAAAAATCACACAACACTCCTGTTGTTCTATGTTGACACGAGAATTTTTTTTGAAAGCAATAAGAGGCAATGGATATCGTTTCGTCCCCAAAGGTTGGACGTTCCCTACCGAAAACCATCATGCTTGTTGTGAGAAGCTGTGGTTCGTGAGAAGCATATACCCAAACTGCCCCAAATGGGACAAAATTTGTACCACAGCATGTTGATGCCGCTCCAGGATAGCATGCCAAGTTTCATGAATTTCAGGCGAGTTTTGGATTTACTAGAATTTAGAAACCAGGCATCTCAATGTTTTTCCGGCAATCAACGGTGCCCCGGTGTTTGAAATTCATTCCCATTTCTTGCATGGGACCTAAGCATGCACCCAAGGATACATATTTGAGTTTTCAACAAATTTATATGCACTGGAGCATGTGCATGTAGTTCAAATTTGAATTATGCACATAAAATGCAATGAAAACTCAGTGAGCCTGCACAGCGTACAGCTCGCACGCTTCTCGGTGAGCCTGCGCACTCAAGGACAGCTTGCACGCCTCTCGGTCACCCTGCGCACCGGACGACGCTCGCACGCCTCTTGTTCAGTCAAGGTCAAGCACCTGTCCGCACGGCACCTCCTACAGCCATTAAAACCAAGACACATGGCGTCACGTGAATGGTTAATAGAATTTTGGATTTACTGGAATTTAAAAACCAGGCATCTCAATGTTTTGCCGGCAATCAACGGTTCCCTAGTGTTTGAAATTCATTCCCATTTCTTGCGTGGGACCTAAGCATGCACCCAAGGACACATATTTGATTTTTCAACCAATTTATATGCACTAGAGCATGTGCATGTAGTTCAAATTTGAATTATGCACATAAATGCATTGAAAACTCAGTTAATGCATAAAATGTCAAAACGAACCCCAAAAAATCACAAAAATTCACACAACACCCCTGTTGTTCTATGTTGACACGAGAAAAAATTTGAAAGCAATAACAGGCAATGGATATCGTTTTGTCCCCAAAGGTGGGACGTTCCCTACCGAAAACCATCATGCTTGTTGTGAGAAGCTCCGGTTCGTGAGAAGCATATACCCAAACCTGCCCCAAATGGTACAAAATTTGTACCACAGCATGTTGATGCCGCTCCATGATAGCATGCCAAGTTTCATGAATTACAGACGAGTTTTGGATTTACTAGAATTTCAAAACTAGGCATCTCAATGTTTTTCCGGCAATCAACGGTGCCTCGGTGTTAGAAATTCATTCCCATTTCTTGCATGGGACCTAAGCATGCACCCAAGGATACATATTTGATTTTTCAACCAGTTTATATGCACTGGAGCATGTGCATGTAGTTCAAATTTGAATTATGCACATAAATGCATTAAAAACTCAGTTAATGCATAAAAATGTCCAAACAAACCTCAAAAAATCATAAAAAATCACACAACACTCCTGTTGTTCCATGTTGACATGAGAAAACAAATTAAAGCAATAAGAGCAATGGATATCGTTTCGTCCCCAAAGGTGGGACGTTCCCTACCGAAAACCATCATGCTTGTTGTGAGAAGCTCCGGTTCGTGAGAAGCATATAGCCAAACCTGCCCCAAATGGGACAAAATTTGTACCACGACATGTTGATGTCGCTCCATGATAGCATGCCAAGTTTCATGAATTTCAGACGAGTTTTGGATTTACTAGAATTTAAAAACCAGGCATCTCAATGTTTTGCCGGCCATCAACGGTGCCCCGGTGTTTGAAATTCATTCCCATTTCTGGCATGGGACCTAAGCATGCACCCAAGGACATAGATTTGATTTTTCAACCAATTTATATGCACTGGAGCATGTGCACGTAGTTCAAATTTGAATTATGCACATAAAATGCATTGAAAACTCAGTTAATGCATAAAAATGTCCAAACGAACCCCGAAAAATCACACAACACTCCAGTTGTTCCATGTTGGCACGAGAATTTTTTTTGAAAGCAATAAGAGGCAATGGATATCGTTTCGTCCCCAAAGGTGGGACATTCCCTACCGAAAACCATCATGCTTGTTGTGAGAAGCTCCGGTTCGTGAGAAGCATATACCCAAACCTGCCCCAAATGGGACAAAATTTGTACCACGGCATGTTGATGCCGCTCCATGATAGCATGCCAAGTTTCATGAATTACAGACGAGTTTTGGATTTGCTAGAATTTCAAAACTAGGCATCTCAATGTTTTTCCAGCAATCAACGGTGCCTCGGTGTTTGAAATTCATTCCCATTTCTTGCATGGGACCTAAGCATGCACCCAAGGATACAGATTTCATTTTTCAACCAGTTTATATGCACTGGAGCATGTGCATGTAGTTCAAATTTGAATTATGCACATAAATTCATTGAAAACTGAGTTAATGCATAAAAATGTCCAAACGAACCCCGAAAAATCACCAAAAATCACACAACACTCCTGTTGTTCTATGTTGACGCGAGAAAAAAAAATTAAAGCAATAAGAGGCAATGGATATCGTTTCGTCCCCAAAGGTGGGACGTTCCCTACCGAAACCATCATGCTTGTTGTGAGAAGCTCCGGTTCATGAGAAGCATATACCCAAACCTGCCCCAAATGGGACAAAATTTGTACCACGGCATGTTGATGCCGCTCCCTGATAGCATCTCAAGTTCCATTAATTTCAGACGAGTTTTGGATTTACTAGAATTTAAAAACCAGGCATCTCAATGTTTTGCCGGCAATCAACGGTGCCCCGGTGTTTGAAATTCATTCCCATTTCTGGCATGGGACCTAAGCATGCACCCAAGGACACATATTTGATTTTTCAACCAATTTATATGCACTTGAGCATGTGCATGTAGTTCAAATGTGAATTACGCACATAAAATGCATTGAAAACTCAGTTAATGCATAAAAATTTCCAAACGAACCCCAAAAATGACAAAAAATAACAAGACACTCCTATTGTTCTATGTTGACACGAGAAAAAAATTTGAAAGCAATAAGAGGCAATGGATATCGTTTCGTCCCCAAAGGTGGGACGTTCCCTACCGAAAACCATCATGCTTGTTGTGAGAAGCTCCGGTTCGTGAGAAACATATACCCAAACCTGCCCCAAATGGGACAAAATTTGTACCACGGCATGTTGATGCCACTCCATGATAGCATGCCAAGTTTCATGAATTTCAGACGAATTTTGGATTTACTAGAATTTAAAAACCAGGCATCTCAATGTTTTTCTGGCAATCAACGGTGCCCCGGTGTTTGGAATTCATTCCCATTTCTTGCATGGGACCTATGCGTGCACCCAAGGATACATATTTGATTTTTCAACCAATTTATATGCACTGGAGCATGTGCATGTAGTTCCAATTTGAATTATGCACATAAAATGCAATGAAAACTTAGTGAGCCTGCGCAGCGTACAGCTCGCACGCTTCTTGGTGAGCGTGCGCACTCAAGGACAGCTTGCACGCCACTCGGTCAGCCTGTGCACCGGACGACGCTCGCACGCCTCTCATTCGGTCAAGGTCAAGCAGATGTGTGCACGGCACCTCCTACAGCCATTAAAACCAAGACACATGGCGTCACGTGAATGGTTAAATGAATTTTGGATTTACTAGAATATAAAAACCAGGCATCTCAATGTTTTGCCGGCAATCAACGGTTCCCTAGTGTTTGAAATTCATTCCCATTTCTTGCATGGGACCTAAGCATGCACCCAAGGATACAGATTTGATTTTTCAACCAGTTTATATGCACTGGAGCATGTGCATGTAGTTCAAATTTGAATTATGCACATAAAATGCATTGAAAACTCAGTTAATGCATAAAAATGTCCAAACGAACCCTAAAAATCACAAAAAATCACACAACACTCCTGTTGTTCAATATTGACACGCGAAAAAAAATTGAAGCAATAAGAGGCAATGGATATCGTTTCGTCCCCAAAGGTTGGACTTTCCCTACCGAAAACCATCATGCTTGTTGTGAGAAGCTCCGGTTCGTGAGAAGCATATACCCAAACCTGCGCCAAATGGGACAAAATTTGTACCACGGCATGTTGATGCCGCTCCATGATAGCATCCCAAGTTTCATGATTTTCAGACGCGTTTTGGATTTACTAGAATTTAAAAACCAGGCATCTCAATGTTTTGCCAGCAATCAACGGTGCCCCGGTGTTTGAAATTCATTCCCATTTCAGGCATGGGACCTAAGCATGCACCCAAGGACACAGATTTGATTTTTCAACCAATTTATATGCACTGCAGCATGTGCATGTAGTTCAAATTTGAATTATGCACATAAAATGCATTGAAAACTCAGTTAATGCATAAAAAATGTCCAAACGAACCCCGAAAAATAACAAAAAATCACGCAACACTCATGTTGTTCTATGTTGGCACGAGAAATTTTTTTGAAAGCAATAAGAGGCAATGGATATCGTTTCGTCCCCAAAGGTTGGACGTTCCCTACCGAAAACCATCATGCTTGTTGTGAGAAGCTCCGGTTCGTGAGAAGCATATACCCAAACCTGCCCCAAATGGGACAAAATTTGTACCACGGCATGTTGATGCCGCTCCATGATAGCTGGCCAAGTTTCATGAATTACAGACGAGTTTTGGATTTACTAGAATTTCAAAACTAGGCATCTCAATGTTTTTCCGGCAATCAACGGTGCCTCGGTGTTTGAAATTCATTCCCATTTCTTGCATGGGACCTAAGCATGCACCCAAGGATACAGATTTGATTTTTCACCCAGTTTATATGCACTGGAGCATGTGCATGTAGTTCAAATTTAAATTATGCACATAAATGCATTGAATACTCAGTTAATGCATAAAAATGTCCAAACAAACCCCGAAAAATCACAAAAAATCACACAACACTCTTTCTGTTCTATGTTGACACGAGAAAAAAAAGTGAAAGCAATAAGAGGCAATGGATATCGTTCGTCCCCAAAGGTGGGATGTTCCCTACCGAAAACCATCATGCTTCTTGTGAGAAGCTCCGGTTCGTGAGAAGCATATACCCAAACCTGCCCCAAATGGGACAAAATTTGTACCACGGCATGTTGATGTCGCTCCATGATAGCATGCCAAGTTTCATGAATTACAGACGACTTTTGGATTTACTAGAATTTAAAAACCAGGCATCTCAATGTTTTTCCGGCAATCAACGGTGCCCCGGTGTTTGAAATTCATTCCCGTTTCTTGCATGGGACCTAAGCGTGCACCCAAGGATACATATTTGATTTTTTTAACCAATTTATATGCACTGGAGCATGTGCATGTAGTTCCATTTTGAATTATGCACATAAAATGCAATGAAAATTCAGTGAGCCTGCGCAGCATACAGCTCGCACGCTTCTGGGTGAGCCTGCGCACTCAAGGACAGCTTGCACGCCTCTCGGTCAGCCTGCGCACCGGACGACGCTCGCACGCCTCTCATTCAGTCAAGGTCAAGCAGATATCCGCACGGCACCTCCTACAGCCATTAAAACCAAGACACATGGCGTCACGTGAATGGTTAACAGAATTTTGGATTTACTAGAATTTAAAACCAGGCATCTCAATGTTTTGCCGGCAATCAACGGTTCCCTAGTGTTTGAAATTCATTCCCATTTCTTGCGTGGGACCTAAGCATGCACCCAAGGACACATATTTGATTTTTCAACCAATTTATATGCACTGGAGCATGGGCATGTAGTTCAAATTTGAATTATGCACATAAATGCATTGAAAACTCAGTTAATGCATAAAATGTCCAAACGAACCCCGAAAAATCACAAAAATTCAAATCACACCCCTGTTGTTCTATGTTGACACGAGAAAAAAATTTGAAAGCAATAAGAGGCAATGGATATCGTTTTGTCCACAAATGTGGGACGTTCCCTACCGAAAAGAAGCTCCGGTTCATGAGAAGCATATACCCAAACCTGCCCCAAATGGGGCAAAATTTGTACCACGGCATGTTGATGTCGCTCCATGATAACATGCCAAGTTTCTTGAATTTCAGACGAGTTTTGGATTTACTAGAATTTAAAAACCAGGCATCTCAATGTTTTGCTGGCAATCAACGGTGCCCCGGTGTTTCAAATTCATTCCCATTTCTGGCATGGGACCTAAGCATGCACCCAAGGACACATATTTGATTTTTCAACCAATTTATATGCACTGGAGCATGTGCATGTAGTTCAAACGTGAATTATGCACATAAAATGCATTGAAAACTCAGTAAATGCATAAAAATTTCCAAACGAACCCCGAAAAATCACAAAAAATCACAAAACACCCCTGTTGTTCTATGTTGACACGAGAATTTTTTTTGAAAGCAATAAGAGGCAATGGATATCGTTTCGTCCCCAAAGGTTGGACGTTCCCTACCGAAAACCATCATGCTTGTTGTGAGAAGCTGTGGTTCGTGAGAAGCATATACCCAAACCTGCGCCAAATGGTACAAAATTTGTACCACAGCATGTTGATGCCGCTCCATGATAGCATGCCAAGTTTCATGAATTTCAGACGAGTTTTGGATTTACTAGAATTTAAAAACCAGGCATCTCAATGTTCTGCCGGTAATCAACGGTGCCCCGGTGTTTGAAATTCTTTCCCATTTCTGGCATGGGAACTAAGCATGCACCCAAGGACACAGATTTGATTTTTCAACCAATTTATATGCACTGGAGCATGTGCATGTAGTTCAAATGTGAATTATGCACATAAAATGCATTAAAAACTCAGTTAATGCATAAAAATTTTCAAACGAACCCCGAAAAATCACAAAAAATAGAAAACACTCCTGTTGTTCTATGTTGACACGAGAATTTTTTTTGAAAGCAATAAGAGGCAATGGATATCGTTTCGTCCCCAAAGGTGGGACGTTCCCTACCGAAAACCATCATGCTTGTTGTGAGAAGCTCCGGTTCGTTAAAAGCATATACTCAAACCTGCCCCAAATGGGACAAAACTTGTACCACGACGTGTTGATGCCGCTCCATGATAGCATGCCAAGTTTCATGAATTTCAGACGAGTTTTGGATTTACTAGAATTTAAAAACCAGGCATCTCAATGTTTTTCCGGCAATCAACGGTGCCCCGGTGTTTGAAATTCAATCCCATTTCTTGCATGGGACCTAAGCATGCACCCAAGGATACAGATTTGATTTTTCAACATATTTATATGCACCGGAGCATGTGCTTGTAGTTCAAATTTGAATTATGCACATCAAATGCAATGAAAACTCAGTAAGCCTGCGCAGTGTACAGCTCGCACAATTCTCGGTGAGCCTGTGCACTCAAGGACAGCTTGCACGCCTCTCGGTCAGCCTGCGCACCGGACGACGCTCGCACGCCTCTCGTTTAGTCAAGGTCAAGCAGTTGTCCGCACGGCACCTCGTACAGCCATTAAAACCAAGACACATGGCCTCACGTGAATGGTTAACAGAATTTTGTATTTTCTAGAATTTAAAAACCACACATCTCAATGTTTTGCCGGCAATCAACGGTTCCCTAGTGTTTGAAATTCATTCCCATTTCTTGCGTGGGACCTAAGCATGCACCCAAGGACACATATTTTAGTTTTCAACCAATTTATATGCACTGGAGCATGTGCATGTAGTTCAAATTTGAATTATGCACATAAATGCATTGAAAACTCAGTTAATGCATAAAATGTCCAAACGAACCCCGAAAAATCACAAAAATTCACACAACACCCCTGTTGTTCTATGTTGACACGAGAAAAAAATTTGAAAGCAATAAGAGGCAATGGATATCGTTTTGTCCCCAAAGGTGGGACGCTCCCTACCGAAAACCATCATGCTTGTTGTGAGAAGCTCCGGTTCGTGAGAAGCATATACCCAAACCTGCCCCAAATGGGACAAAATTTCTACCATGGCATGTTGATGCCGCTCCATGATAGCATGCCAAGTTTCATGAATTACAGACGAGTTTCGGATTTACTAGAATTTAAAAACCAGGCATCTCAATGTTTTGCCGGCAATCAACGGTGCCCCGGTGTTTGAAATTCATTCCCATTTCTGGCATGGGAACGAAGCATGCACCCAAGGACACAGATTTGATTTTTTAACCAATTTATATGCACTAAAGCATGTGCATGTAGTTCAAATGTGAATTATGCGCATAAAATGCATTGAAAACTCAGTTAATGCATAAAAATTTCCAAACGAACCCCGAAAAATCACAAAAAATAACAAAACACTCCTGTTGTTCTATGTTGACACGAGAAATTTTTTAGAAAGCAATAAGAGGCAATGGATATCGTTTCGTCCCCAAAGGTGGGACGTTCCCTACCGAAAACCATCATGCTTGTTGTGAGAAGCTCCGGTTCGTCAGAAGCATATACCCAAACCTGCCCCAAATGGGACAAAATTTGTACCACAGCATGTTGATGCCGCTCCATGATAGCATGCCAAGTTTCATGAATTTCAGACGAGTTTTGGATTTACTAGAATTAAAAAACCAGGCATCTCAATGTTTTTCCAGCAATCAACGGTGCCCCGGTGTTCTAAATTCATTCCCATTTCTTGCATGGGACCTAAGCATGCACCCAAGGATACAGATTTGATTTTTCAACCAATTTATATGCACTGGAGCATGTGCATGTAGTTCAAATTTGAATTATGCACATAAAATGCATTGAAAACTCTGTTAATGCATAACAATGTCCAAACAAACCCCGAAAAATCACCAAAAATCACACAACACTCCTGTTGTTCTATGTTGACACGCGAAAAAAAATTCAAAGCAATAAGAGGCAATGGATATCGTTTCGTCCCCAAAGGTGGGACGTTCCCTACCGAAAACCATCATGCCTGTTGTGAGAAGCTCCGGTTCGTGAGAAGCATATATCCAAACCTGCCCCAAATGGACAAAATTTGTACCACGGCATGTTGATGCCGCTCCAAGATAGGATGCCAAGTTTCATGAATTTCACACGAGTTTTGGATTCACTAGAATTTAAAAACCATGCATCTCAATGTTTTGCCGGCAATCAACGGTGCCCCGGTGTTTGAAATTCATTCCCATTTCTTGCATGGGACCTAAGCCTGCACCCAAGGACACAGATTCGATTTTTCAACCAATTTATATGCACTAGAGCATGTGCATGTAGTTGAAATTTGAATTATGCACATAAAATGCATTGAAAACTCTATTAATGCATAAAAATGTCCAAACGAACCCCGAAAAACCATAAAAAATCACACAACGCTCCTTTTGTTCTATGTTGACACGAGAAAAAAATTTGAAAGCAATAAGAGGCAATGGATATCGTTTCGTCCCCAAAGGTGGGACGTTCCCTACCGAAAACCATTATGCTTGTTTTGAGAACCTACATTTAGTGAGAAGCATATACCCAAACCTGCCCCAAATGGGACAAAATTTGTACCACGGCATGTTGATGCCGCTCCATGATAGCATGCCAAGTTTCATGAATTTCAGACGAGTTTTGGATTTACTAGAATTTAAAAACTAGGCATCTCAATGTTTTTCCGGCAATCAATAGTGCCCCGGTCTTTGAAATTCATTCCCATTTCTTGCATGGGACCTACGCATGCACCCAAGTATACAGATTTGATTTTCAACCAATTTATATGCACTGGAGCATGTCCATGTAGTTCAAATTTGAATTATGCACATAAAATGCATTGAAAACCCAGTTAATGCATAGAAATGTCCAAACGAACCCGGAAAAATAACAAAAAATCACACAACACTCATGTTGTTCTATGTTGGCACGAGATAAAAATTTGAAAGCAATAAGAGGCAGTGGATATCGTTTCGCACCCAAAGGTGGGACGTTCCCTACCGAAAACCATCATGCTTGTTGTGAGAAGCTCCGGTTCATGAGTAGCATATACCCAAACCTGCCCCAAATGGGAGAAAATCTGTACCACGGCATGTTGATGCCGCTCCACGATAGCATGCCAAGTTTCATGAATTACATACGAGTTTTGGATTTACTAGATTTTAAAAACCAGGCATCTCAATGTTTTTCCGGCAATCAACGGTGCCTCGGTGTTTGAAATTCATTCCCATTTCTTGCATGGGACCTAAGCATGCACCCTAGGATACATATTTTATTTTTCAACCAATTTATATGCACTGGAGCATGTGCATGTAGTTTAAATTTAAATTATGCACATAAAATGCATTGAAAACTCAGGTAATGCATAAAAATGTCCAAACGAACCCCGAAACATCAAAAAAATCACACGACCCTCCTATTGTTCTATGTTGGCACGAGAAAAAAAATTGAAAGCAATAAGAGGCAATGGATATTGTTTCGTCTCCAAAGGTGGGACGTTCCCTACCGAAAACCATCATGCTTGTTGTGAGAAGCTCCAGTTTGTGAGAAGCCTATACCCAAACCTGCCCCTAATGGGACAAAATTTGTACCACGACATGTTGATGCCGCTCCATGATAGCATGCCAAGTTTCATGAATTTCACACGAGTTTTGGATTTACTAGAATTTAAAAACCAGGCATCTCAATGTTTTGCCGGCAATCAACGGTGCCCCGGTGTTTGAAATTCATTCCCATTTCTTGCATGGGACCTAAGCATGCACCCAAGGACACATATTTGATTTTGCAACCAATTTATATGCACTGGAGCATGTGCATGTAGTTCAAATTTGAATTATGCACATAAAATGCATTGAAAACTCAGTTAATGCATAAAAATGTCCAAACGAACCCCGAAAAATCATAAAAAATCACACAACACTCATGTTGTTCTATGTTGACACGAGAAAAAAATTGAAAGCAATAAGAGGCAATGGATATCGTTTCGTGCACAAAGGTGGGACGTTCCCTACCAAAAACCATCATGCTTGTTGTGAGAAGCTCTGGTTTGTGAGAAGCATATACCCAAACCTGCCCCAAATGGGACAAAATTTGTACCACGGCATGTTGATGCCGCTCCATGATAGCATGCCAAGTTTCATGAATTTCAGACGAGTTTTGGATTTACTAGAATTTAAAAACCAGGCATCTCAATGTTTTGCCGGCAATCAACGGTGCCCCGGTGTTTGAAATTCATTCCCATTTCTTGCATGGGACCTAAGCATGCACCCAAGGAGACAGATTTGATTTTTCAACCAATTTATATACACTGGAGCATGTGCATGTAGTTCAAATTTGAATTATGCACATAATATGCATTGAAAACTCTGTTAATGCATAAAAATGTCCAAACGAACCCCAAAAATCACCAAAAATCACACAACACTCCTGTTGTTCTATGTTGACCCGAGAAAAAAATTTGAAAGCAATAAGGGGCAACGGATATCGTTTCGTCCCCAAAGGTGGGACGTTCCCTACCGAAAACCATCATGCTTGTTGTGAGAAGCTCCGGTTCGTGAGAAGCATATACCCAAACATGCCCAAATGGGACAAAATTTGTACCACGGCTTGTTGATGCCGCTCCATGATAGCATGCTAAGTTTCATGAATTTCAGACGAGTTTTGGATAATTTACAATGTTTTTCCGGCAATCAATGGTGCCCCGGTGTTTGAAATTCATTCCCATTTCTTGCATGGGACCTAAGCATGCACCCAAGGATACAGATTTGATTTTTCAACCAATTTATATGCACTGGAGCATGTGCATGTAGTTCAAATTTGAATTATGCACATAACATGCATTAAAAACTCAGTTAATGCATAAAAATGTCCAAACGAACCCCGAAAAATCACAAAAAATCACACAACACTCCTGTTGTTCTATGTTGACACGAGAAAAAATTTTGAAAGCAATAAGAGGCAATGGATATCGTTTCGTCCCCAAAGGTGGGACGTTCCCTACCGAAAACCATCATGCTTGTTGTGAGAAGCTCCGGTTTGTGAGAAGCATATACCCAAACCTGCCCCAAATGGGACAAAATTTGTACCACGGCATGTTGATGCCGCTCCATGATAGCATGCCAAGTTTCATGAATTTCAGACGAGTTTTGGATTTACTAGAATTTAAAAACCAGGCATCTCAATGTTTTGCCGGCAATCAACGGTGCCCCGGTGTTTGAAATTCATTCCCATTTCTTGCATGGGACCTAAGCATGCACCCAAGGAAACATATTTGACTTTTCAACCAATTTATATGCACTGGAGCATGTGCATGTAGTTCAAATTTGAATTATGCACATAAAATGCATGGAAAACTCAGTTAATGCACAAAAATGTCCAAACGAGCCCGAAAAATCACACAACACTCCTGTTGTTCTATGTTGACACGAGAAAAAATTTGAAAGCAATAAGAGGCAATGGATATCGTTTCGTCCACAAAGGTGGGACGTTCCCTACCGAAAACCATCATGCTTGTTGTGAGAAGCTCCGGTTTGTGAGAAGGATATACCCAAACCTGCCCCAAAAGGGACAAAATTTGTACCACGGCATGTTGATGCCGCTCCACGATAGCATGCCAAGTTTCATGAATTTCAGACGAGTTTTGGATTTACTAGAATTTAAAAACCAGGCATCTCAATGTTTTGCCGGCAATCAACGGTGCCCCGGTGTTTGAAATTCATTCCCATTTCTTGCATGGGACCTAAGCATGCACCCAAGGACACAGATTTGAGTTTTCGACCAATTTATATGGACTTGAGCATGTGCATGTAGTTCATATTTGAATTATGCACATAAAATGCATTGAATACTCAGTTAATGCATAAAAATGTCCAAACGAACCCCAAAAAATCACACAACACTCCTGTTGTTCTATGTTGACACGAGAAAAAAATTTGAAAGCAATAAGAGGCAATGGATATTGTTTCGTCCCCAAAGGTGGGATGTTCCCTACCGAAAACCATCATGCTTGTTGTGAGAAGCTCCGGTTTGTGAGAAGCATATACCCAAACCTGCTCCAAACTGGACAAAATTTGTACCACGGCATGTTGAGGCCGCTCCATGATAGCATGCCAAGTTTCATGAATTTTAGACGAGTTTTGGATTTACTAGAATTTAAAAACCAGGCATCTCAATGTTTTGCCGGCAATCAACGGTGCCCCGGTGTTTGAAATTCAATCCCATTTCTTGCATGGGACCTAAGCATGCACCCAAGGACACGTATTTGATTTTTCAACCAATTTATATGCACTAGAGCATGTGCATGTAGTTAAAATATGAATTATGCACATAAAATGCATTGAAAACTCAGTTAATGCATTAAAATGTCCAAACGAACCCCGAAAAATCACACAACACTTCTGTTGTTCTATGTTGACACGCGAAAAAAAATTGAAAGCAATAAGAGGCAATGGATATCGTTTCATCCACAAAGGTGGGACGTTCCCTACCAAAAAGCATCATCCTTGTTGTGAGAAGCTCCGGTTTGTGAGAAGCATATACCCAAACCTGCCCCAAATCGGACGAAATTTGAACCACGGCATGTTGATGCGGCTCCATGATAGCATGCCAAGTTTCATGAATTTCAAACGAGTTTTGGATTTACTAGAATTTAAAAACCGGGCATCTCAATGTTTTGCCAGCAATCAACGGTGCCCCGGTGTTTGAAATTCATTCCCATTTCTTGCATGGGACCTAAGCATGCACCCAAGGACACAGATTTGATTTTTCAACCAATTTATATAGTTCAAATTTGAATTACGCACATAAAATGCATTGAAAACTCAGTTAATGCATAAAAATGTCCAAACGAACCCCGAAAAATCACAAAAAATCACACAACACTCCTGTTGTTCTATGTTGAGATGAGAAAAAAATTTGAAAGCAATAAGAGGCAATGGATATCATTTCGTCCTCAAAGGTGGGACGTTCCCTACCGAAAACCATCATGCTTGTTGTGAGAAGCTCCGGTTTGTGAGAAGCATATACCCAAACCTGCCCCAAATGGGACAAAATTTGTACCACGGCATGTTGATGCCGCTCCATGATAGCATGCCAAGTTTCATGAATTTCAGACGAGTTTTGGATTACTAGAATTTAAAAACTAGCCATCTCAATGTTTTGCGGGCAATCAACAGTGCGCTGGTGTTTGAAATTCATTCCCATTTCTTGCATGGGACCTAAGCATGCACCCAAGGACACATATTTGACTTTTCAACCAATTTATATGCACTGGAGCATGTGCATGTAGTTCAAATTTGAATTGTTCACCTGAAATGTCTAGAATACCAATTTAATGTATAAAATGTTCCAACGAACCCTGAATAATTCCAATTCTTTACGACACATATATAGTTGCATGTTCACTCTAGATAAAAGGTCTAGCAATTCAAACACCATCCATTGCCACTGTGACCCCATTATGTAATTCAAATCAAGATGAAAAATCAAGTAGATCGCACACTGTTTATTATCAGCAACTGTGTGAGATGTTGTACAAAATATCCTGGAGCACCGTCGGTGTATAGTACGCCTATGACTTATGCGAGAAGGTGCGTCGGCTATAGTCCACAGCCGGCGTCTCAAGCACACTAGCTCGCTCCCCAAATATCATTTCACTGTTCAATCGTCGCCGGTGAAATATGGGAACGTGGGCCCGCGTCGTGTGGACAACTTCAGTGGCCCACTCCGGCGAGGGCGCGGCCGCAGCCGCCATGCGCGTGCTAACAAGGTGCATGAGCGCGGCCGAAATTTGCGACCGAGCAGCAAAGGCAGCCCAAACGGCCGTTGTTGCTTCTCAGGTGGCGGCAGCAACATCTGCCTCGGGGATAGCAACTGGCGAGAGCGGCACAACAGCTGTCCGTTCCGCAGCGGCGGCCTTAGCCCTGATGGAGGCCGCCCACGCCTAGCTCCTGGCGGTCACCGCACAAATCGAACGAAGCTTCTCCGACAACGGTCGGCAACCCACGCCCGAAGAGCTGGCAATCGCCGAGAGCATTCGAGCAGCCGTCTGTTCCTCCGCCGCATACCTTGCGACGACGGAGCCCGTCCAAGCCCAGATCGCGTCCGCCTACGCCCAGCTCATGGGGGCCTTTTCCAAAGAGATGGCGGACACGGATGGCGAGATGCTTGCCGAGTATGGTGTGATGGATGCCATGGAGCCCCTTCCCCAGGAGACCGTCGAGCGCGAGCTGGACATGGAGGCGGCGGCGGAGATCGACGAGCACCAGCCGTAGTAGTACTCTATGTTTTGTTTAATTAAGAGCACTGGTCTTTAATTTGTTAGAGTAATGTTTAGGTCAGCTAGCTCTATTTAATTGCTGAACTTGCTTGATTAAGAAGTGTGGGTGTGCTGTAGTCTCCTTTGTGTACCCAAATTATGCAATGACGTGGATGACCACAGTAACCATGGAAATTCAAACCAAAACTTTTGACGTTCAAACTCATCACACACGGGTTATGCTATCTGAATCGTTTGTGATGTCCACATATCATACACCGTTCTAAATAAGGGACCGTGTCTGATGACACTTTGCGTGCCAGTTTTTTGGCTGAAGCGATTCCAAATTTTCGGCTTCCGTGGAAATATCTACCTCCCCGCCCCTCCCCCTTACCAAAAGCCACATTTCCCCTCTTTCCGCCTTCCTTTCCAAGTTGAAACCTTCACTCCTTGCTTGCAGCGCCGCCACCTCCTCGCCGGCGACCCTCCTTCACGCTGCCCGGCCTCCTCTATCCAGGCTGGTAATCCACACCCGACCCCCATCCTCCTCCTCCTTCCACATCCCACATGCCCCGACCGCCGGCGCGAGCGCGACACCTTCCACCCAAATCACCGACCCCTCCACCAAATGAGCGCCGGCCTAAGCCATGGTGCACGCAGTATAGCCAGGACCTCAAGGAGCATTTGGCAGCGGAGAAGAAAATCGCGGCCGCACGCGCGGATGAGGTCGCGATGGCTGCCATTCGTGCCGACCCCCAGATCTTGGAGGACCACCTTGCCAATTTCTAGCTACGCCGGTTAAGCATGCTCGGTTTACCCGTTGCGTGTGCTGCTCCTGCCTTTCCTTTACAAAATCTAGTGAATTGTGCTATCTAATTTCACCATGCAATTTGTTGCTCTAGTGTATATGTTCTATATGTCGTGCAGTGTGGTGCTCACTTATTAACTGTTTTGTTAATTAGTTGTCGTCTTCAGGTAACTGTTTGGTTCAATTCTGCAAATGTGATGTTCAATTCTTCAGGTTGCAATTTTGTATTGTCTTCCATGTGAGAAATAAATCGAATTTATCTTTACAAAATTGTGGGTGCATTATGTTATTATATACCATGTGAGGAATAAATTGAATTTGGCTGTAGTAAATACATGAGAAACAAATACAATTGCTACAATTGGCTGTAGCTAACTGTTTGGTTAACTCTCTGATCTTCTATTAGGAGTATGTTATATTGTGCAATGTGGTGCTCAGTTAATGTTTGGTTCATTTGTGTGGTGTTTAGTTAACTGCTTGGTTCAATGTTATATTGCAATGTGGTGCTCAGTTAATGTTTGGTTCATTTGTTGTGGTGTTTAGTCAACTGCTTGGTTCAATTCTGCAATGCGATGTCCAATTGTCGTGGGTAGAATTTTGTATTGTTGTGCATGTGAGAAATAAATCGAATTTGGCTGCACTTAATACATGAGAACATATACAAGTGCTATATTTCCTAGTTCATAATCATGCTTGGTTTGGGTAGATGGGTTTTCCGTGGGGCTTCAATTAATCTGATGAATCTGCAATGTGCATATTTTTCATCAACATATTTTACTGATAGCATGCGAACCCTTGATTAACCTGATGACTAACTACCTTATCTGTGTTGTAGGGAAACAATGGGAAGCACTGAGGTTTACAATCGAGGTTAGCACGTGCATGGTCCGTTGTCTAATAGCACATTATTGTGCAATTGCAGGAACCATTCTAATATTTTGGTTTTTAACAATTTGGTCTTGCACATGTAGGTCCTGCTGTCAGAGGTTTTGACCCACTGTTCGACCCTTTTTGCATATGGGGAAATGAGTTGTCCATGAATATCAATCAAATCAAGAAACTCAGAAAGATTGTTAGGATAAAGAAATTAGCGACAAAAAACAACAAGATCTTTGTCTGCACAATGAAGAAGACATCAGTTCACTACAAGATGGTACTAACTATTATACCTTGCTTTTTTTATTCCTTTGACCCATTTCCAATATAGAGAAGATATTTATGCACATCCTTGTTTTCAGGCCTTTCCAAAGTAGTTCACTGATGATTACCTCTCAAACCACCTCTATGGTCAGGAGGCGAGGAAGGTTTTCATACAACACCCATGGTTCAATATTGAAGTGTTCCTGAAGAGGTCGAAGGACGGACGGTCAATCATCCACAGGCACTGGCCTAAAGTTGCAAAGACCTTCAACATGAATGAAGGCTCAATATTCGCCTTCCGCTTCAGCAGTTTTCCAGATGAGATGCATCTGTCTATATACCGTCTATGATGCTAATTTCAAAAGGTTCTACATGTTGCATGTGGAACTTGCTGCTGGTGCAGTTGTGTAATGGGGTAGCTGAGTGCTGAAGCTATATCATGTTGTACTCTGATGTATTTCAATTATGAAATTCTGCTTCCTTAATATGGAAATGAAATATATTGTGTGCTTAATATGAATGTCAATTAGATTAATAAATGGATTATTCATAATAGGGCAATTAGCCTGCTAATGGTGAATTAGGCTGCTAATTGGGTTTTGATATTGCAAACGGTTGTTGAAAAAATACTGTGGGCGATGACCTCAGGCAACGCACACAGTTTCTAGAAATAAACCGTGTTGGATCAATGAACAATCACACACGACTTTCTCTTGAAAACTGTTTGCGTTAGGCCACCTTGCGCAAACGTTTACCACATAAAAACTGTGTGTCATGGAAAGCCTTTGCCACACAGTTTCTTCTACGGACCATGTGTGCTACATTCAATAACACAAACGATTTAACGGGAAAAATTGTGTGTGATGTACCTGTGAACGGAAACGTTTTCCTTGGAACAACTGTGTGGGATGTGCATACGAACGGAAACGTTTAGCGGGGACTGACTGTGTGGGATGTACTTGCGACCGGAAACAATTTCGCCGTATAATTGTATTTTTTAGCTCTACTATATGTATTTCCGTATTTGAGTGCTCGCCGGTCGCACACGACCTCATTTTGCCGAACGTGTGTGCGGCATATCCCCGACGGTTTCTGGGTCGTGTGAGAAGGACCCCCTATTGCCCACACTCACTTGGCGACGGTTCCAAATGCCGTCGCGCAAACGGATAAAAAACCGTTTGTTTAGGACCGACGCGCACCAGTGAAAGCGGCATTAATATCACAAGACTCCGCACTAGTGGCGGGTGGAGTAATCAGAGTGCTAGTAAAATCATTATTGTTGGTATTGGAGAAATCACACAACTTGTTGTTCTCTTGAGTCATTGTGACTACGCAACAAGATTGCACTCAAAAACATATCTGGCAAGAAAAGCGACGAATGAAAAAGAGGGCGAATAAAACGGCAAATTTTGTGAAGTGGGGGAGATGAAAATGAGAGGCAAATGGCAAATAATGTAAATTGCAAGGAGATGAGATTTGTGATTAGGTACCTGGTAGATGTTGATGATGTCTCCCCCGCAATGGCGCCATATATTCCTTTTGATGTGGCTTGAACTACATCGGTATTTCCCCAAAGAGGAAGGGATGATGCAGCACTGCTACGGTAGGTATTTCCCTCAGTGATCAAACCAGTAGGAGAACCACGCAACACTACGTGAATGGTACCTGCACACAAAGAACAAATACTTGCAACCTGACGTGAGAGAGGGGTTGTCAATCCCTCACGGGTAAAAAGATAGGTAAAATTGTAGTAGATTGGATAAATAGATCTCGCGGGAATGCGAGACAAAATAAATAACAATAAATTGCAGCAAGGTATTTTTGTGTTTTTGGATCAATAGATCTGAAAGTAAAAGCAAATAAAAAATAGATCTCAAATGCAAATATGATAAAGAAGAGACCCGGGGGCCGTAAATTTCACTAGTGGCTTCTCTCGAGAAAAATAGCATACGATGGGTAAACAAACTACTGGTGGGCAATTGATAGAACTTCAAATAATCTTGACGATATCCAGGCAATGATCCTTATATAGGCATCACATCCAAGATTAGTAGACCGACCCGTGCCTGCATCTAGTACTATTACTGTACACATCGACCGCTATCCAGCATGCATCTAGTGTATTAAGTTCATGGAAAAATGGAGGAATGCAATAAGAGCGATGGCATGATGTAGACAAGATCTATTTATGTAGAAATAGACCCCATCTTCTTATCCTTAATAGCAATGATACATACGTGTCGGTTCCCCTCCTGTCACTGGGATCAAGCACCGTAAGATCGAACCCATCACAAAGCACCTCTTCCCATGGCAAGAAAAATCGATCTAGTTGGCCTAACTAAATCAAAGATTCGAAGAAGAAACACGAGGCTATAAATAATCATGCATATAAGAGATCAAAAGACTCAAACAACTTTCATGGATAAAAACATAGATCTGATCATAAACTCAATGTTCATCGGATCCCAACAAACACACCGCAAAAAGAGTTACATCAAATAGATCTCCAAGAGACCATTGTATTAAGAATCAAAAGAGAGAGAGGAAGCCATCTAGCTACTAACTATGGAACCGTAGGTCTATGATGAACTACTCACGCATCATCGGAGAGGCACCAGTGAGGATGACGAACCCCTCTGTGATGGTGTCTAGATTGGATCTGTGGTTTCTGGAACTTGCGGCATGATAATCCCCAAGTGCAAGGAATCATCATAAAAACTTCCAAAGGTGGAAGTGAAAAGTATGGAGTGTCTAACCCACAAGGAGCGAAAGGTAAGATCAGTATTCTCTCAAGTCCTATCTGCCACTAATACGACTCTACGTACACTGAACGTTTGCTTCCATTTAGAAACGAGAAATAAAACTACGTTGTGGGTATGAAGAGGATAGCTTTGCATGATATTGGAGAACTAAAATATAAAAATAGGTGTTGTACTCATAAAGTTAGAATATATTATTATATATTATAAATAGTGAGTGTGGAATAATGATGGATCGGTATGTGGAATTATCCTAGGAATTGTTTACAAGATCGGTAGTCGTCATTGCAATTTCATATGAGGGAGAGGCATAAGCTAACATACTTTCTCTTCTTGGATCATATGCACTTATGATTGGAACGCTAGCAAGCATCCGCAACCACTAAAGATCATTAAGGTAAAACCCAACCATAGCATTAAAGTATCAAGTCCCCTTTATCCCATACGAAACAACCCCCTTAGTCGGGTTTAAGCTTCTGTCACTCTAGCAACCCACTATAAGTGAATCATGAACGTATAGCAACACCTTACAACGGGAATCCTTCACATGTGGGCGGCACAGAAGGCACCATAGGACAGCACCAAAATAAGACATACAACTCAAAACAATCTAGATAATCAATGAACCCAAAAGACGAAACAAATCTACTAAAAACATCATAGGATGGCAACACATCATTGGATCATAATATGTGGCATAAAGCACCATGTTCAAGTAGGGGATTACAGCGGGGTGCAGGAGAGTGAACCGCGTAAAAGAGATGAGGATGGTGATGAAGATGGAAATGTTGAAGAAGACGATCACCACGGCGATGGTTCCTCCGGCGGCACTGGTGCCACCGAGAGAGAGAGGGAGAGAGTCTCCCCCTTGTGCTTCCTCCTCCATGGCCTCCCCCTAGATGGGGAGAGGTTCTCCCCCGATCCTTGGCCTCCATGGTGATGATGGCCCCCTCCGGGATCCTCCTCCATGGCCTCCGGTGATGATGGCCCCCTCCGGCAGGGTGCCGGAGAGGGCCTAGATTGATTTTTCGTGGCTACAGAGGCTTGCGGCGGTGGAACTCCTGATCTAGGTTTATTTCTGGGGGTTTTGGTATTTATAGGAATTTTTGGCGTCGGTCTCACATCAAGGGGGTCCACGAGGCAGCGACAAGGTACACCCTCCCGGGGGGTAGGGCGCGCCCCATACCTTGTCGTCGCTTGAGACTCTTCTGGTCCTACTCTTGTGCTTCGGGGTTCTCTTTTGGTCCATAAAAAATCACCATAAATTTTCAGCCCATTCCGAGAACTTCTATTTCTGCACAAAAACGACACCACAATAGTTCTGCTGAAAATAACGCCAGTCTTGGTTAGTTCTAATGAAATCATACAAAAACCATATAAAATTGTAAACATGGCATGAATACTTCATAAATTATAGATACGTGGAGATGTATCAGTATCCCCAAGCTTAATTCATGCTCGTCCTCGAGTAGCTAAAGATAAAAGAAATAATTTATGAAGTGTGAATGGTAGCATAGCACATAAATTTGATCAATGATAGTTCCAAACACTTTTTTCTAGCATTATTCTTTATCACAAACAGTAGCTCATCTCATAAAACTTCCCATGATCAAGTGGCAAGCTATTCCCACATTAAAGTATAGACCATAAAGTTTGTTGAAAACTAACAAACTAGGCTTCACTCACCAAAGAATTGTAATTCATCTTATTTTCAGGAAGGGTCTATGTAAGAGCTTTGATTTAGCAAATTCCAACACTCAACTATCACAATGTCTTCCATGATTGCTAACACTCAAAGCATATTTTTAGAACAAATAGTATCCATCGAAGATAGAGAAAGATAGGGGCTTAATGTTTCGCCTCCCAACTTATTTATCATATAGATAATTGTCAAAAATAATAATTCATGATCAAATATATTTGGATGGCCATATGTGCCTAGATATTTCCCCACCACGTAATGCTTGCCAACTAAGGAATAATTGAGGTTGAAATAAGAAGGAATACTATTGACTCTTGCATAAAAGTTAATACAAGAAAGTAAAAGATAGGCCCTTCGCAGAGGGAAGCAGAGGTTGTCATGCGCTTTTTTATTTGGATGTGCAAACTCTTAATGCAAAGGAACGTCACGTTGTATTGCCCTTTGTGATAGCAACCTTTATTATGCAGTCTATCGCTTTTATTTCTTTACAATCACAAGTTCGTACAACGCTTATTTTCCCTTACAATAAAAGATCATACATATTTAGGAGCAATTTTTTATTGCTTTTTGCATCGATGACAACTTACTTGAAGGATCTTATTCAATCCATAGGTAGATATGGTGGACACTTATGGCATGAAACGTGGTTTAAGGGTTTTGGATGCACAAGTAGTATCTCTACTTAGTACAAAATTTTGGCTAGAAAAAGATCCTAAGCAATCACCACATGTTCGAGGATCCATAACAATATAACTTCTATACAAATTTGGATCCCAAACATAACTCATTACGTTGTATTCCTTGTCCAACTTCAACTAATTTTCTCAAGTTTGAAAATAATTAATGGGGCTCACAATCATAGAAGATGTCCAAGATAGTATATTTATATGTGAAATCTCTCTTCCTTCAATATTCTTTCATGAATTGTTCAAGTGACCAATGTTGAGTTTGCTAACTTTCAATAAATTTACCACCTATAACTCTTATAAGTGAAGTCATTACTCCCCATGGGATAAGCATATGAAACATATATAATTTCAGATTTATGACATCCAATTCATTCAACCATTTACTCATAGGATATAAGTGAAGCGCGAGAGTAACCGTCAAACTACTCCAAACAGATATAAGTGAAGGACAATGAGTAGTCAAGTAGTTAAATAGCCATGTGAGGACTCTCTCTCATTCAAGATTTCAGATCAAATGATTTTATTCAAACAACAAGTAAAATGAAAATACGCTCCAAGCAAAACACATATTATGTGACTAATAAAAATATAGCTCCGACTAAGGTATACCGATAGTTTTGAAGACGAAAGAGGGGATGCCTTCCGGGGTATCCCCAAGCTTAGTTGCTTGTGTATTCCTTGAATATTACCTTGGGGTGCCTTGGGCATCTCCAAGCTTAGTGTCTTTCCACTCCTTATTCTCCTCATATCGATATCTCACCCAAAACATGAAAACTTCAATCACACAAAACTTGACGGAACTTCGTGAGATAGGTTAGTACGATAAAGGGAAACCATTCACTCTGGTACTATTGAAGAAAAGATTCATAATTGTTCTCACACAATGCCTACTGTACCATATCATTTCTACAATTTTTATTGAGCAATATAAGCCATAGAAACTAGAAAACAAGCAAACTATGCATTGAAAATAGAATCTGTCAAAAACATAATAGTCTGTAATGATCTGAATAACAACCATACTTCTGTAAATCCAAAAATTCTGAAAAATTAGGACAACATGGGCAATATGTATATCAATCTTGTGTAAAAAATTCAGAATTTTATCATGTTCTAGTGAATTTTCACAATTCCTGGACTGAGAGAAAAACTTTCTGTTTTTGCACATAATCAAGTCAACTATCATCCACACTATCCCAAAGGCTTTACTTGGCACTTTATTGAAACAAAGACTATAAAACATGATAACTAAAGTAGCCTAATCATGTGAACACACAAAAACAGTAGGGTTAAATATTCGGTTGTCTCCCAACAAGCGCTTTTCTTTAATGCCTTTTTAGCTAGGCATGATATTTTAATGATACTCTTCCAAGCCCAATTCCGATGATAATTTTATTCATACTCTAAAAGATATAAGTGAAGTTCGTAGAGCATTCTAAAATTAATACAGATTGAACAATATCCAAGCTCAAAATATATAAGTGAAGCACACGAAGCATTCTATAAAGCCATACTCAAAAGATTTAAGTGAAGCACAAGGAGCATTCTACAAATCAATGAAGGATTATCTCATACTAGCATGGTGCATAAAGGAAAAGAAAGAAAATTAAACAAAAAAGACGCATATCATGTGAACAAAACAAAAACCGAGATATACCGATAATTATTGCAGAAGAACGATGGGATGCCAACCAGGGCATCCCCAAGCTTAGATGCTTGAGTATCCTTGAAATATTTACTTGGGGTGCCTTGGGCATCCCCAAGCTTGAACTCTTACCTCTCTTTATTCTTCTCATATCGATAACTCCTCGATCTTTGAACACTTCATCCACACAAAACTTAACAAAAAAACTTGTGAGATCCATTAGTATAATAAGGCAAATCACTACTTTTAGTTACTGTTGTAAACTCATTCCAATTTCATATTAGCATTATATCTACTGTATTCTAACTTCACCATGGTTCATACCCCTAATACTACCCATAGATTCATCAAAATAAGTGAACAACACATAGAAAACAAAATCTGTCAAGAACACGACAGTTTGTAGCAATCTCGAAACTTTGTATACTTCTATAACTCTAAAAATTCTGAAAAATGAGGAAAAAAATAAACAATTTGTACAGAAGTACTGTGTAAAAAAATTAGAAACTTTTGACGTTCCAGTAAAAAAAATTAAATTGACGCACTACAACCAAAGTTTCTATTCTTGCACTGCACATAGCAAATAATCAATCTAATCATCTTAAAACCAAAACTTGGCACATTATTTTTATAGTACAATGGATATATACAAGGGGATAAGTATTTTTGAGAAACTTCCATGAAAAATTCTACATTGTTTCCATGAACATGAACACAAGTGTTGAAGGTCGACCCTCACTTCTCCAATGCATAACCTTCCAATCACTTCTCTTTTTGAAAAAGTTTTTAGGCATAAGAGGCAAGTAAATTTTTTTGTATTTTAATTTTGTAAATTTTTAGTTTGTTTCACCCACAACTAAAGAAAAACAAAAGGGAAAAATCTACTTAGTAAAGAAATCAAACAAGCATACAAGAAAATATCAACCCCACGTTATTGCTCCCTAGCAACGGCGCCAGAAAAGAGTTTGATAATCCCCAAGTGCAAGGAATCATCGTAGCAATTTCCAAAGGCGGAAGTGATAAGTATAGAGTGTCGAACCCACAAGGAGCTAAAGGCAAGATCAATATTCTCTCAAGTCCTATCTGCCACTGATACGACTCTACGTACACCGGACGTTTGCTTCCATCTAGAAACGAGAAATAAAACTACGTTGTGGGTATGAAGAGGATAGCTTTGCATGATATTGGAGAACATAAAATATAAAAATAGGTGCTGTTAGCATAAAGTTAGAATATATTACTATATATTATAAATAGCGAGTGTGGAATAATGATGGATCTTCATGCGGAATTATCCTAGGCAATTGTTAACAAGATCGGTAGTAGTCATTGCAATTTCATTTGAGGGAGAGGCATAAGCTAACATACTTTCTCTTCTTGGATCATATGCACTTATGATTGGAACTCTAGCAAGCATCCTCAACTACTAAAGATCATTAAGGTAAAACCCAACCATAGCATTAAAGTATCAAGTCCCCTTTATCCCATACCTAACAACCCCCTTACTCGGGTTTAAGCTTCTGTCACTCTCGCAACCCACTATAAGCGAATCATGAATGTATTGCAACACCCTACAGCGGGAATCCTTCACGTGTGCGCGGCACGGAAGGCACCATAGGAAACACAGAAATAAAACATACAACTCAAACCAATCTAGATCATCAATCAACCCATAAGACAAAAGAAATCTACTCAAAACATGATAGGATGGCAACACATCATTGGATAATAATATGTGGGATAAAGAACCATGCTCAAGTAGGGGAATACAACAGGGTGCGGGAGAGTGGACCGTGTAAAAGAGATGAGGATGGTGATGTTGATGAAGACGATCACCGCGACAATGGTTCCCCCGGCGATACTTGTGACAGCCTGGATTTTGCCTTATCTCTTTTTCCGAACTTGCCTTCTATCTGTTTTCGGACTTGGTTTTGCCTTGCCTTGATTTGGGTTTTGGAATCATTTCAAATGGACTTGTCATTTGGGCATACCCTTGACTTTCACCCAAGTGACCTATGTTCTCCTCATTCAACCTTATTTCTCTGATAAACCCCCAAAATAATCAAATCATTTTCCTCTCTGGGACTCTATTCAGAAACAAGTGCTCCAAAGCAACCCTCATTTTTATTGCTCCCAAAAATCTGAAATAATTCCTGAATATTCTTTGGACCTTGGCACACCTTATCAAGCAAAAATATTGCTTGACTTTTTGCAATATTTTTGCTATAGAAAATAATTTCTCTTCTGGCCCAAAATTTCAGATTGTACAGCAAGTGCATTTTTCCTTGATCGTTTGGCCCTGATCTTTCTTGAGCTTAATTACCCTCCTACGAAAACCTAAACCCCAGGAGATCAGCCCGAATGGCCATCTAGAAGCCAGCTTAACTTGGCGACCAAGTTTCTGGTCAGAAACTTGCCAACTTGGTTGCGTCAAGTCTGGTCGGCCTAGCTATGTGTTCTCAACGTTCCTAGACTAAACACTGCGTGGACTAGAGCGTAGACAAGGTTTGGCAGCGCTTGGAAGTTGTCTTGACCATGCCAGGGCGGTGACCGCGTGAGGACACGGCGCCTGGCATGCGTTCGACGCGCTCTGGGTAGCGCCAACGCCTCTGTTCGGCGCGTGCTCGAGCCAGCGCTCGCCGACGACTGCCGCGCCGCGCCACCAGCCCCGACCCAGCAGCCTTGACCCCTCCCTGGCGCTCGCCAACAACGGAGACGCTGCAGCGAGCACGGGCACGTCCCGGCCAAAAGCCACAGCGCGCGCGTGCCCTTGTCCTCTTCCCCCTCTGGGTCTTGTGCTCGTCCACGAGCGTGGACAGCTCCCGCATTGACACTGCACGCTTGCCCCCTCGCACTGGAGCGTTTCGTCGCCGTTCGCCGGCTTCCACAGAACTCCGGCGGCGACACGATACCCCCCTCGCTCCGGCTATAAATAGGGCATCCCTCCTCGATTCCTAGCCATCCACCACTCCTCACCACCTCCACGAACACGTAGAAGGGCCACAGCCCGGTCGGGCAGGCCTCTGGCCGTCTGCCCCGACCAGAGAATTCCGACGACCTCCGCAGCTCGGCCACCTCGCTCCGGTGCCTCTCGAGCTCGACCAACTGCTCGGGCGTGGCATCGGGGGTCCTCTGGTGTTGCTTGGATGCTACTAAGCCCCTGGAGTCGCCTCTCGTCGTCGCCTTCTTCCTCTCTGGCGAATCCTGTCCGCCACCGCAGCTTGCGAGCTTGACCGCGAGCAGCTCCGGCCATCCCACGGCAAGCCACGGGTACGGGCAGGTGCGCCGTGAACCCAGCTTCATTTCTATCCCTCTCATCCAGCCCCAAACCCCCTCCTCGGCGGCGTAAGCTCCGGCGAAGCGCCGTCGCACTCGGATCTTGCTCCCTCTCTCTCTCTCCTGACGTGCGGGGCCCACCCGTCAGCCTCACCACTCACGCCCTAAGCGGTACGAGTGGAGGCGTACTTTCCTTTTACGCCTTCGACGTCACCCCCCAGGAATTTCTGTTTAATTCAAATTTAATCAGAAATTGACCCAAACTTTGACCAGCCACCATTTCTAAACCATAAGTCCAAATGATTTGATTCTTTTTGCATTATCTTTGTTTCAGAAAGCTCTAGCAGCACACCAAAAGGTGGATTTTTCCTTGCTGCCTAGATTTTCTGGTGTTATTCAGAGATGTTTTGATATTTGTTTTTGTGGTTTTTAATTTTTTTCAGAAGGAGAGATTTGCCTTGAATCCAACGAAGAGGGGTGTGATCCTCCTCTACACTAAGGCAAGCCACACCAGCATTTGGATGGTGTTATTTCAATGTCTATGATTTTCTACTTGAATATGAGTTTTGATTTGCATTTAAAATTTGATAAATAAATTTTGTTAATTGCTGGTTACTTTATCATGCTTGATATGCTTGTTTTAGTTACTGGTAAATTGCATGAACTTGTTTGCTCAAGTAGAATAAAATTTTGCATTAGTTATATTGTTATGGTAGATAATGATAGTTCTTTTATTAAGTGATGTTTTCCTATAAATGATGAGCTAATAAAAATATTGCTTGATGATAAAAATGAATTAGGACCAGTGAAGTTTTTGACCCTGAGTATTGCAAGATAATTATGTTGATAAGTTTGATCCATATCCATGTGTTGTTTGCTTTGCATGTCGATTAGTTACTTGATTATGTCAAAGTATCATTGTTATTTATAAAAAGTTTTTATCAAAGTTAAACTTGATTAAGTTCAACTTGAATATGATGTTGATCACATCATGGTGCCACTGAATCAGGTTTTTTATTCAGTGCGACCACATTTACCATGTGGGAAGGTCTTAATTCAGTCCTTTGTTGTGCCTCTCACCGGTGCCTCCCGCAAGGGAAGGTTATGGGTGTGCATACCCTGGCTCGGTAAGTAGACATAACCTGGGGTGCTCGTTTTTGTTTTTATGGTACCTTGTCCCCGGTTGGGACCGTTTTGCCACGACGGTGGCCGTTAGTGCCTTTGGTAGGCACGGGGCCACTCAACACCTAATCCTGAGAGGGGTCGGAGTGGCCGGGAGAGTGCCATGACAAAGGGAGGGTTTCGCCGGAATGGTTTGGTCCACCCAAATGGGAGTGCGAGGCCAGGAGTTCCGTAGTGTGGGTAAAGTGTGCTACCTCTGCAGAGTGTATTTAATCTATTGATAGCCGCGTCCTCGGTTATGGGCATAGCTCAGAAGTAAGTCACACCATGGATCAACTTTTATAATTAACCTTGCAAACTAAATGATTGTTGCGATGCATTGTGTTTCGTGGTGATTCATGAACTCTTGAGTTGTTCATGAGTGGTTGGTTTCAGTTGTGACCCCGGTATGGTCACCGTTTGGTTACGAGGTAACCGTCTGGTAAGCGAGTCTGTGAGACTCGGTGCGCGTATTGGTTTTATTGCATCTTTAGTAGTTCTTGCATTGCATTAATTTGATTAATTGTCATGATATTGTGTGTCATCGTGCTTATGTTTGTTGTGAGCTTGCAAGTACATTCAATGTACTGACCTGGCGTGTCATGCCAGCTTTCAGGCAAGTCGGTTCGCATCGGAGCGCATCTCACGTCTAGGCCGTGTCCACATTGGTGTCCCTGTTCTATGGAGTTTCCACTTTGTCGTTCTTCCGCTGCCGTGTAGTTCGTGTGATCGAGGCCCTCGTCATGTTCATTAAATAATGTACATTCTGTTCAGCAGCACCATGTGTGCCGCTTGGCCTCGTATGTCAATGTAATATCAGACTTATGTAATCCGCTAGCATCAATAAAGCGGTTGTTTCTGTACCATGTTGTTGTGTATTGCCAGAAGACTTGATCTCTGGGCTGGCAATGCAAGGTAAACCGGTTGCTCTGAGCCGGGGTGCCACAACGCTTGGTATCAGAGCCGCGCTGATTGTAGGACACGCTAGACCATTAGTGCGTTTGTGGAACGGTAGATAGCTTCGTCTGAGTGCCGGTAGTCATAGAAATTGGTTGCTGCATTGCATGCATGATTATTTGTTGTTATTACTAACCGTATGGTTTGTGAGTGTAGATGGCTCCAGTACCGATCTTGTACCATCCTGAGCCAGCTCCGTACACATCGCCGCACCTGCTTCAGAACGTGTGGCGACGACTCTACCCAGAGGGTGCTGATCCAGAGTATCGGGTGTATCGGGAGCATCTGGCCGGTCCATTGTATGAGTATTATGCTGAGGTCACTCTAGACCACAGTTCCCCTTCTGGCGCTTACACTCGTTCTACTAAGGGTGGTCTTGCTTCTACGCCATCTCAGGCGGTCCAGTTTGCTGCTATCGAGGCTCTTGTAGACTTGCGCTACAACGAGGTTCGCATGCACACCCACCCAGGTCTCTTCTACTACCCATCTCTGCACGAGAATGGGCGTATCCGCTTTCCTTTGATTAATCCAGCGTGCGATTGTCCTACTAGCCACCTTTCCTGCTATATCACTGCCAGTTATCTCCTGAACTACGAGTTAGCTCGGGAGCTCTCACGTGCCCGGACAGCTCTCGCTGCTGCTCGTACTAGGAACCCTCTTCCCACTGTCATCTACACTACTCGAGTTCCTTCCGCCTCCATTCCCCCGGTGACTTCGCAGGGTACCGTTAACCCTCTGACGGTGACCCCTCGCAGTGCTCCTACTGCCTTGGCGTCCCTTGTCGCTACTCCTGCCACTCCTATGCTTAGATCCCATCCCGCGCCTACCCCTGAGGGAGAGCCCTCGAGGCAGCGCCGTCGCGTCTCTCTTAACCCGGAGGTCTCTACTATCAGTTCAGAATCTGGGTCCGGCTCAGGAGAGGAGCCCGCAGCAGCACAGTCCGAGCAGTAGACCGCTAGAGTATCGTTTTCGTCATGAGTATGATGTATGGGTGTAACCGCACGTGTCATGATGCTTAGTTTCATGTCTGAGGGTAGTAGACCCGTTGTGATGTTCACTTTATGTTGAGTCTATGTATAATTATGTTGGAATCTTTTATTCGCTTTGGTTTTCATTCGCTGTTTTCTTCCGGGATTTGTCGATGGCTTTCCTCCCATTTTGGAATTTTCTCATCATGGTTGCTATTGAAGGAAATATGCCCTAGAGGCAATAATAAAGTATTATATATTTCCTTATATCATGATAAATGTTTATTATTCATGCTAGAATTGTATTAACCGGAAACATAATACATGTGTGAATATATAGACAAACAGAGTGTCACTAGTATGCCTCTACTTGACTAGCTCGTTAATCAAAGATGGTTATGTTTCCTAGCCATAGACATAAGTTGTCATTTGATTAACGAGATCACCTCATTAGGAGAATGACGTGATTGACTTGACCCATTCCGTTAGCTTAGCACTCGATTGTTTAGTATGTTGCTATTGCTTTCTTCATGACTTATACTTGTTCCTATGACTATGAGATTATGCAACTCCCGTTTACCGGAGGAACACTTTGTGTGCTACCAAACGTCACAACGTAAATGGGTGATTATAAAGGTGCTCTACAGGTGTCTCCAAAGGTACTTGTTGGGTCGGCGTATTTCGAGATTAGGATTTGTCACTCCAATTGTCGGAGAGGTATCTCTGGGCCCACTCGGTAATGCACATCACCATAAGCCTTGCAAGCATTGTGACTAATGAGTTAGTTGCGGGATGATGTGTTACGGAACGAGTAAAGAGACTTGCCGGTAACGAGATTGAACTAGGTATCGAGATACCGACGATCGAATCTCGGGCAAGTAACATACCGATGACAAAGGGAACAACGTATGTTGTTATGCGGTCTGACCGATAAAGATCTTCGTAGAATATGTGGGAGCCAATATGGGCATCCAGGTCCCGCTATTGGTTATTGACCGGAGACGTGTCTCGGTCATGTCTACATAGTTCTAGAACCCGTAGGGTCCGCACGCTTAACGTTACGATGACAGTTTTATTGAGTTTTGATGTACCGAAGGAGTTCGGAGTCCCGGATGAGATCGGGGACATGACGAGGAGTCTCGAAATGGTCGAGACGTAAAGATCGATATATTGGACGACTATATTCGGACTTCGGAAAGGTTCCGAGTGATTCGGGTATTTTTCGGAGTACCGGAGAGTTACGGGAATACGTATTGGGCCTTATTGGGCCATACGGGAAAGAAGGAAAAGGGCCTCAAGGGTGGCCGCACCCCTCCCCTTGGTCTGGTCCGAATTGGACTAGGGAAGGGGGGCGCTCCCTTCCTTCCTTCTCTTTTTCCCTTCCTCTTTTCCTATTCCATATGGGAGGTGGAATCCTACTAGGACTAGGGAGTCCTAGTAGGACTCCACACTTGGTGCGCCCCCTCCTAGGGCTGGCCTCCTCCTCCCTTACTCCTTTATATACGGGGGCAGGGGGCACCCCAGAGACACAACAATTGATTCTTGAGATCTCTTAGCCGTGTGCGGTGCCCTCCTCCACCATATTACACCTCGATAATACCGTTGCGGAGCTTAGGCGAAGCCCTGCGCCGGTGGAACATCATCATCGTCACCACGCCGTCGTGCTGACGAAACTCTCCCTCAACACTCGGCTGGATCGGAGTTCGAGGGACGTCATCGAGCTGAACGTGTGTAGAACTCGGAGGTGCCATGCGTTCGGTACTTGATCGGTCGGATCGTGAAGACGTACGACTACATCTACCGCGTTGTGATAACGCTTCCGCTATTGGTCTATGAGGGTACGTGGACAACACTCTCCCCTCTCGTTGCTATGCATCACCATGATCTTGCGTGTGCGTAGGAAATTTTTTGAAATTACTACGTTCCCCAACAGTGGCATCCGAGCCTGGTTTTATGCGTTGATGCTATGCATGAGTAGAACACAAGTGAGTTGTGGGCGATATAAGTCATACTGCTTACCAGCATGTCATACTTTGGTTCAGCAGTATTGTGAGATGAAGCGGCCCGGACCGACATTACGCGTACGCTTACGCGAGACTGGTTTCACCGTTCGGAGCACTCGTTGCTTAAAGGTGACTGGCGGGTGTCTGTCTCTCTCACTTTAGTTGAACCGAGTGTGGCTACGCCCGGTCCTTGCGAAGGTTAAAACAGCACCAACTTGACAAACTATCGTTGTGGTTTTGATGCGTAGGTAAGAACGGTTCTTGCTAAGCCCGTAGCAGCCACGTAAAACATGCAACAACAAAGTAGAGGACGTCTAACTTGTTTTTGCAGGGCATGTTGTGATGTGATATGGTCAAGACATGATGTGATATAATGTGTTGTATGAGATGATCATGTTTTGTAACCGAGTTATCGGCAACTGGCAGGAGCCATATGGTTGTCGCTTTATTGTATGAGATGCAATCACCATGTAATAGTTTTACTTTATCACTAAGCGGTAGCGATAGTCGTAAAAGCAATAAGTTGGCGAGACGACAATGATGCTACGATGGAGATCAAGGTGTCGCGCCGATGACGATGGTGATCATGACGGTGCCTCGGAGATGGAGATCACGAGCACGGTGCTTAGGAGATGGAGATCACAAGCACAAGATGATGATGGCCATATCATATCACTTATATTGATTGCATGTGATGTTAATCCTTTATGCATCTTATCTTGCTTTGATTGACGGTAGCATTATAAGACGATCTCTCACTAAAATTTCAAGATAAAAGTGTTCTCCCTGAGTATGCACCGTTGCAAAAGTTCTTCGTGCTGAGACACCACGTGCTAATTGGGTGTGATAGACTCTACGTTCAAATACAACGGGTGCAAAACAGTTGCACACGCGGAATACTCAGGTTAAACTTGACGAGCCTAGCATATACAGATATGGCCTCGGAACACAGAGACCGAAAGGTCGAGCGTGAATCATATAGTAGATATGATCAACATAGTGATGTTCACCATTGAAACTACTCCATCTCACGTGTTAATCGGACATGGTTTAGTTGCTTTGGATCACGTAATCACTTAGATGATTAGAGGGATGTCTATCTAAGTGGGAGTTCTTAAGTAATATGATTAATTGAACTTAAATTTATCATGAACTTAGTCCTGATAGTATTTTGCAAATTATGTTGTAGATCAATAGCTCGCGTTGTTGCTTCCCTGTGTTTATTTTTGATATGTTCCTAGAGAAAAATTATGTTGAAAGATGTTAGTAGCAAAGATGCGGATTGGATCCGTGATCTGAGGATTATCCTCATTGCTGCACAGAAGAATTATGTCCTTGATGCACCGCTAGGTGACAGACCTATTGCAGGAGCAGATGCAGACGTTATGAATGTTTGGCTAGCTCAATATGATGACTACTTGATAGTTTAGTGCACCATGCTTAACGGCTTAGAATCGGGACTTCGAAGACGTTTTGAACGTCATGGACCATATGAGATGTTCCAGGAGTTGAAGTTAATATTTCAAGAAAATACCCGAGTTGACAGATATGAAGTCTCCAACAAGTTCTATAGCTAAAAGATGGAGGAGAATCGCTCAACTAGTGAGCATGTGCTCAGATTGTCTGGGTACTACAATCGCTTGAATCAAGTGGGAGTTAATCTTCCAGATAAAATAGTGATTGACAGAATTCTCTAGTCACCATCACCAAGTTAGTAGAACTTCGTGATGAACTATAGTATGCAAGGGATGACGAAAGTAATTCCCGAGCTCTTCGTGATGCTGAAATCGACGAAGGTAGAAATCAAGAAAAACATCAAGTGTTGATGGTTGACGAGACCACTTCAAGTGTTGATGGTTGACGAGACCGCTAGTTTCAAGAAAAGGGCAAAGGGAAAAAGGGGAACTTCAAAAAGAACGGCAAGCAAGTTGCTGCTCAAGTGAAGAAGCCTAAGTCTGGTCCTAAGCCTGAGACTAAGTGCTTCTACTGCAAAGGGACTGGTCACTGGAAGCGGAACTACCCCAACTATTTGGTGGATAAGAAGGATGGCAAAGTGAACAAAGGTATATTTGATATACAGATTATTGATGTGTACTTTACTAGTGTTTATAGCAATCCCTCGGTAATTGATACTGGTTCAATTGCTAAGAGTAGTAACTCGAAACGGGAGTTGCAGAATAAACAGAGACTAGTAAAAGTGAACAAAGGTATATTTGATATACAGATTATTGATGTGTACTTTACTAGTGTTTATAGCAACCCCTCGGTAATTGATACTGGTTCAGTTGCTAAAGAGTAGTAACTCGAAAACGGGAGTTGCAGAATAAACAGAGACTAGTAAAAGGCGAGGTGACGATGTGTGTTGGAAGTAGTTCCAAGATTGATATGATCATCATCGCACACTCCCTGAACTTTCGGGATTAGTGTTGAAACTAAATAAGTGTTATTTGGTGTTTGCGTTGAGCATGAATATGATCTGATCATGTTTATTGCAATACGGTTATTCATTTAAGTTAGAGAACAATTGTTGTTTTGTTTACATGAATAAAACCTTTATGGTCATACACACCAACGAAAATGGTTTGTTGGATCTCGATCGTAGTGATACACATATTCATAATATTGAAGCCAAAATATGCAAAGTTAATAATGATAGTGCAACTTATTTGTGGTACTGCCGTTTAGGTCATATTGGTGTAAAGCGCATGAAGAAACTCCATACTGATGGGATTTTGGAATCACTTGATTATGAATCACTTGATGCTTGCGAACCGTGCCTCATGGGCAAGATGACTAAAACGCCGTTCTCCGGAACTATGGAGAGAGCAACAGATTTGTTGGAAATCATACATACAGATGTATGTGGTCCGATGAATATTGAGGCTCGTAGCAGGTATCATTATTTTCTGACCTTCACAGATGATTTGAGCAGATATGGGTATATCTACTTGATGAAACACAAAGTCTGAAACATTTGAAAAGTTCAAAGAATTTCAGAGTGAAGTGGAGAATCATCGTAACAAGAAAATAAAAGTTTCTACGACATGATCGCAGAGGTAAAATATTTGAGTTACGAGTTTGGCCTTCAGTTAAAACAATGTGAAATAGTTTCACTACTCACGCCACCTGGAACACCACAGTGTAATGGTGTGTCCGAACGTCATAACCGTACTTTATTGGATATAGTGCAATCTATGATGTCTCTTACCAATTTACCACTATCGTTTTGGGTTATGCATTAGAGACAGCTACATTCACGTTAAATAGGGCACCATCAAAATCCGTTGAGACGACGCCTTATGAACTGTGGTTTGGCAAGAAACCAAAGTTGTCGTTTCTTAAAATTTTGGGGTTGCGATGCTTATGTGAAAAAATTTCATCCTGATAAGCTCAAACCCAAATCGGAGAAATGTGTCTTCATAGGATACCCAAAGGAGACAGTTGGGTACACCTTCTATCACAGATCCGAAGGCAAGACATTCGTTGCTAAGTATGGATCCTTTCTAGAGAAGGAGTTTCTCTCGAAAGATGTGAGTGGGAGGAAAGTAGAACTTGATGAGGTAACTGTACCTGCTCCCTTATTGGATCACAGAAATCTGTTCCTGTGACTTCTACACCAATTAGTGAGGAAGTTAATGATGATGATCATGTAACTTCAGATCAAGTTACTACCAAACCTCGTAGGTAAACCAGAGTAAGATCCGCACCAGAGTGGTACGGTAATCCTGTTCTGGAGGTTATGTTACTAGACCATGACGAACCTACGAACTATGAAGAAGCGATGGTGAGCCCAGATTCCGCAAAATGGCTTGAGGCCATGAAATCTGAGATGAGATCCATGTATGAGAACAAAGTGTGGACTTTGGTTGACTTGCCCGATGATCGGCAAGCAATTGAGAATAAATGGATTGTCAAGAGGAAGACGGATGCTGATAGTAGTATCACTATCTACAAAGCTAGAATTGTCGCAAAAAGGTTTTCGACAAGTTCAAGATGTTGACTACGATGAGAGTTTCTCACTCGTATCTATGCTTAAGTCTGTCCGAATCATGTTAGCAATTGCCGCATTTTATGAAATCTGGCAAAGGGATAAACAAAACTGCATTCCTTGATGGATTTATTAAAGAAGAGTTGTATATGATACAACCAGAAGGTTTTGTCAATCCTAAAGGTGCTAACAAAATATGCAAGCTCCAGCGATCCATCAATGGACTGGTGCAAGCATCTCGGAGTTGGAATATACGCTTTGATAAGTTGATCAAAGGATATAGTTTTATACAGACTTGCGGTGAAGCCTGTATTTACAAGAAAGTGAGTGGGAGCACTACAACATTTCTGATAAGTATATGTGAATGACACATTGTTGATCGGAAATAATGTAGAATTATTCTGCAAAGCATAAAGGACTGTTTGAAAGGAGTTTTTTAAAGAAAGACTTCAGTGAAGCTGCTTACATATTGAGCATTAAGATCTATAGAGATAGATCAAGACGCTTGATAAAGTTTTCAATGAGTACATACCTTAACAAGATTTTGAAGTAGTTCAAAATAGAACAGTCAAAGAAAGAGTTCTTGCCTGTGTTACAAGGTGTGAAATTGAGTAAAGACTCAAAGCCCGACCACGACAAAAGATAGAAAGAGAATGAAAGTCATTCCCTATGCCTTGGCCATAGGTTCTATAAAGTATGCCATGCTGTGTACCAGATCTATTGTATACCGTACACTGATTTTGGCAAGGGAGTACAATAGTGATCTAGGAGTAGATCACTGAACAGCGGTCAAAATTATCCTTAGTGGAATAAGGATATGTTTCTCGATTATGGAAGTGACAAAAGGTTCATCGTAAAGGGTTACGTCGATGTAAGTTTTGACACTAAATCTAGATGACTCTAAGTCTCGGTCTAGATACATATTGAAAGTGGGAGCAATTAGCTAGAGTAGCTCCGTGCAAAGCATTGTATACATAGATATTTGCAAAATACTTACGGATCTGAATGTGACAGACCCGTTGACTAAAATTATCTCACAATCAAAACATGATCACACCTTAGTACTTTTTGGGTGTTAATCACATAGCGATGTGAACTAGATTATTGACTCTAGTAAACCCTTTGAGTGTTGATCACATAGAGATGTGAACTATGGGTGTTAATCACACGGCGATGTGAACTAGATTATTGACTCTAGTGCAAGTGCGAGACTGAAGGAAATATGCCCTAGAGGCAATAATAAAGTATTATATATTTCCTTATATCATGATAAATGTTTATTATTCATGCTAGAATTGTATTAACCGGAAACATAATACATGTGTGAATATATAGACAAACAGAGTGTCACTAGTATGCCTCTACTTGACTAGCTCGTTAATCAAAGATGGTTATGTTTCCTAGCCATACACATAAGTTGTCATTTGATTAACGAGATCACCTCATTAGGAGAATGACGTGATTGACTTGACCCATTCCGTTAGCTTAGCACTCGATCGTTTAGTATGTTGCTATTGCTTTCTTCATGACTTATACATGTTCCTATGACTATGAGATTATGCAACTCCCGTTTACCGGAGGAACACTTTGTGTGCTACCAAATGTCACAACGTAAATGGGTGATTATAAAGGTGCTCTACAGGTGTCTCCAAAGGTACTTGTTGGGTTGGCGTATTTCGAGATTAGGATTTGTCACTCCAATTGTCGGAGAGGTATCTCTAGGCCCACTCGGTAATGCACATCACTATAAGCCTTGCAAGCATTGTGACTAATGAGTTAGTTGCGGGATGATGTGTTACGGAACGAGTAAAGAGACTTGCCGGTAACGAGATTGAACTAGGTATCGAGATACCGACGATCGAATCTCGGGCAAGTAACATACCGATGACAAAGGGAACAACGTATGTTGTTATGCGGTCTGACCGATAAAGATCTTCGTAGAATATGTGGGAGCCAATATGGGCATCCAGGTCCCGCTATTGGTTATTGACCGGAGACGTGTCTCGGTCATGTCTACATAGTTCTAGAACCCGTAGGGTCCGCACGCTTAACGTTACGATGACAGTTTTATTGAGTTTTGATGTACCGAAGGAGTTTGGAGTCCCGGATGATATCGGGGACATGACGAGGAGTCTCGAAATGGTCGAGACGTAAAGATCGATATATTGGACGACTATATTCGGACTTCAGAAAGGTTCCGAGTGATTCGGGTATTTTTCGGAGTACCGGAGAGTTACGGGAATACGTATTGGGCCTTATTGGGCCATACGGGAAAGAAGGAAAAGGGCCTCAAGGGTGGCCGCACCCCTCCCCTTGGTCTGGTCCGAATTGGACTAGGGAAGGGGGGCGCTTCCTTCCTTCCTTCTCTTTTTCCCTTCCTCTTTTCCTATTCCATATGGGAGGTGGAATCCTACTAGGACTAGGGAGTCCTAGTAGGACTCCACACTTGGTGCGCCCCCTCCTAGGGCCGGCCTCCTCCTCCCTTACTCCTTTATATACGGGGGCAGGGGGCACCCCAGAGACACAACAATTGATCCTTGAGATCTCCTAGCCGTGTGCGGTGCCCCCCTCCACCATATTACACCTCGATAATACCGTTGCGGAGCTTAGGCGAAGCCCTGCGCCGGTGGAACATCATCATCGTCACCACGCCGTCGTGCTGACGAAACTCTCCCTCAACACTCGGCTGGATCGGAGTTCGAGGGACGTCATCGAGCTGAACATGTGTAGAACTTGGAGGTGCCGTGCGTTCGGTACTTGATCGGTCGGATCGTGAAGACGTACGACTACATCAACCGCGTTGTGATAACGCTTCCGCTATCGGTCTACGAGGGTACGTGGACAACACTCTCCCCTCTCGTTGCTATGCATCACCATGATCTTGCGTGTGCGTAGGAATTTTTTTGAAATTACTACGTTCCCCAACAGCTATGTATTGGGAAAACGAATAATAGGATGACGCGTGTAGGCAGCAGCAGCCAAGCTTGTGAGGATGTCCTTGTCCGTCGCTCCGCAAGGCAGGCAGGACATTCCCCTGAGCCATACCAGCCACCTCCATCTCCACCGCCACATCCGCCTTCCACTGAGCAAATCCTGCGATTGTTTGAAGAAAGAAGGAGCAATGATCTGCTGGAAATATTGAAAAGGGTGCAAGTTATGGTTGGGCAGAATGGAAACCAGAATGGTCATCACTCCAAGCTATCAGATTTTCAGCAAACCAAGCCTCCCAGCTTCAGCCAAGTTATTGATCCATTGGACGCCGATGATTGGTTAAGGACTATTGAGAGGAAACTGGAGATTGCTCGCACTGAAGAGGGAGACAAGGTTCCCTTTGCAACGCATTATCTCGAAGGAGCTGCCGCTATTTGGTGGGATAATGCTAAGGCCATATGGCCCGCAGACAAGGAAATTACTTGGACTGAATTCAAGGATCAGTTTCGCAAGTATCATATTCCCACCGGGATTATGAAAATCAAGCAGCGCGAATTCCTCGCCCTCAATCAAGGCAGCATGACAGTCAACGAGTACCTGAATAAATTCAACCATTTGGCTCGCTATTCTCTCTACGATGTGGCCATAGAAGAACAGAAGATCGACAGATTTCTTTGAGGACTGAATCAGCATCTCAGGTGCACCCTCAGAATGTTTGATTTTCCGAACTTCCTGGCTCTGGTGAACAAGGCCCTCATTGCAGAAAGGGAACACAAGCTCCTACACGACAACAAGCCAGCTATTAATGACCACAAGCGCAAATTCGAGCCGAAGAAGGATATGCAACCAGTGCAGAAGGCTCGTACTTGGCAACAGACTCAGGTTGAGTATAAACCCAACTGGCAGCAGAATGTCAACAAGACTACCACTCAAGTCAAGAATATCGTGACCAGTCCGGTGCGCGAAGATTGTCAGTGCAACAATTCCTGTTTCAGCTATGGGCAAACAGGACATTACGCCAGACAGTGCCCCAAGAACAACAAGCAAACAACTCCAATCCATCCGCAAGTCAACTACATGGAGTCGCATTCCGCCCTAGAGATGATCCAAGGGCAAATCCATCATATCTCCGCAGACGAAGCCCAAGAGGACCCGAAAGTCGTCATTTGTATGTTCCTTGTTAATAACATACCCGCCATAATTTTATTTGACTCTGGGGCTTCCCACTCTTTTATTTCGCGGAGTTTTGTTGCCCAAAACAAATTTCCTTGCTCGATTTTGGGAAAACACATGCTGGTACAATCCCCGGGATCCCTGCTCAGAAGCAATCTAGTCTGCCGCAATTTGGAAATTTACATCAAGGGCGTCAAGTTTCCAACATCTCTGATAATCATTGATTCTAGCAAATTGGATATTATTCTAGGCATGAATTGGTTAACCCAATACCAAGCATGCATCAACTGTGCAACCAGAGAAGTTACCATGAGAAATACGGAAGGTCGCACCATAAGTTTTTATGCCCGCAAGAGCATACCCAAGAAGGATATGATTTTCACAGCCATGGCAGAAGAGGTGGAATTAATTCCAGCGGTCAGTGAGTATCCAGATGTATTTCCTGAAGAATTACCAGGCATGCCGCCAGACAGAGAACTGGAGTTTGCAATTGACTTGGTGCCTGGAACCGCACCAATACACAAGAAATATTATCGGATGCCTTCCTCAGAATTGGTGGAATTGAAGAAACAACTGGATGAGATGCTGCAGAAAGGATACATCCGCCCAAGCTCTTCACCATGGGGATCACCAGCGATATTCGTGGATAAAAAGGATGGCAGTCTACGAATGTGTGTGGACTACTGACAGCTGAATGACGTCACCATCAAAAACAAGTATCCACTGCCAAGGATTGATGATCTGTTTGAGCAACTCATTGGGGCCAAAGTATTCTCCAAAATTGATTTGAGGACCAGATATCATCAGCTCAAGATAAAGAAGGAGGATATTCCCAAGACCGCGTTCACCACTCGGTACGGTCTTTATGAGTATACTGTTATGTCCTTCGGCCTCACCAATGCCCCAGCCTTCTTCATGCATATGATGAACAAGGTGTTTATGGATTTCTTGGACAAATTTGTGGTGGTGTTCATTAATGACATCCTCATTTACTCCAAGAGCAAAGACGAACACAAGGAACATCTCCGAGCAGTTTTGCAAAGGCTTCGCGACCATCAACTTTATGCCAAGTTCAACAAATGTGAGTTTTGGCTCCAGCAAGTTGGATTTCTTGGGCATGTCCTCTCGGCAGAAGGAATCTCAGTGGATCCAAGCAAGGTGAAAGATGTACTTGATTGGTCCGCACCCACGACAGTCTCAGAAATCCGGAGTTTCCTTTGACTAGCCGGATGTTATCGCCGTTTTATTGAAGGATTCTCCAAGATTGCCAAGCCAATGACCGAGCTCCTAAAGAAGGATAAGAAGTTTGAATGGACTGAGGACTGCGAACGGAGTTTCAATGAGTTAAAAATCAGGCTGACGTCAGCACCAGTATTGACACTTCCAGACATCTACTGCAGTTTTGATGTCTACTGCGACGCATCCAGGAAAGGGCTTGGATGTGTACTCATGCAAGATGGCAAAGTTGTGGCTTATGCATCCCGACAACTGCGACAACACGAAGGAAACTATCCCACCCATGATTTGGAATTGGCCGCGGTGGTGCATGCTTTGAAGATCTGGAGACACTATCTGATTGGAAAGAAGTGCCAGATATTCACCAACCACAAGAGTCTCAAGTATATATTCACTTAGCACGATTTGAACCTTCGACAGCGAAGATGGCTCGAGTTGGTTAAGGACTACGACCTCGGAATAAATTAACACCCGGGCAAAGCTAATGTGGTGGCTGATGCCCTCATCCACAAACCAGCCAACCTTAATGCTCTCATTGATTCATTGCCTCCTGAGCTTTATGAAGAAATCACTCAGCTCAATTTGGTGATCACCGATGTCCGTCTTGCCAACATATTGGAAGTTGCCCCTACTCTCGAAGAAGAAATCCGCAGTGCTCAGGCAGATGACAAACTATTGAAAATATATGTCCAGAAGATGCACAAAGGCCATGCACCGAATTTCTCTAGGGATCAACAAGGTACGCTAAGGTTCCGAGGAAGGATTTGCATACCCAACCTCGAAGGTCTGAAGAAGAAGATATTGGCAGAAGCACATGAAGCGCCATACTCAATTCACCCAGGTGGTACCAAAATGTATGAAGACCTTCGTCGGGTATTCTGGTGGGATGGAATGAAGAAAGACATCGCATACTTTGTGGCCTGTTGCGATATATGCAACAAGGTAAAGGCGGAACACCAAAAACCAGCCGGACTCCTCCAACCTCTGCCAGTATTCCAATGGAAATGGGATGATATCTGCATGGATTTCATCACCGTATTACCAAGGTCTCACCGAGGAAACGACGCAATATGGGTCATAGTGGACACCTTAACAAAGGTGGCACATTTCCTTCCCATCAGGACCACCTATCGTGCGAATCAACTTGCACAATTATATGTGTCACGAATTGTCAGTCTGCATGGAGTACCCAAGACTATCACTTCCGACAGGGGATCTCTCTTCACCTCCGCATTTTGGTCCCGACTACATCAAGCCTCGGGGACTGCTCTGAAGTACAGCACGGCTTATCATCCCTGGACAGATGGACAGACTGAGCGAGTAAATCAAATACTCGAAGATATGCTCCGGGCATGTGCTTTGGCCCAAGGAACCAAGTGGGAAGACTGTCTGCCCTACGCCGAGTTTTCCTACAACAACAGTTTCCAGACCAGCTTAAAGATGTCACCCTATGAAGCTCTGTATGGCCGGAAATGCCTCACTCCGTTGAACTGGTCTCAAACTGGAGACAGCAGTATTTTCCGAACTGATTTAATGCTCGAAGCAGAGAAGCAAGTCAAGGAAATCTGAGACAGACTGCAGTTGGCTAAATCACGACAGAAGAGCTACTATGATGCCAAACACCGTCAGATCAGCTTCGAACCCAGAGAACACGTATATCTCCGAGTCACCCCTATGAAAGGAGTCAAGAGGTTTCAGACCCGTGGAAAATTGGCACCAAGATACATCGGTTCGTTTCCAGTCATGGCCAGAGTCGGAACAGTTGCATATCAGTTGGAATTGCCACCGGAACTATCAGAAGTACACAATGTGTTTCATATCTCGTATCTAAGGAGATGCATCTCGCCACCGGAGAAAAGGGCTGATATGGTAGAGATAGAATTGGCTAAGTATTTGACTTATGAGGAAAAGCCAATCAAAATATTGGATCAGACAGAAAGGGTCACTCGCAGCAAAGAGATAAGGTTTTACAAGGTTCAGTGGGAGCATCACACCGAAGAGGAAGCAACCTGGGAAAGAGAGGAATTTTTAAGGACTGCATACCCAGAATTGTTTTCCCAAGCAACCGAATTTCGAGGACGAGATTCATCCTAAGTGGGGGAGGTTTGTGACAGCCTGGATTTTGCATTCTCTCTTTTTCCGGACTTGCCTTCTCTCTGTTTCCGGACTTGGTTTTTGCCTTGCCTTGATTTGGGTTTTGGAATAATTTCAAATGGACTTGTCATTTGGGCATACCCTTGACTTTCACCCAAGTGACCTATCTTCTCCTCCTTCAACCTTATTTCTCTGATAAACCCCCAAAATAATCAAATGAATATTTTTCTTTATGAAAAATATTCATTTTCCTCTGTGAGACTCTATTCAGAAACTAGTGCTCCAAAGCAACCCGCATTTTTATTGCTCCCAAAAATCTGAAATAATTCCTAAATATTCTTTGGACCTTGGCACACCTTCCCAAACAAAAATATTGCATGACTTTTTGCAATATTTTTGCTATAGAAAATAATCTCTCTTCTGGCCCAAAATTTCAGATTGTACAGCAAGTGCATTTTTCCTTGATCTTTTGGCCCTGATCTTTCTTGAGCTTAATTACCCTCCTAAGAAAACCTAAACCCCAGGAGATCAGCCCAAATGGCCATCTAGAAGCCAGCTTAACTTGGTGACCAAGTTTCTGGTCAGAAACTTGCCAACTTGGTTGCGTCAAGTCTGGTCGGCCTCGCTATGTGTTCTCAACGTTCCTAGACTAAACACTGCATGGACTAGAGCATAGACAAGGTTTGGCAGCGCTTGGACGTCGTCTTGACCATGCCAGGGCGGTGACCGCGTGAGGACACGACGCTTGGCATGCGTTCGACGCGCTCTGGATAGCGCCAACGCCTCTGTTCGGCGCGTGCTCGAGCCAGCGCTCGCCGACGACTGCCGCGCCGCGCCACCAGCCCCGACCCATCATCCTTGACCCCTCCCTGGTGCTCGCTGACGCCGCAGCGAGCACGGGCACATCGCGGCCAAAAGCCACAGTGCGCATGTGCCCTTGTCCTCTTCCCCCTCTGTGTCATGTGCTCGTCCACGAGCGTGGACAGCTCCCGCATTGACGTTGCAAGCTTGCCCCCTCGCACTGGAGCATTTCGTCGCCATTGGCTGGCTTCCAGAGAACTCCAGCGGCGACACGATACCCCCCTCGCTCCTGCTATAAATAGGGCCTCCCTCCTCGATTCCTAGCCACGCACCACTCCTTACCACCTCCACGAAAACGTAGAAGGGCCACAACACGGTCGGGCAGCCCTCTGGCTGTCTCCCCCGGCCAGAGAACTCCAGCGACCTCCGCAGCTCGGCCACCTCGCTCCGGTGCCTCTCAAGCTCGACCAACTGCTCTGGCGTGGCATCGGGGGTCCTCTGGTGTTGCCTGGACGCTGCTAAGCCCCTGGAGTTGCCTCTCACCGTCGCCTTCTTCCTCTCCGGCGAATCCCATCCGCCACCGTAGCTTGCGAGCTTGACCGCGAGCAGCTCCGGCCATCCCACGGCAAGCCACGGGTACGGGCAGGTGCGCCGTGAACCCAGCTTCATTTCTATCCCTCTCATCTAGCCCCAAACCCCTTCCTCGCCGGCGTAAGCTCCGGCGAAGCGCCGTCGCGCTCGGATCTCGCGCCCCCCTCTCTCTCCTAATGTGTGGGGCCCAGCCATCAGCCTCACCACTCGCGCCCGAAGCGGTACGAGTGGAGGCGCACTTTGCTTTTATGCCTTCGACGTCACCCCCCAGGAATTTCTGTTTAATTCAAATTTAATCAGAAATTCACCCAAACTTTGACCAGCCACCATTTCTAAACCACAAGTCTAAATGATTTGATTCTTTTTGCATTGTCTTTGTTTCAGAAAGCTCTAGAAGCACACCAAAAGGTGGATTTTTCCTTGCTGCTTAGAATTTCTGGTGCTATTCAGAGAGGTTTTTGATATTTGTTTTTGTAGTTTTTAATTATTTTCAGAAGGAGAGACTTGCCTTGAATCCAACCAAGAGGGGTGTGATCCTCCTCTACACTTAGTAAAGCCACACCAGCATTTGGATGGTGTTATTTCAATGTCTATGATTTTCTACTTGAATATGAGTTTTAATTTGCATTTAAAATTTGATAAATAAATTTTGTTAATTGCTAGTTACTTTATCATGCTTGATATGCTTGTTTTAGTTACTAGTAAATTGCATGAACTTGTTTGGTCAAGTAGAATAAAATTTTGCATTAGTTATATTGTTATGGTAGAAAATGATACTTCTTTTATTAAGTGATGTTTTCCTATAAATGATGAGCTAATAAAAATATTGCTTGATGATAAAAATGAATTAGGACCAGTGAAGTTTTTGACCCTGAGTATTGCAAGATAATTATGTTGATAAGTTTGATCCATATCCATGTGTTGTTTGCTTTACATGTCGATTAGTTACTTGATTACGTCAAAGTGTGATTGTTATTTTTAAAAAGTATTTGTCAAAGTTAAACCTGATTAAGTTCAACTTGAATATGATGTTGATCACATCATGGTGCCACTGAATCAGGTTTTTTATTCAGTGCGACCACATTTACCTTGTGGGAAGGTCTTAATTCGGTCCTTTGTTGTGCCTCTCACCGGTGCCTCCCGCGAGGGAAGGTTATGGGCGTGCATACCCTGGACCGGTAAGCAGACATAACCTTGTGTGTTGGTTTTTGTTTTTATGATACCTTGTCCCCGGTTGGGACCGTTTTGCCACGACAGTGGCCGTTGGTGCCTTTGGTAGGCACGGGGCCACCCAAGACCTAGCCCTGAGAGGGAGTTGGTCGGAGTGGCCGGGAGAGTGCCATGACAAAGGGAGGGTTTCGTCGGAACGCTTTGGTCCACCCGAATGGGAGTGCGAGGCCAGGAGTTCCGTAGTGCGGGTAAAGTGTGCTACCTCTGCAGAGTGTATTTAATCTATCGATAGCCACATCCTCGGTTATGGGCATAGCTCGGAAATAAGTCACACCATGGATCAACTTTTATAATTAACCTTGCAAACTAAATGATTGTTGTGATGCATTGTGTTTCGTGGTGATTCATGAACTCTTGAGTTGTTCATGAGTGGTTTGTTTCAGTTGTGTCCCTGGTATGGTCACCGTTTGGTTATGAGGTAACCGTCTGGTAAGCGAGTCTATGAGACTCGGTGCGCGTATTGGTTTCATTGCATATTTAGTAGTTCTTGTATTGCATTAATTTGATTAATTGTCTTGATATTGTCTGTCATCGTGCTTATGTTTATTGTGAGCTTGCAAGTGCATTCAATGTATTAACCTGGCGTGCCATGCCAGCTTTCAGGCAAGTCAGTTCGCATCGGAGCGCATCTCGCGTCTAGGCCGTGTCCACATCGGTGTCCCTGTGCTATGGAGTTTCCACTTCGTCGTTCTTCCGCTGCCGCGTAGTTCGTGTGATCGAGGCCCTCGTCATGTTCATTAAATAATGTACATACTGTTCAGCAGCACCGTGTGTGCCGCTTGGCCTCGTATCTCGATGTAATATCAGACTTATGTAATCCGCTAGCATCAATAAAGCGGTTGTTTCTGTACCATGTTGTTGTGTATTGCCAGAAGACTTGATGTCTGGGCTGGCAATGCAAGGTAAACTGGTTGCTCTGAGCCGGGGTACCACAACACTCCAGCGCCACCGAGAGAGAGAGGGAGAGTCTCTCCCCATTGTGCTTCCTCCTCAATGGCCTCCCCCTAAATGGGGAGAGGTTCTCCCCCTGGTCCTTGGCCTCCATGGAGATGATGGCCCCCTCCGGGATCCTCCTCCATGGCCTCCGGTGATGATGGCCACATCCGGTAGGGTGCCGTAGAGGGCCTAGATTGATTTTTCATGGCTACAGACGCTTGCAGCGGCGGAACTCCCGATATAGGTTTATATCTAGGGGTTTTGGTATTTATAGGAATTTTTGGTGTCGGTCTCGCGTCAATGGGGTCCAAGAGGCAGCGACAAGGTAGGAGCACCCTCCCAGGGGGTAGGGCGCGCCCCCTACCTTGTCGTTGCCTCGGGACTCTTCTGGTCCAACAATTGTGCTTCGGGGTTCTCTTTTGGTCCATAAATATCACCGTAAATTTTTAGCCTATTCCGAGAACTTTTATTTCTGCACAAAAAACGACACCACGGTAGTTCTGCTGAAAACAGCGTCAGTCTGGGTTATAATCAAATCATACCAAAGTTGTAAACATGGCATGAATACTTCATAAATTATAGATACGTCGGAGACGTATCACGGCGGCTGGAATTGTTTTTCATCAACTCCCCTTGGGTTTCTGGGATATTGGGGTATTTATAGAGCAAAGAGGCGGTGCGGAAGGCCACCGAGGTGGGCACAACCCTCCAAAGTGCGCCTAGGCCCCCAGGCGCGCCCAGGGGCACCCCTCCGGTACTTCTTCGGCCCATCTTGTGTCTTCTGGTCGAGAAAAATTCACCAAAAAGTTTCGCTGCGTTTGGACTCTGTTTTTTTTATTGATTTTCTGCGCAGTAAAAAACAAGCAAAAGAACAACAACTGGCACTAGGCACTATTACAATAGGTTAGTCCCAAAAAATAGTATAAAGTAGCTATAAAATGAATGTAAAACATCCAAGAATGATTGTATAACAGCATGGAAGAATAAAAAATTATAGATACATTGGAGACGTATCAACCACCCTGACCGAAGCAACGTTCGAGTCAAAGGGTGGGAGCACCTATGTTTCGAAGGTCGTGAGGTTTTCATATGCACAAGTTTAACTTTACAGAACAAGTATGGATAATAAGGAACTTATCTGTTTGGCTTGCCGGGGATCGCTACGTCAGCTTGTCTTTGTTTCTTCTATTCGGGACCAAGTCCGCGGTAAGAACCCTGCAATTTAGTGCAGACGAAAACAGAGCTACATGCAATCTTATCATCATGATCATGCTATGCTCATGATATGGTTATGCACGCATACAATTTCTTTGGGGCCTCCAGCGCTTCATTTATTTATCTGTTCCTTAGGGTCTGCGCCTGGCTTTGTACAAAGGGTTACATGCAACATCCACAAGGCTTGTACAAAAGGGTGGCTGCCGGGCAGGGCCCAACAGTCGCATCTTACGGGTAGAACTTACGGAGATGCTCAATGTTCCATGAGTTTTGCAACTAAATGCCATCTCCGGTCTCCAGACGGACTGTGCCAGGTCTGGTGACCCATACCACCTGGTAAGGGCCTTCCCACTTCGGCGTCAACTTGTCTGTACCCTTGGCGAAGGTCCCGGCAAGGCTGGCTGGCACTAATGGTACATTTACTATCAGTGTCATCCTCGACGACAAATAGGAAAGCGCGCTTGTTACCTTCCTGCGGGTGAATGTCGATGTGTTTGCCTGGCAAACATCTGATATCCCCGGTGTTCCTAGGAAGGTAATCGAGCACCACCTTGTTGTCTGCCCACATGCCCGACCCGTCAAGCAGAAGGTCCGGAAGCAAACTTTGGAGTCGTAGCAGTTTATTGCCGAAGAGATCAAGAAACATTAGGCAACTAGTTTGGTCAGAGGAGTATTGCATCCAACGTCGTTGGAAAATCCGGTGGTGGTGCGCAAGGGAATGGGAAGTGGAGGCTTTGCATATATTTCACGGATCTAAATAAAGCATGCCCGAAGGAGCCATTCTCCTTGCCGTGCATTAACTAGATTGTGGATTCCATCTCCGGGTGTGATCTGCTTTCCTCCCTGGATGCCTACTCCGGATACCACCAGATCTTCATGTCCAAGGAAGACGAAGAGAAGACTGTGTTCATAACCCCATGCGGCACGTACTGTTTTGTACGGATGCCCTTCGGGTTGAAGAGCGCCGGATCCACTTTCGCAAGAACAGTACAGGGCTTTGAATCCCAGCTGCACAGAAATATCGAAGCCTACATGGATGATATAGTAGCCAAAACCAAGGACATATTGACTCTCATTGAGGACTTGGAAGAGACCTTTGCAAATCTACACAATATCAACTTGAAGCTGAATCTGGAGAAGTGTGTGTTTGGCGTTCCTTCCGGCAAGGTACTTGGCTTCTTCATGTCCCACTGGGGGATAGAGCCCAACCCCGGCAAGATCAAGGCTATCGAGCAGATTCAAGCACCCAAGATAGTTAAAGACGTGCGGCGTTTGACTGGATGTGTTGCCGCGCTAAGCAAGTTCATTTTCAAGTCCGCCGAGTGCGCCCTACCATTCTTTAAAATCTTGAAGAAGCTAGGGCCCGTGGAGTGGACCCCGGAGCCAGGCGCTACGCTACAAGATTTGTAGACCTACCTTTCCTCTATTCCCACCTTAGTCGCTCCCAAACCACAAGAGCCGTTGCTGCTATACTTAGCGGCAACCAATCAAGTGGTTAGTGCAGCACTGGTGTTGCAGCGGGAAGTAGATGAGGCAGCAGCCGCAACCACCGTCCCCTCTAGAGAGGAAAGCAAACCCATCCCGGCAAGGTCGGATGCAGATCAAGACATGGAAGAGCAGGGCAACGGTGACAGTTCCAAGGTTGCGACAAGGAAGAAGGTGGTGTAGCGGCCAGTGTACTTCGTAGCTCCCTATTGCAGGGGGCTAGGTTGAGGTACTCTGGCGTGCTAAAGTTGATTTTTGGCCTCATCATGGCCTCAAGGAAACTGTGCCACTACTTCCAAGCCCACGAGATCACAGTTGTCACCTGCTTCCCCTTGCAACGCATACTCAGAAACCCCGAGGCCACTGGCAGAATAGTGGAATGGGCTTTGGAGTTATCTAGCTTTGGTTTGAAGTTTGAGAGCACGTCAACTATTCAGAGCAGAGCACTAGAAGAGTTCATTGCGGAATGGACGCCTACCCCTGACGAAGAAATGCTGGAGACAATTATCCCTGGCAAGGAAGCCCCCCAAGAATGGATCATGTACTTTGATGGTGCCTTCTCCCTACATGGTGCAGGAGCTGGCGTGCTTCTCGTTGCTCCCACTAGGGAGCACCTCAAGTACGTCGTTCAAATGCATTGCCCCCGGGAGAAGGCTACCAACAATATTGCAGAGTATGAAGGGCTCCTTGCCGGGCTCAGGATTGCAACAGAACTAGGAATCAACACGTTGATCATCCGTGGAGATTCGCAACTTGTGGTGAGGCAAGTTATCAAAGACCATTGATGGAGGCATACGTCGAGGAAGTGAGAAAGTTGGAGGAGCGCTTTGACGGATTGCAAACAGAGCACATGCCACGTGCGGAAAACATCATTGCTGATCATCTGTCAAAGTGCGCTGCGCAAAAACTCCCTGTTGAACCAGGGACTTTTGTTCTCCATCTGACTCAATCCTCGGTATCCCCGGCAACAATGGCCAGAAAGAGAAGGAAACTGGACTCTGGCAAGCCCCCCTGGCAGAGCTTCTCGAAGCCCTCGGCAGACAGGTTGGCGGGAGCAACTCCCCTTCGATCGATGAGCTGCAGCCTCCCGCCAAACTACCAATCTTCGTGGTTGACGCATGCGCTCTCGTGAACGAGGAGGTGCCGGTGATCCTCGTTGTCGAGCATCTGGCTTCAACTTGGGCACAACACATACTCCATTTCCTCCAAATAGGAGAACTTCTCGAAGAGCAAGAAGAAGCTGAAACAGTAGCCCGGAGGGCCAGTATGTATCAGTTCGTTGATGACACGCAATACAGAAGAAGGCCCAACGGTGTGAAATTGAAGTGCATTTGCCGGGAGGAAGGAAAGGAACTGCTGGCACAGATACACAAGGGTATGTGTGGCTCCCATATTGGATCGAGGGCCTTGGTTGGAAAAGCTTTCCGGCAAGGTTTCTACTAGCCCACGGCCCTCCAAGATGCAATTGAGCTAGTTACCAAGTGTGAGGCCTACCAGTTCCACTCCAAGAATATCCATCAGCCTGCTCAAGCTCTCCAAACGATCCCTTTGTCATGGCCATTTTCGGTCTGGGGGCACGACATCTGGGGCCCCTTCCCCCGTGCTACCGGGGGCTTTAAATTCTTGTACGTTGCAATCGACAAGTTTACAAAGTGGCTAGAGTGGCCTTTGACGGAAAAGGTTCAGCGGGGGGCTGGTCCCTATTTTGTACCTTTGTGCCCGGCAGGCCTAGCCCCGCGGCAACAAACTGAGGGCACCGGCAGGATAGCCTACCGGGGAAAACTTGTTTACTTTAATGTATAAAGGCATCTCACCTTTGCATGGATATGATACATGCACAAGTACCCGTCAACGCTTGTCTTTTCATTAATATGCTGATAAGCAAGTATAGATCTTATAGAACACAAACATGGATAAAGAAGATTACATAATTTAGACTAAAATTTGGCCAATGCCTACATATTTTAGACTGAAAAAAGATAAGTGCCCTGTAATCCCCTTTCTTGTCCCTCTCCTCCTAGGCACAGCGGTGGGAGGTGAAGAGGGCAAAAGGAGTGCCTGCGCAGAAGCCCATCCCGACAAGATCGGGAGTGGCGAGGCTGCAAAGAATGAGGACGGAGGGAGCAGCTCGGCAGTGCCCTGGTCACTTCCCCCAAGGCCAGCAAGAAGCCCCAGCTCAAGATCCGGCGAGGAGGGCCGCTAAAGCTCGGTCCGAAGACTGCTGGAGGAGGCGAACACACCAAGAGAGCGACCCCCTCCCCGGAAACCGTCCCGATGAGGCTGGTGATGATAGTGCTTGGGAGGGAGGGGAAGAGTGGAAAGACGAGGCAGCGGGCCGTCAATACGAGATGAATACGTTGGTGCCATTGTACTCTGACCTGACGACCTGCCACCCGCCTTCTCCATCTTCCCTCGTTTTTTCCTCACACCACTGCTCCAGGAAGATGCCAGACCTTCGGCCCGTCGCCTCCCCTGGAGAAACAGAAGATGAGGTAATGTCCAAGGCGCGCGAGGAGCACCACTCCCCACCTTGGCGGGGAGGAAGGCGCTGCTGTCTTCAACGATGACCCCGGCTCCGCTGGGGGGAGCAGTGTTGGGATTACCAAAGATCCCGAGCACCGCACCCCAGGCAGGCACTGGAAGCCCATGAGCTCCACCATCGTGATGACGGGCCTCGACGGCCTGTAACCAGGACAAGCGCTCCCCATCATACGAGCGACTCGTGTGGGGGCGATGGGCGTTTCACCACTCTAGGGAAGCGCAATGCCTCACTACAGGAATCAGGAACTTTCCCGTCAGCCAGGGTAGACGGCAAAGGCATGCCTGGCAGATGTCAAAGGCCTTTGCCGTCCGCCATCCGACGGCAACAGGTCCGGCTGAACGAGCTACGGCAAAGGCTTCTTTGCCGTCTGTTGGCGGACGACAAAGATGAAATAGTATTTGCCGTCCGCCAGTAGACGGCAAAGGACCTGAACGGCAAACGTGTCAGCTACAGGCCTTTAGTGGGTTAACAGCAATATTTTCCGTCTGCTGGCAGACGGCAAAGACCTTTGCATATTTGCCGTCTGCCAGCGGACGGCATAGCGGTCCACATGGCAGCACCTGGGGGGCTGGCCTATTTGATTTCTTTGCCGTCTGCTGGCTGACGACAAAGATGCAATGGTCTATACCGTCTGCCAGCGGACGGCAAAGCATCCAAATAGCCAGCCTATTGCCCCAGGTTGCATAGGTAGCTGACACGTGGCAGCTTGCCGTCTGCTGGCTGACGGCAAAGCTCTTTGCCGTCTGCCAGCGGATGGCAAAGAGCTTGTATAGCCCCTGTTTTTTCTGTTTTTCTTAAATTCATTCAATTTATACCTAAGCTGGGATCATAGAATAGATAGCAATTTTATTGCTAAGCTAGGTAAAAATGCTAAGTGTAGGTCATTTTAGAGCTAAGCTAGGTAAATAGGTCATTTTGGAGCTTAGTAAGGTTATTATGTCATTTTCGAGAAAAATAAGCTAAGTCTATATCATTTTGGAGGTAACAAAGATTATCATGCCATTTTTGACCTAAGTATGCTAAGTATGTCATAAATGAACTGAAAAAGCGAAGTATAGCTCATTTTTTACCTAACCTAGGTAATTATGCCATTTTGGAGGAAAATAAGCTAAGTATCCATTTGTAAAGCAAAACAAAAGAGAAAACTTACCCTCATCACAGCAAATGTGGTGAAGATCGCAACTAAGGTAACAATTGATCCAACGACATAATGATACCAAGCCTCATTATCAATGGCATATTTTGTAATCTTCTTAAGCTTCAGGCGCATTGCATCCATCTTCAAGCGCATTGCATTCATCTTCGTCTTGTGATCATCGACGACATCAGCAACATACAACTCCAATGTCATCTTCTCTTCTTCAATTCTTTTAATTTTTTCCTTCAAATACTCATTTTCTTTTTCAACTAAATTTAACTTCTCCACAAGAGGGTCGGTTTCAAATTTCGGTTCACATACCTCCTAGATTAAATGATCTCTATGTCAACTTGATGGCCATAATTGTCATAAATGCGAAATGCAGCAAACAGTTATGAAAGAGAATATACCACATCCGAATCATAAAGCAGGCGAGGGCCAACGGGGACGGACATCAAGACCATGGCACTATGTATAAGAAACAATCATGCAAAGTAATAAAATTATACATACCAACTATATAAATCATACAATCATACAAGTAACTATATAAATCAAGTAGAACATAAAAAATTGAATACCTAATAATAATCTGGATCATCGGGTTCAATAAATGATCCGGGATCAATAAATGCATCATCACCATCACTATCGGTAATGACGTGCTCATCATCATCATTAATAGATGCATCATCATGTGGAAGTCCACCTTTACATAATCGGTCAAGCATTCACAGGTCATCCATAGCACTAACCTCTTCTAGTTCAGGCTCTTCTTGTTCCAGCTCAGGGGTGAAGTCCGGTTCACAGTCGATGTCTACTTCAATGTTCTACGGTGAAGTAGAGCGGTTCTTGAAACATTTTTTTGAAAGACATGTTTCTTGGAAGAATTCTCCTTCATATGTGTCTGGGTTAATGTGAGGTTCATAATCCTCTTCATTGGGGGGAGGTGGTCTAACACGTGGCGACACTTCATAAACGACATCCCAACCATTGAGATTTGGATCACTTTGTCAGGCTCACGGTAGATAGAAAACTTGGATTGAATGTTGAACCATAATATAGACATCGGGAACATCCAAATGGGTGCTTTGTTTGATTTGCACTAGCCCTAAGTGTTCATGAGTCCTTCTAGTCTCCTTCGGCTGGAACCAATAACATTTGAAGACTACGATGTTTGGTGGGTTTGCACCATAGAATTGAAGTTCATAAATTGCTTCAACTCTTCCATAATACTCGATATCTCCTTCGCCGATAGCAGAGACACAACAATTTGTAGACTTTCGGTCGGCCATAGATAGCTCTTTGCCATAGGTACGAAAGCGATACCCGTTGATGTTGTATTTGTCAAATGAAGGGACCTTAAAGTCAAAACCATTAGCGACTTGTCTGAATTTGGCGTCCATTAACTCCGAATTAGCCTACAAGTTTAATATGAAAGGGATTGTTGCATTAGCCACAAATTAGATGAAGAAACGAAATGGTCTAATGGAAATTACCATTTGTTTGAACCAAGAGATGAAACCGGGATAGCCGCCTCCATGCTTTGCCAGAAGCTCGAACTCTTCGACAGAATCCTTTTGGATCACCGCTCCATACGAGAATTTGGTGACGTATCAACTGTATCAAAATTATCCAGGAATAAGAGCATTTCAAAGGAATTAGAAGTTGCGAAACAATGTACCGAGAACTTACTCGATGTACGGCCGCACTTCTGTTAGGTTGGTGAAGATATACAAAAAAATGATCCGCCATTCTTCAAAATCCAACATTAAGGAATTAGAAGCACCGTCTGGTGTGAGATCCCCTTTGAATATGTTGAGGTTGGATCCACCCTTTCTAGGGTCGTCAGCATTTTACCGAGGCTTCGGATTATGCAAATGACGATTTTTGGCTTCTTAGTGTGCTGTCATGAAGTTTGCCGCCTCCTCAGTAATGAATGCCTTAGCCATTGATGCTTCAATTCTACGTTTATTTTTACATTTTGCTCGTAGCGTCTTCTGCATCCTCTCAGTGGCGTAGCACCAAAGATTTTGTACAGCCCCCCCCCCCAATCTTGCCTTGGTTGGGAGATGCAAAATCAAGTGCTGCATTGGATTAAAGAAGCCTGGCAGAAAGATCTTCTCTAACTTGCAGATCAACTCCGGTGCCAACTCTTGCATTTCTTCTAGCAGGCCAGGCGATAGTTCTTTCGCACATAGAACACGGAAGAAATAGCTCAGCTCTGCCAGTACTAGCCATTCATCCTCAGGGACGAAGCCATGCAACATCACCGGCATTACCCGCTCAATCCATATGTGCCAATCATGACTCTTGAGACCAAATATCTTCAATTTATCAAGACTCGCTCCCCTCTTTAGATTCGCTGCATACCCAACAGGGAACATCAACTGCTGTTGCACCCACAAGATAATTTCCCTCATAGCTGGCCTTCCAAGATTGAACCATGCCTTTGGCTTCATCCAGTTCGGCTTTCCTTTCGGTTCTTTCATGTTTTGTAATGGCCCATCACATAGCGCCTCCAGATTGACTCTAGCCTTAGTATTATCCTTTGACTTCCCATCTATGCCGAACAATGTACCAATAAGTGCCTCGGCGATATTCTTCTCAGTGTGCATCACGTTGATGTTGTGTGGGCAAAGGAGTTCTTTGAAGTAAGGCAGATCCCACAAGCATGTCTTGTCAGTCCAGGCATGTTTCGAATTATACCCCTTGAAATACCCTGGACGCTCCGGATCTGGCTCGAGAGCGTTTAACTGATCCAGGGTCTCTTGGCCTGTCAACGCAGGTGGTGCAGAGTTTTTGGCAACTCTACCTCTGATGAAGTTCTTCTTGTCTTTCCTGAACTTATGGCGAGGATCCAGGAACTGTCTATGCATGTCGAAGCAAGAAAACTTGCGACCGGCCTGAAGCCAACGAAACTCAAGAGCTACCTTGCATGTGGGGCACGGGAACGTTCCATGCACACACTAGCCAACGAATAGCGCATACGCCGGCAAGTCATGCGTCGAGTAGATGTACCAGAAACGCATTATGAAGTTCCATTTGCTAAAGGCGTCGTATGTCTTGAACCCATTATCCCAGGCTTCTTGCAATTCATCCTTCAGCGACTGCATGTACACATTCATATTCTTCCCCGGATAGTTGGGCCTTGGAATTGTCAACGTCAGGAAAATGTTCTTTCTTTGCATAATCTGTCCGGGGGGAGATTGAGTGGAAATTCAAATACGGGCCAACAACTGTATTGGGCTGCCGTCAGACCAAACACACTGAACCCATCCGTGCTAATGCCGACTCGAGGATGCCTCGGATCTGCCGCTTTGTCATCATGTAATGCATCGAAGCTCTTCCATGCTTCACCGTCCATGTGTGCACCATCTTCAGCTTCCCATCTACATCTAGTTGGGTTCTTTTGCCCGTTTTGTGCCATGTCATCTGTCTCACCGTCTCATCGACCATGAAAAGACATTGAAGTCTTGGTACGATTGGCATATACTGAAGAACATTTACGGGGATTTTGTTCCGCGTCTTCTCACCCATACCGTTGTCTACCACAACATACCTGGATGACTTGCAAATGGGACAATAGTTCAAGTCCGCATACTAAAGCCTAAATAAGGCACATCCTTTCTCACAGGCATGTATCTTCTCATAGGGCATCTTAAGAGCGCGGAGGATTTTGTCTGACTGGTACAGGTTTGTAGGTAGTACATGGCCTTTGGGTAGAAAACGTCCAAATACTGTCATCATTGTGTTGTAGCATTCTCTGCCCAAATTGAATTGAGCCTTTAGATCCATTGTTTGTGAGATGGCATCCAGCTGACAAAGCTCAGTGTGCTCGTGGAGAGGACGTTTTGAAGACTCCAACATTTCATTGAAGGCCTTTGTAGATTCCTCCATCTCATCGTCCGAGTCCCGAGCATCATCAAAGTCTTGCACCATGTCTTGCATCCCGATACCATGCTCGTCGGTGCGACGACGAAGCACCTCAGCTCTGGCACGTTGGGCAGACTCGCCATGAAATGTCCACACTGTATAATCTGGCATGAAACCTCACTTCTGCAGGTGTTTGCCCATTTCATCCTCTGTCCTCTTGTGCCAATTGTTGCACCCAGCACAGGGGCACCATGTTGTCCTCTGGCCATTTGCAAATGCGGCTCTCAGAAACCCCTTGGTTTTTGTTAACCATTCAATGGTCATGTCTTTCTGACTAGTGTGACCGGTGTACATCCACGCACAATCAGTCATCTTGCCTAGCTACTGGACACATAAGAATATATTCATCAATTAATGGAGTTTGTCACTTTTATTACGTCCATGGAACCTAGACGCTAATAGGTAAAGATAGGTCCTAATCCCACCCGAGTATGTGTAGATTGGGTTCGTTTTCCCATGCTCTGCTCCGGATCCGACGCAAAATTTTAGCAGCACCTCCCCGCTGTTCTCATGATACACGTCTCGGCAATAAGCAGAAAGGATGTGTACCCGGAGAACAACAGGGAGGCACTGACGAAATTCTGCATCGGATCTGGAGCAGAGCATATGGGAAAACGAACCCAATCTACACATATACTCGTGATGTCCATGGATAACGTTGGACAATTCAAAAGAATCACGTTTATAAATAGGCAAATGCATGGATATTTATAGATGTAACCCTTTCGAACGGGAGACGCATAGTGGTCACGCATAGTGATGATTGAAGACACCTATAGCTAGCAAGTTTCATCGTCACGAAGACCGGAATAGAGAAAATGAAGGGGGGAGGAGGAGGTGTCATTTGTGCTCACCCACGAACGCAGGGGCAGAGCTCGTCGAACACTAGACCCTCGCAACGACGAAAAAACTGCACATTTAAATCAAAAGATGAGTAACATAGAAATTTTGTTTTTTCCGTCGACCTAACTAAATATTTACAACTGGACGAGCGGGTTAGGGGGTTCCTTGGCGTCGATGGAACCCTAAATAGCAAGTGTCATCGGTGAGAGATACATGTGGCGCTCGGCATTGAACACTAGATCCACATCTCACAAGTGAAGCCGGCGCCCGGCGTCCCGCAACAATAGTTCTGGTGGCCGATGATGGTCGAGCACCTTGGCGAATTTGTGTGGCAGCCTTTGCGATGAGGATTAAAGCCAACTTTTGAAATTTCAAACAACCAAACCAACTTGAGTCAGTTTGGGTGTTTCAAGTTTCAACACTTGCCTTTTAATCGTCATCGCAGAGGCTGCCAGACAAATTCTCAATGGTGTTCGACCGCTGTCGATGCCGAGAACTATTGCTGTGGGACGTCGGACGCCGGCGTCAGTTCTGGGATGTGGATGTAGTGTTCGACACCGACGGCTACATGTATCTCTCACCGGCGATACTTGCTATTTAGGGTTCCATCGACAACGAGGAACCCCCTAACCCGCTCAACCCCAGGCGCTCCCTTTTCCTACTTCTTTTTTTCATCTTCTACTTCTACTTCTTTTTTCCATCTTCTTCTTCTTCTACTTATTGTTCTTTTTTTTCTTCTTCTTCTTCCTCTTCTTCATTTTCTTCCTCTTCTTCTTTTACTTCTTTTTTTTCATCTTTCTTGTTTATTCTTAAAAAACAGAAAAAAAAACATAAACTAAACTATAAACTAAATGTAACCTAAAATAAACTAAATGAACCTAAACTAACCTAAACTAACCTAACCTAACCTAAACTAAACAAACATGCATGAACTAAATCTAAAGAAAAGAGAAAAAATCTCACCACGACGAGGGGCGGAGCGGCGGGGCGAACGACCCAGCGTGCACGTTTTCGATCGCTACATCTTCTACGACCTCGGACTGGTCTCACTCCCCGAGCGTCGACGCGAGCGTTTGTCATCGTCGACCCTAAGCTAGAGCCTGGGCCCTGACCCCAGTCTCTCCCCATCAACATGACAAAGGAGAAGGCAAGGGACGGAAAAGGAGAGGTGCGTGGATGAGCACTTCTACTCCTCCCCGCTCCGTTTTATAGGCAGATAGGGGCTGGCTCTTCACCCCCACCGAGAGGGGTTCTTTCTGGTCCAACCCGTCCAAACCACCACCGATAGCCGGCTCCGATCGCTGTCTCCTCCCACCAATCAGAGGAGATCGGGCCCCTGCCATGGCACCCTCTCCGCACCACGCGCCTCCGTTACCTACCCCACTCAATGCATGCAGCATACGTGGCAAGGGATAGGGATGTGGTGGGAAGAGTGAATTGGCAGTTACTCCCTCGTGCGTTAAAGTCATTCATGGGCCATTACAGACATGGCCCCACTACAATTGGCGTTATGCGACACATGAGAAAACTGGAAGCTGGCCCGAGCACAAGTTAATGAAGAAGCAAAGAAGATCTCAAAGGACAAGCTACTGCAACCTCCTCGCCTGTGTACTAGATAGGGCCTACCCCGACGACACCCGATAGTGTGTTTAGGCTAGGCCCGGGGGCTCCTGTCGATGCAACAAACCCCAGGTGTATTGCCCAGACTATACACAGGCTTAAGAGCAAGGTTGTAGCATCCAAGACCATACCAAGCAGAACAGATAAGCTCTTTGATAAATCAAATGGCGGATCAAGAAGACCAAGACCAACCAAAGGAGCAAGATATCACTAAGGAAAAACCTACCTTGTCGGGCAGGCGAGCCTGGCGGGATCGAGGTTATCCCAAGGACAAATCTCAAGACTGCCCAGGCAAGTTTGCCGGGGACGCTGAGGGTGGATTACCCCACCAAGGCTCCACCGCTCCACCTCACAGCAACGCAAGTCACCGATCAGTGCGGTGTCGAGCCCCCAAGTGACTAAGTGGCCGTCGTTTGGCACATGGCAGCCATTTCCGAAGGAAATCACCTCCAAATGACACCCGTCCAGGGACGTGTCACGCGGGCAGGCGAGAAGGTGGCCGAACGGCACGGCAAGGCTTGTCGGGATCCGGTACGATGTGACACTAAGCGGTGCATTTAATGCACCTTGTCCTGTCTACAGAGTTAGGTATGATAGCATTGTTTGCTATCTAATCAATACGCAATGACTGATTTGCAATTGTTGTGACCCCTTGATCTACAAAAGAAGGGTCGTGGCAACCTTAGAAAGGATTCAGACCCTTGTATGCTCATACGCGCGTAGCTGCTCTCGCCCCGAGGCGATGTTGCCAGGCTAGAGCGCCGCGTCTCCACCACCGCCCTCTCATCAATCCACCAAAACAGGAGTAGGGTTTTACGCCTCACGGTGGGCCGAACTTGGGTGAAAACTGCCCGTGTGATCGCTGTCGTGCTGCTTTGCGCCCTCCGCTCATTGTGCAATGTGCCCTTCCCCCCAGCTGAACCACAAGGGGCTGATGGCCCCATAGGTGTCCGTGTTTTCCCACGACATTGTTGAGGCCAGCATCAATATTAACTCAATCGAACCATGGTGAATCTTTATCAAAGCATGCGACAACACCATGAGCACATATTGTCTTTACCGAATAATCTAGAATGTTTACAAATGAAAAATACCAAAAGAATAATGAATTTGGCTAAAATTCATGCCATGCTAGGATCCCTCACATATTAGTAAAGAGTGGTATTAAACATTTCCTCAAGCATGATTTGTTTATCAAATCATACATAAATAATAAAGAAACTGCAAAGGTGCTCTACTCGTCTTTGAGTAATATCCATAGAGATGGACTAGACCGTTGAATCTGAATAAAAGGTATCTAATCTCTTTAGCCGAAAAGATTCATTCTCATCGTAGCAGTAAGAAACAAATAAACGAGTCTATACAAAGCCACTGAATTAAAATCAACAATTAGGAGTTGTTTAAATATATGTACTTTTCTATGTACAAAATTGGGCCAAAAACACTACAAATGGAAGCAATAGTTAATCTCACCTTCTAACACATTAAAACAGCTCATCTGTTTCATGCCAGGACTACATTTGTAAGGAGACTAGTGATTTTATCGAAAAAGTTGTCCCTAGAAGATCCTGTGATAATATGACTGTTTGATTGTCTTTTCCCTTGTTTCCAAAAAATCCAGAAACTAGGAAGTGGGAGCAGTAGATAGAGCTGCTAGAACATAGGCTAGAGCTTCATTCACTGCAAAGTGAAGTTCAGCTCTAGTCTTGTCAGAAAAATGTTTAACCCGACATACAAATTTGTATAGAGAAACTGCAAGCCACTGATGAATAAATATTCAACCAATCATAAAAAGGCAACCTTCCTGAGTGGCATAAGTACAACGTTGGACCACTTCCCAATAGAAATCCTAGTTGAATGAAAATGTGGAATGAAGAGAAGCATCAGAGGTGTACCGGTTACACTATAAATAACAAACACACCTTATAAACCAAATATGTGATAGATAACATTTTGACTGCCACCAACACAAAATGGAGTGACAACATACAGTGTTATACAAGCCATAGTACGAAAGGCCCAATCTGTCACTAACAGGTTTGCTTCAGATAAATCCTGATGGAATATGTTAATAGAAAGTAGAGCTTTGTTTTTGCACGTGCAGCAATAGCAGAAAGAAATAACCTCATTGTTCAATGTTTAGTATTCCCTCCGTCCCATTAAATTAGTGTAGTGTCAAAAAACGTCTTACATTATGAGACGAAGGGAGTAGTTGAGGCCCAAGATGCAAACTCATGCAGTAGCATAATATTCATCTCCAGGACATCCAAAAGAATTTGTATTTGCATACCAATTACACAATGCCAGTAAATTCTTGTTCCAATTGAAACGTAGAAAAGTTTTTAATGTGCACTTCATATTGTTTCTCATGTTCCACAACCTATGAATGACCACCAGCACAGCGAGCTGCAGGAGGTTCCGCCTAGCGGAGGAGGTACAATCGAGCTTCTTCGCATCCGGTTACTGTGCTGCCACGTTCGTGACCACCTGCACAACGAGCTGCAGGAGGAAGAGCCGGTAGTAGAGGTGCTGCCGCTGCATATAGATTGCGTTGGTGCAGACCACATGCTCTCTTAAGATGAAGACTTACTCTATTCCTATATAACATTGTTTGCTTATTGTTCTTTCCCTGACATTTTTCCCTGTTCTTAATGCAAAGACAGTAACAAAAGGGTTAATTCCACATTTCTTTCCCTCACATTTTCCCTGAACCTCTATCTTTTCAATGCAAAGAAACACAAAGGTTTCAAAATTACATCTTCCTTACACCACGAAGATTAGTTTAAATTGCAAAATTGATTATAGAATTGGACAATGGGGTACCTTGGATGGAGCACGCGCAGACGATGTTTCAGCATACTCGGCGGAACAGCGAGATTGAAAGCTTCGAGCGCGGATGCAAATGATGTCTGACGACGTACATGAGGAGTTTGTTGTAGTCGATTCCTTGTCCCGCACCTACAAAAAAAACAAAGATGTGCACTAAAACTCGTGTTGAGTTGCAGAATTATACAGATTACATGTTTAAGAGTCACATACATCCTATATGACGTTCATACAATACAGGTTAAGTTGTACCTTTGCTAACACGATGTGCAAGCCATTGTTCTGGTTTCTGAACATAAGTAGCGAGTTACTCAAGTATCATCCCACCAAATCCTCTTAGGGTGCTTATTATGGCTTCAGAGATGTGGAGAAAACTGATTGGGATTTTCACTTGGAGATGCCTCTCATAAACCTGCTCACGCAACCAAACGCTAAATGTGTGGTTCCAGCATGACACCTTCCCTGCTAGCGAGGTTGCTCCCGCTAGCAAGCTCGCATTCATCATGTTTAGGTTGTGCTAATTATGCATGGGCTTCACAGTGGAGGCAACAATAGCAAGGTCGATGAAGAGCAAGAACGCCCATGGCGAGTTCACTCCTGCTGCACCTCCTTGACGGGGCCTCAGGGATCGAGCCACTGCAGGCACATGCTCACAGCTAGGAGGCGAGGAGGATTGAGGCTAGGAGCACGGGAGGCCATGCTGGTGTGAGCGATGCCTTGCGCTGTTAGGCTAGAGACTGAGGCAGCAACAATTAGTAACTAGTGTACGACACTCCACTTTAATTTGGCGAACCTAGGGATACATACAAATAAGTTGTCCCCGAGCGCGTGCTCGTTACCAGCCGCATGCCCAGCAACTCAGCATCCTCCGCTGGGTCACCACCTATGTTGGCTCCATGAGGTTGATGATGGAAATGCAAGAAGGTGAGTGATAACCCACAAGTAAAGGGGATCACAACAGTTTTAGAGGGTAGAGTATTCAACCCAAATTTATAGATTCGACACAAGGGGAGCCAAAGAATATTTGTAACTATTAGCAGTTGAGTTGTCAATTTAACCACACCTAGAGATTAAATATCTGCAGCAAAGTGATCAATAGCACAGTAGTATGATAGTTTGATAGTAGTAGTAGTAACAATAGCAGTGGTAACGGTAACAACACTAACAGTTTTGTAGGAGTTGTAATAGTGGCAATAGCAATAGTAACTTAGCAAGAATTATATGTGAAACGCTCGTAGGCATTGGATCGGCGATTTCGTTGGATAATATTCATCATATAACATTCATAACCTAGGGCAATACAAAACTAGCTCTAGTTCATAAATATAATGTAGGCATGTATTTCGTAAATAGTCATACATGCTTATGGAAAAGAACTTGCATGACATCTTTAGTCCTACCGACTCGTGGCAGCGGGGTACATAAGGAAACTAAAGGATATTAAGGCCTCCTTTTAATAGAGAACCAGAACAAAGCATTAACACATAGTGAATACATGAACTCCTGAAACTACGAACATCACCGGAAACTATCCCAATTATTTTCACCTTGGGGTTTACGGATCATAACACGTAATAGGTGCCTATAACTTGCAAGATCGGATCACGAAGATAGATATAATGGTGAAAATATAAACGGTTCAGATATGAAATCATGGCACTCGGGCCCTAGTGACAAGTATTGAGCATAGCAAAGTCATAGCAACTTCAATCTCAGAACATAGGATACTAGGGATCAAGCCCTATCAAAACTAACTCGATTACATGATGAATCTCATCCAACTCCTCACTAACCAGCGAGCCTGCGAAGGAATTACTCACTCCCGGCGGTGACCATCATGAAATTGGTGACAGAGGATGGTTGATGATGACGAAGACCGAGGATCCCCCTCTCCGGAGCACCGAACGGGCTCCAGATCTGGCCTCCGAATGAAGAACAGGAGGTGGTGGCAGCTCCGTATCGTAAAACGTGATGAAACTGCCTCTCCTATTTTTCTGGAAAAATAGAAGTTTATAGCGTCGGGATTAGGGTTAGCGGAGCCTCGTGGGCTCCACTACCCACCAGGGCGAGCCAAAGGAGGGTAGCGCGCCCTAGTGCCTTGTGGGGAGCTGCCCCCATCCAGTGGGTCTTGGTTCCAGTAATATTTATTTATTCCAAAAAAATTCTTGAAAAAGTTTCATCCAATTCCGAGAACTTTTATTTCTTCACAAAAACAACACCATGGTGGTTCTGCTGAAAACATCGCTAGTCCAGGTTAGTTTCATTCAAATCATGCAAATTAGAGTCCAAAACAAGAGCAAAAGCATTAGGAAAAGTAGATACGATGTAGACATATCAACTCCCCCAATCCTAACCCATTGCTTGTTAAAGAAAAACTTTTACAAACTCATTTGTTATTATTTCCACATATATGCTTAAATAGCACCCAGGTTTTCAGCAAAGATCATGACTAACCATGCCAACAATAACCATAGAAATTATATTAACTCAAATCAATGGCATAATCAACTAGCGAGCAATAATAAGATATCTCAAATGCAAACACTTTGTCAAAACAATCATGATATAATATGGCAATAATGGTATCTCGTAGCCCTTTACAAAGACAGCAAAACATAAATGCAGAGCACCCACAAAGTTCAAGCAACGACTAAACATTGTAATTCATGGTAGAAGAGATCCAGTCATGATGCACTCAACATTAACTATACACAATGCATGAGGATGACAATAGTGCTCTCAGGACTGCCGCTTGTTTGAGAGGGTGATGACTCAACATAAAATTAATATAACACGAAAGTAAATAGATAGGCCCTTCGTAGAGGGAAGTAGGGATTTGTAGCTGTGCCAGAGCTCGAAGCGTAAATCAGAGATAAACATAATTTGGGAGGTATACCCTTCCTGTCAACGTTACGACCAAGAGTTCTCAATATCTTCCATGCTAAACACATTAGCAGCGGTTCCCAAGCGGTAAAAGTAAAGTTTACTCCCCTCCACCATCAAACACAAGCCATGGCTAGTCAAATCCTCGGGTGCCTTCCATACCAACAACAGTCCGGGGGAGTTTTAATTATTTGCAATTTTTTATTTCGGGATTGGGCATCTCTATTACCAACCCCTCTCGTGCAAGGACGAGTGAATAAACACTATCATGAGAATAACCCGCTTAGCATGGAAGATACCGACCACCCCCTGTCGCTCCATGAGCCATCCAGGCACACAAAACAGATGTTCATTTGAATCTTTAGAGGTGTCACATGCAAATTTACTTGGAACGGCAGGGTAATACCGCATATAGGTAGGTATAGTGGACTCATCTAGAATAATTTTGGTTTAAGGATTTTCATGCACAAGCAGTATTCTCGCTTAGTACAGGCGAAGTCTTGCAAATAGGTTGAGAAGCTACCAGCTAGAGAGCGAAAACGGTCATGAACATGCATTATGAACAATCAACAATGAATACGAGCATGAGTAGGATATAAACACCATAAGCATATATATCGTGGAGGCTATGTTGGTTTTGATTCAACTACATGTGTGAACATATGCCAAGTCAAGCCACTTGAAACATTGAGAGGAGGATACCATATCATCATACTACATCACAATCATTTTAATGAATGTTGACATCTAAGATAAATCATTATCCACTCCTAGCTACTTAAGCATGGCATGATCAACTATAATCTCTAATTGTCATTGCGAACATGTTTAATCATAATGTGTTGAATCATGGATACTGAGTTAAACATATTTACAATAACAAAAACAAGTTGAGTTCATACCCACTTTTCTCTGCCACAGTCACTTCATCAAATATCATCATTATTGCCTTTCACTTGCATGACCAAATGATATGAAAATAATAATAGTGCAAGAGTGCTGTGGACTAAGCTGGAATCTGTAAACATTTTATTCATAGGAGAAGACAAAATAATATGGGCTCTTTGTTAGATCAACAATAATGCATACGAGAGCCACTCAACATTTTCAATGTGGTCTTCTCCTTAGTACGATTCAACAAAACAAAACAAAAGAATTTCAGAGAAACACACTGAAATATTTTGAGTTTTTAGTTTTTCTTGAAAAGGAAATAAAAGAAAGAAAAACAAAGAACAAGAAAAACTATTTACACTGGAAAGCTCCCAACAAGCAAAAGAAGAAATGGGAAATAATTTTGGGTTTGATTCTAATACTACAACTAAACTAAACTAGAAAGAAAAACCAAAAATAAGCAACACACAAGATGAAGAGAAAAAATAAATCTAGCATGGATAATACAATGAAAAAGTATTAACACCGACAAATGGAGTGAAATGTGTGAACATGAATGTAATGTCGGTGGAAATACGTACTTCCCCAAGCTTAGGTTTTTGGCCTAGCTTGGTAATCACCATCTGCGGCCTGGATAATAGTCAGAGTGATAACTCATGGAGGCTGGTGAAGCGGCCTCGTCAGCCCGTCGAGCAGCCTCGACCGCCGTGTTGTAATCACGCGCCTTGCTCTCGTAAATATAATATCTTCTTTTATTCTTGTAATCAAAGAGAGCAGGTGCAGGCAAAATAACAGGTATAATGTGTTTTTTTATTGAACATCAAATTATAATTATAGTTAGTGGTTGTAGCCTTAATGAACTTGATGAGGACATCAATACCATTGTTACACCCACATCCCCTACTGCTATACATACTGGAGCAATCACTAGAGCTCGCACACGCCAATTGAATTACCAGGTACTTCCGTTTCTTGGTAACAATTCTAATGTTCATGAGAATATGATGCTGCCTAAATTGGATACATTTGTGTCGATTACTAATGAAGGGCCTAGGATGGACAAGAGGGAATAACACTGAAGTAGAAACAAGCATGGAGATGAAGGCGTGCGCGAAGGGAACCAGAACGACGTTTCTAGTGCAGATTTCAGTACTTTGAAGCCTCCTTGATGACATACAAGGACATGGACGAAATATACAAGATACCCTTTCATACATTTCGTCCATAGCTTATAATAGGTGCTGCGCCACTTTATTTTTGTGCCAGGCCCATGTAATTTCGAAATACTTGAGTACAGGTTGTTTTTAGAGTCCGTATGTGTGGGGAAGCAAGAGTTAGGGTTGGTTTCGGATCCCTCCTGCAAGGGGTCACGAAATTCCCCTCTCTTCCTCCATATATATAGCCCTTAGGGCGTCCTTTAGACTTTGGGTTTGATTTAGATTAAAGTTCACCATAGCTGCAACTTCCCGTACTTCGTTTGTGTTCAACGACCAGACCAAGACGTAACAGAACCCCATCGTGAGCAATAAAGCTTTTCTCTTGTATTCACAATATCTAGATTGCAGTCCCAGTTTATTACTTGTTCTTTGTTTGCTTGCAGGAAATAGACCCTCGTGGTCAGATTGATCATGCTCTAGCATGGTCAATAACCTCTCGGAGTTGGTTTAGTGATTGCTAAGGCGCGACTTGCTCGCATGTTCGTAGTCAGATTGTCAAAGTCTACTCCTGCGAAAATGATAATCACCATCTCATTGAAAGACAGGACACCTTTGCCTCTATCAACTGGTATCACATATCCAGGTTACTCGGTGAGATTTTCCAGTTTTGTTAGTTTAGATCGAGTCTGTTCTTCATACCTACAGTCCACGAAAAAGCCAAAAAAATAGGGTTAGTTCATCATATCCGAACCAATCTGAGCTTTTGCATAATCTTTTTAGGGTTTTGCTTGGTTGAATTGGAGGTTGCATCATTGTATCGAGTTGCTGGTCTTAGCGTCTAGTACTTAAGAGTTTTTGAGTTCTGTCATAGTTTGTCATGCCGTCGCCGCACCATCTTCATTGCGGTTGCCATATACCACCACCCCATATCCGCCACTAATCCGTGTTCCTATACACCACCACATATCTGGGCTACAGATTGCAACAGAACTAGGAATCGAGAAGTTGATCATCCGTAGAGATTCTCAACTTGTGGTGAGGCAAGTAAACAAGGATTATCAAAGCCCATTGATGGAGGCATACGTCGAGGAAGTGAGAAAGTTGGAGGAGTGCTTTGACGGATTGCAAACAAAGCACATGCCATGTGCGGAAAACAGCATTGCTGATCGTCTGTTAAAGTGCGCTGCACAAAAACTCCATATTGAAATTGGGACTTTTGTTCTCCATCTGACTCAACCCTCCGTATCCCCGGCAACAATGGCCAGAAAGAGAAGGAAACTGGACTCCGGCAATTCCCCCCGGCAGAGCTTCCTGAAGCCCCCGGTAGAGAGCTTGGCAGGTACAACTCCCCTTCGATCGGTGAGATGCACCCTCCCACCAAACTACCAATCTTTGCAGTTGAGGCATGCGCTCCCGTGAACGAGGAGGTGCCGCTGATCCTCATTGTCGAGCCTCTGGCTCCAACTTGGGCACGATACATAGTCCATTTCCTCCAAACAGGAGAACTTCCCGAAGAGCAAGAAGAAGCTGAAAGAGTAGCCCGGAGGGCCAGTATTTATCAGTTCGTTGATGACACGCTATACAGAAGAAGGCCCAACAATGTGAAATTGAAGTGCATTGCTAGGAAGAAGGAAAGGAACTGTTGGCAGAGATACACAAGGGTATGTGTGTCTCCCATATTGGATCGAGGGCCTTGGTTGGAAAAGCTTTTGACAAGGTGTCTACTGGCCGACGGCCCTCCATGGTGCAATTGAGCTAGTCACCAAGTGTGAAGCCTGCCAGTTCCACTCCAAGAATATCCATCAGCCAGCTCAAGCTATCCAAACGATCCCTTTGTCATGGCCATTTTCGGTCTGGGGGCACGACATCTAGGGCCCCTTCCCCCGTGCTACTAGGGGCTTTGAATTATTGTACGTTGCTATCGACAAGTTTACAAAGTGGCTGGAAGTGGAGCTCGTGAGGAAGGTGACCGCACAGTCAGCTATCAAGTTCTTGAAAGGATTGGTGTGCCATTTCGGAGTACCCCCAGGATCATCACTGACAATGGCACCCAGTTCACAAGCTGCGCCTTCATGCAATATGTTCATGCCCTCAGAAGCAAGATCTCATTTGCCTCTATTGCCCATCCTAGAAGCAACGGACAAGTTGAGAGGGTAAACGCTGAAGTGTTGCAAGGACTCAAGACAAGAACATTTGATAGGCTGCAAAACTGTGGCACGCAATGGATTGACAAGCTGCCGGTGGTTCTTTGGTCCCTCCGTATGACACCAAATCGAGCTACCGGCCAGACTCCCTTCTCCCTGGTCTATGGGGCAGAAGCAGTTATCCCCACGAAAATCGTATACGGATTACCTCGAGTACTTGCCTACGATGAAGTAGCGCAAGAACAGCACCAACGTGACGACGCTGTGCTACTTGAGGAGAACCGTCTCCGGGCTGCTACGCGTGCTACACGCTACCAGCAAGCCCTGCGTCGCTATCACAGCCGCGGGGTTCATACCCGGAGTTTTGAGGAAGGCGACCTTGTCCTTAGGTGTGTTCAGTCCGCCAAGGGTACAAACAAGTTGACGCCAAAGTGGGAAGGCCCTTTTCGGGTGGTACGAGTCACCAGATCCGGCGCAATCCGTCTGGAGACCGGAGATGGCATTCAGTTGCAAAACTCATGGAACATTGAGCATCTCCGTAAGTTCTACCTGTAAGGCGCGGGTTTCGGGCCCTGCCCGATAGCCACCCTTTTGTACAAGCCTTGCCGATGTTGCATGTAACCCTTTGTACAAAGCCAGGCATAGACCCTGAGCAACAGATAAATAAATGAAGCGCTGGGGCCCCAAAGAAATTGCATGCATGCATAAGCATATCATGAGCATATCATGATCATGTAGATAAGATCACATGTAGCTCTGTTTTCGTCTGCACTAAACTGTAGGTTTCTTACCGTGGACTTGGTCCCGAAGAGAAGAAACGAAGACAAGCCTATGTAGCGATCCCCGGCAAGCCAAACAGATAAGTTCCTTCTTATCCATACTTGTTCTGTAAAGTGAAACTTGTGCATATGAAAACCTCGCCACCTTCGAAACATAGGTGTTCCCTCCCTTTGACTCGAATGCTGCTTCGGTCAGGGTGGTCGTAGTGGCCTTTGACGGAAAAGGTTCGGCGGGCGGTTGGTCCCTTTTTTGTACCTTTGTGCCCGGCAGGCCTATCCCCACAGCAACAAACTGAGGGCACCGGCAGGATAGCCTGCCAGGAAAACTTGTTTAGTTTAACGTATAGAGGCATCTCACCTCTGCATGAATATGATACATGCACAAGTACCCGGCAAGGCTTGTCTTTTTCATTAATATGCTGATAAGAAAGTACAGATCTTATAGAACACAAACAAGGATAAAGAAGATTACATAATTTAGACTAAAGTTTGGCCAATGCCTACGTATTTTAGACTGAAAACAATAAGTGCCCTGTAATCCCCTTTCTTGTCCCTCTCCTCCTAGGCACTGCAGTGGGAGGTGAAGAGGGCAAAAGGAGTGCCTGCGCAGAAGCCCAGCCCGACAAGATCGGGAGTGGCGAGGCTGCAATGGACGAGGACGGAGGGAGCAGCTCGGTGGTGCCCTGGTCACTTCCCCCAAGGCCAGGAAGAAGCCCCAACTGTGTGAAATTGAAGTGCATTTGCCGGGAAGTAGGAAAGGAACTGCTGGCAGAGATACACAAGGGTATGTGTGGCTCCCATATTGGATCGAGGACCTTGGTTGGAAAAGCTTTCCGACAAAGTTTCTACTGGCCCACGGCCCTCCAAGATGCAATTGAGCTAGTCACCAAGTGTGAAGCCTACCAGTTCCACTCCAAGAATATCCATCAGCCTACTCAAGATCTCCAAATTATCCCTTTGTCATGGCCATTTCGGTTTGGGGGCACGACATCTGGGACCCCTTCCCCCGTGCTACTGGGGGCTTTGAATTCTTCTACATTGCAATCGACAAGTTTACAAAGTGGCCGGAGTGGCCTTTGACGGAAAAGGTTCGGTGGGGGGCTGGTCCTTATTTTGTACCTTTGTGCTCGGCAGGCCTAGCCCCGCGGCAACAAACTGAGGGCACCGACAGGATAGCTTGCCAGGGAAAACCTGTTTACTTTAACGTATAGAGCCATCTCACTTGTGCATGGATTAGATACATGCACAAGTACCCGGCAAGGCTTGTCTTTTTCATTAGTATGCTGATAAGGAAGTACAGATCTTATAGAACACAAACATGGATAAAGAAGATTACATAATTTAGACTAAAGTTTGGCCAATGCATACATATTTTAGACTGAAAAAAGATAAGTGTCCTGTAATCCCGTTTCTTGTCCCTCTCCTCCTAGGCACTACGGTGGGAGGTGAAGAGGGTAAAAGGAGTGCCTGCGCAGAAGCCCAGCCCAACAAGATCGGGAGTGGCGAGGCTGCAAAGGACGAGGACGGAAGGAGCAGCTCGGCGGTGCCCTAGTCACTTCCCCCAAGGCCAGCAAGAAGCCCCAGCAAAAGATCCGGCGAGGAGGGCCGCCGAAGCTCAGCCAGAAGACTGCTGGAGGTGGCGAAGGCACCAAGAGAGCGACCCCCTCCACGGCAAGCGACCCGATGAGGCCGATGATGATGGTGCCTAGGAGGGAGGGGAAGAGCGGAAAGACGAGGCAGCAAGCCGGCAATACGAGACGAAGGTGTCGGTGCCATCGTACTCCGACCTAATGCCTTGCCACCCACCTTCTCCGTCTTCCCTTGTTTTTTCCTCACACCACTGCTCCAGGAAGACGCCGAACCCTCGGCCCGTCGCCTCCCCTGGAGAAACGGAAGAAGAGGCGACATCCAAGGCACGCGAGGAGCACCGCTCCCCACCTTGGCGGGCAGGAAGGCACCGCCGTCTTCAACGATGACCCCGGCTCCGATGGGAGGAGCAATGCTCGGATTACCAAAGATCCTGAGCATCGCACCCCAGGCAGGCACCGGAAGCCCCAGGAGCTCCACCGTTGAGATGACGGGCCTCGGCGGCCTACGACAAGGACAAGCGCTCCCCATCAGAAGACCGGCTCGTGTGGGGGCAACGGGTGTTTCACCACTCTGGGGGAGCGCAACGCCTCCCACACGGCAAACGACCCAGCGCGCGCGTCATCGATGGCCGCATCTTCTACGACCTCGGACCGGGCTCACTCCCCGAGCGTCGACACGAGCGTCGACATTGTCGACCCTAAGCTAGAGCTTGGGTCCTGACTCCAGTCTTTCCCCATCAACATGAGAAAGGAGAAGGCAAGGGCCGAAAGAGGAGAGGTGAGTGGATGAGCGCTGCCGCTTCTCCCCGCTCCCTTTTTATATGCAGAACGGGGCTGGGGGCTGGCTCTTCACCCCCACCCCAAAGGGGTTCTTTCTGGTCCAACCCGTCTAAACCACCACCGACGGCCAGATCCGATCACTATCTCCTCCCACCAATCAGAGGAGACCGGGCCCCTGCCATGGCACTCTCTCCGCACCACGCGCCTACGTTACCTACCCCACTCAATGCATGTAGCATACGTGGCAAGGGATAGGGACGTGGTGGGAAGAGTGAATTGGCAGTTACTCCCCCGTGCGTTAAAGTCATTCATGGGCCATTACAGAGATGGCCCCACTACAATTGGCGTTATGCGACACACGGGAAAACCGGAAGCTGACCCGAGCACAGGTTAATGAAGAAGCAAAGAATATCTCAAAGGACAAGCTACCGCAACCTCCTCGCCTGTGTACTAGATAGGGCCTACCCCAAGAACGCTCGACAGTGTGTTCAGGCTAGGCCCGAGGGCTCCTGTTAGTGCAACAAACCCCATGTGTGTTGCCCAGACTGTACACAGGCTTAAGAGCAAGGTTGCAGCATCCAAGACCATACCAAGCAGAAGAGATAAGCTCTTTGAGAAATCAAAGGGCGGATCAAGAAGACCAAGACCAACCAAAGGAGCATGATATCACTAAGGAAAAACCTCCCTTGCCGGACAGGCGAGCCTGGCGGGGTCGAGGTTATCGCGACGCTGAGGGCGGATTACCCTGCCAAGGCTCCACCGCTCCACCTCACAGCAACGCAAGTCACCGATCGGTGCGGTGTCGAGCCCCCAAGTGACTATGTGGCCATCATTTGGCATGTGGCAGCCATTTCCGAAGGAAAACACCTCCAAATGACACCTATCTAGGCACGTGTCACGCGGGCAGGCGAGAAGGTGGCCGAACGGCACGGCAAGGCTTGCTGGGCTATGCTACGATGTGGCACTAAGCGGTGCATTTTATGCGCATTGTCCTGTCTGCAGAGTTAGGTATGATAACACTGTTTGCTATCTAATCAGTAAACAATGACTAATTTGCCATTGTGGTGACCCCTTGAACTATGAAAGGAAGGCCGTGGAAACCTTAGAAATGATTCGAACCCTTGTATACTCGTACGCGTGTAGCTGCTCTAGCCCTGAGGCGACCTTGCTGGGCTAGAGTGCCGCATCTCCACCACCGTCCTCTCATCAATCCACCAAAGCAGGAGTACGGTTTTACGCCTCGCGGTGGGCCGAACCTGGGTGAAAACTACCCGTGTGATCGCTGATGTGCTACTCTGCACCCTCCGCTCTTTGTGCAATGTGCCCTTCCCCCCAGCCGAACCACAAGGGGCTGATGGCCCCATAGGTGGCATGTTTTCCATTGACATTGTTGAGGCCAGCATCAATATTAACTCAATCCAACCATGGTGAATCATTATCAAAGCATGCGATAACACCATGAGCACATATTGTCTTTACCGAATAATCTAGAATGTTTACAAATGAAAAATAACAAAAGAATAATGAACTTGGCTAAAATCCTAGCCATGCTAGGATCCCTCACATATTATTAAAGAGTGGTTTTAAACATTTCCTCAAGCATGATTTTGTAAACACATAAATAATAAAGAAACTGCAAAGGTGCTCTACTCATCTTCGAGTAATATCCATAGAGATGGAATGTACCGTTGAATCTGAATAAAAGGTAACTAATCTCTTTAGCCGAAAAGATTCATTCTCATCGTAGCAGCAAGAAACAAATAAAAGAGTATACAAAGCCACTGAATTAAAATCAACAATTAGGAGTTCTTTAAATATATGTACCTTTCTATGTACAAAACGGAGCTAAAAACACTACAGATGGAAGCATAGTTAATCTCACCTTCGAACACATTAAAACAGTTCGTCTGTTTCATGTCGGGACTACATTTGGACTAGTGATTTTATCGAAAAAGTTGTCCCTAGAAGATCCTGTGATAATATGACTGTTTGATTGTATTTTGCTTTGTTTCCAAAAAATCCAGAAACTAGGAAGTGGGAGCAGTAGATAGAGCTGCTAGAACATAGGCTAGAGCTTCTCCACTGCAAAGTGAAGTTCAACTCTAGTCTTGTCAGAAAAAAGTTTAATCAGGCATACAAATTTGTATAGAGAAACTGCAAGCCACTGACGAATAAATATTCAACCAATCATAAAAGGCGACCTTCCTGAGTGGCATAAGTACATTGGACCGCTTCCCAATATAAATCCTAGGGGAATGAAAATATGGAATGAAGAGAAGCATCAGAGGTGTACCGGTCACACCATAAATAACAAACACACCTTATAAACCAAATATGTGATAGATAACTTTTTGACTACCACTAACACAAAATGGAGCGACAACATACATTGTTATACAAGCCATAGTATGAAAGGCCCAATCGGTCACTAACAGGTTTGCATCAGATAAATCCTGATGGAATATTTTAATAGAAAGTAGAGCTTTGTTTTCGCACGTGCAGGAATAGCAGAAAGAAAAAACCTCATTGTTCAAAGTATAGTATTCCCTCCATGCCATAATATAAGACGTTTTTTGACATTAGTGTAGTGTCAGAAAACGTCTTACATTATGAGACGAAGGGAGTAGTTGAGGCCCAAGATGAAACTCATGCAGTAGCATAATATTCATCTCCACGACATCCAAAAGAATTTGTATTTGCGTACCAATTACACAAAGCCAGTAAATTCTTGTTCCAATTGAAACATAGAAAAGTTTTTAATATGCACTTCATATTGTTTCTCATGTTCCACAACCTATGAATGACCACCAGCACAGCGAGCTGTAGGAGGTTGTCCGCCTAGTGGAGGAGGTAGAAGCAATCGAGCTTCTTCGCATCCGGTTGCTGTGTTGCCACGTTCGTGACCACCCGCACAACGAGCTGCAGGAAGGAGAGCCGGTAGTAGAGGTGCTGCCGCTGCATATAGATTGCGTTGGTGCGGACTACTGGCTCTCTTAAGATGAAGACTGACTCTATTCCTATATAACAATTTTGGTATTGTTTGCTTATTGTTCTTTCCCTGACATTTTTCCCTGTTCTCAATGCAGAGACACCAACAAAAGGATTAATTCCCATTTCTTTACCTCACATTTTCCACTAAACCTCTATCTTTTCAATGCAAAGAAACACAAAGGTTTCAAAATTACATCTTCCTTACACCATGAAGATAAGTTTAAATTGCAAAACCGATTATAGAATTGGACAATGAGGTACCTTGGATGGAGCACGTGCAAATGATGTTTCGGCATACTCGGCGGAACAACGAGATTGAAAGCTTCGAGCGCGGATGCAAATGATGTCTGACGGCGTACATGAGGAGTTTGTGGTAGTCGATTCCTTGTCCTGCACCTGCAAAAAACAAAGATGTGCACTGAAACTCGTGTTGAGTTGCAGAATTATAAAGATTACATGTTTAAGAGTCACATATATCCTATATGATGTGCATACAATACAGGTTAAGTTGTACCTTTGCTAACACGAAGTGCGAGCCATTGTTCTGGTTTCTGAACATAAGTAGCGAGTTACTCAAGTACCATCATACCAAATCCTATTATGGTGCTTATTGTGGCTTCAGAGATGTGGAGAAAACTGATTGGGATTTTCACGTTGAGATGCCTCTCGTAAACGTGCTCACGCAACCAAATGCTAAATGTGTGGTTCTAGCCTGACACCTTCCTTGCTCTTAGTGAGGTTGCTCCCGCCAGCAAGCTCGCATTCATCATGTTTACGTTGTGCTAATTTTCCATGGGATTCACAGTGGAGGCAACAATAGCAAGGTCGATGAAGAGCGAGAACGCCCATGGCGAGTTCACTCCTGTTGCTCCTCCTTGACCGGGCCTCAGGGATCGAGCCGCTGGAGGCACATGCTCACAGCTAGGAGGCGAGGAGGGTCGAGGCTAGGAGCACGGGAGGCCACACTAGTGTGAGCGATGCCTTGCGCTGATAGGCTGGAGACTGAGACAACAACAATTAGTAACTTGTGTAAGACACTCAACTTTAATTTGGCGAACCTAGGCATACATAAAACGAAGTTGTCCCCGAGCGCGTGCTCATTACCAGCCGCATAACAGCAACTCAGCATACTCCGCTGGGTCACCACCTATGTCGGCTCCATGAGTGTCGCGGGATATCCGCGGCCACCTATGGGACCCGGCGGCCCCTTGCTGGTTCGGCAGGGGGACGTCGCGTTGCACAAAGAGTAGATCAGCGCACGGCAGCACGACAGAGAGCACACAAGCAATTTACCCAGGTTCGGGCCGCCGCGTGGCGTAAGACCCTACTCCTGCTTTGGTAGATTTATGGTGGAATGAGTGTGGTGGTGCGTAGTACACTTGCCCGGCAAAGTATGCCTCAGGGCTGCAGCGACTACGCGCGTATGGTGGCTTAGGTTCGTCAGCTTTCCAACCTTCCAACCCCTTCTACGAGTGCCATGGGCCTCCTTTTATAGATTAAGGGGTCACCACAGTGGCAAAGTGGTCATTATCCACTGATATGATAGCAAACAGTGCTACCATACCTAACTCTGCGGGCTGACTGTGTCACATCACTTGTTGCCTGGCAAGGCCTGCCGGGTTATCCTGCCAGCTCCGTGCCTGTTCTCTTGATACGTCGCAGGATGGGTGTCATCTCTGGGTTTCTTCTATAGGGAATGGCTGTCATGTGGCGAATAGTTGCCACTTAATCATCTTGCGTCTTGGCACCGCACTGATTGACGGTGTGGGTCATGCTTGAGTGGTTGGTGGGGTGGTTCGACCCCCATGAGCCCTGGCAGGCTCTACCGAGGAGTCTTGGCTGCTTGCTTTTGGTGGTGGCCTCGCCCCTTGCCGGGCTCGCCTGCTCGACAAGGGAGGCCCTTCTCTTGCTGATATCTCGCTCCTCTGGCTTGATCTTGGCCTTTCTGAGATGCGTATTTGTTTTTATATCTCTTGGTTCTCCAATCTTTGTCTTGAGCTGGTGCTTCAATCTTGATCTTGTGCCTATGCATAGTTGGGCAACAGACCCAGGGTTTGTTTCACCGAGAGAAGCCCCCGGGCCTGCCCCGAACACGCTGCTGAGCGTCGTCGGGGTAGGGCCTAATAAGTGCACAGGCAGGATCTCCGAAGGGGTTGGCCCCTTAAGGTTTCCATTGTTGTTTTATTAGTCTTGACCTCAGTGCAGTTTCCGATTTCCCCGCGCGCGGTGTAAAGCCAATAGGGTGGGGCTGCTCCAGTGATGGCACATGAATGACTTTAACGCACGGGGTAAGAACTGCCAATTTACTCTTCCCACCGCGCGCCCTTATCCTTTGTCCACGTATACTGCATTCATTGCTCGGGGTAGGTAATGGAGGCGGGTGGCGCGGGAGAGCATCTTGGAGAAGGCCCGTCCGCCTTGAATTGATGGAGGAGGGCAGTGGTCACCCGTTGATGGAGCAGCTGCCCCTCCCCGCCCGGCCTATAAAAGGGAGGGGCGGAGGAGGGCAGAGTCATCCATTTCTGCATCCCCCTTCTTCTTCTCTTGTTTTCTACTTCCGCCAGCGATGCCGAAGAGAGGAGCCTGGGGCCAGCCCCCGGGCTTCCGCTTGGGGTCATTGTCGCTCCATGCTGGTACTGGCGCTCGGGTAGCGAGCCTAGTCCTTGGCATGGTGAATCCCTTGGTCTGTTCGAGGTTCAACTGGGAGGCAGGGCAGGAGATCGTTGGTAATCCCAGCATTGCCCCTCCCGGAGGCCTTGGGGCTGTTGTCGATGAGGGGCGCCTCTTCCGGTCCGCCGGAGCAATGGTAGCGTCGCATGCCCGTTGTGGGTGATGCCGCTACCGTCCCTATCCCTTCCCCATTTTCTTCCCTTCTTCTTTTTGTTCGGGGAAGGGCGGCGGGCCTTGCTCGTCACCTTGCACAGCTCCTGGGTGCTCACCACCTGTGGACCACGGCGGATGACCACTCCACCGGTCCCTTCGTCGCCGCCCTCACCCAAATGCTCCTTTTATTATCCTTTCCCTCTCGGCTTAGCGCCCTGAGAAAGAGGAGCAGAGAAAGGAGAAGAGGGGTTATAGGGTTTTTATCTTTTTTCAATCTTAAACTAGCCGGCACTATCCAAATTTTAATCCAAATAATGTAATCTCTGAAGTCCATCTTTGTGTTCTGTAATGCTTGTACTTGTATAAGCATATGAATGAAAAAGATGAACCTTGCCGGGAACCCGTGCATGTATACGTCCATGCAGAGGTGGAGTGCCTCTTTAATGTAAATAAATGAGTTTTCCAGGTAGGATATCCTGCTGGCACCCTCTTAGTCTGCCGGAGAGCTACGTCTGGCGGGGAATAGACAGAGGGGCCAACCCCCCGCCAACTCCTTTTTATCAAAGGCTACTGCGACCATCCTGACCAAAGCAACGTTCGAGTCATGGATGGGAGCACCTAAGTCTCCAAAAGAGAGGCGAGGTTTTCTCATGCGAAGTTATAGCTTTACATAACACTAATGGACAAGAGGTAAACTTATCTGTTTGGCTTTGCCAAGGATCACTGTGCCGTGCAATCTTCTCGTCCATTGTCGAAGCCAAGTTCATAGCAGGAACCTGCAACTCCATGTAGATGAGAAATAATGCATGATGCAATCCTATCTATATGCATATGCCAATGCTCATGAAATTCGTATGCAGTGATCTGGGTGTGCTCGTGCATGCATGCAATCTTAGTTGGGGCCCCCCTACAACGTTCTTTATTTTATCTTGCACGGGGTCATCGCCCCGGCTTTGTACAAGGGGTTACATGCAGCTGAAGCAAGGCCTGTACAAAAGGGTGGCTGCCGGGCAGTGCCCGACAGCCTCGCACCTTACGGGTAGTACTTGCGGAGATGCTCAATATTCCATTAGTTTTGCAGCTGAGTGCCATCTCCGGTCTCCAGACGGACTGCGCCAGGTCTGGTGACTCGTACCACACGGTAAGGGCCTTTCCACTTTGGTGATAGCTTGTTTGTACCCTTGGCAGACTGAACGCGCCTAAGGACAAGGTCACCTTCCTGAAAACACCGGGCGTGAACTCTGCGGCTGTGATAACGACGCAGGCCTTGCTGGTAGCGTGCAGCACGCGTAGCATCCCAGGGACGGTTCTCCTCGAGTACCATAGCATCGTCATGCCGATGCTGATCTTGCGCTACTTCATTGTGGGCAAGCACTCGAGGGGACCCGTAAATGAGTTCCGTGGGGATAACTACTTCTGCCCCATAGACCAGGGAGAAGGGAGTCTACCCGGTAGCTCGGTTTGGTGTTCTGAGGGACCAGAGAACTCTCGGCAACTCCTTGATCCACCGCCTGCCGTGCTTCTGTAGCGTATCAAAGGTTCTTGTCTTGAGTCCTCGCAGCACTTCAGCGTTTGCCCTCTTAGCTTGTCCATTTCTCCAGGGGTGTGCCATAGAGGAAAATGAGATCTTGCATCCGAGGGCTTGAACATATTGCATGAAGGCGCGGCTCGTGAACTGGGTGCCGTTATCGGTAATGATCCTTGCCGAAACTCCAAAACGACACACCAATTCTTTCAAGAACTTGATAGCTGACTGAGCAGTCACCTTTCTCACGACAGTCAATTCTGGCCACTTTGTAAACTTGTTGATGGCAACGAACAAGAATCAAAGCCCCCGATTGCTCGGGGGAAGGGGCCGAGAATATCGAGCCCCCAGACTGAAAATGGCCATGATAGAGGGATTGTATGAAGGGCTTGGGCAGGTAGGTGTGTTCTCTTGGAATGGAACTGGCAGGCTTCACATGTCGTGACGAGCTCAACTACATCTTGAAGGGCCGTGGGCCAATAGAATCCTTACCGGAATGCTTTCCCAACTAAGGCCCTTGTTCCAATGTGTGAGCCACACATTCCTCTATGAATCTCAGCCAGCAGTTCCTTTCCATCCTCCCGGAAGACACACTTCAATTTCACACCGTTAGGCCTCCTTCTGTACAGAGTGTCATCGACAAACTGGTACATACTGGCCCTCCAGGCTACTTTCTCAGCTTCATCTTGGTCACCGGGAAGTTCTCCAGTTTGGAGGAAGTGGACAATGTGCCTTGCCCAAGTTGGAGCCTGGGGCTCGGCAACGAGGACTAGCGGCACCTCCTCTGCTGCGGGAGCACCAACCTCGTTCGCGGGGTCCGTAGGCCCGGCTGGAGGGGGTGGTCCGGCAGGCTGTGAGGAGATGTTTCCGGTAGGGTCTTTGCCGTGAGCGGACGACTCGACCGGGAGAGGCTTATCGTAGTCCAGCTTTCTCCTTTTCCGGGCCATTGTGGCTGGTGATACGGAGGGCTGGGAGAGATGGAGAACAAAAGTTCCTGGTTCCACAGGAAGCTTCTGCGCAGCACACTTTGACAGGTGATCAGCTATGCTGTTTTCCGCACGGAATACGTGCTCTGTTTGCAACCCATCAAAGTACTCCTCCAATCTCCTCACTTCCTCGACGTATGCTTCCATCAATGGGCTTTGATAATCCTTGTTGACTTGTCTCATCACAAGATGTGAATCTCCTCAAATGATCAACTTCTTGATTCCCAATTCTGCTGCAATCCTAAGCCCGGCAAGGAGCCCTTCATACTGTGTTGTATTGTTGGTGGCTTCTTCCCGGGCAAAGGGCATTTGGACGACGTACTTCAAGTGCTCCCCGGAGGGGGCAACAAGAAGGACGCCAGCCACTGCACCTTGTAGGGAAAAAGCACCATCAAAATACATAATCCATTCTTGGGGTGATTCCTTGCTAGGGAGAGCTGTTTCTGTCACTTTCTCATCAGGGGTTGGCGTCCATTCTGCAATAAACTGTGCCAACGTCCTGCTCTGAATAGTTGACATGCTCTCAAACTTCAAAGTAAAGCTGGATAACTCCAAAGCCCACTCCACTATTCTGCCCGTGGCCTCAGGGTTTCGGAGTATCCTTTTGCAACGGAAAACGAGTGACAACCATAATCTCATGGGCTTGGAAGTAGTGGCGCAGTTTCCTTGAGGCCATGATGACGCCAAAGATCAACTTTTGCACAGAATACCTTGATCTAGCCCCTTGTAACAAGGAGCTAGCAAAGTACGCTGGGCACTGCACCACTTTCTTCCTTGCCGCGTCCTTGGGGTTGCTCTCGTTGCCGTGCTCATTGCTGCTCTAATCCTTTTCTGACTCTGTCGTGATCTGGCCATTTTCTACCTCATCTACTTCCCGCTATGCTACCAAGGCCGCACTGACCACTTGGTTTGTTGCCGCCAAGTAAAGCAATAACGTCTCTTGGGGTTTGGGTGCAACCAAAGTAGGCACAGACGATAGGTAAGCCTTCAATTCCTGCAGAGCTGCATCTGCTTCCGAGGTCCACTTTATAGGCCCTGCTTACTTCAAAATCTTGAAGAACGGCAGGGCACGCTCGGCAGACTTGGAAATAAATCTGCTCAGCGCGACAACGCATCTTGTGAGGCACCTCACATCCTTAACTGTCCTTGGCACTTGGATCTGCTCAATGGCCTTGATTCTTTCGGGGTTGGCTTCAATCCCCCGATGGGACACGAAGAATCCAAGTAGCTTGCTGGAGGGAACACCGAATACACACTTCTCTGGGTTAAGCTTCAAGTTGATCTTGCGCAAATTAGCAAATGTCTCTTCCAAATCCTGGATAAGGGTGGCCTTATCCTTGGTTTTGACCACGATGTCGTCCATATAGGCTTCTATATTTCTATGCAACTGTGCCTCAAAACCGATTTGAACTGCTCTTACAAAAGTGGACCCGACACTCTTTAATCCGAAAGGCATGCGGACAAAGCAGTACGTACCACATCCAGAAAGATTAGCAAATCACAACCTAAAGTGGAATCCACAATCTAGTCGATGCGCGGCAAGGGAAATGGGTCCTTTGGGCAGACCTTGTTGAGATCTGTAAAATCAATGCAAAGCCTCCATTCCCCATTTGCTTTCCGGACCACCACTGGATTTGCTAACCATGTAGGATGCAGTACTCCCCTGACCAATCCAGCTGCCTCTAGCTTCTTGATTTCCTTGGCAATGAACTCCTACCGCTCGAAGGCCTGCTTCCCGACTTTCTGCTTGACGGGTTAGGCGTGTGGGCAGATAGCAAGGTGGTGCTCGATTACCTCCCAAGGAACACTGGGGATATCAGATGGTTGCCAGGAAAACACATCGATATTCGCCCGCAGGAAGTCAACGAGTGCGCTTTCCTATTTGTCATCAAGGGTGGCGCTGATTGTGAAAGTACCATCAACGCCAGCCAGCCCTGCCGGGACCTTCTTCACTTGGGGTGCAGCAACCTTGGATCTCTTGCTGTTGGAATACTCCGACACATCGTCAACGGGTGCCGTGCACTCGGAGGGGGCACGCTTCCCGGACTCCCTGCTGGAGGCCCTACAATCCTTCTTCTTTCCTTTGCTTTCCTTGGCGAGAGCTGCTGCTGCCGCAGCCTCTGCCGCAACTGCATCCGGGTTCATCTTGTACACGCAGATAATTGCATCCTTCTCATCTGATGGGATGGTGATGACTCCCAGTGGCCCAGGCATCTTCAAAGTGTTATAAGCATAGTGGGATGCAGCCATAAACTTACCCAGGGCCGGGTGTCCCAGAATCCCATTGTACGGCAGGGGGAGATCAACCACATCAAACACAATCTTCTCAGTCCGGTAGTTCAATTCTCCCCCAAACGTCACCGGCAACGTAATCTTCCCCTTGGGACGGCTCCTGCCGGGGTTGACTCCTTGAAACGTGCCGTTAATCTCTAGCTCTTCTTCTCCTATTTGAAGCTTGTTGATAACTGCCGGGGAAAGCAGATTCAAGCAGGCCCCGCCATCCACTAACATTTTTGGGACCTTGAGGTTGCGAATTGTTGGGGAGACCAACAATGGAAAACACCCTACTGCAGTGGTGCAGCCGGGGTAGTCCTCATCAAAGATGATGGGCGTGCGAGACCACTTGAGCGGCTTCCGGGCCTCTGGCGCTGGCTCCATAGCATTGACCTCTCGTGCCCATCGCTTGAGTTGGCGATGAGAGGTGTGCAAAGATGCACCCCCATCAATGCATAGGGCGTTAGTGGCCTTCTGATATTCCTGCTCACTAGTTTCCTCTTCATTCCCTTCATCACTCACATCATCACAGATTTCCTTCTCTTGGCCCCTGGCGGGTTTTCCTTGGTTCCGAAAGGGTTTGTCGGGGCGATTTGCTTCACCGCCTCGGCCCTTACCGCCAGTAACATTCTGTCCTTTCTCCTTATCACGCTTATCATACTCTGCCCTCTGTTTCATGACGAGCTGTTCAACTTGATAACACTCCTGAAGTTCGTGGCCTTTGGTCCGGTGGATCTTGTAGTACGGACCAACACCTTTCCCAACTTTTTCAACGGCAGCGGCTTCCTGACAAGCAGCACACGCGATAGCTTCCTTGCCGAGGGCCTCAGCCTTTGCCTTCTTGCTGGTACTAGGCGTGCCCGAACCTTCTACAGTCATTACTGCCTTATCTCTTGGTTTCTTATTGCGCTTCTTGTTCTTTCTCTGACTGGTTGATTCATTATCATCCTTTGAATCAACATTGATGCAATCCTCCTCTCCAGGAAACTTCCTTCCTTCCTCCATCCGAGCACACTTATCCACTAGTGTGTACAGCTCCTTCACAGTCTTGGGCAACCGCACATTCATCTTGGAACGAATGCGACGGTTGCGCACATTGGACTGGAAGGCTGCTATAATGGCTGCCGGATGGATATTTGGAATATTTCTATGAACTTTACTGAATCTCTGTAAATACGTACGGAGGTTTCTCCTTCCTTCTGCTGGAGAAGCTGCAGGTCGCTAGGACTGCCGGGCTCTTGGTGGCCACCGGTGAAGGCACCGATGAACTCGTGGCACAGATCTGCCCATGACGAAATGGAGTTCTCCGGCAGGTGCATCAGCCATGACCTCATGTTGTACTTGAGGGCCAAAGGGAAGTAGTTGGCAAACACCTTCTCGTCTCTTCCCCCGGAAGCTTGAACAACGATGGTGTAGATGCTCGGGAACTCTGCCGGGTTCAGCCTCCCATCTTATTTCTCAGGTATCTCTGGCTTGAACGTGCGAACGGACGGCCAACAAACTTGCCGCAGCTCTCGTTTAAAGGCAGGGTAGCCGACCTCGAAAGGTAGGCACCCGCCAACACCGAGCGCAGGCTCGTCGACGTTGAGGCCGCCGCACCTGTTGGTCTGGCAAAGGTCGTCATGGCGCCGATCTAGGGCGACGTGCGCGTCTCCCTACCGCCTATCCTCCGGGGATCGACATTGATCTGGATGTACTCGAGGGTCAGAAGAGGCCATCGAGACGTCGTCGGGGTCTTGATTCTGCTGCGCTCGCGTCGGCTATTGCCGTGGGGACTACACCGTGGGGACAACCCCCTCCGTTCGGCCAGCAGTACAGGCGGTTGCTGTCGCTTGGGGAGGTCATGGCGGGCCGGCTCGCCGTGAGACCCCAGCCTCGGTGAAATCGAGCAGGCTCTGGATGGTGGCTCGCCATTCATCCATCTTCTTGGATGCCGGTGGAAACTTCAATAGTAGCTGAGCTCACGACATGGCCTCCGTAGCTGTGCTTGGCATATATGTTGATGACGTCGACCGTACCGTCGCCTGGCTCCTGATGGTGCCAGCGGCGGCGACAGTGGTAGTGTCGCATCCACGCAGTTGTGGAACGACCACTTGGGCAGCGGGGTTGCGCGGCGATCGTGCTCGAGGGTCAGTGGCTCCGTTGGGCGTAGCGGTCTGGTCGGCTCGCTCGAGAGGAGGCACATGCGCCGTGACCGCCCCCGTGCCGGGGGTGGCCGGAGGACGATGGCTCGCCTCGGACCGAGCGTCAGTCCTGTGGCTGTGCCTGCCGGTGGGAGGAGGGGGTGCGAGCGGAGTGACCCCCTCGCCCACGCCGTGCGGGGCGTGACCGTCAAGACGCTGCTGATGATGTTCTCCTCCAACATCTCCAGCCCCCGTGTCGGCCGCGGGGTGTGTGGTGACGGCGCCACCTGCTCCAGTCACACACACAGCAGCGTTCACATCCTCGCTCGCCTCCGCGCCCTCCGAGGCACTAGAGGCCGCAGGCGGCGGAGCCTTCGAGGTGGATGGATGGGTCGAAGGGCCCGACTTCTTCTTCTTGGGCGACATGGTCGATGATGACGTCGAAGATGAAGATGGCGATGAAGATGACGAGCTATGCACGCTTTCAGGTTCGCATAAGCGAGCCCCCTACCTGGCGCGCCAAAGATGTCGCGGGATATTCGCGGCCACCTATGGGACCGGGCAGCCCATTGCAGGTTCGGCGGGGGGACATCACGTTGCATAAAGAGCAGATCAGCGCACGACAGCATGGCAGAGAGAACACAAGCAATTTACCCAGGTTCGGGCCGCCACGAGGCGTAAGACCCAACCCCTGCTTTGGTGGATTGATGGTGGAATGAGTGTGGTGGTGCATAGTACAATTGCCCGGCAAAGTATGCCTCAGGGCTGCACTACACACGTATGGTGGCTTAGGTTCGTCAACTTTCCAACCTTCCAACCCCTTCTACAAGTGCCCTGGGCCTCCTTTTATAGATTAAGGGGTCACCACAGTGGCAAAAGTGGTCATTATCCACTGATATGGTAGCAAACAGTGCTATCATACCTAACTTTGCGGGCTAATAGGGTGCATCAAATGCGCCGCTTAGTGTCACATCACTAGTTGCCCCACAAGGCCTACCGGGTTATCTTGCTAGCTCCGCGCCTATTCTCTTGACACGTCGCAGGACGGGTGTCATCTGTGGGTTTCTTCTGTAGGGAATGGCTGCCATGTGGCGAATGGCTGCCACTTAATCATCTTGCGGCTTGACACCGCACTGATTGACGACGTGGGTCATGCTTGAGTGGTTGGTGGGGTGGTTCGACCCCCATGAGCCCCGGCAGGCTCTGCCGGGGAGTCTTGGCTGCTTGCTTCTGGTGGTGGCCTCGCCCCTTGCCGGGCTCGCCGGCCCGGCAAGGGAGGCCCTTCTCTTGCTGATATCTCACTCCTGTGGCTTCATCTTGGCCTTTCTGAGCTACATGTTGGTTCTTTATATCTCTTGGTTCTTCAATCTTTGTCTTGAGCTGGTGCTTAAATCTTGATCTTGTGCCTGTGCATAGTTGGGCAACAGACCCAGGGTTTGTTGCACCGACAATGAGGTTGATGACGAAGTGCAAGAAGGCGAGTGATAACCCACAAGTAAAGGGGATCACAACAGTTTTAGAGGGTAGAGTATTCAACCCAAATTTATAGATTCGACACAAGGGGAGCCAAAGAATATTTTTAAATATTAGCAGTTGAGTTGTCAATTCAACCACACCTAGAGATTAAATATCTGCAGCAAAGTGATCAGTAGCACATTAGTATGATAGTTTGATAGTAGTAGTAACAATAGCAGTGGTAACGGTAACAACACTAACAGTTTTGCAGGAGTTGTAATAGTGGCAATAGCAATAGTAACTGCAACAGCGCCAAAATTGGGTTATCAATTTTTGTGCTGTTATTCCTTCCTGGCACTCATTTTCAAAATCTTCCTCCTGAGTTTGTTGGATGACTCTGAGAATTCTTGTCATTTCCAACCTTTCCAAATCTTGCTCATGTCTTTTTCAGTGGGCAAGACCTCATTTGCATCAGCTCAAACCCTCTCAAACCCTAATTCCAAATTTTTGGAATTTGAATATGGCCTTTGTGATTACAAAGGAGCCATCATTTTCCTTGATCTGTTGATCATCCCATCTGTTCCCAGAGACCCTCCTATCCTTCTAATCCTTGGATATGCAATTCATGAGAATTGGTGGAGTTGATCTTTATGCCTAATCCAAGCTCTGGCAAATATATTGGCCATAATTAAATAAGGAAAATTGTCTTTTACCATTTTAAGCCAATATTGTATTTCTGGCACTTTCCAAAGGAACTACTATTTTTATAGCAGAGAAAATTCCCATATAAATTGTGGAGATTGTCCTTGCTATATAATCACTAGTTCCATCAAAACCCATGCTCCAAAGATCATAAATTGGGCACAAGATCCAATGCAAGTTTCTGCCTTCTCTTAAATTTTGCAAAGGAAGTGCTTTATTCCTAATTCCAATTGAGCTGCAATTTGGCAGGGTGATTAACCTTGATAAATCACCCAAGGATACCAAAGATGAGCTCAATCCATTCATCCTAGCTCCCTATGCAATTTTTCAAAGTTTCTGTTCAGATTGCTTGTCTGTGAAGGAAGTACCCTCATAGATGATCAAAATGAGCTGAAACTTTTCCAGCAGTCTCTAATGACCATATCCTCACCCTCCTCCAAAATTCAGATCACTCCATTGAACTATGTGAGCACAGGGGCAATTCTTGGTTTCTGTCCAAATTTTTAGTTTGTGAAGCAAGTCTATTTTATCTTGCTCCATTATGGCTGAAAATATTTCGAAGCCGTCTCATATCCATATAACCTATCTCCAACAAATTTTGGCTCATTTTATCTAGCCAATATTTTCCAAGAATTATTCCAAGTTTCTAGTCAGATGTGATGCTTGTGAAACAAGTACCAATTTGGAAAGTCCATTTGGTATGATCTTTTTGCAGCATCTACATATGACCAAATCATCAAGATTTGCAAAGTGGCAGCCCTATCCAACACTCCTAGTGAGTGCTTCTTCCTCATTTGTTTTCTGGGCCATATTTCCTAGTTGCACTGCAGCTATGTTAAATACTTGCCCAAATCCCTTCTAACTTTCCAGGACCGTAGTCCTTGCTACCCTAAGCCTCCTAGACATCAAGTTTGCCACTTAACCTCTCTGGTTTAGTCTCTAGAACATGGCCAAGTTTGCAACAGCAAACTTGTCGAGCTCGTGTCCCTCTGCTCCCTTCATTTCTGCTTGTGCCATCACCTCTTCTTTAATGAGCCTTGGAAGGACTCCATTGTTGACATGGTTTGGCACTAAGTAGACGACCAGAGCGCGTGTTGTCGGTGGTCTCGCCACTGTTGGCAACAGAAGCGCCGCTCCGGCCGGTTCTGGCTTGTCCAAGCATGTCACACAGCTCCCCCTCGACGTCGTCTTCCCCCTGGAGCTTGTTCCCCCTTTGTTTGCTTCCTCGTTGAGCTGTCGCCGTCGCCGAACACAGTACGCGCCCGTGCACCGTCGTTTCCTCGCGTCTGTCCTCTTCTTCTTCTCGTCCGCAAGCGCTGCTCGACTCCGTGACCCTTTGGCGCTCGTCCGCGTCCTCCTCGTCGCCTTGCCGCCCCTCCCCGTGACCCTTGGCCGCACGTGTCCGTCGCCGGCGCACGGACACGTAGCCGCGCCGCATGTCACCTCGCCCCCTCCCCCTCGAGCTGTCCCCGTGGCTATAAGTAGAGCCCTTGACGCCCTCGCAGTCCTCAACGCCTCCGAGAGCATCTCCCCGAGCCCAGAGCTCCTCTCTGACCCCTCCCCATCGCCATGGCCTTCGCCTCAGGCTCTGCTCGATCTCGGCGATGCCACACCCCTCTCGTCGTTCCACCTCCACCACTGCCTTCCCCAAGCTCCGGCGAACCTCCCCGTAGCCTCAGCCCCGCCGTTTCCCCACCGGAGCCCCCTATTCGCCGGAGGCCGAAGCCCTGCTCCGGCGCCCGCCTTACTACTCCCTCCCTTGTGATCCTCGGCAGCAGCTGACACCACCACGGGATGCGCCTCTCCGCCCTGATCTTCTCGGTAGGTCGCGCCCCCCGAGAGGTGGCCGGACGCGCCGGCGATCACCCTCGGGGTGGTCTCCTCTCTCGGCCTGGAGCGCGCCCGAACGTGAGGTAGAGGAAGGCCAGGCCAGTCCGGCCCCTCCTCGCGGACCCCAACTGGCAGCCACTCAAGGCCGGCCCCGCTCCGCCACGTCAGATTAGTGGAGACGTACTCACCAGAGTACGCTTTCCCTTCGCAAAAACGCCTTTCGTCTCTTCTTCAGGTCAGAATACGTTTTCCTCTCAGGAAAGCGTATTTCCTTTGTACTTCAGCTCAAAGAACGTTTCTCTGTGCAGAAAACGTATTCAGCCCAAAGGCGCGTTCAGTTTTTCCTCCAGGGGCCTGTTTGCTGAGAAAAATTCACCGATCGGTCCCGGAGCTTCAACCCTTCGTATCTCGACAACCGTAACTCCGATTGAGGTGAAACAAACGCTCACGTCTTCGTCTCGTCAAACTCTTTCCGTTGGTGTCATTTTCATTATGCTTTCACACAATGAAAATGACCACTTTGCCCTTGCACGTAAGCAGCCCCCTCCGAGAGAGAACTGTTTCCAGCAAATCTTTCCGCGATCGTTCCGCACTTTTTCCCGGAGTATTTCTCGACCCCAGGCAAGCCAACCTCTTATCATGAGCCCCGAACTTGCATGTTGACTTTTCTTGCACCTCATGTGTGTGTTTAGTTGGAGTAGTTTCTTGTCTGTTCCGTCTACTCTTATTTTAGTCATGCTATATGTTTTTGTTATCTGTCTTGCATGTTTATGCTTTCATAAAATAAGTTGACATGCTAGTTTGTTGTTGTTACTGATAATATCATGCCGCTGTGTAGTTTAGTTTCATGTTACTTTTAATGATGCTACGATAATTCTGTTGCACTGATAAGTTTGCTAGTACTTGGGATTGCCATGTTTCGCATGCTATCATTGTTCTTTTGAAATGCTTGATGTTTTGTTACTGCATCAGTATGTTGCATGTTAGTTGTTGCATTCATGTTAATAATGCTCACATGATGATTGATGATGGAGAAGTTAATAATATGACTTAATAACAAACCTCCTCCGTCATCACTGGGATATCACAGTGCCACCCAAATCGAGCTTTCTCCAGTGCAACCACATTTACCTTATGGGGATGTCCTAGCTGGGTCTATTGTCATGCCTCTCGCCGGTGCCTCCCGCGTGGGAAGTTTATGGGCACACGCTACCCTGATCAGGTAGGCGGACATAATCTTGTGTGCTCGTTTTTGTTTTTATGGTACCTTGTCCCCGTTTGGGACAGTTTTGCCACGATGGTGGCCGTTGGTGTCTTTGGTAGACACAGGGCCACCCAGGACTGAACCCCAAGGGGGAGTTGGTCGGAGTGGCCGGGAGAGTGTCATGGCAGTAGCTCGGTTTTGTCGGAATGCTTTGGTCCACCCGAATGGGAGTGCGAGGCCAGGGTTCCGTAGTGTGGGTAAAGTGCGCTACCTCTGCAGAGTGTATGTTTACTCTATCGATAGCCGTGTCCTCGGTCACGGGCACAAGTTTGTAGTAGGTCACACTATCGGGTCTTGGTCAAAATGGAGGATAAACCTAAAATAACTAAGTTGATGATTAATGTGTAATAAAACAATGTGATGACTTGGATATGGGAAATTCGTGAGAAGTCACGATGATGTGTTGATATGACCCCAAGACGAGGTCTTGGTAAGTCATGCGTGTGCTCCGAGGAGCCGTGGCAGAGTAAGTGATTGTTGCATAAGGTTAATACAACATGTCTTCACGGGAGGTAACTGGTAGTTTATTTTAAGCATAGTTTCATGATGCCATGCCATGTTTTGATATGCTATGCTTTGCTGTTGATATGGTAGAAGTAAATTTGATATGCTATGCTAGTAGATGCTATGTTGTTGTTCATGCTTAGTTTGATTTATGATTATAGTTAATATCATGCCATTCTTAGAAGTTATGTTGAAGTAGACTGTTGCATATGCTGGGTTCTTGCTTTGTCATCTGTTTGTTTGGATGCTATGTATTTGGTTGTCTTGCAAGTACTTTCAATGTACTGACCTGGCGTGTCATGCCAGTTTTGTAGGTCGTGCCCAACTAGTTCGCTTGTTCCGTCATGCTAGGCCGTAACCTTGACAACACTGTGAGTTGTGGAGCCCAACCTGAGTTGTTATGCTGCCAAACCAAGACCTCCGCCGCCATTTAGATAGACTTCTGCCGCCATTTAAATAGCCTTAGGGCTATGCCAGATAATTGTATTCATCAATGATGTAATCATATACACATGTATTTGATGAATATTATTGTACCTGGAATGTTGTATCATGGACCTGTCGTGCGTCAGGTGTTATCTTGGGCTGACGTGCAAAGGCCCCCTGCTCCATGCAGATCGGGGTGCCACAGGAGATGGTATCAGAGCAGCCAGGCTGGCGTAGGTTATCCTAGTAGTAGATCATCGCTACCTTTAAACCTTAATGACCCTAAGGGATTTGACCTATCCCTGGCATCCGGCATGGCCACTGTGAATCAACAGGTGGTGCAGTCGGGACCGACACGTCCTCAGCCCGTTGTCCCCGCCTAGTTATCCGTGGATTGAATAGCAACCCTATCTTTTCTGGTCGGCCGCACCGCTTTCCCTTTGCCATTAAGGGAAAGGGGCCACACCATGCGGGCATGTCCTGCATAGCTGCCTATAAAAGCCCCCTTTCCGCTAGCCGTATCGCTCACCCCTCAGTCAGCCATGTCCCTGCAGAAAAGCTTAGCTAGTAGCTCCCCAGCCATGACTAGCAGCTTCAAAGCTTCCAAGTATTACACCCGCAGCTGTGCCATCAACCACACTGGCTTTCCACCCCTTCTTACCGAGATGCTCACGAAAGCCTTTGGATGTAAGGCTAGCCCCGATTACTTGGTGTTTCAATCGGCACCCGTCCCTCACCTTCATCGCTTTGATGCAAGAGTGCACATCAGCCTAGGTCCCGCAGTAGATGGCCAGCCATTGGTTTTTCAGGGTAGAGCCATGCCTACCACTGATTTAGCCATTCAGGCCGCTGCTCTGGAGGCTATCCTACACCTCCGAACCAAGTTCCCGCATGTGGCAAAGACGCGGGAGTTTTGCTTTTTCCCCATTGTGGAAGAAGCAGGAATGCAGCCTTCTCCCTCTATCCAAGGAGATGACCCCGCAATCGCTCGTCTGGTGCAGTATATCACTGCCCAGGGGATGATGATTTCAAAGATGCTTGCCGAGTTTAGAACCATGGACAAAGATGTGGTACGAGTCGTCAAGGAAGCTTACCGTGAGGCTCGTAAATTCACATCTCAAGTCGTTTGCCCAACGCCATCCGAACCAGTTCTATCCTCTCAGCCTGTGCTGTGGCCCAAGCCAAACATCATCACCCTCGACAAGGCTCTTTTACGGATCCACCAGCAGCATTTGCTTGGATCAATTTTGGCCACACCCCTAGCAGTAGAAACCCAACCCATAGTGTTGTCGGACGATGAAGATGGAGATTGGCTCAGTCTTCGTCCTCCAGGAGAGCCCCAGCAAGGCCAGTCCTCTGCATGACCTCAGTCGCGCAGTGAGATGATTCTGCGAGTAGGTCAGTCAGTCTGTTCATCCTCGATATGAGGATAGACCTGTGTATCCCAGAGTAAGTAGTTTCGTTTAGCGCGTAGAGCGTTCGTGCTTTGTTGTATGCTGTAATCCGTATGCTGTCTATGTTTTCGTGCTTGTTTTTGTTTGTCTCTCTGTCAAGCAGAGATGTTTGACAGGGTTGGCAATGTGTTGCTAACAAGATTTTAATCAGTATGACACATACACTAAAAACAACATTGGCTCGTCCCGAGTCTAATAAAATATGCGCTCGTGTAGGTATATGTATGCCAGGATTACATATACCCACTAGCATTAAAACACCTTAAAATGATTTGTGTGCTGTGTTTTCATTGCATGTTTGTTGCATTGGTCTATTTGTTAGTTTGTTTGTACTACATACTACACGCATACCCGGTTCACCCACGAGTACATTCGGGCAGTACTCAGGGGAATGCAAAGTCACATATCCCTCTGTATCTGTGCATACCCCGTGTGCCAGATTTCCCGATCCAGAGCCTCGCAGAGGCATTTCGGTCTCGCAGTTCCTCGTCTCTAATTCTTTTTCCCGATTTCATTTTCGGAGGAACACTGCCAACTTTATTTCATTCGATCTAGTTCATCTACCACAATACAGATTTCAGCTCCGATTCTACCTCTACACCTACATTTCGTGGAGCTATCCGCGAAATTTTCCCATACCCCAGTGTGTTTCCGGAGCTGGTGCAGCCACCTCACCTGCATTTAGACCCCACCACCATCATCTCTGCCTTGCGTGGTGCAGGCAAGTCGCCATCACTGCTCCATCGCAGCACGCGATCACTCCGCCGGCACAAAGCGATGGAGTATCAAGCATGGCGGAGGACCACCTAGTGCACCATCTTCTCCCGCATCTCGAGCCACCGCACCTAGCCACGCGTTGTCCCGAAACCGATCATTCCTGATGAGGATCAGCAGGAGAAACCACTATTCATTGGGGTGCATCCAGTAATTTTTTCGGGAGTCTGGTCTCGAGTGCCCCTAGCCGTGGAGGTAACCCTGTTTTGCTCATATCTCTCTCTAGGTGTACCAATTATCGGTACCCAACTCGTTGAAATCTGACCGAAGGGTTCAAAATTTACCCCGAGGTTTTCCCTGGAGTAGTTATCTTTGCAATTGTGCTGTAACCCTAGGAATCTCGAGGACGAGATTCTTTTTCAGGGGGGAAGAGTTGTAACAGGCCCAAAATTGGGTTATCAATTTTTGTGCTGTTATTCCTCCTGGCACTCATTTTCAAAATCTTCCTCCTGAGTTTGTTGGATGACTCTGAGAATTCTTGTCATTTCCAACCTTTCCAAATCTTGCTCACGTCTTTTTCAGTGGGCAAGACCTCATTTGCATCAGCTCAAACCCTCTCAAACCCTAAATCCAAATTTTTGGAATTTGAATATGGCCTTTGTGATTACAAAGGAGCCATCATTTTCCTTGATCTATTGATCATCCCATCGGTTCCCAGAGACCCTCCTATCCTTATAATCCTTGGATATGCAAAAATATTGCTAAGTCTTATGCAATATTTTTGAATTATGATTTATTCCTTTTCTTGCCTTTCCGAGGAATAAAATCCAAAGGCATAGCTAGCCATCTCCTAAATTCATGAGAATTGGTGGAGTTGATCTTTATGCCAAATCCAAGCTCTGGCAAATATATTGGCCATAATTAAATAAGGAAAATTGCCTTTTCCTATTTTAAGCCAATATTGTATTTCTGCCATTTTCCAAAGGAACTACTATTTTTATAGCAGACAAAATTTCCCACATAAATTGTGGAGATTGTCCTTGCTATATTATCACTAGTTCTATCCAAACCCATGCTCCAAAGATCATAAATTGGGCACATGATCCAATGCAAGTTTCGGCCTTCTCTAAAATTTTGCAAAGGAAGTGCTTTATTCCTAATTCCAATTGAGCTGGAATTTGGCAGGGTGATTAATCTTGATAAATCACCCAAGGATACCAAAGATAAGCTCAATCCATTCATCCTAGCTCCCTGTGCAATTTTTCAAAGTTTCTGTTCAGATTGCTTGTCTGTGAAGGAAGTACCCTCATAGATGATCAAAATGAGCTGAAACTTTTCCAGCATTCTCTAATGACCATATCATCACCCTCCTCCAAAATTCAGATCATTCCATTGAACTATGTGAGCACAAGAGCAATTCTTGGTTTCTGTCCAAATTTTTAGTTTGTGAAGCAAGTCTATTTTATCTTGCTCCATTATGGCTGAAAATATTTCCAAGCCTTCTCATATCCATATAACCTATCTCCAACCAAGTTTGGCTCATTTCATCTAGCCAATATTTTCCTAGAATTTTTCCAAGTTTCTGGTCAGATGTGATGCTTGTGAAATAAGTACCAATTTGGAAAGTCCATTTGGATTGATCTTTTTGCAGCATCTACATATGACCAAATCATCAAGATTTGCCAAGTGGCAGCCCTATCCAACACTCCTAGTGAGTGCTTCTTCCTCATTTGTTTTCTGGGCCATATTTCCTAGTTGCATTGCAGCTATGTTAAATACTTGCCCAAATCCCTTCTAACTTTCCAGGACCGTAGTCCTTGCTACCCTAAGCCTCCTAGACATCAAGTTTGCCACTTAACCTCTCTGGTTTAGTCTCTAGAACATGGCCAAGTTTGCAACAGCAAACTTGTCGAGCTCGTGTCCCTCTGCTCCCTTCATTTCTGCTCGTGCCATCACCTCTTCTTTAATGAGCCTTGGAAGGACTCCACTGTTGACATGGTTTGGCACTAAGTAGATGACCAGAGCGCATGTTGTCGGTGGTGACCACGGGGCAATGCAGGCCAAAACGGTGGTCTCGCCACTATTGGCAACAGAAGCGCCGCTCCGGCCGGTTATGGCTTGTCCAAGCATGTCACATAGCTCCCACTCGACGTCGTCTTCCCCCTGGAGCTCGCTCCCCCTTCGTTTGCTTCCTCGTTGAGCCATCGCCGTCGCCGAACACAGTACGCGCCCGTGCACCGTCGTTTCCTCGCCTCTGTCCTCTTCCTCCTCTCGTCTGCAAGCGCTGCTCGACTCCGGGACCCTCTGGCGCTCTTTCGTGTCCTCCTCGTCGCCTTGCCGCCCTCCCTGTAACCCTTGGCCGCGCGTGCCCGTCGCCGGCGCACGGACACGTAGCCGCGCCGCATGTCACCTCGCCCCCTCCCCCTCGAGCTCTCCTCGTGGCTATAAGTAGAGCCCTTGACCCCCTCGCAGTCCTCAACGCCTCCTAGAGCCTCTCCCCGAGCCCAGAGCTCCTCTCTGACCCCTCCCCATCGCCATGGCCGCCGCTTCGGGCTCTACTCGATCTCGGTGATGCCGCATCCCTCTCGTCGTTCCACCTCCACCACTGCCTTCCCCAAGCTCTGGCGAACCTCCCCGTAGCCTCAGCCCCGCCATTTCCCCACCGGAGCCCCCTATTTGCCGGAGGCCGAAGCCCTGCTCCGCCGCCCGCCTTGCTGCTCCCTCCCTCGTGATCCTCGGCGGCAGCTGACACCACCACGGATGCGCCTCTCCGCCCTGATCTTCTGGGTAGGTCGCGCGCCCCGAGAGGTGGCTGGACGCGCCGGCGATCGCCGTCGGGGTGGTCTCCTCTCTCGGCCTAGAGCGCACCCGAGCGCGAGGTAGAATAAGGCCAGGCCAGGCAGGCCCCTCCCCGCGGACCCCACCTGGCAGCCACTCAAGGCCGGCCCCGCTGCGCCACGTCAGATTAGTGGAGACATACTCACCAGAGTACACTTTCCCTTCTCAAAAACGCCTTTCATCTCTTCTTCGGGTCAAAATACGTTTTCCTCTCAGGAAAGCGTATTTCCTTTGTACTTCATCTCAAAATACGTTTGTTTGTGCAGAAAACGTATTCATCCTAAAGGCGCATTCAGTTTTTCCTCGAGGGGGCTGTTTGCTGATAAAATTTCACCGATACGCCCCTAAGCTTCAACCATTCGTATCTCGACAACCAATGCTCACGTCTTCGTCTCGTCGAACTCTTTCCGTTAGAATCATTTTAAGTATATTTTCACACAGTGAAAATGACCACTTTGCCCTTGCACGTAAACAGGCCCCTCCGAGTGATGAGGATATCAATACCATTGTTACACCCACAACCCCTGCTACTATACATACTGGACCGATTACTAGAGCTCGCGCACGCCAATTAAATTACCAGGTACTTTCATTTCTTGGTAATGATTCTAATGTTCATGAGAATATGATGCTGCCTAAATTGGATACATTTGTTTTGCTTACAAATGAAGGGCCTAGCTTGGAGAAGGATGAACATTGGAGCAAGAACAAGCATGGAGTTGATGGCATGCGCAAGGGAGACAAGAACAGAGTTTCAAGTGATGATTTCAGGACTTTGAAGCCACCATAATGAGTGCATGAAGCCTTGGACGAAATACACAAGATGTCACTTCATAATTTTCGTCCAGAGGCTATTCTAGGTGTTGCGTCACCTTATTTTGGGCCAGGCCCATGTAATTTCGAAATACTTCAATATAGGTTGTTTTTAGAGTCCGTATGCGTGGGGAAACAAGAGTTAGGGTGTGTTTCGGACCCCTTCTCCAAGGGCCACGAAATTCCCCCCTCTTCCTCCATATATACAACCCCTAGGGCATCGTTTAGACTTTGGGTTTTGTTTGATTAAAAGTTTGCCATAGCCGCAACTTCGCGTACTTCGTTTGTGTTCAACGACCAGACAAAGGCGTCACAGAACCCCACCTTGATCAATAAAGCTTTCCTCTTATATTCGCAATATCCAGATTGCAATCTTAGTTTCTTGCTTGTTCTTCGTTTGCCTACAGGAAACAGACCTTCGTGGTCAGGTTGATCGTGCTCCGGCGTGGTCAATAACCTCTCGGAGTTGGTTTAGCGATTGCTAAGGCGCGACGTCCTCGCACGTTCGTAGTCGGATCGTCAAAGTCGACTTCCTCCAAAACGATAGCCACCATCTCATCGAAAGACGGGACACCTTTGTCTCTATCAAGTGGTATCAGATTTCCAGGTTGCTCGGTGATATTTTATAGTTTTTCGTAGTTTAGATCGAGTCTGTTCTTCATACCTATAGTCCACGAAAAAGCCAAAAAAATATTAGGGTTAGTTCATCTTATCCGAACCAATCTGAGCCTTTGCATAGTCTTTTCTGTATTTGCTTTGTTGAATTTGCGGTTGCATCGTTGTGTCAAGTTGCTGGTCCTAGCATCTAGTACTTTAGAGTTTCGTGTTCTGTTCACAAGTTGTCACGTCGCCGCCGCACCATCATCATCACCGCTACCATATACCACATATCCACCGCCATCACGCTAATCCGAGTCCACCTCCATCACAGATTCGCCACCAGTCCGTGTCCCATTGCCCTGCAAATATCCGCCACCAGTCCGAGTTTCCACCAGATTCATCTCCGCCACCGGTCCTAGTCCGAGTCCAGTAATTATTGCTTTGTTCTCGATTTCCAGATCACGCGATACTCCGAGTCGTGACAGAGTAGGACTCCCCAACTTCCGAGCCATCCGCAGAAGAAAAATAGTTCCAGTTTCAAAAAAAACTAAGTCTGGAAAATTCTGGCTAGGCAGTTTTTAGGACATTTGTAGACTTTTTCGAAAAAAATTGTTGCGGAGCAAAATAAAAGAGGAAAAAAAGTGCAAAAAAAGAGTGAAAAAGAAAAAAATCAGAGTGTGCTCCTCCCTTGTTTACGTGCAGCGCCGTGATTTTGTTAGTGTTCTAGGCTCGCGTCTCTAGTATGGTCTAGCCTAGGACCAGCACAGTACCATCGTTGAGCGTTTATTCAACTTTGCATCTCTGAATTGATTATTGCTGACCCTTTTTGCTACCATATTATAAGCCTTCCCAGCTCCACATACATCTACATCGTGCGTTTGACTCTCCCTGGTAATCGCTCTATCCAAGCTTTGAGAGTTTTGACTACATCGGTTGCCGATCACCGCCTGCTGCTGGGTAAGAACTGGTAAGAATTTGAGATTTGCTTGATGGATTTGTGGCACCCACCACCACCACCACCACTTGTTAGTAGTCTATAGGATCATATTTTTGTGTGTTTCTATTGCTCCTAACCATGCCAGGATCACAAGCCGACGAGATTGACTGGGAGAACTTAACGAACAAGGAGCTTCGTGATAAGTTTCAGCAAATGATGACTCAACAGGTGCAAGATGTGCTGAACAATTTTGAAGAGGCCATGGAGAAGATCACTGGCCTTGAGAAGACGTTCGAAACAAAGTTCGATAACAGATTTAATGAACTGCTTGCGCGTTTTCCACCACCGGCTGCACCTGCCGCACCTCTGCAACAACAACAACAACAACAACCTCGGGAAACAGCCCTCCGCCGAGCGAGTCATGTCCCTCTTCAGCCTGGCCAAACTACTGGTGCTGCTGTTGATACTTCTGTGGCTCCTGCTGCTGATGTGGAGGAGGATGATTATGCGCGAGATTACGAGGATGAGGTTGATCAAAATCAGAACTACGTGCAACCACCAGCACCACGACCACCAGGTCGTCCACACGCAAATAATGGCAATGTTAGGGCTCCCCCTCAGGTACGAGATCATGACCATCTCCTTAAACTAAAATTGAATATTCCACCATTTGAGGGTAGATATGTTCCTGATATATATCTTACTTGGGAGTTAGAAACTGAACAATGATTTACATGTTTACAATATCCTGAGGAGAGACGTGTTCCTGCTGCTGTTTGTGCTTTCACTAGCTTTGCATGTGTTTGGTGGTCTGAACATTGTAGATTATATCCTGTTCCAGCTACTTGGGTTGCTTTGAAAACTTCTATGCGTACTCGTTGGGTTCCACCATATTATCAACGTGAATTACTTCAAAAATTGCAGCGCTTAAGACAAGGAAAAAATTCTGTAGAAGAATATTATCAGGAATTACAAACTGGCTTGATTAGATGTGATATTGTTGAGGAGAATGAAGCTATGCTTGCACGTTTTATGGGTGGATTAAATAGAGAGATTCAGACCATTCTAGATTATAAGGATTATAATAATATCACTCGTTTATTCCATCTTGCTTGTAAAGCTGAACGTGAAGTGCAGGAACGACAGGCATTGGCGCGAACTAACTTTTCTGCAGGTCGACCTTCATCATGGACACCACGTGCATCATCTACTTCCACTGCACCATCACCTCCTTCAGGTGCCACCTCCAACCGTGATACAAGAAAGCAGGCACAACCACCACTATCTGCCAAGAGCACACCTGCCGGGCCTGCACAGAGCTCTTCTTCTTCCATGGCGTTAACAGGGCACACAAGTGATATTATTTGTCGTCGTTGTAAGGGAAGAGGACATTTTGCGAGAGAATGCAAATCTCAGCGTGTGATGATTGCTACTGAGGATGGTGGGTATGAGTCCGCTAGTGACTATGATGAGGAGACTTTGTCTCTTATTACACTTGAAGAACACGGTGGAGATGATTCTGATCATGAGACGCAATACATGGCTGCTGAAGATGCTGACAGGTATGAATGTTTAGTTGCTCAACGTGTTTTGAGTGTGCAGGTTACACAAGCTGAGGAAAATCAGAGGCATGATTTGTTCCATACAAAGGGAGTTGTGAAGGAACGTTCTATTCGCGTCATCATAGATGGAGGGAGCTGCAACAACTTGGCTAGCATGGAGATGGTGGAGAAGCTATCTCTCACCGCAAGACCACATCCACATCCTTACTACATCCAATGGTTCAACAACAGCGGCGAGGTTAAGGTAACACGTACTGTTCGGGTGCATTTTAGTATCTCTACATATGCTGATTATGTTGATTGTGATGTGGTACCTATGCAAGCATGTTCCTTATTACTTGGTAGACCATGGCAATTTGATAAAAATTCTGTACACCATGGTAGAAACAATCAGTATACTCTTGTTCATAAGGATACAAATATTACTTTGCTTCCTATGACTCCTGATTCCATTTTGAAAGATGATATTCATAGAGCTAATAAAGCAAAACAGGAGAAAAATAAGAGTGAAAATCAGATTGTGGCAAAAGAATTTGAGCAACAAATGAAATCTAATAATAAATCATCTAGTGTTGCTTCTGAAATTAAATTGAAAAGTGCATGTTTACTTGCCACCAAATCTGATATTGATGAGCTAGTTTTTAGCAAACCTGTTTGCTATGCTTTTGTGTGCAAAGAGGCATTATTTTCATTCGAGGACGTGCCTTCCTCTTTGCCCCCTGCAGTCACTAACATTTTGCAGGAGTTCACTGACGTCTTCCCACAAGACGTGCCACCGGGATTACCACCTATTCGAGGGATTGAGCATCAAATAGACTTAATTCCCGATGCATCGCTACCCAACCGTGCACCATACCGTACCAATCTAGAGGAGACGAAGGAGATTATGCGTCAAGTACAGGAGCTGCTCGACAAAGGTTATATACGTGAATCTCTTAGTCCTTGTGCTGTTCCTATTATACTAGTGCCTAAAAAGGATGGTACGTCGCGTATGTGTGTTGATTGTAGAGGCATTAATAATATTACTATTCGTTATCGTCATCCTATTCCTAGGCTAGATGATATGCTTGATGAATTGAGTGGCTCTACAAGATTCTCCAAAGTTGATTTGCGTAGTGGATACCATCAAATTCGTATGAAATTGGGAGATGAATGGAAAACAGTATTCAAAACTACGTTTGGTGTGCCAAATACTATTGTTTCAGATTGTGATACTAAATTTCTTAGTCACTTTTGGAGATGTTTATGGGCTAAGTTGGGGACTAAACTGCTTTTTAGTACTACTTGTCACGCCCAAACTGATGGTCAAACTGAAGTAGTCAATAGAACATTGTCTACTATGCTTAGGGCTGTTTTGAAGAATAATAAGAAAATGTGGGAAGAATGCTTGCCTCATATTGAATTTGCTTATAATCGTTCGTTGCATTCTACTACTAAGATGTGCCCTTTTGAAATTGTGTATGGTTTCCTACCTCGTGCACCCATTGATTTGTTGCCTCTTCCATCTTCCTAGAAGGTTAATTTTGATGCTAAACAACGTGCTGAATTAATCTTAAAAATACATGAGTTAACTAAGGAAAACATTGAGCGTATGAATGCTAAATATAAACTTGCTAGAGATAAGGGTAGAAAACATGTTGTCTTTGCACCTGGAGATCTTGTTTGGTTACATTTGCGTAAGGATAGGTTTCCTAATTTGCGCAAATCAAAGCTAATGCCACGTGCTGATGGTCCTTTTAAGGTGTTAGAGAAAATAAATGATAATGCATATAAACTTGAGCTGCCTGCAGATTTTGGGGTTAGTCCCACTTTTAACATTGCAGATTTGAAGCCTTATTTGGGTGAGGAAGATGAGCTTCCGTCGAGGACGACTTCATTTCAAGAAGGGGAGGATGATGAGGACATCAATACCATTGTTACACCCACAACCCCTGCTACTATACATACTGGACCGATTACTAGAGCTCGCGCACGCCAATTAAATTACCAGGTACTTTCGTTTCTTGGTAATGATTCTAATGTTCATGAGAATATGATGCTGCCTAAATTGGATACATTTGTTTTGCTTACAAATGAAGGGCCTAGCTTGGAGAACGATGAACATTGGAGCAAGAACAAGCATGGAGTTGATGGCATGCGCAAGGGAGACAAGAACAGAGTTTCAAGTGATGATTTCAGGACTTTGAAGCCACCATAATGAGTGCATGAAGCCTTGGACGAAATATACAAGATGCCACTTCATAATTTTCGTCCAGAGGCTATTCTAGGTGCTGCGTCACCTTATTTTGGGCCAGGCCCATGTAATTTCGAAATACTTCAATATAGGCTGTTTTTAGAGTCCGTATGTGTGGGGAAACAAGAGTTAGGGTGGGTTTCGGACCCCTCCTCCAAGGGCCACGAAATCCCCCCCCCCCTCTTCCTCCATATATACAGCCCCTAGGGCATCGTTTAGACTTTGGGTTTTGTTTAGATTAAAAGTTTTCCATAGCCGCAACTTCGCGTACTTCGTTTGTGTTCAACGACCAGACAAAGGCGTCACAGAACCCCACCTTGATCAATAAAGCTTTCCTCTTATATTCACAATATCCAGATTGCAATCTTAGTTTCTTGCTTGTTCTTCGTTTGCCTACAGGAAACAGACCTTTGTGGTCAGGTTGATCGTGCTCCGGCGTGGTCAATAACCTCTCGGAGTTGGTTTAGCGATTGCTAAGGCGCGACGTCCTCGCACGTTCGTAGTCGGATCGTCAAAGTCGACTTCCTCCAAAACGATAGCCACCATCTCATCGAAAGACGGGACACCTTTGTCTCTATCACCGAGAGAGAACTGTTTCCGGCCAATCTTTCCGCTTTGTACTTTGTCTCAAAATACGTTTCTTTGTGCAGAAAACGTATTCAGCCCAAAGGCGCGTTCGGTTTTTCCTCGAGGGACCTGTTTGCTGAAAAAATTTCACCGATACGTCCCTGAGCTTCAACCCTTCGTATCTCGACAACCAATTCTCACGTCTTTGTCTCATCGAACTCTTTCCATTAGAATCATTTTAATTATGTTTTCACACAGTGAAAATGACCACTTTGCCCTTGCACGTAAACAGGCCCCTCCGAGAGAGAACTGTTTCCGGCAAATCTTTCCGCGATCGTTCCACACTTTTTCCCGGAGTATTTCTCGACCCCAGGCAAGCCAACCTGTTATCATGAGCCCCGAACTTGCACGTTGACTTTGCTTGCACCTCGTGTGTGTGTTTAGTTGCAGTAGTTTCTTGTCTGTTCCGTCTACTGTTATTTTAGTCGTGCTATATGTCTTTGTTATCTGTCTTGCATGCTTATGCTTTCATAAAATAAGTTGACGTGCTACTTTGCTGTTGTTACTGATAATATCATGCCTCTGTCTAGTTTAGTTTCATGTTAGTAGTATCGATGCTATGATAATTCTGTTGCACTGATAAGTTTGCTAGTACTTGGGATTGCCATGTTTCGCATGCTATCATTTTTCTTTTGAAATGCTTGATGTTTTGTTACTGCATCGGTATGTTGCATGTTAGTTGTTGCATTCATGTTAATAATGCTCGCATGATGATTGATGATGGAGAAGTTAATAATATGACTTAATAACAAACCTACTCCGTCATCACTCGGATATCACAGTGCCACCCAAATCGAGCTTTCTCCAGTGCAACCACATTTACCTTATGGGGAGGTCCTAGCTGGGTCTATTGTCATGCCTCTCGCCGGTGCCTCCCGCGTGGGAAGGTTATGGGCACACGCTACCCTGATCAGGTAGGCGGACATAACCTTGTGTGCTCGTTTTTGTTTTTATGGTACCTTGTCCCCGTTTGGGACCGTTTTGCCACGACGGTGGTCGTTGGTGTCTTTGGTAGACATGGGGCCACCCAGGACTGAACCCCAAGGGGGTGTTGGTCGGAGTGGCTGGGAGAGTGCCATGGCAGTAGCTCGGTTTTGTCGGAACGCTTTGGTCCACCTGAATGGGAGTGCGAGGCCAGGGTTCCGTAGTGTGGGTAAAGTGCGCTACCTCTGCAGAGTGTATGTTTAATCTATCGATACCCGTGTCCTCGGTCATGGGCACAAGTTCGTAGTAGGTCACACTATCGGGTCTTGGTCGAAATGCAGGATAAACCTAAAATAACTAAGTTGATGATTAATGTGTAATAAAAGAATGTGATGACTTGGACTATGGGAAAATCGTGATAAGTCACAATGATGTGTTGATATGACCCCGAGACGAGGTCTTGGTAAGTCATGCGTGTGCTCCGAGGAGCCGTGGCAGAGTAAGTGATTGCTGCATAAGGTTAATACAACATGTCTTCACGGGAGGTAACTGGTAGTTTATTTTAAGCATAGTTTCATGATGCCATGCCATGTTTTGATATGCTATGCTTTGTTGTTGATATGGTAGAAGTAAATTTGATATGCTATGCTAGTAGATGCTATGTTGTTGTTCATGCTTAGTTTGATTTATGATTCTAGTTAATATCATGCCATGCTTAGAAGTTGTGTTGAAGTAGACTGTTGCATATGCTTGGTTCTTGCTTTGTCATCTGTTTGTTTGGATGCTATGTATTTGGTTGTCTTGCAAGCACTTTCAATGTATTGACCTAGCGTGTCATGCCAGTTTTGTAGGTCGTGCCCAACTAGTTCGCTTGTTCCGTCGTGCTAGGCCGTAACCTTGCCAGTCATGTGAGTTGTGGAGCCCAGCCCGAGTTGTTATGCTGCCAAACCAAGACCTCCACCGCCATTTAAATAGACTTCCGCCGCCATTTAAATATCCTTAGGGCTATGCCAGATAATTGTATTCATCAATGATGTAATCATATACACATGTATTTGATGAATATTATTGTACCTGGAATGTTGTATCATGGGCCTGTCGTGCGTCAGGTGTTATACTGGGCTGACGTGCGAAGGCCCCCTGCTCCATGCAGATCAGGGTGCCACAGTAACTTAGCAAGAACAATATGTGAAAAGATCATAGGCATTGATCGGTGATTTCGTTGGATTATATTCATCATATAACATTCATAACCTAGGGCAATACAAAACTAGCTCTAGTTCATAAATATAATGTAGGCATGCATTTCGTAAATAGTCATACGTGCTTATGGAAAAGAACTTGCATGGAATCTTTTGTCCTACCCACTCGTGGCAGCGGGGTGCATAAGGAAACTAAGGGATATTAAGGCCTCCTTTTAATAGAGAACCAGAACAAAGCATTAACACATAGTGAATACATGAACTCCTCAAACTACGAACATCACCGGGAAGTATCCCAATTATTGTCACCTTGGGGTTTACGGATCATAACACATAATAGGTGCCTATAACTTGCAAAATCGGATCACGAAGATAGATATAATGGTGAAAACATAAACGGTTCAGATCTGAAATCATGGCACTCGGGCCCTAGTGACAAGTATTGAGCATAGCAAAGTCATAGCAACATCAATCTCAGAACATAGGATACTAGGGATCAAGCCCTATCAAAACTAAGTCGATTACATGATGAATCTCATCCAACTCCTCACCGACCAGCGAGCCTGCGAAGGAATTACTCACCCCCGGCGGTGAGCATCATGAAATTGGTGACGGAGGATGGTTGATGATGACGAAGACCGAGGATCCCCCTCTCCGGAGCCCTGAACGGGCTCCAGATCTGGCCTCCCAATGAAGAAAAGGAGGTGGCGGCGGCTCCGTACCGTAAAACGTGATGAAACTTCCTCTCCTATTTTTCTGGAAAAATAGAATTTTATAGCATCGGCATTAGGGTCAGCGGATCCTCGTGGGCTCCACTACCTACCAGCGCGAGCCAGAGGGGGGTGGCGTGCCCTGGTGCCTTGTGGGCAGCTGGCCCCCCATCCAGTGGGTCTTTGTTCCAGTAATATTTATTTATTCCAAAATAATTCTCGAGAAAGTTTCATCCAATTCTTATAAATTTTATTTCTTCACAAAAACAACACCATTGTAGTTTTGCTGAAAACAGCGCCAGTCCGGGTTAGTTTCATTGAAATCATGCAAATTAGAGTCCAAAACAAGAGCAAAAGTGTTAGGAAAAGTAGATACGATGTAGATGTATCAACTCCCCAAAGCATAAACCATTGCTTGTCCTCAAGCAATTCAGTAGATAAACTAAAAGTGATAAAGAAAAAACTTTTACGAACTTTTTGTTCTTATTTCCATATATATGCTTAAACAGAACCCAGGTTTTCAGCAAAGATCATGACTAACCATGCCAACAATAACCTTAGAAATTATATTAACTCATATCAATGGCATAATCAACTAGCGAGCAATAATAAGATATCTCAAATCCAAACACTTTGTCAAAACAATCATGATATAATATGACAATAATGGTATCTCGCTAGCCCTTTCTAAGACCGAAAAACATAAATGCAGAGCACCCACAAAGTTTAAGCAATGACTAAACATTGTAATTCATGGTAGAAGAGATCTAGTCATGATGCATTCAACATTAACTATACACAATGCATGAGGATGACAATAGTGCTCTCAGGACTGGCTCTTGTTTGAGAGGGTGATGAATCAACATAAAAGTAAAATAACATGAAAGTAAATAGGTAGGCCCTTCGCAGAGGGAAGCAGGGATTTGCAGCGGTGCCAGAGCTCAAAGCATAAATCAGAGATACATATAATTTTGGGGGTATAACCTTCCTGTCAACGTTACAACCAAGAGTTCTCAATATCTTCCAAGCAAAACACATTAGCAGTGGTTCCCAAGCGGTAAAAGTAAAGTTTACTCCCCCTCCACCATCAAACACAAGCCATGGCTAGCCAAATCCTTGGGTGCCTTCCATACCAATATCAGTCCGGGGGAGTTTTTTTTAATTATTTGCAATTTTTGACTTCGGGGTTGGGAATCTCTATTACCAGCCCCTCTCGTGCAAGGACGAGTGAATAAACACTCATCATGAGAATAACCCGCTTAGCATGGAAGATATTGACCACCCCCTGTCGCTCCATGAGCCATCCAGGCACACAAAACAGATGTTCATTTGAATCTTTAGAGGTGGCACATGGAAATTTACTTGGAACGACAGGGTAATACCGCATATAGGTAGGTATAGTGGACTTGTCTGGAATAATTTTGGTTTAAGGATTTTGATGCACCAGCAGTATTCCCGCTTAGTACAGGCGAAGTCTTGCAAATAGGTTGAGAAGCGACCAGCTAGAGAGCGAAAACAGTCATGAACATGCATTATGAACAATCAACATTGAATACAAGCATGAGTAGGATATAAACACCATGAACATATATATCGTGGAGGCTATGTTGTTTTTGATTCAACTACATGTGTGAACATGTGCCAAGTCAAGCCACTTGAAAGATTCAGAGGAGGATACCATATCATCATACTACATCACAATCATTTTAATGCATGTTGACATCTAAGATAAATCATTATCCACTCCTAGCTACTTAAGCATGGCATGAGCAACTATAATCTCTAATTGTCATTGCGAACATGTTTAATCATAATGTGTTGAATCATGGATACTGAGTTAAACATATTTACAAGAACAAAAACAAGTTGAGTTCATACCCGCTTTTCTCTGCCACAGTCACTTCATCAAATATCATCATTATTGCCTTTCACTTGCATGACCGAATGATATGAAAATAATAATAGTGCAAGAGTGTCATGGACTAAGTTGGAATCTGCAAACATTTTATTCAAAGGAGAAGACAAAATAATATGGGCTCTTTGTTAGATCAACAATAATGCATACGAGAGCCACTCAACATTTTCAATGTGGTCTTCTCTTAGTACGACTCAACAAAACAAAACAAAAGAATTTCAGAGAAACACACTGAAATATTTTTGGAGTTTTTAGTGTTACTTGAAAAGGAAATAAAAGAAAGAAAAACAAAGAACAAGAAAAACTATTTACACTGGAAAGCTCCAAACAAGCAAAAGAAGAAATGGGAAATCGTTTTGGGTTTGCTTTTAATACTACAACTAAATTAAACTAGAAAGAAAAACCGAAAAGAAGCAAGAAATATTTTTGGATTTTCTCAAAGTTTTTCAAACACACAAGAAGAAAGAGAGAATAAATCTAGCATTGATAATACAATGAAAAAGTATTAACACCGACAAATGGAGTGAAATGCGTGAACATGAATGTAATGTCAGTGGAAATACTTACTCCCCCAAGCTTAGGCTTTTGGCCTAGCTTGGTATTCACCATCTGCGGCCTGGATAATAGTTAGAGTGATAACTCATGGAGGCTCTTGGAGCGGCCTCATCTGCCCGTCGATCAGCCTCGACCGCCGCGTTGTATTCACGCGCCTCGCTCTCGTAAATGTAATATCTTCTTTTATTCTGGTAATCCAAGGGAGCAGGTGCAGGCAAAATAACAGGTACAATGGGTTTTTTATTGAACATCGAATTATAATTATAGTTAGTGGTTGTAGCATTAATGAACTTGATGAGGGCATCAATACCATTGTTGCACCCACATCACCTACTGCTATACATACTGGACCAATCACTAGAGCTCGTGCACGCCAATTGAATTACCAGGTACTTCCGTTTCTTGCTAACAATTCTAATGTTCATGAGAATATGTTGCTGTCTAAATTGGATACATTTTTGTTGATTACTAATGAAGGGCCTAGCATGGACAAGAGGGATTAACATTGGAGCAGAAACAAGCATGGAGATGAAGGCGCGCGCGAAGGGAACCAGAACAACGTTTTTATTGCAGATTTCAGTACTTTGAAGCCTCCTTGATGACCTACAAGGACATGGACGAAATATACAAGATGCCCTTTCATAAATTTCGTCCATAGCTTATAATAGGTGCTGCGCCACCTTATTTTTGGGCCAGGCCCATGTAATTTCCAAATACTTGAGTAAAGGTTGTTTTTAGAGTCCGTATGTGTGGGGAAACAAGAGTTAGGGTTGGTTTCGGATCCCTCCTCCAAGGGGTCATGAAATTCCCCTCTCTTCCTCCATATATATAGCCCTTAGGGTGTCCTCTAGACTTTGGGTTTTATTTAGATTAAAGTTCACCATAGCTAGAACTTCCCGTACTTCGTTTGTTTTCAACGACCAGACCAAGATGTCACAGAACCCCATCGTGATCAATAAAGCTTTCCTCTTATATTCAGAATATCCAGATTGCAATCCCAGTTTCTTGCTTGTTCTTTCTTTGATTGCAGGAAATAGACCCTCGTGGTCAGATTGATCGTGCTCCGGCGTGGTCAATAACCTCTCGGAGTTGGTTTAGCAATTGCTAAGGCGCGACGTCCTCGCACGTTCGTAGTCAGATCGTCAAAGTCTACTCGTCCGAAAATGATAATCACCATCTCACCGAAAGACAGGACACCTTTGCCTCTATCAAGTGGTATCAGATTTCTAGGTTGCTCGGTGAGATTTTCTAGTTTTTCGTAGTTTAGATCGAGTCTGTTCTTCATACTTATAGTCCACGAAAAAGCCAAAAAATAGGGTTAGTTCATCATATCCGAACCAATCTGAGCTTTTGCATAACTTTTTAGGTTTTTGATTTGTTGAATTTGAGGTTGCATCGTTGTGTCGAGTTGCTGGTCCTAGCATCTAGTCCTTTAGAGTTTTTGGGTTCTGTCATAGTTTGTCACGCCACCGCCGCACCATCTTCATCACTGTTGCCATATACCACCACCCCATATGCGCCACCAATCCGAGTTCCTATACACCACCACATATCCGCCGCCGTTCCAAAACACCATCACATATTTTCCGCCATCATGCCACCATTCCGAGTTGCCACCATATACATCTCCGATACCAATCCGAGTTGCCACCAGATACATCTCCGACACCAATCCGAGTTCCACCAGATTCATTGCCACCACCAATCCTATTCCGAGTCCAGTATTTACTTCCCTATTTTTGATTTCCAGCTCACGTCCAACTACGAGTCGTGACCAAGTCGGAATTCCCAATTTCTGTGCCACCTGCAGAAGAAAATTAGTTCCAGTAAAAAAACAAAGTCTGGAAAATTTTGGCTAGGCAGCTTTTACGCCATTTGTAGACTTTTTCGTAAAAAAATTGTTGCGGAGGAAAAAAGTGCAAAAAAGTGAAGAAAAAGAGGAAAAAAAAGTGATTTAGAGTGTGCTCCTCCCTTGTTTATGTGCAGCACCGTCATTTTGCCAGTGTTCTAGGCTCGCGTCTTTAGCACGGTCTAGCCTGGGACGAGCATAGTACCGTTGTTGAGCGTTTATTCAACTTTGCATCTTTGGATTGATTATTGCTGACATTTTTGCTACCATATGATAAGCCTTCCTAGCTCCACATACATCTTGACACCACCTGGCAATCGCTCTGTCCAAGGTTTGAGAGTTTTGACTACAACAGTTGCCGATAACCACCTGCTGCTGGGTAAGAACTGGTACCAATTTGAGATTTGCTTGACGGATTCGTGACACCCCATCACCACACTTTCTAGTAGTCTGTAGGATCATATTCTTGTGTGTTTCTATTGCTGCTAACCATGGCAGGACCACAAGCCGACGAGATTGATTGGGAGAACATGACGAAGAAGGAGCTTCATGATAAGTTTTCCAGCAAATGTTGGGTCAACAGGTGGAAGACGTGATGGCCAGCTTTGGAAAGGCACTGGCGAGGACTGGTGACATTGAGAAGACAATTGACACCAAGTTGGCCGCCAAGTTTGATAAAGTACTCGCGCGCCTACCACAACCACCACCCGCATCTGCTGCACCATTGCAACAACATCAACAACCACCTCAACGTCGCGATCCAACAGGGCGAGCGCAGCGTGTTCCTCTTGAGCTAGGAAAAATTTCTAGTGCCTCTTCTACAACTGTTGAGGCTTCTGTAGCTCCTGCTGCTACTATAGCGGAGAAGGACTATTACGAGGATGAGGTTGATCACAATCAGAACTACGTGCAACCACCACCACCACCAGGTCGTCCTCATGCATATAATCACAACGGTAGGGCTGCACCACCACCTCAGGTACGAGATCATGACCATCTTCCTAAACTTAAATTGAATATTCCACCATTTGAGAGTAGATATGTTCCTAATATATATCTTACTTGGGAGCTAGAAATGGAACAACGTCTTACATGTTTACAATATCCCGAGGAGAGACGTGTTGTTGCTGTTTGTGCTTTCACTAGTTTTGCATGTGTATGGTGGTCTGAACATTGTAGATTATATCCTATTCCAGCTACTTGGGCTCCTTTTAAAACTGCTATGCATACTCGGGTTCCACCATATTATCAATGTGAATTACTTAAAAACTGTAGCGTTTATGACAAGGAAAACATTCTGTAGAGGAATATTATTAGGAATTACAAACTGGCATGATTAGATGTGGTATTGTTGAGGATAACGAAGCTATGCTTGCATATTTCATGGGTGGGTTAAATAGAGAGATTCAGACCATTTCAGAGTATAAGGAGTATAATAATATCACTCGTTTATTCCCTCTTGCTTGCATAGCTGTACGTGAAGTGCAGGATCGCCAGACATTGGCGCGAGCTAACTTTTCTGCCAAGAGCACACCTTCTGGGCCTGCACAAAGCACTTCTTCCTCCATGGCATCAACCGGGAAAACACATGATATAATTTGTCATTGTTGCAAGGGTGGAGGTCCTTAGGTGAGAGAATGCCCATCTATGTGTGTGATGATTGCTACTAACGATGGTGGGTTTGAGTCTGCTAGTGACTATGATGAGGAGACTTTTGGCTCTTCTTACTAGTGAAGAACACCGTGGAGATGATTCTGAACAAGAGACACAATACATGGCTGCCGAAGACGCTGACATGTATGAAAGTTTAGTTGCTCAATGTGTTTTGAGTGTACAGGTCACACAAGCAGAGCAAAATTAGAGGCACAATTTGTTCCACGCAAAGGGAGTTGTGAAAGAACGTTCTGTTCGCGTCATGATAGATGGATGGAGCTGCAACAACTTGGCTAGCATGGAGATGGTGGAGAAGCTGTCTCTCACCACAAGACCACATCAGCGTCCTTACTACATCCACTGGCTCAACAACAGTGGCAAGGGTAAGGTAACACGTACTGTTCGTGTGCATTTTAGTATCCCTACATATGCTGATTATGTTAATTGTGATGTGGTACCCATGCAAGCATGTTCCATATTACTTGGTAGACCATGGTAATTCGATAAAAATTCTATACACCAAGGTATAAACAATGAGTATACTCTTGTTCATAAGGATAAACATATTACTTTGCTTCCTATGACTCTTGATTTCGTTTTGAAAGATGATATTAATCGAGCTAGTAAAGCAAAATAGGAGCAAAGTAAAAGTGAAAATCAAATAGTGGCAAAAGAATTTGAGCAACAAATGAAGCCTAATAATAAACCATCCAGTGTTGCTTCTGAAATTAAATTGAAAAGTGGATGTTTACTTGCCACCAAATCTGATATTGATGATCTAGATTTCAACAAATCTGTTTGCTATGCTTTTGTGTGCAAAGAAGCATTATTTTCATTCAAGGACGTGCCTTCCTCTTTGCCTCCTGCTGTCACTAACATTTTGCAGGAGTTCGCCGACGTGTTTCCACAAGACATGCCACTAGGATTACCACCTATTTGAGGGATTGAGCATCGATTGACTTAATTGCCAGTGCATCACTACCCAACCGCGCACCATACCGTACCAATCCACAGGAGACGAAGGAGGTTATGCGTCAAGTACATGAGCTGCTCGACAAAGGTTATATACGCGAATCCCTTAGTCCTTGTATGTTCATATTATTCTAGTGCCAAAAAAGGATGTTACATCGCGTATGTGTGTTGATTGTAGATGAATTAACAATATTATTATTCATTATCGTCGTCCTATTCCTAGGCTATATGATATGCTTGATTAAGAAGTGGCTCTATAATATTCTCCAAAGTTGATTTGTGTAGTGGATACCATCAAGTTCGTATGAAATTGGGAGATGAATGGAAAACAACATTTAAAACTAAGTTTGGATTATATGAGTGGTTAGTCAAGCCTTTTGGGTTAACTAATGCACCTAGTACTTTCTGAGATTAATGAACTAAGTATTATGTGCTTTCATTGGACGATTTGTGGTAGTTTACTTTGATGACATACTGATTCATAGTAGATCTTTGAAGGAACATTTATGTGTTGTTTTTATTGCTCTACGTGATGCACATTTGGGAAGTGCGCCTTTTGCTCCGACTGAGTATCTTTTCTTGGCTATGTTGTTACTCCACAGGGAATTGAAGTTGATAAAGCCAAAATTAAAGCTATTGAGGGTTGGCCGCAACCCAAAACGGTGGCTGCAACCCAAAACGATCACACAAGCAAGGAGTTTTCTTGGACTCGCTGGTTTCTATAGGCGTTTTTTGAGAGATTTCAGCACCATTGCTGCACTTCTCACTGAGCTTACAAAGAAGGATGTGCCTTTTGTTTGGGGTACCGCACAGGAAGAAGCCTTCACGGTATTGATAGATAAGTTGACACATGCTCCTTTACTCCAACTTCCTGATTTTAATAAGACTTTTGAGCTTGAATGTGATGCTAGTGGAATTGGATTAGGAGGTGTGCTATTACAAGATGGTAAACCTGTTGCATACTTTTCTGAGAAATTGAGTGGGCCTAGCCTGAGCTATTCTACTTATGATAACGAATTATGTGCTTTAGTTCGGTCTTTAGAAACATGGCAACTTTATTTATGGCCCAAAGAATTTGTTATTCATTCTGATCATGAATCTTTGGAACATACTAAAAGTCAAGGTAAACTGAACCATATACATGCTAAATGGGTTGAATTCATTGAGACTTTCCCTTATGTCATTAAACACAAGAAGCGTAAAGAAAATGTTAATGTTGATGCATTGTCTCGTTGCTACACTATGCTTTCACAACTTGAATTTAAAATATTTTCTTTGGAGACTATCAAAGATCAATATGTGCATGATGCTGATTTTAAAGATGTAATGCAGAATTGTAAAGAACGAAGAACATGGAACAAGTTCATCCGTAGTGATGGATTTGTGTTTCCGGCTAACGAGCTATGCATTCCAGCTAGCTCCGTTCGTCTTTTGTTGTTGCAGGAGGCGCATGGAGAAGGATTAATGGGACACTTTGGCGTGAAGACGATAGAGGATGTACTTGCTAAACATTTATTTTGGCCAAAGATGAGCGTTTTGTTGCTCGCTGCACTACATGTCAAGAAGCTAAGTCATGACTGAATCCTCATGGTTTATATGTGCCTTTGCCTGTACCTAGTGTTCCATGGGAGGATATATCTATGGATTTTGTTTTAGGATTACCTCGAACAAACAAGGGGAGGGATAGCATATTTTTGTCGTGGATAGATTTTCGAAAATGGCACAGTTTATACCATGTCATAAAAGCGATGCTGCTGGTAATGTTGCTGATTTGTTCTTTCGTGAAATTATTCACTTGCATGGTGTGCCAAATACAATTGTTTCATATCATGATACTAAGTTTCTTAGCCACTTTTGGAGATGTTTATGGGCTAAGTTTGGGACTAAACTGCTTTTTAGTACTACATGTCACCCCCAAACTGATGGACAAACTGAAGTAGTCAATAGGACATTGTCTACTATGCTTAGGGCTGTTTTGAAGAATAACAGGAAAATGTGGGGAGAATGCTTGCCACATATTGAATTTGCTTATAATCGTTTGTTGCATTCTACTACTAAGAAGTGCCATTTTGAGATGGTGTATGGTTTCCTACCTCGTGCACCCATTGATTTGTTGCCTCTTCCATCTTCGGAGAAGGTTAATTTTGATGCTGAACAACATGCTGAATTGATCTTAAAAATGCATGAGTTAACTAAGGAGAACATTGAGCGTATGAATGCAAAATATGAACTTGCTGGAGATAAGGGTAGAAAACATGTTCTGTTTGCACCTGGAGATCTTGTTTGGTTACATTTGCGTAAGTATAGATTTCCTGATTTGCGCAAATCAAAGCTTATGCCATGTGTTGATGGTCCTTTTATGGTGTTAGAGAAAATAAATGATAATGCATATAAACTTGAGCCGCCTGCAGATTTTGGGGTTAGTCCCACTTTTAACATTGCAGATTTGAAGCCTTATTTGGGTGAGGAAGATGCGCTTTCGTCGAGTACGACTTCATTTCAAGAAGGGGAGGATGATGAGGACATCAATACCATAGTTACACCCACAGCTCCTACTGCTATGCATACTGGACCAATCAGTAGAGCTTGCGCACGCGAATTGAATTACCAGGTACTTACGTTTCTTGGTAACAATTCTAATGTTCATGAGAATATGCTGCTGCCTAAATTGGATACATTTGTGTTGATTACTAATGAAGGGCCTAGCATGGACAAGAGGGATGAAAACTGGAGTATAAACAAGCATGGAGATGAAGGCATGCGCGTAGGGAACCAGAACGGTGTTTCTAGTGCAGATTTCAAGACATCGAAGCCTCCTTGATGACATACAAGGACATGGACGAAATATACAAGATGCCCTTTCATATATTTTGTCCATAGCTTATAATAGATGTTGCGCCACCTTATTTTTGGGCCAGGCCCATGTAATTTCAAAATACTTGAGTACAAGTTGTTTTAGAGTCCGTATGTGTGGGGAAACAAGAGTCAGGGTTGATTTCAGACCCCTCCTCCAAGGGGTCACACAATTCCCCTCTCTTCCTCCATATATACACCCCTTAGGGCATTGTTTAGACTTTGGGTTTTGTTTATATTAAAGTTCACCATAGCTGCAACTTCGCGTACTTCGTTTGTGTTCAACGAGCAGACCAAGACGTCACAGAAAACCCCATCGTGATCAATAAAGCTTTCCTCTTATATTTGCAGTATCCAGATTGCAGTCTCATTTTATTTATCGTTCTTTGTTTGCTTACAGGAAATATACCCTCGTGGTCAGGTTGATCGTGCTTCGGTGTGGTCAATAACCTCTCGGAGTGGTTTAGCGATTTCTAAGGCGCGACGTCCTCGCACGTTCGTAGTCGGATTGTCAAAGTCTACTCATTCGAAAAGGATAATCACCATCTCATCGAAAGATGGGACACCTTTGCCTCTGTCAGAACTTATGGCGCTTCATGGCCTCAAAGTCTAAGTACCGGGTAGGTAGGATAGGATCATTTGGCCAAGGTGACACACCCAACTCCTTAGCTATACGGGGGGCATAAATCCCACCATAAAAGTGACCACTACCAGCATTACGTTGCAACCTTCGTGCAACAATTGCTCCAAGATTATCATGTTTAATTCCTGTCAGAGTAGTGTGTATGAGGCTCAAATCAGGAGCACACAGTGTGCTGCTATCTTGCTTGCCCACGATGCATTTTCCATTAAAGAGTCGAAAGTAATGGATTGATGGAAAATGTATACTTTTTATTCTAGCTTGTGTCACTCCTCTATCCTCACCATAACAGAGAGTAGTTAAAAATGACTCATACTAAGATTTTGGTGGTTCATCAAGTGAACCGCAATATGGGATTTTGCAAGCAACATAGAACTCTTCTAGAACCATGGTGAAGGCTTTATCATATAGGATAAATGAAATTCTAGAGTCATGAGAATGGTATTTAAGTTTCTTAGTGAACGTTTGTGTGAGGTTGAGATGTTGAATGCACTTATCTGTGATGAAGGGAGTGAGCTCCGTATTGTGAACATACTGCTCAAATTCTTCCTTGATACTTGCACCCACCATTAACTCGTTACACAGCCATAGTCACGATTTGGTGTCGGCGTCCCGTGTCGAGCTTTCACTTGGCTCAACATAAGACTATCGTATCGAGCGCCCACTCGATGATGCCTCTGAGGACCTCCCCCTCGAAGAACTCATAAAGAGGTGCATTTTTATTTGCGAACAATTTCTGAAAAAATTTAACCCACAAAATTTTGTTAACAAAACTTCACAAGATTGATAGCAACTACTCATATGGATGCCTGGAGGCCATATCAAGCATTCAAACTACTTCGAACTCAAAGAATTAAACTTGCAAGCTCATTTACAGCAGCACCAAGAATAGCTAAATACTCAAATATAAACCACTAGAACCAAACTAATTGGAGCAATGGAGGAGTCAAATACCAACTAGCAATCTCCGAAAACCATTTCATAAACGGAGCTTCAAGCAAAGAGATCGAAATCCACGGGTTTGGGAGCAAGAAGATGAGAGAGATGGAGTGATTTTTTCTGGAGGTAGGTGATAACATGGGCTAAAGGGATAAGTGAGGGGAGGCCACGTGGGGTCCACTACCCACCAGGGTGTGCTCTCGTCGTCGCGAGCCAGTCGCCAAGATGGCGTGGTGACGAGGTGGAGGCGCTTGTGGACCGGTGGCTCCGTTTGTGCATTGGATGGGTCAGCTTGCTCTGGGGGGCGCATGTCTTGCGGTCGCGCCCGCAGCGGGGGCAGCCGGAGGACTGCGATTCGCCCCAAAGGGAGTGCCACCACTGTGGTTGTGCCCTTCGGCCGGGCGGAGAGGTGCAGACGGAATGATCTCTCCACCCATACCTCGTGGAGCGTGGCCGCTGGGATGCTGTTGGTGTTGTCCTTCTCTGGTGCCTCCTGCTCCTGTTCCGGCCACGGGGGAGGTGGTGAGGACGCCGCCTACGTCGACCACATCCCCCGCAGCGTCCACGTCCTTAGGCGTCCCCGCAGCCCCCTCGGCATCGGTGGTCGCACGCGGTGGGGCCTTCGAGGAGGACGGCTAGGCGGTGACATCGGGTTTCTTCTTGGGTGCCATGAATGATGGAGCCGTTGATGAAGAAATTGACGACGAAGATGACGCGCTGCGTACACTTCCCGGGTTCGCGCAAGTGCTTCCCCCTACCTGGCACGCCAAAGATGTCGTGGGAAACCACAGCCACCTATGGGGCCATGAGCCCCTTGTGGTTTGGCAGGGGGTGAGCTCATTGCACAAAGAGCGAAGAACATCGCGCAGCACGACAAAGATCACACGGGCAATTTTACCCAGGTTCGTGCCGCCGTGAGGCGTAAAACCCTACTCCTGCTTTGGTGGATTGTGGTGGAAACGCAGTGCTCTAGCCCGACAGGGTTGCCTCAGGACGAGAGTGGCTACGCGCGTATGAGTGTACAAGGGCCCGAATCCTTTCTATGGTTGCCACGGGCCTCCTTTTATAGATCAAGGGGTCACCACAATGGCAAATCAGTCATTATGCACTGATTAGATAGAAAATAGTGCTATCATACCTAACTCTGCAGACAGGGCAGAGCGCATTAAATGCACCACTTAGTGTCACATCAAGGCTTGCCCGGCACGCCTTGCCGGGCTGTTCAGCCACCTTCTGTCCTGTCTACGTGACACGTCGCTAGACGGGTGTCATTTGGAGGTGATTTCTGTAGGAAGTGGCTGCCATGTGGCGAGGAATAGCCACTTAGTCACTTGGAGGCTTGACACTGTGACGGTTGATGACTTGCGTCGCTATGAGGTGGTGCGGTGGAGCCTTGGCGGGGTAGTTTGCATCCGTAAGCACTGGCAGGCTTGCCGGGATAGTCTTGAGGCTTGCTTCCAGGGTAACCTTGACCTCGCAAGGCTTACCTTCCCGGCAAGGGAGGTCTCCCCTTAGTGGTATCCTGCTTCTTTAACTTGACTTGGTCTTCTTGATCTGCACTCTAATTCTTCAAAGAGCTGATTACTTTGTGCTTGTTCTAGTTTTGGATGTTGCAATCTCGATCTTGGGCGTGTGCACGGTCTGGGCAACGGACCCAGGGTTTGTTCCACCGACAATCTCCTACACCGTCGTAGATACGGGCCCTAGACGAGAGACCTTGCTCCGTCTCCTACACTATTATCATCCTCCTTGGGCACCGCCGCCGGCGCCGTTGATTCGCCGCCCCGGGCCACCCCGAGCCTATTTTGGCACACCTACGGGAGCCCCGCAAGCACCTCTACCTTTCCCCTCTCTCCCCTCCATCGAATGCATGCTCTAGCTATCCTTGCTGCCGTTGCCGAACCTCGGCTCTGCCACATTGCTCGCTGCCTTTGCCACCGTTCGTTCAAGGCCGGACAAGCGCTCTGTGGTGCTTATGACATCACCACGATTCCGCCCGTGCCTCTAGTTCGACGTGTTGGCTCCTATAGCCCTGATCCTGACAAGATTGTGCTCCAGCCACCGCTGCCGTCAATGCGGCGCTCACCTCCGGCTACCCCCGGCTGCTCCCACCGGCCCAGTTCGAAGCGGCTCGGTCCGCTTGTTCAGGCGAGCCCAACCACGCCCGAAAACGCCTCCAGTGGCCTGTTTCCGGCAAGCCCCGAGCCGCTCCACCGTGCTTTTGGTCACCGAACCGTGCCCCGATGGTGCCCGCCGACGTGGCATGGCCTGGGGCCCACCTGGGTCACTACCACTAGGCCCCCAGTTCCCGGTCGACCGTGGTGACCATGGTCAACGTGCTGACTATGCCCCTTGCCACTAACACGTGGACCACGGTGCTTAATTAAACTGATTTTATAATTAAACTTAATCTGTTAATTAATCAAACACTGACAGTGTGGTCTCGCCTATCTAATTAACCCCTGTTAATCAAACTAATATTCTAATTAGCCTAATGTGTATGACATGTGGGCCCTATCCACCATTCCAGTGGATAAGGCAGGCTACCTGGGCAATTGGCCCCACTAATCAGACTCTTCTGACTGGAATGTTGACCTAGTCAATAGGGCCCACCAGTCAACCCCTGTGTGGCCTGGCTGGGTTCACTTCTGTGTACATCTAGCATTTTTGCTATTATTTTTGAATTAATAATAAATCCAGGAATTTCATAAAATCATTTAAACTTTGAAAAATCATATAAAATAATCTACAACTCAGATGAAAATAATTTATTTATGAAAGTTGTTTAGAAAATATAACGAATCCAAATATGTTATCCACATACATGTCACATGCCTCTAACACAGCAAACATGGAACCTTCCCCTCTGGAATGTTTGTCAGACAACTGCCTAAAGCCGGGGAAATATCCACAGATATTTTCCCGCTCCGTATATAACATGTAGCACTACAATAGGTCACCCCTAGCACAACATATTGCCATGTCATGCATCATGATGCATTTGTTTGCTTTATATGTATTGTTTCTTCCCCCTCTTCTCTCCGGTAGATCCCAAGACAGACGCTACTCCGGAGTTCGACTACACTCCTGACGACCAACCCCTTTTAGCAGAGCTTCCAGGCAAGCAAAACCCCCTTTATCATTCCTATATCGCCCATTCTTTCTCTCTCATGCTTGCATTAGATCTTGCTACTGTTGTTCGGTAGCTCCTATTTTCATGCATAGCCTACTCTTGTAACCTGCTATTGTTACCTTACCTGTTATCCTATATGCTTAGTATAGGGTGGTTAGTGATCCTTAGTGACCCCTCACCCTTGTCCTTGTTGCCCCGCTTTGTTACATATGACTCGATCAACGTGACAGATATGCAGAGACTGACACATCACCGCACACCCCCTTGGTTGTACGACTTTGCAGAGCTACTATCGAGTACCGATGGTGATACCTCGTATCGCACTCCTGATGATATGTCTGTAGTGTAGCTAATCGGTCGTGGATTTCAGAGGGTGATTCCTCGTTCACCACTCGCGATGATGACTCTGTTGTACAACACCTCAAGTGTGAACCCTTTGAGGGTGATTCCTCCAAGTTCACCTTGATGGTTACATCGAGTGGGAATCAATCAAGGGTGATTCCTCGGATTTCCCCCTTGATGTTATGGATGCACAGATACCTTGACTTTACCTCAGTTCCTTGTTGAAGTCGGGTCGGCCCCGTGGGGTACCCGCGAGAGTTACCAAAGTAGGGTTGGCCAGGAGTGTACCCATGATTTAAATACGAGGCATGACCAAGCAGGCAGACCGCCCTAGAGAGGGATAGGCATGACCCTTGTCGTAAGTCCTCGAGACGGGGCGACGGGATCACTGATCATCTTCGTGCGCTCCCAAGTCACTAACGCTTTGGATATGTGATCTGAGTAGGCCTTCGGCCTTTTCGCACTAACCACAACGCGGGAATAAGTACGGGCACTCGTCGTCGTATGATTCTTCCAAAAGCTCTCAGACGTCAGTAGTTTAGCGGCACGCACCGATTGGACGGTAACGACCTGTGATTGTATAAGGGGTGGGTCTGCTCTAGGCCGCGTTCAGAACATGCATGATTGCAAAGGATGATTGGACCATGACCCCTTCATGTCGGTGTACAAAAGTAGGGGCACACCTTTGTACCCCTTTACTTGTGCCCGGGCAGTCGGAGCCGCACGCCACGGCCAGACTAAGCAGGGCAGAGGAAGGGAGCCGGAGAGAAGCCGAAGCACAAGATGGCCAAGGCAACGCCAAGACCAAAGATACCAAAGAGCAAGAGGGCGAGGTGGACTCCCCCGGCAAGGCCCTTGCCGGGGCAGCCTCCGCGGCCCCGGCAAGAGCCTAGCCGGGCCGACTTGCCCGATGCTAATAGAGCGAGCCGCCCTTGAGCCCATGGTTTCCAACCCAACCAACTACGATTGGACCAGGGCTCGGGAGGCACCTCTGTGATGGCATGCAGATCTTTGTCAAGACTATAGATATATGAGATCAGATGAGGACCAGAAGACGGGGACCCTCGGCGGGATCGTTGCCGAGGAGATCCACAAGACCCCCGGCAAGCGCCTTACCGGGGACGACTGCAATGCCACGGCAGACCCTTGCCGGGCCCCCGGCAAGGCCCTTGCCGAGGTCTCCCGCGGGGCCACAGCCAGGCCCGCGTCGACCAAGACTCGACCGCCGTCCCCAGGCAGCTGCTAGCTCAACCAGCTGGGCAGGCACCTGCGTGGCGACGGGCGGCCTCTACGCCAACTCAGCAAGCACCTGCGTGGTGGCATGCAGATCTTCGTGAAGATCCTACCATCGCGCCACCTCAGCTGCCTGCCTGCCTACATGGAGTCGCATGCACCACTGGCCTGGGCACGTGTCGAAGTAAGGCGAGGCGGAAACGGACTGGACGGGCCTTGTTCCCGTCCCCAATAAAGCTAAGGGACACCTAAGCTGCGCATTAAATGCGTCTCGTCCTGTAACACGAGCGATAAGCTCGCAGTACTGTAGGCCTTTCCACCTCCTGTGTGCCACTGTGGCAGCCCCTTCCGACTATAAAAGGAGGCCCTTGGCATACTGGAGGGGGATTCGGCTCTTTTTGACTACGCAGCCATCATAGCTTGTTCGAGAGCTCAAGAACTCTCTCAAATACACACCAAAGTAGGACTAGGGTATTACGCATCCTTGCGGCCCGAACCTGGGTAAACGATCCTTGTGTTGACTGCTAATCCTGCTCTTCTCACAACCCTGCGCCCCGGCAACCATAGTAGGGATTCTTGTGATCCCATAGGTGTCGTTTCCCACCGACATCTTTGGCGCGCCAGGTAGGGGGCGCAACTATGAGAATCTGGTCTAGTAGCTAGCCTAGCAGTTCTTCATCGCCATGGCTCCCAAGAAGAAGAAGACCAGGAGAAAACTACGCCGCCTGCAAGCGCAAAGGACGCCAGCGCGGTGACAGAAAAGCTAAGTCATTCAGAGCCTTAGGCTATTTCCTTTTATACATAAGGTTATCGTCCTCGGAGATTCCGCCTATGTATGGAAAACCTGCACGCAAAGGGGCCCGCCCGCAATTGGCAACGCCCTTGTTCTGTTTCGAGTCCGCTCACCAGCTCTAGTGGCCGCGTGGAGAGTGGCAGGGTAGCCTTCCACAACCTGGCAACGCTCTTGATTCTGACTCGAGTCAAGCGCGACAGTTCGAGCGGTCGCGTCGGGGGCGGTAAGGTGGTTTGCCCGGTAGCAAGCACACCCGGCAGGCCAATGGGGATCCGTCCTCAAGGCGCCGCCCTGGGTTTACGCGCCGGCAAGCCTACCCAGTTAACGTAGGGTGGACATAAAAAGGAAAATTGAACAGGAAAATAACACGCATAATATCAAAAGTGCTGCAGAGTTATATTACATCAAATTGTTGCTATGGTTCTAACTAAAGATAGAAATTGTCTTGGTCATGAACCTGCAGCGGCGATAAGAAACGGGGTGCCTAATCCCGGCCCTGGCCCTCCACCCTTTGAATTCCACCGATGAGGCTGATGACGGGCTCGATACGCTCCTTGAGCAGCGCGAGGTCAGTACCCTCCGGCAAGCTCTCCAGCGCAGCGTCGAAGTCAAGGTGGGGTTCCAGTACGCCACCTTGGTGAGGACCTTGGTCATGGCACCCCGGCAGAGCCTTCGGTTCTCGTCGGCCAATGAAGCCGCCCTGTCGGAGTGGAACTGCTCCAGGGCCCTGAGAACACCCTCGAAGAATAGGGTCAGCTTGGCGTTGGTGGTCCCGCTGCCCTCTGGGGCGTACCTCACATTTGGCATCCCCATGGTAGCTAGCTGCATGGTGATCCTGCCGGCGACGTCCTCGAGGCGGCTGATCCAGCGATTCTCGCCCTCCACGAAATCCTTGTGGCTGGCGGCTTCGTTCCTCCGCTGCAGCTTCTCGGCCTCCAAATCCTTGGCCAGGGTCTCCTCCCGAGCCTTGGCCTCTGAGAGCATCTCCTCGAGGCCCTCCAGCTTTAGCTTGAGGTCCTTGATGGAGTTGTTGGCCTCGGAGAGCTCCCCGGCCCTGCTGACGGTCGCGCCCTGCGCCTCCGTCAGGGCGCCGTTGAGCGTGTCCTTCTCCCGGGACAGCTTCAGGGCCTGCTCCTTCAGCCCGTCCCGCTCCACCTCCAGCTCCTTCACCTTGCCGGAGTGAACTAGAGCCTGGGCATCGAGCGTCTCCTTGTGCCTCTGTTCCAGCCCTTGGGTCCGCTGTGCGACAAGCTTCTCCACCTCCTTGTCCTTGGCACGGAGTTTGGCGTCGAGGTCCGCCTTGTGTTTGGCGAGGTCCTCCTCCTGGGAGTTCAGCGCGGCCTGATGCTGGGTCCGAGCGGCCTCGGCTGCAGCGGCCAGGCCCTCCGCCGTCTCCTAGGCCTTCTCGATGTCGGCCAGCTTCATGGTGAGCTCCACATCGTGCTTGGCCAGCTCGCCCTGGGCGGCCTTCAGCTCTTCGCTAGCTTGGCGGAACCAAGTCTGCGCCTCGGCGAAGCGCACCTTGAGGTCCGCCTCCGCCTTGTCCACCGTTGCCATCCTGGACTTGGCCTTGTCCAGGCGGGCGCGGTGGAGCGCCTGGAGCTTCCGGAAATTGGCGCCCATGGCCTGAGAGACGTCGCCACTGGCGCTCGGCTCAGCGACGACCTCGAGCCCGGCGGCGGCAAGCACATCTTTGTCGAACACCACTCCCTCGACGGGCGCCCTGGAGCTGGACGCCCTGGGAGGTGCACGAAGAGGTCGTCGGTCACCCTGAGATACCTGCCGGAGCCGGAGGCAGCAGAGGAGGAGGACTGGTCATCGACCACCTCCTCCTCGGTGGCGGCCTTGCCGGCCTCTCCGGCAGACCCCTTGCCGGGCTCCCCGGCAGGCCCCTTGGCGGCGTCTTCGGCAGCATCCTTGGCAGACTCCTCGGCAGCGACCTTCTCGGCCTCTGCCGCGGCGTCCTTGGTGACGTCCTCGATGATGGCGTCTATGTCCTGCTGGTCCGCTGGTGGACGATCTAGACACAAGAAGGGAATGAGATAAAGCCAAGACCAAGAATTAGCAAGAAAAGAAAAAGAACAGGGACGAGAGGCGAGCGGCTTACTAGTGCCGGGCCGGGGAGCGGAGGTCCCCTCCCCGCCAACATTTTGCGCCCAGGCAAAGCCACCGGCGCCCGAGTTCCCCTCCCCCTCCTCCGTGTGCATGGGCTCGGTGCTTGGTGCCCTTGTCGGGGACGCCCCTCGGGGCGGCGTGGTCGATGGGGGCGGCGTGTTAGGGGTAGCCCTCTGTGGCTCCTCCTGCTGTTGCCCTCCTCCTGCGAATACGGCAAGGTCAGCAGCAGGAGATCATGCCCCCCAACACATGTTGCCGAGGGGTGAATGATGAACTTACGCTGGGGGCTGTGCCGGGGGCTGCTGTCCGGGCTGCTCAGCACCACCAGTGGTGCCCTCAAAGTACCCACCAGGGGTTGATCGCCCGCCGAGTCTTTGGCCCTCTTCACCCTCTGGGCCAGCGTCTCTGCATCCCTGCAAAGATGAAAACAAGTCAGGACAAGCGGTACAGATTGAGGGGACGGAGATGACAGAAAAGAGCAAGATGCTTACTCGTCATCCACCTCCTCCTCTGTTGCTTTCGTCTTCCTCCTTGGGCTAAGGGACCAGAAGTCAAAGGTGACCCCCGCGTCGACGTCTGCCGGAGGAGGGGAGGAGGGCGGAGTCTGCGCGCGCTTGGATGAAGAGGAGGCAGATGCTTTCTTCTTCGCCACCGCGGCCTTGACGACCTTCTTCGCCGCTGCGGCCCTCGTCTGACGCGCGGACTCCTCCGGAGACTTTGGCCGCCGCGCGGCCTTGACGGGCCGTACCGGCTCGCTGGAGGTGGCCCGCCGCAGAACCCATCCTCTCCCCGAGGCTGGAGGATCGGTGGCCACGGCCTCCTCCTCCTCAGCCTCCTCTGACGACGACTCACCGACCACGTCTTCGACAAGAGGAGCCCCGGTGATGGCGCTGCTGGCCTCCCCGGCGGCCTCCGCCCACTGGGCGAGCTCCTTCTCCTCCGCTTCCACCGCGGCCTTGTCCTCCATGCCGCCGGCGCTGCCAGCCTCCTCGGCGAGCTTCGCCTCCGCCGCGTAGCGGCGATGTAATCCAGCTCCACCTGGGAGGTGTCCTAGACGAGCCGCGGCTCGACGGTGACGTACCCCTCGTGCAAGGTGTCGAAGAACTCCTACACTTGAATGTCGTCCGGCTCGGCCCAGTTCGGGTCAAGGCCATGCGTGTTGAAGTCCGGCATCATGGCGATGATGTCGGTCCGGCGAGAGTTGTTGCTCAGCGGGACCACTCCCACCGGCAACCTGAACAGGTGCCCCTTGGCGACCTTGCCGGCCTTCGCGGCGGCCCTCGAGGCCTTGCCGGTCCGCTCGACCTCGCCATCGCGGTTCACGTCGAGCTGGAAGAGCCGCTGGCAGAGATGGGCGTGCCTCATCACCGTGAGGTTGTGGTCGAGGCCGGGGCGGAGCCTCATGATGTGGGTGGCGTTCGTGAAGAGCCAGGCCGGACTCCCCTTGTTATGCAGCGGAGCGATTCGGCGGCGGATGAAGTCCGCCCCGATCATCTCGAGGGTGAGCCCGGCCTCGGTGAGGCAGAGAATCCTGGTGGTGGCGACCGTAAGCTTCGCGTCGTCAGCATCGACATCGCTCCAATCGCTTCTGCGGACCGACGGTACCTTGCGGACCCGGCAAAAGTCCGGCGGGTCCTCCTCAATCCAGCACCACCGGCCCCGCAATTCTTCCCACCTCTCCTTCATGGCACCTTCCGAGTACGCCCCCTTGGACCTTGGGATCCAGGTGACACAACCGGAAATGGCGCCCCCCGGTTGGATCCGAGGGGAGAAGTAGTGGCGGAAGAGCGCCGTGTTGGGATGCACCCCGGCGAATCCCTCGCAGAGGTGCGCGAAAAGAGCCATGCACGCCACGGCATTTGGAGTAAAATCCAAAATGTGGAAGCCATAGGTATGCATGACATCATTGAAGAAATCGAAGAAGGGAGGACAGAGCCCGCAGGAGAAGTAGTCGACAAAGAAAGGGTACCGATTTGGGGCGGCCTCGGCGCAGTTGGCGGGGATGACACGCATGGCGGGATGCCCCGTCGTCTCTCCCCCCGTCTTCACCCCCCATAGGGGCTTGAAGTAATCCCGCAGTTCGATCGCGTCGACCGTCGAGGGGAAGTAGGCGAGCTGCGTCCGCTGAGCCGCCAGTGCATTCTCCGGTGGCTCCGTCGCTCCGGCGTCCTTGGCCACTCCCTTGCCCTTGGTGGATTTGGGCGCCATGGCGGCTGGGGGGGAGCAAGAGACAGAGGACGGCAGACACGCAGCGGCGGCGGGCGAAGGCAAGAACCCAAGAAGGAGGAAGAAAGGGGGCGGCGGCTCTGAGATTGGAGAAGACGCAGGGAGGGGGTAAAGTGAGCAGCGCGCCCGCGGTTATTCCTTTTTACGGGCAAGGCGCGGGCCGCTCCTTCCCCATTAACTGCAATGTGACGCATGCATGCGGGAACCGCCCCACGCATGCCCCCCACGTCACGCACGGCCCCCCACGTCGCGCGTTCAACGCGGGTCGTGGGGAAGCGCAGCGGACGAAGAGCTACTGCGGTGAAAATCCGCCCCGCCTGCCCGCGCACCGTTCTGGGACTGGCCCAACAACGTGTCGCACTTATGTGTGGCCCAGGCCCGGGGGCTCCTGTCGGTGTACAAAAGTAGGGGCACACCTTTGTACCCCTTTACTTGTGCACGGGCAGTCGGAGCCGCGCGCCACTGCCAGACTAAGCAGTGCAGAGGAAGGGAGCCGGAGAGAAGCCGAAGCACAAGATGGCCAAGGCAACGCCAAGACCAAATATACCAAGGAGCGAGAGGGCGAGGTGGACTCCCCCGGCAAGGCCCTTGCCGGGGCAGCCTCCGCGGCCCCGGCAAGAGCCTTGCCGGGGCGACTTGCCCGATGCTAACAGAGCGAGCCGCCCTTGAGCCCACGGTTCCAAACCAACCAACTATGATTGGACCAGGGCTTGGGAGGCACCTCTGTGGTGGCATGCAGATCTTTGTCAAGACCATATATATATGACATCAGATGAGGACGAGAAGACGGCGACCCTCGGCGAGATCCTTGCCGAGGAGATCCACAAGATCCCTGGCAAGCGCCTTGCCGGGGACGACTGCAACGCCACGGCAAGACCCTTGCCGAGGGTGCCCGCGGGCCACAGCCAGGCCCGCGTCGACCAAGACTCCACCGCCGTCCCCAGGCAGCTGCTAGCTCAACCAGCTGGGCAGGCACCTGCGTGGCGACGGGCGGCCTCTACGCCAACTCAGCAAGCACCTACGTGGTTGCATGCAGATCTTCATGAAGATCCTACCACCGCGCAACATCAGCTACTTGCCTGCCTACATGGCGCCACATGCACCGCAGGCCTGGGCGCGTGTCGAAGCAAGGCGAGGCGGCAACAGACTGGACGGGCCTTGTTCCCGTCCCCAATAAAGCTAAGGGACACCTAAGCTGCGCATTAAATGCGTCTTGTCCTGTAACACGAGCGATAAGCTCGCAGCACTGTAGGCCTTTCCACCTCCTGTGTGCCACTGTGGCAGCCCCTTCCGACTATAAAAGGAGGCCCTTGGCATACTGGAGGGGTATTCGGCTCTTTTGGACTACACAGCTACCATAGCTAGTTCGAGAGCTCAAGAACTCTCTCAAATACACACCAAAGCAGGACTAGGGTATTACGCATCCACGCGGCCCGAACCTGGGTAAACGATCCTTGTGTTGACTGCTAATCCTGCTCTTCTCACAACCCTGCGCCCCAGCAACCGTAGTAGGGATTCTTGTGATCCCATAGGTGTCGTTTCCCACCGACACTTCACATTTAGGATCTAGACCGGCGTGCTGGCCTCTATGTTGAGCGTAGGTAGGACTATGGTGTGTCGATCAGCCGAGGCTAGGCATGACCCGAAAAAAGTGTGTCCGACCAGAGTTAATCAAGTGTGTTGGGTACGTTGTTGCACCCCTAGAGGGAAGTTAATCTATTTGAATAGTCGTGTCCACGGTAACGGACACTCGGAGTTGTATCCCGATCTACTACAAATAGAACTGGGTACTTGTGACACTAAATGGATATGATGGCTCCGGGATCACTTTCTCGCAGCGAGTCGAGGAAGGATCTCTGGGCATTACTACCACATAATTATTACTTACTTATGCTAATCTGCACTCTTCTAATGCTGCAAGACGCTGCAAGATGCTAGTCTTCGATAGGCTAGGCCTTCCCTTCTATTCTAGCATTTCTGCAATCTAGTCTAAAGATATAGCCCCATTCCTTTGATACCGATGCGTACTTAGTATAGATCTGATGTAAGTCTTGAGAGTACATTGGATGAGTAGTTACGGTTGCTTTGCTACCTATTTCCCCATCTACCCGATTGTTGCGATCAGATGATGGAGTCCATGAGCCAGCTGATCTCACTGATGACTACTACTACCCTGACGGAGCCTACTACTACGTGGAGACTGCCGACGACCAGGAGTAGGTAGTAGGCTACCAGACAGGAGGCCTGCGCCTTTTCGATCTAGTTATCATTGTTATTCTAGCCATCCTAAGGCATACTTGTTTGCTTATGTCTATACTCAGATATGGTTGCTTCCTTTGACTTATGTATTCGAGCTTTTGTGGCCCTGGCTTGTAATATAAAGCTTTAGTTTGAATTTGTGTCTATAGTTGTGGTGTGATATCTTTCCGCGAGTCTCTGATCTTGATCGTGTGCATTTGCGTGTATGATTAGTGCATGATTAAGTCAGGGACATCACACCCCCCTGGCCAAAGTGTGGCCTCTGCATCTGAGAGGGGCCGCTAGAAGATTGGCCTCTTGTGCTAGGGTGTGGCTGCCAAAAAGAAAAGATGGACCGCATGTTCCCATTGAGCAGGTTAATGTTGTTGTTGGGTCTCACGGAGGTCCGTACGAATCCGTCCTACCTACTGCTGCAGCTACTGGAACTCAACCCTAGGCACATATTCATGTGGCTTCCCAAAGTGAACCTGCATTGCATATTATGGTGTAGACTGTGGTGGAAAGTTGGGTGCATACAGGGGCATTACCCCATGCATCCCAACCATGGGTGTGTCCCGCGGCTGCAGCATCCCACTCTAGAGCGGGCTTGGGCTGAACATCACTCCCAAACCCGGCTGCGTGTCTGTACTCATTGATTTCATCAATGGAGAGCAACCACATATCACGTGTTGAAACAGTAAAAGCTTGTGGCAAGGGCAAGCGCACATCAGTGCTATTGGAGTTAGATAGGCGTCATTTGTAGAAATGCTCCCCTTGCACGGGCCCAATAAAGTGTATGTTAGTCATGATCCTACAGTTAAGCTTCGTAGGACCGGGGGCGTGCTACATATCATCAACATTGAGGCCAAAGTGCTCGACAAGCCTTGTCACTATGCCTCCCATAACAACAACTCTCCTCGGCTGCTTGTGCTTCCTGGCGAGGTGGTGCATCAGGAAAGTTCGCATGTTAGGCTTGTGAGTGTAATGGGGGTGGAGTGCTGCGTGGAGCACACACATGTCATAGCTCGACATGCCCCTGATGCTCTCCCTATCAAAAATAGTATTGGTGAGAAATATCATGAAGTAGCGAATGGCGGGGTTTTGTATGCTTGATACCTTCTTGCCAGAGAGCTCGTGCTCACGGTTGATGGAGATGACCTTGACGTACCCAACATGTTAGCAATGGGCACACCTCTGGTGTCAAAAACCCCTCGGTTTTTGAACACAAAGGCCTTGCACCATTGCTCAAGTGCCATCGAGTGTTGGACTCCTCCGAGTGTGAAGGAGCAAGTTGTCGGGATCCTCAACTCCTTGAGAGTGTGCTCGAAGGTGGAGAGGAACTGCACCATGATGCTGCAGTATGTCAGGTAATCGAAGTTGCTGAAAACTCCCATCCCGACATTGTTCGCGAGCCACACGAAGTCATTGTGGAGCCCTTGGGACTCCAAGAACACGTCACGTTTCCACTACGTGCGGGTCATCCCCTGGCTATTCATGCGCAGGTAGTCCCTATTGGCTGCAGCACGACGGTCATCCCCCTTGTTCCAGGCACTCTTGGAGCACGAGCTCACGACCCTCTTCCCCACGGCGATAGTCGATTTCACCATTTTCTACACAAAACAAAAATAATAACATAAAAACACAAGTTTTACGTGGGGATCAAGTTCTATTACTACCTAAGATCGATTCTAACCTATTACTTTGAATCCTAACGTGAGAATCGAATAGAAAGTTCAAAATATATGCATCCCATCTAGACTTTGAATAAAAATGAAATCACCGTCAAAACATGCAAATGAACCATGGATTAGAGGAGAAACTCACCGAGGATGAACTTGTACGGATCAAACGAATGAAATCCGCGAAGAAACGGAGGATTTCAAGGGTTTTTGCTAGGGTTTGAGAGAGAGAGAGATGCGGTTTGGGTGCTAGGGGAAGGAAGAAGAAGATTCCCCTACGCCGGCGGCCTCCATATATGAAATTTCGGACGAAACGGGCGCACATATGGGCCATAGCACGCATATGGAATGCCATCTTGTGTTATTATCTGCCGATCTAGGGTTTGTGTACCTAGGAAGGACGCTCATGCGAGCACATGCACCCGTATGGAACGCCATCTTTCGTTCTGAGGTTTGAAGACACGCGATGCAGGCCTCCAAGCGCGCGCTCAAACGAGCGATGGTGCCCATTTGGTAGACCATATTTTCTCCTATCCTCCTGGATGAATTTGGTCGAAGGCTCAAACGACCACTCGTACGGGCGCTCGTCCCCATTCGATACGTCGTCTTCTCTTTTGATCTTCTTCTTCATTTTCGGCGAGGGTATCATATGACCGCTCATCCAAGCGTTAGCGGTTGTATGATACACCAACATTTGTGCTGAAATTCTTTGACACTTCTGAGGTTCCCTCTTGCGACCGTGAATGCAAGCGCTGGCGGTTGTTTAATATGCTATCCTTTCCTTTGTTTATTCTCCTCCTTCTTCATTTCCTTCTCCTCTGTTCGTTTCCTTCTCCTTTCTTTTTTTTCCTATGACATAAGATCGAAAACAATTCTTCCAAGAGTTTTTTATCGTATTACTTATTAGAACAAAACAAAAAGATAAAAATTTGATGAAACAATGGGTTGCCTCCCATCAAGCGCTGATTTTTAGGTAGCCAAGCTCAACCTTGTACCTTATCATTATCTCAAGTCTCTGGTGGTTTAAGATTGTCTTTGCTTACGGCACATATTCGCGTAGGTGGAGGAACATACTTCTCCTTTGTTTATTCTTCATAAATTATGAAGGTTACATTTCCTTTGGAGCAATCCAACGTGGCACATACGGTATTTAAAAATGTCCTACCAAGAATAATCGATAATTTTTCATCCTTGGGCATGTAGGTATAACATGCGCGCCTAATCTTAACGGAACATTCTCAGCTACTCCCACCGGCTTCTTTGTGGACTAATCCGCATCTACAAGGTAATACTCGTGGGCATACATTTGACGACATTCAACTTATGATAAAGGGCCAGTGGCATCACACTAACACCTGATCCTGCATAACAAAGAGCATTATTTATATCAAGACTACCGATTGAGCTAGATATTGTGGGTATACCTGGATCTCCTAATTTTTTTGGTATTTTTTCCTCGAAAGGATACTTTGTTATTGTAGCCACATGTTTTGTCAAATTTATACTCCTTTTATTGTTAAGAACATCACACATAAATTTAGCAAAGGTGGTAATCTTTAGAATATCAATAACATGAATTGACATTTTGAGATCAGCTATTGCTTGTAAAAAGGAGGAATAAGAACTGCTTGAAGGTGGTGTAATAGCCTTAGGGTAAGGGAGAATTTTCTTTGTCTTACCCTTCTCTTTCTCTTTGCCTCATGTTGCGGGATTACCTCTTCCATTGGTGGCATCCGAAGGTCAGGCGTTTCTTTCCACCCTTAGTTCTTCAACCCTTCCCGTTTGCGGAGTTTCTTCTTCTCCTTTGTTATTATCATGGTCTACCGTTTCGGCATCAAGATCGACTTCTTTTTTGGTTTCTACTTCATCTCGCTAAGCATCTGGGTGGACTCGTTCTTCTGGTTCTTCTTCACCAAAGAGAAGTTCTCTATTTTCTTGGGTTTGGCTTTGACTTTCTCTTTTTCTCTGTTCTTGCTCCTTCTCATACCACTTCGGTCCTTTAGGGTCCTGCGTTCCTTTACCACTACACACTACTGCAGGATGCTGCTAACGCGACACTACAATCAAAGACCCTTCGACGAAACTGTGTGCGATGCAATAATCGCAAACGGTGATGTAAAAAACCGTCAAAAAGATGCAAAACGTCTCCAATGGCGGATACATCAAACACGGTTTGGATTTTAGTTGCATGTGCAATGCGGAGCATACGGTTCATTACAATGAACTGTTTGTGATGAGGCGGAACAAGAGAAATGGGCAGCCAGGTGACGGTGTGTGCGATATACAGCATACAGTTCACTCAGATAAACTGTTTGTGATGAGGCGGAACAACAGAAACGGGTAGCCAAATGAAGGTGTGTGCGATATACGGCATACAGTTCACTTGGACGAACTGTTTATGATAGGCAACACAAAACAAACGGTCAGCCAGATCAAGGTGTGTGTGATAGAGGGCAAACAGTTCACTCGGATGAACTGTTTGTGTTGAGCCAAGAGAAGAGAAACAGTTCAATTTAGCAAGATGTGTGTGATACACGGCAAATACATCTGTATTCAGAAATGTGTGCGAAGACCGATAATAACACAGACGATTACTGCTAATAAGACGTGTGTGTTGTGCGATGGGATTGCATACAGAACAACAACATATATATACACACTTATAAGGACATGGTTGCATAACAAAGTTAAACATCCAATTACATAGGTGGCTACTACACACATGACATTTGTACACACCAAAGTAAACTATTACATGCATAATTACATAGGTTGCTACTACACACATGACATTTCCACACACCAAAGTAAACTATATATTACATGCATAATAAACTAGGATAAACGATCATCTGATCATCATCTACTTCTTGTGACGCTTGCCGCTACTGCTCTATTGTGGCTCGATCCAGCCTCGTCGATTTCGGTAACGAGGCACTTCCTCATGTCGGTGATCCGCCTATGCATCTCGTAGCATGTGTACACGCTCTTGGCCGTGAACCTGAGGTGAGGATCATCCAGTTGCCGCATTCAGGCCCTGTGCCAGGATACATGACTTCTTCTGTTGGCATCCTGCTTCATCTTTTCATAGTAGGGGTCGATGATGGCCGAGGTGAGTTCCACCAGGGAGTCCTTCTTCGTGTTGCCCCAGACCCTGTAGTGCTCACGGACTTCGACAAGGTTCTTGCAGGCCAAGCCCATAACCCTGAGCGCTTTTACATGATCGGTGGTTTCCACCGTAGTGAACTTGTAGTCGGTGCTCTTGACAAAACTGGCGAAATGGTCGCAAGGCTCTGTGGCCATGCAGTAGTGGTAGATGAGGACATGATGGCGCACGCAGAACTGGGCGATGGCAATCTTCTGATCTTTGCCAGGAAGACCGCCGGTGTACTGGAGGTCGATGCCGACCAACTTGTACTTGTCTCGAGCAAGCAACTGCTCCACGGTATTGATGTAGTCCTCCACCACGACTGGGTCGATGGTGTACACCACCGAGAGATCCGTCTCCTTCGCGTGAGTCTCCACTTTGTGCTCGCCAAACTCCATTCGAGCATTGCTAGATATCATCTCTGTATGTGCCGTCATGGGTGTGCTTGTCGTGTTGTGGGGCGAGATCGAAAGGCTGAAGAGCCTAAGGTTATAATGGCCGCGGGAATTAATGGGGAAGCCGGATGGACTGGAATATCCGCACGCCCGGATGGCAGTTCTAATTTGCAGCGCGTAACTCCATCTACCGGACATAACTGCATCGTGGCGACGCGCGCGGCACAACCGCATGCATATGGGCCCCCAACGTGATCACGCGCAGGACCAACCGCTGGAGCACGCAAGGAAAAGCTATCCACAAGCCGAGCGCGTGGAGGTACACGAGCATAGCGTGCCGACGGATGCGAGCAGAGTGCGCCACGGCGCCTAACGGCAAGCACAGCGCACTGCGGCGTCTAATGGCGAGTAGAGCGCACCGAGGGATGCGAGCAGAGGCCGGCACAGTGATACGTGGCAAATAAGACGAACTATGCGAGAGATGGCGGAGACATCAAGCATGAATCAGATTAGAGTTGCGTGTGCAATACGTGGCATACAGTTCATCCATCCGAGCTATTTGTGATGGAATAAGCCGTGCGTGTTGTGGGCAAACGCTTACTGGTATATAACCGTTTGCGATTGATGAATTCATCACTGACGGGTTGCCTAGTGTGATCATGTGCGATGTGATATGCTTTGTCTGCACAACATCTATGCTTTGTGTACAAAAAAACCGTATATATACTTGTAACAGGACATGATTGCAAAACCAAATTAAACATCCAATTACGTTATATAAAAAATACATAAATATTGCAAGGTTCAAATTCCAGCATTACAAGGCCCAAATTCAAAGATTACAAGGTTCAAACTATTCAGACACATAAGATTCATCTTCTTCAGAATCTTTTTCATGCATTATTGCTGCGGAAGGATCAGCCACCAAGTAGTCACATAACGGCTCGATACACTGACTTCCGAATAATCTACCATATGAAGTTACAAATTTAAATTCAGCTTGTGCATAGCCTTTTCCATTCAGTTGTAGAGGCCTGCTCTGTTTAGCAATCCATTCACTTCTGCGCAGTAAATATAGGGCAAACCTCATTACCTTGAGCAACCTTGCTTTCTCAACAAAGAACCTGGCGAATTTACTTTCTGGTGTGGTGCCTTGGTACTCATTAAAAGTAAATTTTGTGAGATCAAGATCAAGGCATTCAATGGGATTGTTATATTCCCCAACATTTTCTAATTTCGGGCTTGCTAGTATCTGCAAACGAAGACAACATATTAGTGCCTAGCTGCAGATTTGAACACTTCGGGCCTCTTTGATTTGCAGGATTTCTAAAATACACGAAAAGAGTGAAATTCCACCTTCAATCTTTCATGATAAACTTTTATCATGAAAGCATGTTGAGCGAAGGAATAAAACACGTACAACACTAGCATCTCAAAAAAAATATGTATTGAAATCCTCCAAATTTCCTTTAGAAATCATTCTACATTTGTCATTGTCATCATGGGTAAAAGTATAACAAAAAATTGAGCTCTGTTGTGGTTAACAATTAAAAGAAAAGGAGCATCACCTCGATCTATAGCTTATCCGTCCAAGGAAATCATCTAAGGAATCTAACAACTTCATCATGATCAGGGCCGACAGATTGTAGTGCCAAGATCTTCACTATGTGCAGAAGCCGGGTCAAGCTTGTGGGAATCATTTTCTGGATGACAGGCGAACATATAGATCAACAACAATTAGATAAAATGTGTTGTCCAATAGTATATAAGAAGGAGAAGAAGAAGGTTGTTGTACTTGAACAGATAATGATCCAGTAACAAGTTCGTTGAATTTAGCACACGAATAGCCCAACACTGTCAATTTCGGTGCGTGAATGACCCTGATTCTTGCTGGACCTAATTTATCAAGTACATACAATCTCTCGAGGAAAGGCACATTCTCAATGACAATATCGTGAAACACCTCAACTGACAGCCTTGGGCGGCGCCAGCAATGCACATAAATCACGCAAACATTCATCGAGGTGATGTGGAGGCTACTGAACCCATCAATCGCATGAAGACGAAGGTACTCGAGCGCTGTACAGCCGACGAGTAGGCGCTCCAAATCCTCCTTTGAGATGCGGATGTCAATGAGCTCGAGGTGCTTAAGTTTAGGGAGATGAAGAGCGGCTGCGGCATTGACCCGGGGGGAAGTGCACCACCTGAATGTAGCGTGACACAGCGTGGGCCTGACACGGAGCACGGACGGCGGTAGTGAGCAAGGACGTCCAGCATGAAGGCTGAGCTCCTCAAGCCGATCCAGGGGTGGGGATACGAACCAATAATGAAACCTGGGTTCGGTCTTGTTGTGGGAACTGAGCCTGCCGATAGCAAGGTGTCTGACCGGCCCAGGGTGCATGGCGAGGACGTGGGACAATGGGTCCAGGCGTTGCCGCTCCCCGCTGCAGAACTCATGGTCGACGATGAGGTCGAGGGGGTGGAGTGCGAGAGGGGACGCCACTTCTGCGAGAGGACAGTGGTCCGCACGCCATATTTGATGGGGAGGTAGGATGTGATGGTTACCAACATCTCATCGGGGAGGCTGCTGATGAAATCCACGTTCGTCGGAGGCTCTTGCGGTTCTGGCTCAACCCGCCCCCGCTTGTTGGCCGGCTCATCCTCCATCTCGCCGCACGCAGTGATCCTCGGCGGCGGTGCTTGTAGATGAGAACAGAGGACTGTTCTACGTACCTTCCCGAGGCGGCCGAAACATAAGTCCAAAACCAGCAATAAATTGCAGCACTCGTGGCGTGTGCGGCGGACTGCTCACGGTCGTCCCGCCTAATCAAACAGCTTCCCGCGGTAGTAAATGGTTCGTTGAACGCCCATGGTTGGACTAATATGACCAATTGCGATAATAATGTGGTGGCTATTTGTTAAAATTGCCTAGAAAAATCAATGTATAAGAATGTGAAACGAACCTGAATAATTTCATATGTTTAGCACAGTTGCATGTTGCCTCTGTAAAATAAATGAAGGCGGGAAGATACAGCGTATGACATTTCGCACACATATCATGCACTACTGGAATCGGGATCTTTGCCGTCAGCTGGCTCTTTGCCGTCGGCTAGCTGATGGCAAAGAAGGTCTTTGCCATAAGGTTAAAGAAAACTGACGACAAAGAAGAAGCGGACGACATTGAAGCATTGCCGTCAGCTAGCAGACGGCAAAGAGGGAGGGTGGCCCACTAGCGAGGGACACCTAACGACCACTTTCTTTGCCGTGTGCTAGCCGACGGCAAAGAAAGTGGCCTAACTAACATCTGTTAGCTAGGCCAGACGGCAAAGAACCGTGCCCTAACTAAAAAGCCAACACGCCAGCGCCCACCCCTCTCTCTGTCCCCTCTCTCTCCGCCCCGTGCCCAAGCCACCGCCGGCCCGCGCCACCCCCGTCGCCGGCATCCCCGCCCCCGTGGCGCCGACGCCCCACGCCATCCACCTCGCCGTGCCGCCCCCGCCGCCCCGGCGACCCCCTCTCCGCCCCACGACACCCCCATCGCCGCGCCTCCCCCGCCGCCCCAATGACCCCCTCCTCCGTCCTGCGCCACCCCGTCGCCGGCCGCCCCGCCCCCATGCCGCCGCTGCCCCGCGCCACCCACGTCGCCGCATCGCCCCCGCCGCCCCAGCGGCCCCCTCTCCGCCCCGCGCCAACCCCGTCGCCGCCGCCCCGGCGACACCCTCCTTCGCCCCGCGCCACCCCGACCTCACCCGCTGCTCCTTCGACCACACGCTCTGCCGTGAGGTGAGCTCCCCCGTCCGCTTCGCTTCGATGCACTTGCTTAGGATTCTGCTACGTGTTGTTTTAGATGAAGCTGTTGTTGTTACACTGTGAAGCTATTTTATACTCCTTGCACATTGTTTAGTGCCTTTTCTTCTTTGACGATTCCGTTCTGGAGTTGTTGGTACACTTGTGATGTGGTGTTTGTCTGAGTACTATTGGAGTAATGCTAGTGGATTGCTACTGTTGAAGTAATGCTAATGTGACAAGATGATGTAGTGATGTTGGAGTAATGCTAGTGGATTGCTTGCTGTAGTACTCGAGTACCCTCTTATCTCTTCTTGCTCTAGACACTACTCCAAGTAAATTAAAACCAAATGTTACTCCAAGTAACTGCAACTTATTGTTCAATCTTTTGCTTGCTGGACCTAAATGAAACTTTTCCTTTAATAAAAACCAAATGAAATTTTCCAGTTAATTAAAGGATTATTTGTAGTTTCAGTAGTTTTTCTTGCATCTGTAGTTTTAATTAAAGGATCATCTGTAGTTTCAGTAGATTTGTTGTAGTTTTAACTAAAGGAGAAAATAGGGAGAGAATCCTATATATAGGTTTTTGTCAGGAGTGTTTGTTGAATCTCCTGATTTCATGTTTTATACAAATATTATAATAACATTTAATGGTCAAAAACTGCAATTTTTATGTGATATGGAGTGAGGAACTGATCATTCAATGATATTTTTTAACCCTATGTGAATTGCTGTCCATTTTAATTCCACAATGTAATTGTCACTTGGCAAAAAAAATATAGTTGTCTATATCTCACCAAATTTCAAATAATTTTTCTACCAAAAATAAATGAAAAAATATTGGTTACACTTGAACCTTGTGTTATCTTTGAATATCACCATCAATATTGTTGGTAGTAGTAATGTTTTCTTATTGGTATCACCATCAATTTGGTTTACATTTTCGGTTTTGTTTCATGTCTAAAGAAATCCCTAGTTTTGATGGGTTCTAGCTGTTGCCATCATATGTCCACAAGTGCATTACTTTTTGAATGTGAAATGATAACTTGGTGTAGTTGATTATCTTCTGCTCAAAACTTCTGTTGTTGTAATGTTGTATGATAATGTTGTAAGGGTAGTAATTGGTCTCTTCTGCTGCTTATCAGAGATGGGGGGAGGCCGCCACAGCAGGCTGCGCTCTGCCACACCGGAGTACGACTTGGAAGGTTTCGAGTTCTTCACGGTCATACTTGAGAATTCCTCCAGGAGGTAGGTATATAAAAGGAGAGATCTCCTCTTCACCCACTCCTTCATCATAACTCTGTTGTTTGCTACATCACTCCTTGACCCACGCTGCAGAGGCTGCCTGACACTTTTGTGAAGATGTTGTACGACCATCAGCCAAAGAATGTGAAGCTGCGATAGGCCGGCAGCGGGCTTCGCAGGCTTTGGGACGTGGAGGTGATGATCAGGAACGACCGCATGTACCTGTGTCATGGTTGGGAGCAGTTCGTCTGTGCCTACGACCTGCGCCACGGGTACTTCCTTGTCTTCAGGTACGACGGCGACGCCATGCTCACCGTGAAGGCGTTCAACACGACTATGTGCTGCATGCGCTACTAGGACGACGACGATGCCTGTACGCTCTGCCTCTTCTTCCTCTCCATTTGGCTTTGTTTCACACTGATTGTTAAAAAAACTTTGTTGCATTTGGTTAGGCCATGGGAGCAGCAGCTGCGACTCTGGCTACGGCAGAAGCAGCAGCGAGTCTGGCTATAGCAAAAGCAGCAGCAAGGATGATCCGGAATGGAGTGGGGAAGAAGAGGAGCAGAGTGGGGATGAGGAGGTGCAGCCTATTCTGTCTAACGATGAACTCGCGATGGTGGTGGCTGCCGATGGCCAAGCGAAGGTGGTGGCTGACGATGGGCAAGAGATGGTGGTGGCTGAGGATGACCTAGCGATGGTGCTGCCTTAAGATGGCCTCGCGATGGTGGTGGTGCCTGACAATGACCTCGCGATGGTGGTGGCGCCGGCGATCCCATAGCCGGGCGACATGACCATGCCAATTGTCGTAGAAGAGTACATCCCACTGCCTCGCCTCTCTAAGCACATCAGGATGATGAAGGAGAAGGAGAAGAAGGAGGAGTGAAGTATGTCAGGTATGTCAGATCTCCAAAATGATCTATACTTAGCTTTGTTTCCTCCGAAATGACCTAAGTTAGCTGTAATATGCTAAGTCATCTCTAATATGCTTAGTTACCTAGGTTTTCTCAATAATGACATACACTTAGCTTACTTATGTAAAAAATGGCATAATTAGCTTACTTAGGTTTTAAATGGCATAACAATCTTGGTAACCTCATATATGTCATATAGTTAGCTTATTTTCCTCGAAAATGACATAATAAGCCTAATTAGCTCCAAAATGATCAATTTTACCTAAGTTAGCTCCAAAATGACCTAAGTTAGCTCTAAAATGCTAAATTAGCTCTAATATGCTTAGTTACCTGGGTTAGCTCAAGAAAGACCTATACTTAGCTTACTTATGTAAAAAATGGCATAATTTGCTTAGTTATGTAAAAAATGGCATAATTTGCTTAGTTAACTAGGTTAGCTCCAAAATGACCAATTTTACCTAGGTTAGCTCCAATATGATCCATTTTACCTAGGTTAGCTCCCAAATGACCAAGTTTACCTAGGTTAGCTCCAATATGATCCATTTTACCTAGGTTAGCTCCAAAATGACCTATTTACCTAGCTTATCTCTAAAATGATCTACACACTTAGCATTTTTACCTAGCTTAGTTAGAAGATGAAGACGATAAAGAAGAGGAGAGGAGAAAAAGAAAGAGAAGATAAATTCTTCTTCTTCTTTTTCTTCTTTTCTTCTAGCTAGTCTTCTTCTTCTTCTAACTTTCATCTTTCCCAATTTGCAGATTTGCTTTAGATGAGGAAGCTTGCATTGATGGAGTGTACTCTTCTCCTTGTGCTTCCTTTTTGTTTATGGAAACTTGTTGGAAACTTCTTTTGGATATGTATGTATATACGGATATGTTGTTGGAAACTTCTTTTGGATATGTATGTATATATGGATATGTTGTTGGAAACTTCTTGATGGAAATCATTGTATGTTGGATACGTTGTTGGAAACTTGTATGTTTCTTATGTTGTTGGAAACTTATTGTTGGTATGCTTGTCGAAATTATTTTGAAATGTGTGTGTGTGTGTGTGTGTGTGTATATCTGTGAAATTAAGCTGCCACGTGGTAGCTACCTGTGCAACCTGGGGGGCACTTGGCTGGCCTATATGGTTTCTTTGCCATCTGCTGGCAGACGGCAAAGAACATTGCATCTTTCCCGTCTACCAGGAGATGACAAAGCATGCCGTTAACCCCTAAACGGCCCTAAGCTGCCACGTGTGCTGTCTAGGTCCTTTGTCATCTGCTGGCGGACGACAAAGACCATTTCATCTTTGCCGTCCACCAGCAGACGGCAAAGAGCCCTTCGTAGTAGCCTATTCAGCCGGACCTGTTGCCGTCTACTGGCGGACGGCAAAGCCATTGCCGTCCGACAGGCATGCCTTTGCCATCCGACATGGCTGACGGCAAAGTGCCTGATTCCTGTAGTGATGTGACCACGTTCCCTCTCGAAACCATGAGGCTTCCTGATAGAAGCTCCAGTTAGTATGAAAGAAAATATGGGTCAAAGCCTAGTTAAAAAGGGCAGCAATATCTAACCCCGGCTTATAGAAGGTACAAAAGCACGATGATTAATTGTTCATCAGGTTTACACAAAATCCAGATTGAATAGGACAATAATAACTAACTCAACCAAAGTTTTTGGCAGTCACAATCAGATGGATCGGTCTGATCCATAAAATCAAGATCCTGGACCAGAAAATCTACTGGTACATGAAGAAAAGTTGTAAATAGAAGCCGGGCACGTTTAGAAGCCCTTTTGTCCACCTGAAACTTCTTTTTATGCTGTTCAACGTGTCCATCCATGAGAAAGTTTTTGTTAAAAAACTTAATCCTCATGGACAATAGTACTCTCGCATTCAACATGAAGAATGTGACAAAGCTAGTGTTAGCATGGTTCGATGCATATCCTTCCAGCATTATTGTCCTCAAACGAATGTCATGAGAACTAAGAAAACCCCGATGCTTCTTATGCCACCGATTGGTTATACCTTTTTGTCCATGTCCTTTAGCCTAAATAGACATGAAGGCTGAAAACAGTTAATGTCTAAAAAAATAGTACAGCTGAACGGTTAGTTCTAGCAAAATATATGAATGTGCTTTATATAATCACCTCTATATACAAATTCTCCAGACATGGAAAGCATCACAGCAAGCCGATAATCATGCTCAGATCAAAACACCACGTACTGATATATAAGGTCTTTATAGAATCCAACACCATTGATAGGGTACCCATGGACAAACTCTTCATTGAGCATAGAACATAATATTTGTACCAAAAGTGTACTCTAAGATTATATAAAACTTATGCGCACAAATGAAAAATGCATCTTATGATTACAAAAGTGTTGATGATATAAAACTTACGCACACAAATGAAAAATGCAGCTTATGATTACATAAGTGTTGATGATAATATACAGTACCTGAATAAGTGTGGAGCCAACCATCATCTTGTAACCTTCAAACGGATCAGGAATTACACCTAAGGTCTCCAGTTTAGGCGCAGAGACCACGGTTATTTGTGAAGGTGCATAACGATAATCAAGGAGAAGCCTTTGGAGTGACGGGGCATCTTTGATCATGAGCTCCTCTCCTTCAAAGCAAATTCGAATGCTTACATGGTGAGGCGACTTTATTTGGGACAACGGATACGGATTTCTTTTCCAAAATAAGCAACAAGAGCTCGGGAGTGGATGATGTTGTGCGGTGAGGTCTTCGACAAATCAACCACCACAAGCGCAAGTTTTTTTAGCAGTGGGAGTCGAAGCATTTGTACCAGATTGTCTGGTGGATGACACCGGGCCAGGGTGGTGGTGTGGAGAGAGGAGGAAAACCATGAGATCGACATTGGTGGTAAGGGCACAGCTACAAAACTTGGTGGACAATTATTTGCATAGTAATGGTAGAACTCAGGATGCTGGAGTTTTTCGAATTGACGGGATGTCAGCCAGGCGTCCACCATGCAGGGTATGTGCAGCAGGCAGCATGCTAGGATGCATAGGCGTTGAACGGAGCCCTGGTGGGAGGAGATGATGGCTCTGTGGAGTTCAAAATCATGAGCGACAAATGGCCGGTGACAGTGGAGATTAAGAGGTGCGGCGCGCCATAGAGTGCGCCACCGAGATGCGAGGACCTTTATCCACAAGGATGGCGTCCAGGAGATCGCTGATGCGATCCGCCCGATATTCTACGGGTTCCTCAGATCCAGGGGGCCGTGGCCGCTTCTGCCCGCGCTGCCGGGTGCAGGATCTATAGCCGGCGTGCCGCTGGCCGGAACCTCATCTGTGTACATAGCAATCTGAAAAAAAGGCAGAAACATACATGTAGGACATTCAAAATCAATTCTCAAGATCTGGAAGAAAAAAGGGCACAAACATATATGTAGGACATTAAAAATCAATTCTCAAGATCTGGCTACGAATTATTAGCACTCACACTAACCCTAGTAGGATTATTAGAAAAAAAATCATTTGTATATAAAAAACAATTAATCACTAACCATAGATACCATTCAAACAATTGATACACTACACGGATCTAATGAATCTTACTCTAATTTTATGGACTGGGTGAACATAACCAAGGGTGTCTGTTGCCAACAAAAGGGGGACTAACCGGTTTTCCGTCGAAGTCGGAGTCATTGCCGGAGTAGCTATGGACCTCCGGCTCTGGCTGGGGAGGCACGATGACGGCGACGAAGTCAAGGTCACGCTGCTGCCCGCGCGAGACCTCATCAGCGGTGACAACAACCTCTGCGCCTAGCTTCATGCGTTGCGCGCGTGCTTCACCAGCCCCGACGTGGCCACTCCCACCGATGGTGTGCTTCGGCAAAATCCTAATACACTCCATGCGGCAGTGACAACTGTGGATGGGGTGTGCGGCCGCCTATTATGACCAACGGATCGGGGGTGCCAATAATATGGAGCAGCGGGGGCTAGGTGGGCGGTGGTCAAAGGGCTGCCTCGCCTCCCGGTGATCCTGCGCAGCGGACTACTGGCATGCCTACCGTCATTTCACATAGCTACTAGCACGCCCCATGGTCAGTGCATAGCGAACACGCGCATGCCTCAGCCTCCCGGTCTTCCTGCTAGCATGCGTCTCGTCAACTCACGCATGCTCGTACGGCACAAGGGACGCATGCGCGACACATATTATATCGATTTTTCCTTTTTGATGATTAATTCATCTGCTTTATTGCTTAACCATAGCACGACATGTACATTGATGGTCTAATGCACACGGTTCGAATAAAGAATCAGTTTGCGATATTGGTTGATAATTATTTATAATTTCCTATATGTAAGAAGATTATATCAAAACTTGTCTCAAATTTGTAAAAATAATAATATCACAGTATATTGGTGTCCATATGACACCACGGTAAGTTATATGAATTTTAACTTAGTTTTGGATTTACTGGATTTTAAAATCAAGATCCTTGATGTTAGAAATTTCTTGCATGGGGACTAAACATGCATCCAGGGACATGTACACATATGATTTTGTAATCCATTTTCATGCACTATCACGGATCTCATGTAGATCAAATTTGATTTTTGCACATTTAAATCCCTGGGAAATCAATCAACGTATAAAAAACGGACAAATGTTATCTATTTTTTTTCAATTTTCGACACTAAGCTCCTTTGGTCACATGTTCGCTGCAGAAAAATTTGACATGCATCTTTGGGCCACATGCACACGGTGGTCCTAGGAAACTCACTCATGTGGGCTCGCGAGGTCGCCGTCCAGCACTATGACATGTGATGAGCGAGGTTAATTTGACCAACAAGGATGGTCATTTTTTGGTTTTTGTTACGTACGGTAGGAGTATACATATAGTACGCGTTGAAGAGGGCAGTCGGGGCAATACTACGCGTCATATAGGACAGTCACTCGCGTGCGATGCTTCCATCCGTGGGCCCGTGAGGTTGTCCTCCATCACTTTGACCCAACAAGGATGTTTGTTTTTGGGTTGTGTTGCAGTAGGAGTATATAGTACACGTCGAAGAGGGGAGGAGGGGGCCGGGGCAACACATACTACACACACGTCATGAACGATCTCGCTCCGTGTGCGGACTTTTCGGTTTCTGAGGCAGGTGCCACAAAGAAGTTGTTAATATTGGATATTAAAAACAACACTAGGACAACACATTGGGCCATGTGCAGACGATGGTTGTCACTCATTCTCCTACGACTCTTCCCTCCATGGGCCCGCGAGGTCGTCGTCCATCTAATATATGACACAACGAGAAATGTAATTTGATGAAGAAGGAGGATTATTTTTGGGTTGTGTTACGGTACGTAGGAGTCTATATTACGCGTCGAAGAGGGGAGGGGGCAACATACATATACTACGTGTCATGAACCTCGGTTCGTGTGGGGGACTTCAAGGTTTCTGAGGCAGGTGGCACATCAAAGTTCTGCATATATATTAGGTATTCAAACATCACAACCACACATCTCCATGCATGTGTTTGGCCCACAAGCAAGCGATGGCGGTTGTCCTCTAGCACTCACTCATGGGGTTATCGGCGAGATGCTTCATCCCTCTCTGTGTGGCCGCTTGGTCAATCACTTTGACCGACAGTGATACTTCGCGCGCATGTGTACGCACGAATCCCTCCCACCGGGTCGAAGTGGGGGGGGGGGGGCGAGCACGCGACGTGTCATGAACCAGACATGTGTCGGGACTGTGCGATTTTCGACGCATGCATGCGCCACATCAAAATGTTGTGCTTTTGGTATTCAAACATATATGCATGCATCACGCATGTCCATACATATGTTTGGGGCACATACATGCAGTGAGTGTCTTTGGACACTCTCCCTCGCTTTGTTATCATCGACAACCTATATATTCGTGGGCCCGCATGGATGTCCATCACTTCGATCAACAACGTGAGAGAGGTTACCAGGGTGGATTCTTGTTCTCTTGGTTCGCGTTACCGTATAGTCATACATCAATCATGGTGAGATTCGAGACCTAAGTTCGAGGGCTCGCATAAACATGAAGCCCTATATATATAGTATAATCATCGTGAACCCTCGCTCCGTGTGGGGACTTTCCGGTTCCAAAAGCACGCTGCCACATCAAAGTTGTGCATTGGGTATATTCAAACACCACATGAAACTTCATAGATATGTTTGGGCCACATGCATGCAGTGGTTGTCTTCAGACACTCCCTCACATGCTTATCGACGACAAGCTAGCCTATTTTGTGTGGCCGCGTTAGACGTCCATGCATGACTTTGACCCAACAACAAGAGAGGTTATACGACCAAGGTGGTGATTCTTCTTGGTCAGTCTTACAATACGCCTTAGTGAGAGGCCCCCTCCCACCGACTCAAAGTGTGTGCGGGGGGGGCACGGTATTACTTCGTACTAGATGAACCTCCGTGGGGTCGGGGATGTCCGGTTAATTTGCGATGCACATGTGCCACATCAAATTTGTGATTTGGTTATTTAAATATCACACAACATCTTTTTCACACACACACACACATCGGGGCCCCCGCAGGTGTGGTTCATATGTGGTCTCACCCATCTAACGCCAGAAGAACAATATGTGGGTCCGCACACAGTCCACATTTGATCGGAAGCAAGGGGGGTGACCATGATGTACTCCTTTCGGTTTTGTGATACGGTAGGGTCAGATGTCAGACCTAGTTATTTGGGGGCATGCGCTCATAGCTAGGATTCCCCTCCTGGCAACACGAAGTGTGTTTGTGTGTGTGTGTGTTTGTGGGGGGCGGCTAGCAATAATAACGTGCACTTTGTGTGATAGGTGCCACATCAGAGTTGTGCGCTAGGTATTTGAACATCAAACCACCCTTTTCATACATATATTTGGTCCACATGCAAGTGTGTTCATTTTCTGACCCTGTCCCGCGTCTTTTCCGCCAAATTTATAAACAGCAAACAAGTCGGACGCAACAACCGTTTGCGATCAGGTACAAAATAGACACGATTCCCTAGGACTACCTGTGTGCCGCGCCCCTGCCCCTATCACCCACATGACCACAGTAGATTGGGTTCCACGAGGCTTCCCTCCCCCTCTCAGAAATACCTACGCGCCTAGATGGTTTTTCTGTTCTTTGTGCGATGTCTGTTACTCCCGCTCTGCTTCAATTAGTAGATCCGAATTTTTAGTAGCCCCGTCATTTTACTCCCGCCTACTTCGCTTGCAATCTCAAAAAAATCGGCTCGTGTGGAGTGTTTTTCTGTTTTATAGCACACAATTATTATGTTTTAACCATGTGTGATGTTCGTTACTCCGGCCCCGCTCTTCTTCAATCCCTTGATCCAAATTTTTGGTAGCCCCGCCATTTTACTCCTGCCTAGTAAAATTTTCAGTACCCGCGGCATTTCCTCAAACACAACCTTGGGCCCCCTCCACACACACATCCCAAAATCCTTTGCTCACCCCAAATCCCCCGCTAACACACAAACACACCACCCCTCCCTCACTTCAAACCTAGCCAGGTCGCCGCCGCTGCCGCGCCGCCTCCATCGTCAACCTCTCCCGGTCCGCCCGTGCAGTTTACCCACCGATATACATACCCTCACCGCCCTGAGTTTCTTAGATGACTCCTGCTAAACACCCCCTTTCCTAGAGATCCCCATCCCCACCCCCTCCCCCACTCTAGAGCGTCGCAGCCAAAGCCTGGCTACGTTTCCCGGGCAGCTCAAGCAGCGAATGGCCCAAAAGAGCTTTACCGCGGCCTCTTCGCCCGACGTCGGCGAGGTGGCCGCCGAGGAAGCTGAAGACGATGACTGTACCTGGATTGAGCATCTCAATCAGCGGGCTAGAGTATTCTGGCATGTCGCGGATGCCAGCTACGACATCGAGGTTGTCGACACGGACGGCTTGACACGGGCTATGTCATAGGTTAAGTTGCCAACCCCCAACCCTTCGGGTTCGACAGCCGTTGATCTCATCGGTGGCCTTGTCGCTGATCTCCTACGGCTCGTTATGAACAATCATTGGTACAACAAGGTGCTATACAAACGGTTTTTAGCCCCTTTCCGCGACGGCATTAGGAACTGCCGCCAAGTGAGTGACTGCGATACGGGGCGTCCTTCCCACACGACCCAAAAACCACCGGGGATAGGGAGCCACCCAAATGCTGCATCCTTGCAACTCGTTTGTGCTCGCATTGCCATCACAGTTGGTATTCTGTGGTGCTATGTTTACGATGCGTGACCCATCACAAACGGTTCACGAATATAGAACGTATATGATAAGCAGATAATCACACACATTCACATTTCCCGAACCGTATGCGATAACTAATTAAGAATATTAGCTAATAGTCCTACGAGTGTCGGATAGGATTATGAAACGTCGGACCGTCGTAACATCATCGTACATGACAACTATCGCACACGCTATTCTGTATTGCAACGTTTACGATGCGTACCACATCAGAAACTGTTCATGGTTGCGAATCGTGTACGATAAGGCAACTATCACAAATGTTTAGTTTGCCCGAACCATTTGTGATATTGTCTGACACCGCACACGCTTTGCAAACTGCAACTGTGTGCATGCTTGCACACGTTTCCTCTCTATGAACTATGTCAGACTATGGTATATATCACAAACGACTGTGTTTTACCAACCGTGTGCACCGCAACGATCTACAGAGCGTAATTTCATCGTAATTAAATCGCTGCTATTTGAAATTGTACCATATTTGAATTTGAAAGTATGCTATAGCTTTATTCATATCCATTAGGTTCAAACAACCAATGCATTATTCGATTCATAGGTACATATGTTCAAGAATTACATGAGCACCAAATAAAGAATGAAGAACGACAATTGTATACTTGTACTATTAAAGATGGTAAAGAAAGAGGCGAAATACATCCTGGTTGCTGAACAAGGTGAAGCGGAATGCCCATATTGTGCCCTCCTCCATGCAGTAGGCACGCACGACTCTAGTCCAACCCCTTGTGATAGCCGACCGCCTATCCTTCATGGTCTTGATGAAAACATCTAGATAATCATCGTGTTCTGGTAGAAATACTTTAACCTTTGCATGCCCACCAATCATGTAGTTTGAGTGGTAATCTTGAGTAAACTACTTTGGGAACCACTGCAAAGGAAAAAGATTCAGACATTGTCATCTAACACAACTCATTATGGGCAGTAAAAAGAAGGCTGCAGAGTTCTTACTTACCATCCTGCAGTTCGCTATTGTCCTGGATAAAGTGTAAACAAATAGTTCAATTGTCATCTTTTGACCCATTTTACTAACAATCTTTATCAGCTTCCTCACTTGATGCTGGGTTCATCGATATCTCATTGCCCCATATGCAGAAAGGGTCGAAGCACGGATCTTTACCAATGACATATGTACCTAAAAGCACCAAGTTAATATTAGAAGCTAAACAGCAATTGCACAATGCTGTAGTACAACACTCTTTTATAATATCTTATAACATCCAATATACTCAAATATTAGATGAATTAACATCTTATATTATGGGCTGGAAAGAGTTTATTGCCTTTTTACAAATTATCAACTAATTAACTGTTGTTGTATCCATGGGTTAGAGTTAGTTTGAGCTAGTTTGGGCTCAAATAGCCCTAAAGTATATCCAAACATGAGGACTATTTTGAGCTAGTTGCATCTAACCCATGAAAAAAAAATCCCACCCAAGAGGTGCTAATTGGAGCTAGTTCTCCTAGTGCATTTATTGTCAATCTAACCCTGTCATCCAAACACCTCTTTGGCTAGAGTTAGTTCAGGGTTAGTCATGAGCTAGAAACTAACGCTAACCTCTAGCTAAGTTGAGTATCCAAATAGGGCTGTGTTTTTGTTTTTGTTGTTGTTGTTGTTGTTGTTGTTGTTGTTGTTGTTGTTGTTGTTGTTGTTGTTGTTGTTGTTGTTGTTGTTGTTGTTGATGCTGCTGCTGCTGCTGCTGCTCTTCTACGTATATCTAGACATCATGAGAACATTAAGGTAACACTCTTCTTTGTTGCTATATAGCCTAGGATCGCATATTTAGAGATTAAGTACAATGCATGTTGCTATGTAGCCTCAGATATTTTACATATGGCCCTAGTTAACCTAACGATAAATGGGTTACAGATATATTTAGTTAAAAGTCCAATTCACCGATTAGTCCCTTATCAGCCCCCAGTCTATATGGTACCAGCTACCGTTATCCTGAACAGTGAGTATATATAAGCCATGGGATGAAACTAACCTCGATGGAAAAGAGCACTCGCTGTGAAAATTGTCCTGTGTAAGTACATCGAGAGGCATGTGAAGCACAACAGGCTAAACATCAACCAAATATATCCATGGCATACAAAATAATCTCCAAAAGATAGCTTTAGTGTGCTGGTTTAAGCACGCTAGTAAAGAAAAACAAGAGGAAAGGTGTGTTAAGTGCAACAGGCCTGACATTTAACAAGAAGCAAACATAGTCATTCAAACTGGTATTGTGCCGGTCTAAGTACACTTGTTATTGTTAAATAAAAATGAAAATGTGTGTTAACTACAAGATGCAGCAACCAAATGTAGTCATTCATAGTGCTATTGTTGAAACTAGTATTGATGAAATTGAACTGCACAGTTCATACTTGCACATATAGGACATCACATTGTGAATAACTGGAATAAACAAGGCATACTACGAACAACCAAATATATCATTTTAAACTGGACATATGCTAACTACAAACAACTAAACGATCAAAAAACTTTAAAAGAGGCGTATGCTAGCTATAACAGGCTTAACAACAAGCAAATATATGCATTTCTATCGTATGTTTAAAACTGGATTGATGAAATGTACTACACAGTAAATAGTGGCACATATAGAGCATCACATTGTGAACAACTGAAATAAACAAGGCATACTGCAAACAACCAAATATAGCAATTAAAACTTGACATATTCTCACTACACTATAAAATGGACTCGACAAAACAAATCATGGGTTCCCCCCTGTGAAGAGGCACGGAAAAACAAATCATGGGCTTCCTCACTTGTCACAGATGGGCTCATTCCCATGGGAAGAGCATGGACCCTGGATGCGCTCCATGTAGTAGCAGATGGGCTCCTTCCTCTTGGAAGAGCATGGTTGTAGGGTGCCCTCCCCAATGTCGCAGACGGGCACTTTCCCCTTGGAAGAGCCAGAGAGAGTGCCCTCCTCATGATCGCCGTCAATGAGGTCTGACTTGGAAGTTGTGGATCCCAAGCCTGCATCGCAGAATGTGTCCTTCAGAAATGACAAAAGGGGCTCGATGGTGATGTAGGATGGCAAATTCTTGATAGCGAGCCGGAGGAGATCAGCGGCGGGGCCATGGATGAGATCGACGGCGGTTGAACCCGAGGGGTTAGGGGTGTGCCGCTTAACCTGTGACATAGCCCACGTCAGGCCGTTGCTGTCGACGACCTTGATGTCGTGGCCGGCGTCTACAACATACCCACATACTCTAGCCCGGTGATTGAGTGCATGCGCCTAGTAATGGTCGTCAGCTTCCTCGGCGGCCACCTCGGCGATGTCAGGCGAAGAGACCGCAATACACCTCTTTTGGGCTAGTCGCTCCTCGAGCTCCACAGGAGGTAGCTGGGTTTAGGCTGCGACGCTCTGGAGTGGGGGATGGGGATCTGTGGGAAAGGGGGCGCTTGGTAGGCTTCATCTAAGAAACTCAGGGTGGCCTGGGTATGGAGATCGGTGGGTAAGCTGCACGGGCAAACCGGCAGATGTTGACAATGGAGGCCTTGCAGTGGCGGTGGCGGCGACCTTGCTAGGGTTTCGAGCGAGGGAGGGGTGTGTGTGTGCGTGTGTGCGCGCGCCCGAGGAGGTTTTGGTGTGTGTGTGGAGCGGGGGCGGGGGTGTGTTTGAGGAAATGACGCGGCTGCTGAAAATTTTACTACGCGGGAGTCAAATGCCGGGGCTATTGAAAATTTGGATGGTAGTCATCGCACACGGTCCGGAAATAACAACCGTGTGTTATGAAACCGAAAAACCCTCGAGGATGGCAGATATTTTCGAGGGATGCAGGCAGGAGCGGGCACAAGAAACATCACACATGGCCGAAACATAATAACCATGTGGTATCAAATAGAAAAAACCTTCAGGCGGGTAGATATTTTTGAGAGGGGAAGCCTCGTGGAGACCAATGTAGTGTGCGGATGTGCGTGACAGGGGCACCAGCGTGGCACACAGTTAGTGTGAGTGAACCGTGTCTGTTGCGTCATCCGACTTGTCTAATGTTCATAAATTTGGCAAAAATGACGCGGGAATGGGTCAGAACACGAACACACTTGCATGTGGATCAAATATATATATGAAACGGTTGGTTTCATGTTCAAATACCAAATGCAACTTCGATGTGGCACCTATCTCGCAAAGCGCACGGTATTTCTTGCCCCCTCGTGTCGGCAGGAGGGGAATCCTAAGCTATGAAGGCATGCCCCCCCCCCACGGAGGTTCACCTAGCAAAGTGTGAAGTAAGAGTCCCCCCCCCCCCACACACACTTTCAGTCGGCGGGCCGGAGAGGGCATCTCAACAAGATGTATCGTAAAACGGACCAAGAATAACCCACCTTGGTCGTACAACCTCTGTCTTATTGTTGGTCAAAGTAATGGCCGTCCATGCGACCCTAGAGATGGGCTAGGTCGCCAATAATCACGCAAGTAGCTAGTCCCCGAAGACAACCACTGCCTGCGTGTGGCCCAAACATATGTATGGAGAGATGTGTTTGAATACACAATGGAACAACTTTGATGTGACACCGTGCTTTCGAACCAGAAATGCCCACAGGGAGCGAGGGTTAGTTGACGATGCATATGTATGTCACACCACACTTCAAGTCGATGACGGGGATTCAAGCATGCGTGCATAGTATGCGCTCAAATGTAATTAGGACTGAATCTCACCATGACCTATACTACGATAACACGAACCAAAGGAAGAATCCACCATGGTAACCTATCTTTTTGTCGGTCATGGTGATCATGGTGTCCATGCGGGCCCACGAATATATAGGCTTGTCGCCGATAACCACGCGAGGGAGTGTACTGTTCGAAGACAACCACTACATGCATATGTATGGAGGTGATGCATGCATGCATGTTTGAATACCATTTCACAACATTGATGTGGCGTGTGCGTCGAAAATCGTACAGTCCCCACACAGAGCGAGGTCGGTTCATGACGTGTCGTGGTACTAGCCACTTCAACTCGATGCGAGGGATTCATGCGTACACATGCATGTGTATGCTCAAATTGTATCATGTCATCCCAGAGCAAGACCTATATATACTGTATTACAAACAAAAAAATAACCCCCTCCTAAGTCAAATTAACCTCTCTCGTTATCAGGCAAAGTAGTGATGGACCAAGCGGGCCTACAGATGGAAAGCATCGATATCGCTGAAAACCGCTTAAGTGGGTGCGAGAGGACAACCACCATCGCTTTGCATGTGGGCCAAACACATGTTGAATACCCAAAATGCACAACTTTGATGTGGCACATGCCTCGAAAACCGTAAAGTCCCCACACATAGCAAGGTTCATGAAGCGTACTACATATGATGGTCCCATTCCCCCTCTTCGACGCATACTATATGCTCCTACCATAATACAACCCAAAAAGAATCCTCCTTGATGGTGACATTAATTAACCTCTCCCGATGTAGGTCAAAGTGATGCATGCATTGACGATGGCCTCGCATGCCCACAGATGGAAGCGTCACACGTGAGTGTCCTAGGATAACCACCGCCTGCACGCATGTTGCCAAAAGAGGTGTTGTGTGATGTTTGAATAACCAATTTCACAACTTTGATGTGGCACGTGCCTCGGAAACCAAAATATCCCGACACTGAGTAAGGTGTACTTATTCACGAACGCGTACGTATAGTATATATGCTAGTCCCCTCCCACCTCTTCGACGCGTCCTATATACTCCCACCACAACACAAACAAAGAAGATTCTACCATTCTAGTCAAATTAACCTCTCTGCCGGCTGTTGGTCAACGTGATGGACGACGACCTCGCGGGCCCACAGAAACCGTCACACGCGAGTGAGTGTCGTGTAGGACAACCACCGACTGCATGTGGCCACAACATGTATGTATGAAAGGGTTGTGTAATCTTTTAAATAACAAATTCACGACTCTGATGTGGCACCTACCTCACAAAACGGCCAACCCACATGGTGGCTCATGACTCGTAGTGTACTGCCAGCCACCCCCACCCCCAGATGCACACACACGCCACACATCCACCACAACTACGATGCATGTTAAATAATCCTGCGGTGAACATATGTTACCAATGGAGGGACTTTGTAAATTAAAAAACAGAGATCATTAAGACGTTTTAGTACATTGATTGATATTCTAGGGGTATAATGTGTAAAAATCAAATTTCAGCTACATGCACATGTGAGTGCACCTAAATGGATTGCAAAAACACATGTGTCTCATTGGGTGCATGTTTACTCCTCGTGCAAGAAATTTCAAACAATGAGAATCTTAATTTTTAAATTCTAGTACATCCAAAACTTATTTAAAGGGGGACAGCTAGTACAAGCTATCCTGACAAAAGGTGGTCTTCGACTACTAAAGGCTCTCGTGGTGACACCGTCGTGGGCTCCGCAATGATCTCCGTCCTGCCGTCCCACTGGTCTTGGTCTCGTTGCATCGATATGGAAACCTTTGCTTGATGCCTCGGGACTCTTCGCCTGTGCCTGCTCCTTTAGCACCAAAGAGGAAACGAGTACTCTCCGCCCGCTGGCGCCTGCCTGGCTTTGGTCATCATGGCTCACGTCACAGGAACCTCACGAGGTGCCCCTCGCCTTGATCTCTCTGCTCCTCGCGAGCCAGCCTAGTGAGGCTGCCCCTGAGGAGGTCTTGTGTCGTCCGCCTTGCGAGGCTTGGCCCCTCGCGAGGGTCTTGAGTGTTTGCTGGTGAAGACGGGCCGTACCAGGCCACTAGAGAAGCCACGCTGTGGGCCGCAGGCAGGCAAATCTGGGGACCCCTATTCCCAGAACGCCGACAGTAGCCCCCGGGCCCAAGGCATGCTCGGACTTGGCTTCGAGGCGAAGCCAAGGGGCAAGTGTGGAGCTCCTCGGGGCCCAATCGCATACGGCCTTGATTGATGCGTGGTGGATGACGAGACGTGGGCGTCTCCGCTTCCCCACACTGCCTCGGCAACTACCCGACTGACAAAAGGCTGGCGCGGGTCGCGCTGCCTTCATTGCTCCCCTCCGTCTTGATCCAGATCCCCTTTCTTGCTCCTCTTTCCCAAAGACTCCAGATCCGCCCAAATCCTCCTCCGTGCCTGCCGCCAATGGCACCCAACAAAGCTTGAGCCGTCCCTCCGCCATCCTGGTATGAGCCCGCACTGAACATGCCAAGCATCTCGGAGAAGAACCTCGCCTCCACGCTCCTGATGATGGCGGAGGGCGACGAGAAGAGGAAGACTGTACTCCGGGCCGGCTCCGCCGAGCCAGAGGCCTCGGGCAACACCTTCTACCCCTTCTTCATGAGCAGCATCGTGGCGGGGTTGGTTCCTCCATTTTCCAACTTCTTCTATTCCGTCCTCAGCCACTACAAGATTCACGCCCTCCATCTGCATCCCAACTCCATCCTCCTTCTGTCAATCTTTGCCTTTTATTGCGAGCCGTACGTTGGGGTGATGCTGTCCGTAGCGCTGCTGCGCCATTTCTTCTATCTCCGGGTCAAGGATGGCCCCTGCTCGGGGTGCGTCAACTTCATCGTGGCCAACAAGACCAATGCAATCTCGAAGGCCGGGAAGAAGGCTGAGGGCTTCAGGGGCAAGTGGGTCCTGATGGATGCCAAGTGCTCCCACCCTCGGCTGGTGATGCCTACGGAGATGCCCGTGTCTCATGACGGGTGGTTCCGCACGAAGCTCACCGACCCTCGGGCGGAGTCGGTGCTGGAGAGGATGACCGCTAACCTGAAGCCTGATGACCCAAGGGTGGCGAAGCTGACGGGAGCCATGATCGTCAAGGAGTTCATGGCGCACCGTGTGGCTCCCCTCCAGGCGCGCGCGCCCCTTGTGGAAGCTCGGGATGAAGGGGACTACCTCCGCCTGCGTCCGGAGGCCCTGTCTGATAAGGAGTTGGGCGCGGCCCTCCGCTCCTTGGTTGGGGATGACCAGGGGTACCCGTCGGACAGCTTCGTTCCCCTGTACCGTCGCCCAGATGGGGCAAAGATTGCCGCCACCATGCCTATCTTCGATGGGTGTGGTCTTGTGCCACCGGCGCCCTTTGAGGCCCCGGTGGCGACGGTTCCGGTGGTGGTGTCCTCTGACGATTCCGGTGAGGATGAAGAGCAGGACTCGGTGGCCACCCTGGAGGGGTCTGGGGAGACCTCCCCTCCGCGCAAGGCCGACCTCCTCCGCGCCTTGCCTGATGATGACGCTGCCGGCGACCACCCATTGAGGGAAGTCCTGCCCCCTGCTGGAGTCACTACGAGGTCCAGGGTCTCCTCCTCGTGGAAGCCGACATCCAGCGTCCCGACGAAGAGCAGATCGTCGCTGATCTCTCGGGGTGACGCCCTGCCTCATCGCTGCTCGGGGCCACCGCGGCCTCGCAGACTCCTGGGGCCCGCGTGCCTGCGCCCCAGGCCGTGAGGCCCCTAAGCTCCGCACTTCTGAAGAGGCGCCGGCTACACCGCCGGGGACCAGTGAGTTTCCTGCCCAGACCATGCCCTTGTTCCTGCTTCCGTCGCGGCTTCCTAATGCTTCCACATTGATCTTCTAGGCAAACGTCATCATCGAAGAAGAAGAAGGAAGGGGCGGCTACATCCTTGGGGCCCCAGCAGCCTGGCACGGCCGCGCCTCCTCCGGCACAGAAGGGCGGCGATGGCGCCCGCCCCTCTCCGGCCCGTGCTTCCTCGTGAGGCTCGGAGGAGCATCTCCAGGGGACAGTGACCCCTGATGCTACGTCGACTCCCGAGGCGCTTGTCCCCAGCTCGCTGGCCGAGGCCCCGCAGGCTCCGGAGCTCCTGACTTCTTCTTCCGCTGGCGTTAACCTGCAGGTCTTGGTGACGATGCTGCCTTCTCATTCCGCCCCACTACCACTCCGCGATCCTTCCGCCTTGCCCGATGCCCTGGAGTATGCCCTTTCCGCGCTGGCCCGGCTGCGGGGTGATCTTCAAGGAGCCGACCGTCGCCTAGTGGCCGGGCGCCTGAAGCTGATCTCTGGCTGGTTGCACTCTGATGTATCCATCCGGGAGGCGCCGAGCCAGGCCGTGGTGGCTTCCGATAAGGACAAGCAGGCCTCTGCCCAAGCCACGGCTGCCCGCTAGGTGGCGCTGAAGGACGTCGGGGCCACCCAAGATCGCTGCCGGTCGCCGGAGGCCGAGCTGGAGGCCATGCGCAATGAGCGCGCGGCCGAGGCTCGAGACCGCAAGGGGGAGGCGGAGAAGTTGAAAGCCCGAGAGGACGCTGTCAGAGGACGCGATGCCGAGCTGGAGCAGTTGGCGAGGGCACAGGTCACAGAGCGCAGCCGACTAGAGAAGCTGGAGCAGGAGATGAAGACAGAGAAGGCCGAGCTGGAAGCCAAAGTGAAGGTCCTGGCTGAGGACCGCGTGGCCTTCAAGTCCCTAGTGGAGAAGTCCCGCGTGGCGCTGCGGGCACTCGACGAGAAGGCCTTGGAGGAGCCGCTGGTGACAGGCGACGAGGGCCCCACTCAGCTGCTCCCTCATCTTATCGCGGTGCTCGAGGACGTCGTCGACAGGATTGGCCCCTTGGTGGAGGAGGAAGCCCGTGCGCTCTCCTCTGCTGCACCGACGCGTGTCTTCAGACACCTCCATCTTCGTGATCCCGACGCCGACCTTGACGAGCTGCTCGAGCCCGTAGATGACGAGCGCTGCGCAGCCGCTGCCGAAGCCGTGAAGACCAAGGTGGAGGCCTTGCTAAAGAAGTTCCGCGCCTTCGACCCTGCACCCTCGACTGGTGGCGCTGCTGAACCTGCAACTCCGGCGGGCGGCGCAAGTGAGGGCAACGTCTCCGCGGAAGGGGCACCCCTTGCAAGTGACGGCGGCGTCCAGGGATGATGAGATGGCTTGCTGGCGGCTCCCTTTCCTGCTTTGCTTCTGCAACATGCACCATGCCTCGTGGAGGCATTTAAACTTGTGTTTGGTATTCGAAGAACAATATGTTTTGTAATGTTTGTTTGAGATTCCATGATTTCCTTCCCGTTTGCTTGGTGTTTTGCGTCGGCAGGGCCTGACCCCGCGCATACCTCAGCCACCATTGGGTCGTCTGGATCGCCAGGACAAGACCAAGGGGGTGAGGGGCTACGTGGCCAGTTAGGCTCCTGAGGCGCGATGCTCAGGGGTCCCCCTTGACGCGCAAACAGCTTACGGAGAGGAGATGCGGGAGTAGGCCTAGTGTTCTACGTCAGCGGGGCCCGACCCCGCGCATACCTCAGCCGCCGTTGGGTCATCCGGATCGCCAGGACGAGACCAAGGGATGAGGGGCTACGTGGCCAGTTAGGCTCCTGAGACGCGATGCCCAGGAGTCCCCCTTGTGGTCCAAACGACCTTCATACCTTGGCTCCGCTCGGGAGGGCGCGTGACAACCAGGTCCGAAAGACCTGGCAAGGTGGCGTACGCTTGGGTGTGACCCAAGCACAGCCCCCGTGCCCAGCCTCCTCGCGCGGCTCTCCCGAGGGGGAGCGTTGCAGTGAAGATGGACACTGAGCCGGGTGGCTCCCTGAGGTTGGTACGGCCATGGGTGCGCCCTCAGTTGTTTATCACCAGCGCGGAGCGTAGCGCTTCCACACTTGCACGGGCATAGCCGCTCCTCGACCGTGTCGACTGCCAGCGTGGAGCATGGTGCTTCCACTGGTGCGTGGGTGAGGGCTCCCTCTGAGTGGAGCCCCAGGGGCGTGTACAACCCCGCCCTGACATGTGGCATGCACGGCAGGGCTAGACAAGGTGTGTTTGGGCACTCGTGAGCCAGCACGGGACTCATGAGGCCCTACCTCAAGGCAGGTTGCGCCTGGTCTTGATTCCTCATGGCTGCAACGGTCCTACGGGATGGTTAGGCAACTTGCGTCAGGCGAATCTCCTGAGGTGATCACATGAGAAGGTCAGTCGTTGTGTTTATCGACGCTGCAGGGACGGACCTGAGCACAGACGCCGTGCCTAGTCTTCTCATGCGAAGAATCCTGAAGAAAGACGACCGGCGCGCGGCTCCCGCGATGGCGAGGCACTGGGTCGCGCGCCCTAGCCTGTCCATCCATGATTAGCTCATGCGAGAACAAGGCACCAAGGGCCACGGGAGGTGACGTACATGGGAGCGGGCCCGCGAGCCAGAGCTCAGCCTCTTGGGTTTGGCGTCTCTGCAAGGACGGACCCGAGCACAGACGCCGTGCCGGTCCTTCATCATGAGGCGGTCGTGAGTGGGCTTGCTAGGGCGTGCGATGTTCATGGCATCGAAGCGCCGGGCAGGAAGGTGGTAATCATAGGTAACTCATGCGAGGGAACAAGCTAGCTCAGATAGATGCAAGAACGATACATGCCACCGGGACGGACCCGAGCGGCCTGGGGATGATGCAGCCCGAGGGGCGCCCCCGACAGAGTAAGCTAAAGATGCAAAAAGGATACATTTCGCAGGGACAGGTCCGTGTGACCTGGGAATCGTGCAGCCCGAGGGGCGCTCCTAGCTGAGTAAACTTGGAAAATGTCACCTGGTACCATTGTCGAAAGAGGGTCCAGGTAGCCGAAGGCGCGCGATGAAGGAGTCGCTCCTCATGAGCCGCCAGGACCCTGAGCCTCGGGAGGCTCTGGGGGCCCGGGCGGGTCTTCGAGGACCGTCGCCATCTCTGCCCGGACTGCATGATGCCACAGGACACTCCGCAGGTGGCGCTGGAAGGCTGCCGCCACGTTCGGCAAGCCAAATGGCATGCAGACGTAGTTGTGAGGTGGACCCTCGCACCACCCAATGCCCGAAGGCCAGAAGCGCTCCTGAGACGCGGCCCTGTTGAGCCTTGGAATGTCGATGTAGATGCGCAGCCGCCGTCCTCGCCAGGATGGGGAGCTACGACAGGTGGTGGGTAGCTCCTGGTTGGCCTTGATGATGAACTCGTGAGCACCGGGCGCTCCTTGCCGAGTGCCCTCTTGAGGGAAACGTACTGCAAAGCAAGCCTCCACGTGGTGCCCGAGCACCTCCCTCGTGATGTTGGCTAGGTCTGAGGCCCTCCAGAAGAGAGCCCCCGAGCCTTGCCCGAGAAGGGCGCTGGGCGTGCCTTCCTATGCGAGGGAGTGAGGCTCCCCAGGTGCGGGCGCTGATCCTGAGGCGGCGCCGCTCTCCTGAGGCCCCGTGTGGAGTAGCTGCTTCTTCTTGGGGATGGCCTCAGGAGGGTACAGGGTGCCTTCGTTGTCGGGGTCTTCGATTGCTGCGGCTTGGAAGGCGCGCTCCAGGGAGCACACCACATCTCTTTCTTCGCAGGGAACCGTGGTGATTCTGCCGCTTCCTGGCATTTTGAGGACGTTGTAGACGTGGTGGGTCACTGCCATGAACTTGGCCAATGCTGGATACCGAAGGATGGCGTTGTACGGCAGACGGATGTGGGTGACGTCGAAGTCGATGAGCTCGGTGCGGTAGTTGTTGCGCTGGCCAAGGTGACAGGAGAGCGGACCTGCCCTATCGGGGTGGTAGAGCCGTCGGTCACCCTGAGAAGGGTTTGGTAGGCTGTAGCTGATCGTATGGCACTTGGAGGCTATCGAATGTCTCGACGGACAGGGCATTGAGCCCTGCGCCACCGTCCATGAGGGTCTTGGTGACTTGGACGTTGCTGATGACGGGCGAGAAAGCATCGGGAGGGCACCGGCAGTCGCGGCACACTTCAGCTGGTCCGACGAGCTGAACGTGATGGCGCATTTGGACCACCGGTGCGGGCGCGTGGCCTCGAGCCTGGGAAGGGCCGCGTTCACCTCGCGAGCAAACTGCTTGAAGATGCGCTGGGATGCTGGGGCCTGAGCTCCGCCCAAGATGCAGAGATAGCGCGCGGATCCTGGAAGCCCCCAGCCCCCTCGTCCTAATGGTGGTCACCGTTCCTTCTTGGTGGTGGCGGTAGTGGAGGGAGACCAACATTGCCATGAGGGCGGTCCTCGCGCGGCTGGTCCCTCCAGGCGCCCTCACGACGCTGGTCCTGCCAGCGGTCCTCATGAGGCCGGTCGCGCCACTCATGGCTGGGGCCGCGGTCGTCCCAGCGTCCCCCACCTCGTCCTCCTCCTCGGCCGTAGCCCCGGTCATTGCGCTCGGGGCGTCGACCGAAGCGTCCATCTTGGATGGCCCTGAGCTCTTGACAATCGTTGGTGTTGTGGCTGTGTACGTTGTGGAAGGCGCAGAACGGACGGCTGCTCTTGGACGACTCGGGGTGGTCCCGGCCGCGCATGGAGTGCTCTGGAAGTTGGCGACGAAGCGGTCGCGCATCTCACCCCAGGAAGAGATTGACCCCGGGGGCAAGTTCAGGAGCCACGAGCGAGGACCATCCTTGAGAGCCATTGGGAACTAGTTCGACATGACTTTCTCATCGCCGTTGGCCGCCTCGATGCTCAACTCGTAGAGCTGCAAGAACTCCGCAGGGTCGGGGGTGCCGCCGTAGCGAGGAGGCAGGTCTGGTTTGAACTTGCCTGGCCAGACGACGCTACGCAGCTCCGGAGTGAAGGCGCGTCAGCCTGCTGTGGCCACCGGGGCCCTATGTAGAGGCGGAGCATGCTCTTGATGCCCGCGCACTGCCACCTCAGGCGGCACGGGGTCTTGTCGTGGTGACGCCGGGAGCGCAGGAGCGTTTTCTTGCGGCCGGGGAACTTCTTGGCAGCTTCTTTCTTCGCGCGCGGGCGCCCAGCGCGGTGGGTCGTGCCGAGGGGCCGCGCGTCTTGGTGCTAGGGCGCCGTCTTGGTGCGGAGGTGGCGGAGGCGCTCCATGGGCTACGTCACCCACAGCTAGAGGAGGGCGAGATAATAATATAATAAAAATCATCATCATCATATCAAAATAATATAATAAAAACCTAAATTAGATCATTATTATTCATCACGGGTTGACTATCGGTCTGTCGAAATGTCGTTTAATTATTTTTCGAGAATATCCAGGCCACTCGCTATTTCCTACATATTCTAGCACAAGTCATGCCAGAATTCACGGGAAAATCCGGCATGACCTTTCTAAAAAAGGACATATCGAGCGCCTGAAATTTGCCGGAACGGAAATTAATCAACACTCCGGCAAAACATAGGCCACTCGGAGGTGTAACCTGAACATGACCGGCCACTTGGGCAACCACATATCCTATTTGAGCAACACAAGATATACATGTTTTTATCTACATCATATCTTATAGGACTCATATTGACATGGAGATTTGGCTGGTCTCACCTCGAGGTCGGAGGGGGTCGGTGACGGGGACGACGGCGGGGATGATGGAGGGGCTCCTTGATTTCTGCAAAAACAAAAACCCTATAAGTTAACACTAATACATCCCGAATAATTGCTTAAACTAAAAAAATGACATGTTCAACTAGTTCTATTAATTCAACTAGTTCTTACTAAATATAAACTTACTATAAATAGAAAAAAACTAGTTCTTTCTAAAAATAAAGTAGTTCAATTAGTTATATTAATTTCCTTAATAAAAATACATTAGTTCTATTAATTCAACTAGTAGTTTATTAATTTACTTACTAAACTAGTTCAACTAAAACTAAACTAGTTCAACTAGTTTATTAATTTACTTACTAATTATTTTAAACACTTACTAAAAACAGTAAAAAAAACTACATTATACAATAGTAAAAACATCTACTATTAACCATACTGCCCTAGTTAACTAGTACCATCACTACTACTAATTAACATCTAATACTACTAAAAATCAGTATCTATGAACCCTAAATTAACATCTACTACTACTAAAAAACATCTACTAACTAAGCAGAGGGAGAGGGGGTGGGGGAGGGGTGGGGGACTTACAGAGAGGGGAGAGACGGTGGCGTGGAGGTGCTCGGCGACGGAGGTAGGGGCGGCGAGGGCGGGCTTGGGATCGGGAGGCGGCGGTCCTGGGCGGGCTCGGGCGGCGGCGGTGAGGTCGAGGGCGGCGACGTTGAGGTCAAGAGCGGCGGCGGGCGGCGGCGGTGAGGTTGAGGGCGGCCTCGGGCGGCGGCGGAGAGGGCAGGCTTGGGCTCGGGCGATGGCGACAGAGGAGTAGGGGAATAGAGGGCAAAGGAGGACTTAGCAAAATTTTGATTCCGCGGGTGGTTAAGTCGAACTAGCAGTAGCGCTCTTAAGGAAACGCGCTATAGCTAAGTTAGCTATAGCGCGTTTTAGAAAAAAACGCTACTGCTAAAGGAAGCAGTTATTTCTTTTGTTTATCCCAATATCAGTAGCGCTTTGTCCTGGAGAAACGCTACTGCTAAGTCTAAGCATGTAAAAACATCGAAAATATACATTGGTCATCATTGATCTTTTTGTGTAGAATCTAAATAGTCAACATGAATCTTCACCGTACCTGTATAGGCACAGGCGAAGATTCATATTGCAGCCACGAATCCTACACATATAGTTCAATGAAGACCAAGTGCTCGAGATAGTTTCAGAAGTAACATATTTAAGGTGGTAAACACCTTGTTCGCTTAGCAGTATGGGACTAAACTTAATTAGTTGCGGTGATACTTAGCAGCAGCGAGTTTTGAAGAAAAACACTGCTACTGAGTACTTTAGCAGTAGCGCGTCCAGGAGAAGGGCGCTACTACTATATCTAGCCTGGAGGCAACACCGTGGCAATTATAGTAGTAGCGCTTGTTTCACCTAGAGCGCTACTGCTATCGGGTGTTAGTAGCACGGTTTCCTGGAGCTCGCTACTGCTAATTAGCAGTAGCGTTTGTTTTTAAACCACGCTGCTGCTAAGATTTTGTGTATAAGGTTTTCCCTAGTAGTGCATGTTTATCGACCAACCTCGAAATAAATGAATGTGATGCACTAGTATCAAAAAGAACAAGTGCGGGTACTGAATTGAGCAAAAACTTAGCAATCACCGCGCCAGGATGGTTGACAAGACCCTTTCGGAAGGGGTTTGGCTTGCTGACTCCAGAATTCCCATTACCGTCTTGTTCTCTAGACATGCATTGGAGTGGTGGCCCATCTACCTGCACTTATAGCACTGAATCTGGCTAAAGTCCCTCTGCACAAGCATACTCTAGTGGTTCTTGTTATTATTCCCTCCATTACCATTACCATTACCTCCACCATTGCCACTCTTGTGCCCATTGTGATGACGGTGTCCATTATGGTTGTGGTCATTCCTTCCATGATGATTATGTCCATTACCTCCATTACCATGATATGAAGTGTGGCTTTTGTTGTGGTCCTGAATTATACCTGTTATTGTTGTTGTACTTCCTCTTGCGATTCTCTATGGTCTGCTGCTTTCCCTCAAGCACAATAGCCTTATCAATCAGCTCCTGGCAATTACCAAAGGTGGCCACTGTCAACTGAATGCACAACTCATCACTTAGGCCCTCCAAGAATTTCTCCTACCTAACTACATAAATCGTAACATCATTAGGAGCATAACTTGCAAGGTTATTAGATTCCTCCACATGCTAATTAACCATGTGACCTCCCTGGCACAAGTTGCAAAATTCCTTTTTCAGACTCATGGCACCAGCAGACACATGTGCAGCGCGGAAAGCTGCCTGAAACTGCACCCAGGTGATAGTGGCGATATTGTAAGTGACCAAGTAATTGTCCCACTAAGCTGCGATAGGACCATCAAACAAATGTGAGACAAACCTCACTCACCCTACATCTCTGCATACAACAGCCTGAAGGTTCCTATTGACTGAACGGAACCAATCATCAGCCACAATAGGTTCAGGTGCTAGAGAATATTTGCGGATTCAAGCTCAATAACCTGGTAAGCATATCCACAGGTGGCAGTGGCAGCGGATTGTTGTTGTTGTTCTTGTTGTTTTTTCCCATGTTCTCAGTAAGAAACTAGATCAACTGAGCCTATTCCTGAAGAACCTGCTGCAAGGATGGCGGTACATCATTGTCATGGTTGCCTCCTCCTAAACCATTGCGTCTAGTATCACGCCTCGGTGGCATCTGGTGGGTGAGTTATAGAGAGAATAGGTCTAAAGGAATATGGTGATCAAGGCAGTATATATTCTACCAATATGCATAATATGATCAAGGCAGTATATATAAGGCAACAAAAACACAACAACGAATAACACCAACATACAATCAAGAACCAATTAGATAGTATTATATATAGTCGAATTTTTTGACAAGCAAACTTTAACAAATAAACTACCAATCTAGCAAGCAACCTAGTATCATCATACCACAAAAGTGGGCATAATAAGAAATACTAACACGATAACTTTGCAATAAAAAAACATAAATGGTGGTCTGAGCACTATTCCTACTTAAATTGCTCAAGATACTTCAGGGGGCTGAACTAATAAAAGAATAGTAAGTATACAAAGTTTATAATTTTTTTACTCCTATGGATTTTCTACTCCATTTTCTAGGGTCAGGACCTACAGTCAAGACACCGCTCTGATACCATCTGTAATGAGCAAACTTCGAAAGATTTGAGTCTCATTGCTCACTATGCTGGTCCCTGGATCGACTCGCTAGCACACACAATGTAGATGAATACAAGAGTAACAAGTGCATTATCTATTATAACATATGATCCAGAATTTGTAAAGTAAAACAATCTGCATAACCCATAGCTAGCTTTATTCAATCAAACAACAGAAAAGTAGCAAATAATGATGTGTCCCATCATAGCCCACTGGCGATGCTGAGTGTAGACTCGCGACCCTAAGGTACCTTGCTCTTCGTCTGAATATCCTACAACATGAGATGTTGCCACTGTATAGGTCAATACATTGAATGTATTGGCAAGTTACATATGGGTAATAATAAAGCAAACCTACAGGTACATGCATAATATAACAAAGGATAGCTTGATGGTTATTTTGCAGAAAAGCTAATTTTGTCCTCATAACTATCTAATAATCAAATTTTATTTTAATTTGTTTGCTACAATTAAATACATATGGTTGAATTGGGTTCTCCAATACCAACCTACTACCATTAATAAGTTTCCCATCAAATTTTATTAAGTGTAACATCTGTCAAGATCATCCAACAACTCTAATGGCATAGTGCCTCAAATTGTCCATAATCGTGGACATGGATTAGTTTTAAAACTGTGCAGAGTTTAGTATGTTTTACCCACTGGACCCAACCCGAAGATTGAGATGAACTCTTTCAGAAGCAGTTCCCTAGTCCCAAAGGAGGCCCATCCCAAGTATCATAACTACATCAGTTGGCACATCCGGGTAAGGTTTCCGCAACTGATCAACTAAGCTAGAGCCCATATAGACATGGCTAATTGATTAGTTTTAATACCCAGTAGAGTTTAGTACTCTTTACCCACTGGACCCAACCTGAAGATTGAGACAAAGTCTTTCATAAGTAGTTGCCTAGTCCCAAAGGAGGCCCATCCCAACTATCATAACTACATCAGCTGGCACATTCCAGTAAGATTTTCGCAACTGATCAACAAAGCTAGAGCCCATATAGACATGGCTAATTGATTAGTTTTAATACTCAGTAGAGTTTAGTACGCTCTACCCACTAGACCCAACCCGAAGATTGAGACAAAGTCTTTTAGAAGCAGTCTCCTAGTCCCAAAGGAGGCCCATCCCAACTATCATAACTACATCAGTTGGCACATCCGGGTAAGGTTTCCGCAACTGATCAACTAAGCCAGAGCCCGTATAGCCACTGGTCGTACATGGAAGCTACTAGTCAATAAGTATGTCTGGTCTTTTTGAACCTGGGTGGCATTCCACTTACATTCAGAGGGTAGAAACCATGATGTTCTTGAAACCACCCTAGCAATACCACTTCCGCCCATAGGTGAATTATATCCTTAGTTACTACTCAATTTATTATATATATATATAATACTCACATAAGCGCAGTGTATACAAGAACCAACCCCGTTTACATAGCATAACAAAACTACAACTACCACGATCTTCATTGACGAGGAGATAACTCAATAGCATAGCATAATATAATATTATTCCTATACATGCATATATTCTTAATATGATATAAACTACATGCATAGAAAAAATAGGTAAAGTATGATCAACATGTAACTTGCCTTGTTCTGGTTCAAAAGGTCAGTCCTGATAATAGTTCACATCGCACTCGGGACAATCTATACGTTTCAAACAAAGCAACAAAAAAATCACTAAAACTCAAACAACACAAAAGTAAGACCAACAGCAAGAAACCATTTTAAAACTCAAACATCAGTAGCATACAGTGTGCAAAAATCATGTACACTAGGATCACGATGCAAAAAGATAAAACTAGCTTGAACATATGGATTGAAAGATAAGGCCTCTCAAAGATTCAATTTTAAATGTGCTCAAACTCAAATTTGAATAGAGCAAACGTGTGAAAATTTGGTTCTATTGTATTCTCCTAGTCATTGTGAGTTCATAGGGAAAATAATCGCCTAAATTGAATATACTGATTAAAAATTATAGCTAATTAAAAAGGGTTAAAAATCTGTGAAAAACAACTCTATTTTTGAATTGCTGCAACTGATGTAGCATATCGCCACGTGGCATGACGGGACTGGCCGAATTGGATTTGCACGTGTGTGCTCACCCTAAGCAGAGGAAAACAGCAGCGGGTCTCGGGCGTGGGCGACGGGGCTCCTCCGGCGTGATGGGAGGATGCGGCGTTCGTTGGTGGTGCTAACAATGATGAGGGCTTCCTCTGTGGGCGACGGCGATGACGTGAACCACGGCCGCTCCGGGGAAGTTGGTGCTGCTCAGGAGGCTCGTTCTCATGATCTGTGGGCCAAAATAAAATGTCAACAAGCTGCTACGGGAAGAGGGGTACTGAAGGGAACAAACGACACGGCTGGAGGTCCTCTTACGACGACGAGGTTGTTCAGTGAAGGCGTGGATTTCGGAGGTCCTGCCGAGATCTGTTTCACCAAAACAGAGATGTGCGGACGAGGGAAGACGGTGAAAGGGGTTTCGTAGGGTTTCCCTAGGGGTTTGGCTCGCTGATACGTCTCCAACATATCTATAATTTTTGATTGTTCCATGATGTTATATTATCATTCTTGGATGTTTTATAATCATTTTATAGTCATTTTATTTCATTGTTTGGGACTAACCTACTGACATAGCGCCAAGTGCCAGTTGCTATTTTGGCATGTTTTTTACATCGCAGGAAATCAATATCAAACAGAGTCCAAACACCATGAAACTTTTTGTGGATTTTTTATGGACCAGAAGACTCCCCATGGGCCAGAGCAGCACCTGGGGGGGTGCCCCGAGGGGGGCACAACCCACCAAGGCGCGCCTGGGAGCCCAAGCACGCCAGGTGTGTTGTGCCCACCTTGGTGGCCTCCCGCACCCCCTCTTTACCATATAAATTCACAAGTATTCCGAAAACCCTCGGGGTGAACCTAGATCAGAAGTTCCACCGCCGCAAGCCTCTGTAGCCACGAGAAACCAATCAAGACCCCATTCCGGCACCCTGCCGGAGGGGAAGATCATCACCGGTGGCCATCTTCATCATCCCGGCAGCCACCACGATGAGGAGGGAGTAGTCCACCCTCGGGGCTGAGGGTTTGTACCAGTAGCTATGTGTTTAATCTCTCTCTCTCTCTCGTGTTCTTGAGATGTCACGATCTTGATGTATCACGGGCTTTGTTAATATAGTCGGATCATATGGTGTTTTCCCCTCTCTATCTTGTTGTGTTGAATTAAGTTTTTCCCTTTGAGATTTTGTTGTTATTGGATTGAATACTTTTATGGATTTGAGACCACTTGATATATATCTTGCAATTGAATAGTCGTGGTGACAATGGGGTATCATATTGATTCACTTGATATATGTTTTGGCACTCAACTCGTGGATTCCTGAGGTCACATTGGGGTAATCTATGCATAGGGGTTGATGCACGTTCTTTTCTTTGTTTCCCCGATAGAAATCTTGGGGCACTCTTTTAAGTTCTTTGTGTTGGATTGAGTACTATGAATTTGAATTTGTTTTGGTATTATTTTAGTACGAACTCTAGGATAGATCGAACGGAAAGAATAGCTTTATGTTATTTTAGTATGAACTCTTGAATAGATCGAGCGGAAATAATAGCTTTGAGGTGGTTTCGTACCCTACAAACAATTTATTCTTATGTTCTCCGCTAAGATAGGAACTTTGGAGTGATTCTTCATCGCACTTTGAGGGATGGTTATATGATACAATTATATTAGCACTGTTGAGAGATTGCACTAGCGAAAGTACGGACCCTAGGCCTCATTTTCAAGCATTGCAATACCGTTTTTGTGCCCATTTACTATTTGCTACCTTGCTGTTTTTTATTTATTCAGATTATAAAAATATATTTCTACCATCAATATTACACTTTTATCACCACCTCTTCGCCGAACTAGTGCACCTATACAATTTTCCATTGTATTGGGTGTGTTGGGGACACAAGAGACATCTTATTATTTGGTTGCAGGTTTGTTTGAGAGAGACCATCTTCATCCTACACCTCCCACGGATTGATAAACCTTAGGTCATCCTCTTGAGGGAAAATTGCTACTGTAAACTCTGCGCTTGGAGGCCCAACACAAGTCTAAAAGAACAAGTTACGTAGTAGACATCAAGCTCTTTTCTGGCGCCGTTGCCGAGAAGGTGAGTGCATGAAGGTATATCTTTAGATCTAGCAATTGAATCTTTTAGTTTCTTGTTGTATCACTAGTTTGGTTTATAAAATAAAACAACATAAAAAATGGAATTGAGGTTGCATCATATTATTAATCATCTTTATAATATCTTTCTTAAAAATGATGGTTCGGAAAATTGTGCTGAATTGTTAGAAGAAGAAGTCAATAAAGTGTTTGGCACAAAATATTTAAATGATGAGCATGATTGCAATGTTGTTAGTATGAACTCTTTGAGTATCCATGATGCTAACGATATGCAAAGTTACAAGCTTGGGGATGCTATATTTGATGAAGATGATATTTTTACTCCCCGAAGTTTTGATGAGAAAATTTATTATGATGAAAGCATGCCTCCTATTTATGATGATTATATTGATGAAAGTGGTTTTGGAAGAGTGTCAACTCTAGGTACTAATGATCCCACTATTTTGGAGGGTGTTGAATCTTACTGTAATAATTATGAAGATGGATTTGGAGAGGTCATGACTTTATTTAGTGATGAATCCACTATTTCGGAAGAGGTTTCAATTGATTATTATGAGAACAAGGTTGATATCTATGATGATTATGGTTATGACATGTATGCTATAAAGAATAATGATAACCATAAAACTTGTCATCAAGATTTTAATTTTCACTCTCATTATAGTTATTTTGTTGAGTTTGCTCCCACTACTATTGATGAGAAGAAATTTGCTGATGTGGAGAGTAATAAAATCTTTATGCTTGTGGATCATGAAAAGAATGCTTTATGTGATAGCTATATTGTTGAATTCATTCATGATGCTACTGAAAATTATTATGAGGGAGGAACATATGCTTGTAGGAATTGCAATAATATCAAGTTTCCTCTCTATGTGTTGAAAATCTTGAAGTTATGTTAGGTTTGCCTTCCTCTGCTAGATGATTCTTGTTCCGATGAATTATTTGCTCACAAAATACCTATGCATAGGAAGTGGGTTAGGCTTAAATGTGCTAGTCATATGCTTCATGATGCTCTCTTTGTGTTTCAATTCTTATCTTTTATGCGAGTATCATTGAAATCATCATGCCTAGATAAAAGGCATTAAAGAAAAGCGCTTCTTGGGAGACAACCCAACACTTTTACCTACTGTTTTTGTGTGTTCACATGAATATTCTACTGTATTGATCATGTTTTATTGCTTTTGTTTCAATAAAGTGCCAAGTAAAGCCTTTGGGATCATGTTGGGTGATAGTTGATTTGATCTTGCTGAAAAACAGAAACTTTTGCGCTCACGAAAATAATTCTCATTTTTAACAGAAGAGTGCTTTTGAGTTGATTATTTTTGCAGAAGATTAATATACAAATTTATCACGCGATCGTAATTGTTTGATAATTTTTGGAGTATAAGAAGTATGGTTTGAGTACAGATTATTACAGACTGTTCTGTTTTTATCAGATTCTGTTTTCAATGCTTAGTTTGCTTGTTTTCTAGTTTCCACGGATTATATTGCTCAATATAAATTGTCAAAATGATATGCTACAGTAGGAATTTTGTGATAACAATTATGAATCTTGTCTTTGACAGTACCAAAAGTAAAATGGTTTGCTCTTTATCATACTAACCTATCTCACAAAGTTTCGTTAAGTTTTGTGTGATTGAAGTTTCCATGTTTTGGGTGAGATGTCAATATGAGGAGAATAAGGAGTGACAAGACTGTAAGCTTGGGGATTCCCAAGGCACCCCAAGTTAGTATCCAAGGAGGATCCAAGCAACTAAGCTTGGGGATGCCCCAGAAGGCATCCCCTCTTTCGTCTTCAATATTGCCGGTAACCTCACTTGGAGCTATGTTTTCATTCGTCACATGATATGGGTTTTGCTTGGAGCATCAATTTATTTTGCTAGGATTTGCTTGATGTTACTTAGAATAATGTTTTGCATCTTTATTTTCAATAAGAATGTCAAGGATAGCCTTTACCATGCTTATTTTGCAAGTATACAAGTTGCTGTTTCAAAACTGTAAGTTTATCGATGTTGCAAAAATTCCCTAGAAAAGTCAGAATGTGATAAAATGTTGAAACTTTTTGCATAATAAGCTCTGATAATTTTTCTGTTTAAGAATTATTGATACTCTTGCATTCTTTACAAACTATACTGTTTTGGCAGATTGTTGTTATGTTTGCATATGTTTGCTTGTTTAATGATTCTATTTGAGGATAGGACTGTTAAATATGCAGAGGCATTTAGTATGCAATGTTAAATAATAATTTTAGTGATTTGCTACAGTAGAGAATCATAAGGTTTTGCATTGATTTATACTAACTTATCTCACGAGTTCTTGTTGACTTTTGTGTGGATGAAGCTTTTGAGATTTAGGAAAACCGTGATATGAGAAGAATTAAGGAGACACAAAAGCTCAAGCTTGGGGATGCCCAAGGCATACTAAGATAACATTTCAAGAAGTCTCAAGCATCTAAGCTTGGGGATGCCCCGGTCGGCATCCCACCTTTCTTTTCAACAGTTATCGGTTAGTATCGGTTGAGCCTGAGTTTTTGCTTCTTCACATGAGTGGAGCTATTCTTGGAATGCGATTTTGTTTTGTTTTGCTTGTTGTTTTAATAAAATACTTAGATCAGAAAGTTTTTAAATAAAATAGATTCCTCAAATAGTTGCCAGGGAGGCTAGGTAAGCGGCACTTACATCTCGTCAACGAAGCTCTTTTCTATGGAATTGCTCTAGTGCTTCACTTATATCTTTTTCAGCATGGTGTGCTTTAGTATTTTTGAAGAAATTCTCTCTTGTTTCACTTAAATTAATTTGAGAGAAAGAAATATTATGCTCATGATCTTCACTTATATTTGTTTGAGCTTAACAAAAGCAACACATGAAAATTAGTCCCAAAGTGATAGATATCCAAGAAGGATACACTACAGGAATCAGGCACTTTGCCGTCTGCCATGGTTGACGACAAAGGCATGCCTGGCGGACGGCAAAGGCCTTTGCCGTCAGCCAGCAGACAGCAACAGGTCCGCCTGAATAGGCTACGGCAAAGGGTTCTCTGCCGTCTGCTGGCGGACGGCAAAGATAAAATGGTCTTTGTCGTTAGCTAGCAGACGGCGAAGGACCTGGACGGCACACGTGGCAGCTTAGTGTTGTTAAGGTGTTAATGGTGCGCTTTGCCGTCTGCTGACAGATGGCAAAGATGCAAAGTTCTTTGTCTTCTGCTAGTAGACGTCAAAGAAACCATATAGGACAGCCAAGTGCCCCCAGGTTGCACACGTAGCTGCCACGTGGCAGCTTTGCCGTCTGCTGGCTAATGGCAAAGAACTTTGCCATCTGCCAGTAGATGGCAAAGTGCCTGCATAGCCCCTGTTTTTTCTTAAATTCATTCAATTTGACAGAATTTCACAGATCTATATATACACATTTCAAAATAATTTCAACAAGCATACCAACAATAAGTTTCCAACAACATAAGAAACATACAAGTTTCCAACAAGAAGTTTCCAAGAACATATCCATATATACATACATATCCAAAAGAAGTTCCAACAAGTTTCCATAAACAAAAAGGAAGCACAAGGAGAAGAGTACACTCCATCAATGCAAACTTCCTCATCTAAAGAAAATCTGCAAATTGGGAAAGATGAAAGTTAGAAGAAGAAGAAGAAGTAGACTAGCTAGAAGAAAACGAAGAAAAGGAAGAAGAAAAAGAAGAAAAGGAAGAAGAAAAAGAAGAATTTATCTTCTCTTTCTTTTTCTCCTCTCCTCTTCTTTATCTTCTTCTTCTTCTAACTAAGCTAGGTAAAAATGCTACGTGTGTAGGTCATTTCAGAGCTAAGCTAGGTAATAGGTCATTTTGGAGCTAACATGGGTAAAATGGATCATATTGGAGCTAACTTAGGTGAACTTGGTCATTTGGGCTAACCTAGGTAAAATGGATCATATTGGAGCAAACCTAGGTAAAATTGGTCATTTTGGAGCTCACCTAGCTAATTATGCCATTTTTGAGTTAACTAATCATATTATGCCATTTTTGACATTAGTACGCTAAGTATAGGTCTTTCTTGAGCTAACCCAGGTAACTAAGCATATTAGAGCTAACTTAGCACATTAGAGCTAACTTAGGTCATTTCGGAGGAAACAAAGCTAATTATAGATCATTTTGGAGATCTGACATACCTGACATACTTCACTCCTCCTTCTCCTTCTCCTTCATCATCCTGATGCGCTTAGAGCGCCGAGGCAGTGGGATGTAGTCTTCTACCACAATTGGCATGGTCATGTCGCCCGGCTGTAGGATCGCCGGCGCCACCACCATCGCGAGGTCATTGTCAGGCCCCACCACCATTGCGAGGCCATCTTCAGGCAACACCATCGCTAGGTCATCTTCAGCCACCACCATCTCTTGCCCATCGTCATCCACCACCATCGCTTGCCCATCGTCAGCCACCACCATCGCTTGCCTATCGTAAGCCACCACCATCGCGAGGTCATTGTCAAACAGAACAGGATGCACCTCCTCATCCCCACTCTGCTCCTCTTCTTCCCCACTCCATTCCGGATCATCCCCGCTCCTGCTTTCGCTGTAGCCAGACTCGCTACTGCTTTTGCTGTTGCCAGAGTCGCTGTTGCTGCTCCCATTGCCTGACCAAATGCAACAAAGTTTTTTAACAATCAGTGTGAGACAAAGCCAAATGGAGAGGAAGAAGAGGCAGACCGTACTGGCATCGTCGTCGTCCTGGTAGCGCATGCGGCACATAGTCGTGTTGAACACCTTCACGGTGAGCGTGGTGTTGCTGTCGTACCCGAGGACAAGGAAGTACTTGTGCTGCAGGTCGTAGGCACGGACGAACTGCTCCCAGCCACGACATAGGTACATTGGTCATACCTGAACACCACCTCCACGTCCCACAGCCTGCGATTCCCGCTGCTCGCCTGTCGCAGCTTCACATTCTTTGGCCGATGGTCGTCCAACATCTTCATAAAAGTGTCAGGCAGCCTCTGCAGTGTGGGTCAAGCAGTGATGTAGCAAACAGCGGAGTTATGATAAAGATATGGGTGAAGGGGAGATCTCTCCTTTTATATACCTGCCTCTTGGAGGAATTCTCGAGTATGATCGTCAAGAACTCGAAACCTTCCAAGTTGTACTCTGGTGTGGCAGAGCGTAGCCTGCGGTGGCGGCCTCCCCCGATCTCGGATAAGCAACAGAAGAGACCAATTAGTATCTAGAACCATATCTATAAACACAGCTAGTTAGAACCATATCTATCAACTGTATCGTATCAATTTGATAAATGGACATAGTTGGAACAGAGCCAAGTTCTTAACATGAAAGAAAACTGAGGAAAAAGCAATGCACTTGTGCTCAACAACATCAACAACACTTAATTAATTTGGTAGGTTCGTTGGAAATGGCAATTGGCACCCTTCAAAACTAGGGATTTCTTTAGACATGAAAGAAAACTAAAAATGTTGAAAAATAGATCATAGTAATCTAAAAATAGGGGAAAATACACTTCTTCTTCCTCCTCTTTATCTTCTTCTTCTTCTTATTTTTTTCATCTTTCTTCTTTCTTCTTAACCAAAACTAAACCTAAAGTTCCTTGTGGTGTCATCACATTGGAATACTTGTGGCAACAATCCTAGTTGCACCATATTTTAGGTGGCTCTAGGTTGACATACTAGAGCTAAGCACAAGATTTATCCTTGGTATGTGGATTTAGGTGGCTCTAGGTGGCTCTAGGTTGACATACAGGTGACCTATCCTTGGTATGTGGATTTTCCCCTTGTCATGTTTTGTCTGCCATTTTGAGATTGACATACACCAAGCAAACAAACATACCTCAAATCAGAAACTAAGGGCACTGTCCTAAAATCAATTTACTTTGTATGCAAATCAGAACAAGTACCACATCACATTACCATAGGATCCTATTACAGGAAAGGTATGGAAATACAAGTTGGGGTAAGACATTATATCCATACTACATTCTTATACTTGCTCAACTATGATCACAGGAGATGCAGCTAACATAGGAGAATAGGTCCTATTTTAACTTGAGGGCTAACGGCATGAGGTTATCATTTATCAAATATACACTGAGTCCATGTTGCGAGTTTGAGGCACACACACACCTTAGCCGTTGTTGAAGTAGGAGATCAGAACGACCAGAACTTGAGAACGACAACAGCGACATCATGAGCATCAGCTAAACAAAACCTAAAGAAATAAGCATGTGCCAGCAAGAGAAATAAGCATCAGCTAAACGGTCTGTCAACAAATTGATCATAGATATGAAACTTTGTAATGCTAATGTTTCAACTAATAGGGATTCCAAAACTACCAAGATTCAGGCATCTCATCGACAAATAACTTGAGGTACATTAGCAGTAATAAAATTTGATTACAAGCCAGGTGAAATGCTAACATACTCATTTACTACACAAATGTATCAGATTCAGTTCCATGCAAGAGCGGGTTCATGTCTAGAAGAGGAAATGAATGCAATTCTACATAGACAAAAACACATGTAGCAATATTATACATAGCGAAACATCAGTATTTGATAGTATTACTAATTAAGTAAATGTGTACACAGTGGAGTGGAACATGCATATAAATTTTACTAGATATGATCACAGATTCCTATCAGGTGTGCATATAAATTTTACTCCATAGGATCACAGAGTCACACAATCACTAGGCCTACCAATCACTTCAACAAAACCTAAAGTAAACCTAAACTAAACCAAACCTAAATTAAACCTAAACTAAACTTAAAAAACAAAAACAAAAACACACACAAAAAATACAAGAGGTCTCATCGGAGCCGGCGGGGCGGCCGTGGGGGTGGAGGAGAGGGGCGCCGGGGCGGCCGGGTGGAGGGGGGGGCGCCGGAGCGGCGGGGCGGCAGCGGTAGTGGAGGAGAGGGGCGCCGGGGCCGCCAGGGTGGAGGAGGGGGCGCCGTGGCAACGAGGGTGGCGTGGGGCGGTGGCGGCTCGGGCACGGGGGTGGGGCGGCGCGGTGACGGGGATGGCGCGGGCGAAGGAGGGGGTCGCCGGGGCGGCGGGGCGCCGCGACGATGGGGGTGGCGTGGGGCGTTAGTAGCACGGGGGCGGGGTGGCGCGGGGCGGCGGCGGCTTGGGCACGGGACGGAGAGAGAGAGGGGACAAAGAGATGGGGCGCGGGCGGGCGTCGTTGGCATTTTAGTTAGGGCACGGTTCTTTGTCGTCTGCTAGCAAACAGCAGAGAGCCTAGCTAACGGACGTTAGTTTGGCGACTTATTTTGCCGTCTGCTAGTAGACGGCAACGAAGCTTTGCCGTCAGCTAGCAGACGACAAAGAAAGTGTCTGTTAGGTGGTTCTCGCTAGTGGGCCACCCTCACTCTTTGCCGTCTGCTAGGTGACGGCAAAGCTGCTATGCCGTCTGCTAGCGAACGGCAAAGAGCTGGCTGACGACAAACTTGACCTTTGCCGTCAGCTCGTTCTTTGCCGTCAGTTTTCTTTAAGCTGATGGCAAAGACATTCTTTGTCGTCAGCTGGCTGACGGCAAAGATCCTGATTCCAGTAGTGATATTATAAAAACTTTCATGAAGATCATTGGACAAAATAAACTTGATTCTTTGTATAGTTTTGAGATATGATGATGTGATATGTCAGTCATATTGATGAGTAATTATGCTTTAGTAAAAATATTGGTGTTAAGGTTTGTGATTCCCTATGCAAGCACGAAAGTCAATAGTTATGCAATGAAATTACATCCTACTTGTGGTGCATTATTCGGTGTTAATTATGCTCAATGCTCTCTTATGAGATTATTCGTTTCTTGGTTCGTCGCTTCTCAATCTTTTGCTAGCCTTCACTTTGCACTAAGTATGATCACTACTTGTGCATCCAAAATCCTTTAAACCAGTTTTGCGACATGAGTCCACTATACCTACCTATATGCGGTATTCTTTTTCCGTTTTAAGCAAATTTGTATTTGCCAACTCTAATTTTCAAAATAAATTTCTCTTTTGTGTGCTCGGACCGCTCGTGAGGCGGTGAGGGGTGGCTAATAATTTCCTTGCTAGATGTGTTATTCTCACGATGAGTGTCTATTCACTTGTCATTGCACGAGAGTAAGGCAAAGGTATTAGGGATGCCCAGTCCCGAAATGAAAAATGAATTTACTTTATGTTGTCAAATAATAAATTCCTTGGAAAGTGTTGGTATGGAGGGCACCCGTGGATACGGTTAGCCATGGAAAGCGAAATTATAGTTGAAAAAGGAATAAACTTTATTTTTTGTTTGGGAACTGCCTATGATATATCTAGCATGGAAATTGTTGCGAGCTCCAAGTCGTTTTCGTTGGTGGGAAAAGTATGCCTCTCAAAATGTTTTTATCTCTCAAGTTTCGCTTTGAGCTCTGGCACCTCTACAAATCCCTACTTTCCTCTGCAAAGGGCCTTTCTTTTACTTTATGCAATTTTTATTTTTAATTTGAGTCTCCATCTTCTCTTATAAAGCACCAACTAGGGGGCACTATGACCGTACTTGAGCATTGGGTGTAGCTAATATGCGAGTGTGTTTCAAGAATGTATCAATGATTGAGCATGATGGGCTAGGGATAACTTATTTTAGCATTGATATTTTGAAAGACATGGTTGCTTGTTGGTATGCTTGAGTATTTAAATCTCATGTCGAAACTAGACAATTGCTTTGAACCATATAAAAGTCCAAATGTCCATGCTATAAAGAAAAGAATATGATATGACATGTTAGGCAGCATTCCACATCAAAAATTCTGTTTTTACCATTTACCTACTCGAGGACGAGCATGAATTAAGCTTGGGGATGCTGATACGTCTCCAACGTATCTATAATTTTTTATTGTTCCATGCTGTTATATTATCATTCTCGGATATTTTATAATCATTTTATAGAAATTTATATCATTTTTGGGACTAACCTATTGAAATAGTGCCAAGTGCCAGTTGCTGTTTTTTGCATGTTTTTTACATCGCAGGAAAATCAATATCAAACGGAGTCCAAACACCGTGAAACTTTCTGTGGATTTTTTATGGACTAGAAGACTCCCGATGGGCCAGAGCAGCACCTGGGAGTGCCTCGAGGGGGCACAACCCACCAGGGCGCGCCTGGGGGGCCAGGCGCGCCTAGGTGGGTTGGGCCCACCTCGGTGGCCTCCTGCACCCCCTCTTTACCCTATAAATTCACAAATATTCCAAAAACCCTCGGGGTGAACCTAGATCAGAAGTTCCGCTGCCGCAAGCCTCTGTAGCCACGAGAAAGCAATCTAGACCCCTTTCCGGCACCCTGTCGGAGGGGGGAGATCATCACCGGTGGCCATCTTCATCATCCCGGCGGCCACCACAATGAGGAGGGAGTAGTCCACCATCGGGGCCTAGGGTTTGTACCAGTAGCTATGTGTTTAATCTCTCTCTCTTATATCCTTGAGATGTCATGATCTTGATGTATCGCGGGCTTTGTTAATATAGTCAGATCATATGGTATTTTCCCCTCTCTATCTTGTTGTGATGAATTGAGATTTTCCCTTTGAGATTTCGTTGTTATCAGATTGAATATTTTTATGGATTTGAGAACACTTGATTATGCCTTGCAATTGAATACTCGTGGTGATAATGGGGTATCATATTGATTCACTTGATATATGTTTTGGCACTCAACTCGCGGATTCCCGTGGTGACATTGGGGTAATCTATGCATAGGGGTTGATGCACGTTCTTGTCTTTGTTTCTTTGGTAGAAATCTTGGGGCACTCTTCGAAGTTCTTTGTGTTGGATTGAGTATTATGAATATGAATTTTCTTTGGTGTTATTTTAGTATGAACTCTAGGATAGATCGAACAGAAAGAATAGCTTTATGTTATTTTAGTATGAACTCTTGAATAGATCGAACGGAAATAATAGCTTTGATGTGGTTTCGTACCCTACAAACAATTTATTCTTATGTTCTCCGCTAAGATAGGAACTTTGGAGTGATTCTTCATCGCACTTTGAGGGATGGTTATATGATCCAATTATATTAGCACTATTGAGAGATTGCACTAGCGAAAGTACAGACCCTATGCCTCATTTTCAAGCATTGCAATGCCATTTTTGTGCCCGTTTACTATTTGCTACCTTGCTGTTTTTATTTATTCAGTTTATAAAAATATATTTCTACCACCAATATTACACTTTTATCACCATCTCTTCGCCAAACTAGTGCACCTATACAATTTGCCATTGTATTGGGTGTGTTGGGGACACAAGAGACTTTTTATTATTTTGTTGCAGGGTTGTTTGAGAGAGACCATCTTCATCCTACACCTCCCGCGGATTGATAAACCTTAGGTCATCCACTTGAGAGCAAATTGCTATTGTCCTACAAAACTCTGCGCTTGGAGGCCCAACACAAGTCTACAAGAACAACTTGCATAATAGACATCACTCGCGTGCGGTGTCCCTGAGGGGAACGTGGTTGACCCGGGGTGTGCGGTTGATCCGGCTCAGCTTCGCGTGTTGTAACATCCCAAATTTTCAATTTGGATGTTATACATAGGACATCATATGCATATCATATTTTATTTGCATTTTGGTTTTGATCCTAGAAATCTTAGGCAACTTAAGGACCCAAGGAGAGAGTTGGAGATTTCACAAATTTTCATATTTGATTTGTTTCAAATTTGAAAAGAGGATCAATTTGATTTTAATATTTTTCTCTCCAATTATTTCCAATAATAAAAACAAATGAGAGAAGATAAAATGACTTCTTCAATAAGAGAGGAATATTAGAGAAAGAATTTTAAAATCAAATTATTATTTTAGTTGTATTTTATTTGAATTAAAAAATATGCATTTTTGAAAATTTCATTTTTAGGCCAGAAAATATTCATCTTGTCCTAAATATTAGGTTTGGACGGCGAAAATTATTTCTGGTATTTTTCAATTTTTTATATTTTATTAGGATTTTCTTTCGGGTGAAATTTTATAAAAAAAACTTCTTCGCCCGACTCGGCCGAACCCAGCCGAGTCAGGCCGCCGCCCCAGCCCACCGCCTCGCCCCGACCGACTCCGGGCGGGAGTCCGGCAGGCGCACGCCGCCACAGCCGAGTACGGGGAGGACTCCTCCTCCCGGCGACCCCCTCCCCAAGCCGCCTCGCCCCGCCTTTAAAACCGGAGCCGCCCCCCTCTCTCCTCAACCCACCGCGCCGCGCCTCCCCAAGTTGAGCCGCCGCCGCCTCCGCAAGCCGCTGCTGCCGCCGCCGCCCGCGCCGCTGCCAGACCACCCCACGCCGCCTCCCCGCGCCGCGAGCCGCCGCCGCCGCCCCTGCCCCGCCTCGCCAGAACCCGCCGCCGGTTTTCGCTGGTTTTTAGGTAAAAACCTAGATTGGTTTCTTTAGGGTTCGTCGGTTTATTTTCTTTCGGTTAGTTTCGGATTATTCCGTTAGATCGGTTTTATTTATTTAGTTCGTTAGTTAACGAACGTTCATCAGTTAGTTTCTGTTAACGAATGAACGAATTCGTTCGTTTAGTTCTGTTAGCGAATGTTCGTTCCGTAGATTTTTCTTTTTATTTTATTTTTCGGCCAGGGACCTATCCGCGAATACTTTTATCACAGATTAGTCCCTGAACTACAAACCCTCGCTACTTTTACTCGTTTGTCCGAACCCAGTGAAACCAACGCCAAAATCTTTGTATTGTTCCCCTCTTTCCAGATAACCAACTTGAACATGATTTTGAAAATTAAAATTTTGTTTCAAGCAGATTTGATTTCGAACTTATTTTGATCGCAGTTTGAGTTTCGTAGCTCCGATTCGATTGATTCTTTTTGCAAATCGAAGCTCTTCAGTTGAACTTTTAGTTTGGATCTTTTCTTTTGAGTTTTACCCTTGCATCTTATGCTTGAGTGCTTATGTATGCTATTGTTTGTTCACGATAGAGTTTCCGGAGTGCGAGGCTTGCTACTACGAGTCACTAGGGTTTTCAGATCTTCAGAAAGGCAAGTAACACTTTGATCATACCTCTTTATTACCCAGTTTTTATGCATTAGATTCAATCCTTAACATGTGGGTATTGGGAAGTAGTTGATGAGGTAGAACCTATTTTCCATTATTGAAACCTTGGGAGTTGCTACGTTATGCTTATACTACTATGCTATGCTCGTAGACGTGGTTTGGTTTTGAGAGAATTCATGACAGATGTGAGAGATTATTGTTAACTAAGGTTTAACTTAAGGTGGCTACTTTAACACACATCTGGGTGGATTGGTTTGTGGGCACCTGGGGAATCCAGTGTTGTCCAAGGAGAATCCTGGTCTCTAAGCGGATTGCACTGGGTCTAGAGACTCGTACTACCCAGTAAGGGCCTTCCCACTTAGGTGATAACTTGTGTGTACCCTTGGCGGACTGAACGCGCCTAAGGACAAGGTCACCTTCCTCAAAACATTGGGCACGAACCCTGCGGCTGTGATAGTGACGCAGGGCTTGCTGATTGCGTGCAGCACGCTTAGCGGCCCGGAGATGGTTCTCCTCGAGTAGCACATCATCGTCACGCCGGTGCTGATCTTGCGCTACTTCATCATAGGCAAGCACCTGAGGAGACCCGTAAATGAGTTCTGTGGGGATAACTTCTTCTGCCCCATAGACCAGGGAGAAGGGAGTCTGCCCGGTAGCTCGATTAGTGTCGTTCTGAGGGACCAGAGAACTACCGGCAGCTCCTCGATCCACCGCCTGCCGTGCTTCTCCAGCGTATCGAAAGTCCTTGTCTTGAGTCCATGAAGCACTTCAAGGTTCGCCCTCTCAGCTTGTCCATTGCTCAGGGGGTGTGCCACAGAGGCAAATGAGATCTTGCATCCGAGGGTTTGAACATATTGCATGAAGGCGTGGCTCGTGAATTGGGGGCCATTGTTAGTGATGATCCTTGCCAGAACTTCGAAACGACACACCAATTCTTTCAAGAACTTGATAGCTGACTGCGTAGTCACCTTCCTCACGACAATCACTTCCGGCAACTTTTGTAAACTTGTTGATGGCGATGAACAAGAATTCAAAGCCCCTGATTGCTCTCGGGGAAGGGGCCGAGGATATTGAGCCCCCAGACCGAAAATGGCCATGACAGAGGGATTGTCTGAAGAGCTTGGGCAGGCAGGTGTGTTTTCTTGGAATAAAACTGATAGGCTTCACATGTCGTGACGAGCTCAACTGCGTCTTGGAGGGCTGTGGGCCAATAGAATCCTTGCCGGAATGCTTTACCAACTAATGTCCTTGATCCAATGTGTGAGCCGCACATTCCTCTATGAATTTCAGCCAGTAGTTCCTTTCCATCCTCCCGGCAGACACACTTCAATTTCACACCATTGGGCCTCCTTCTGTACAGAGTGTCATCGACAAACTGATACATACTGGCCCTCCGGTCTACTTTCTCAGCTTCATCTGGGTCGCCGGGAGTTCTCCGGTTTGGAGGAAGTGGACGATGTGCCTTGCCCAAGTTGGAGCCTGACGCTCGGCAACGAGGACTAGCGGCACCTCCTCGGCTGCGGGAGCACCAGCCTCATTCGCGGGGTCCATAGGCCCGGCTGGAGGGGGTGGTCCGGCAGGCTGTGAGGAGTTGTTTCCGGCAGGGTCTTTGCCAGGAGCGGATGGCTCGATCAGGAGAGGCTTACCATAGTCCAACTTTCTCCTTTTCCGGGCCATTGTGGTTGGTGATACAGAGGGTTGAGAGAGGTGGAGAACAAAAGTTCCTGGTTCCACAAGAAGCTTCTACGCAGCACAGTTTGACAGGTGATCAGCTATGCTGTTTTCTACACGGGGTATGTGCTCTGCTTGCAACCCGTCAAAGCGCTCCTCCAATGTCCTTACTTCCTCAATGTATGCTTCCATCAATGGGCTTTGGTAATCCTTGTTGACTTGTCTCACCACTAACTGTGAATCTCCTTGAATGATCAGCTTCTTGATTACCAATTCTGCTGCGATCCTGAGCCCGGCAAGGAGCCCTTCGTACTCAGCTGTATTGTTGGTGGCTTCTTCCCGGGAAAAGTGCATTTGGATGACGTACTTCAGGTGCTCCCCGGAGGGGGCAACAAGAAGCACGCCAGCTCCTGCACCTTGTAGGGAAAAGGCACCATCAAAATACATAATCCATTATTGGGGTGATTCCTTGCCGGGGAGAGCTGTTTCTGTTGCTTCCTCATCAGGGGTTGGCGTCCATTATGCAATAAACTCTGCCAGCGCCCTGCTTTGAATGGTTGAAGTTCTCTCAGACTTCAAACCAAAGCTGGATAACTCCAAAGCCCACTACACTATTCTGCCTGTAGCCTTAGGGTTTCGGAGTATCCTCTACAACGGAAAACAAGTAACAACCATGATCTCATGGGCTTGGAAGTAGTCGCGCGGTTTCCTTGAGGCCATGATGAGGCCAAAGATCAACTTCTGCACACCAGAGTACCTCGACTAGCCCCTTGTAACAAGGAGCTGACGAAGTACACTGGGCGCTACACCACTTTCTTCCTTGTCGCGTCCTTCGGGTTGCACTCGTTGTCGTGCTTACTGCCGTTCTAATCCTCTTCTGACTCTGCCGCGATCTGGCCGCTCTCTGCTTCATCCACTTCTCGCTGTGCTATCTAGGCTGCACTGACCACTTGGTTGGTTGCTGCCAAGTAAAGCAGTAATGGCTCTTGAGGCTTGGGTGCAACCAAGGTAGGCATAGATGACAGGTAAGCCTTCAACTCTTGCAAGGCTGTATCTGCTTCCGAAGTCCACTTCATAGGCCCTGCCTTCTTCAAAATTTTGAAGAACGGCAGGGCACGCTCGGCAGACATGGAAATGAATCTGTTTCGCACGGCGATTCATCCCGTCAAGCGCCTCACATCCTTAACTATCCTTGGCACTTGGATCTGCTCAATGGCCTTGATGTTGTCAGGGTTAGCTTCAATCCCCCGATGGGACACGAAGAATCCTACTAGCTTGCCGGAGGGAACACCGAATACACACTTCTTCGGGTTAAGCTTCAGGTTGTCTTGCGCAAATTAGCAAACATCTCCTCCAAATCCTGGAGAAGGGTGGCCTTATCCTTGTTCTTGACCATAATGTCATCCATATAGGCTTCTATGTTTCTGTGTAGTTGTGGCTCAAAACCAATCTGGACTGCTCTTGCAAAAGTAGACTCGGCACTCTTCAATCTGAAAGGCATGCGGACAAAACAGTATGAGTATGTACCACATGGAGTGATGAATGATGTTTTCTCCACATCTTCTTTGGACATGAAGATCTGGTGATACCCGGAGTAAGCATCCAAAAAGGAGAGCAGATCGCAACCTAAAGTAGAATCCACAATCTGATCGATGCGCGTCAAGGGGAATGGTCCTTTGGGCAAGCCTTATTGAGATCTGTGAAATCAATGCAAAGCCTCCATTTCCCATTCGCCTTCCGAACTACTACTGGATTGGCCAACCATGTAGGGTGCAGTACTCCTCTAACCAATCCAGCTGCCTCTAACTTCTTGATTTCCTTAGCAATGAACTGTTGCCGCTCCAAAGCTTGCTTCCTAACTTTCTGCTTGATGGGTCGGGCATGTGGGCAGACAGCAAGGTGGTACTCGATTACCTCCCTGGGAACACCGGGGATATCAGATGGTTGCCAAGCAAACACATGGATATCGTTGTCGAAACACAATGCATCACAACAATGGTGTAAGGTGTAGATGCTCTATCACACGAAGTCTTGCTTACGCTCTATCACACGAAACACAATGCATCACAACAATAATTTTAGTTTGCAAGATTTATTATATAAGTTGATACATGGTGTGACTTACTTCCGAGCTATGCCCATAACCGAGGACGCGGCTATCAATAGATTAAATACACTCTGCAGAGGTAGCGCACTTTACCCAAAATACGAAACCCTGGCCTCGCATTCCCATTCGGGTGGACCAAAGCAATCCGACGAAACCCTCCCTTTGTCATGGCACTCTCCCGGCCACTCCGACCAACTCCCTCTCAGGGCTAGGTCTTGGGTGGCCCCGTGTCTACCAAAGACACCAACGGCCACCGTCGTGGCAAAACGGTCCCAAATGGGGACAAGGTACCATAAAAACAAAAACGAGCACACAAGGTTATATCTGCTTATCGGGCCAGGGTATGCACGCCCATAACCTTCCCTCGCCGGAGGCACCGGTGAGAGGCACAACAAAGGACTGAATCAAGACCTTCCCACAAGGTAAATGTGGTCGCATTGAATAAAAACCCGATTCAGTGGCACCATGATGTGATCAACATCATATTCAAGTTGAACTTAATCAAGTTTAACTTTGACAAACACTTTTTATAAAATAATAATGATACTATGCCATAACCATGCAACTAATCGACATGCAACGCAAACTACTCATAGACACGCATCAATCTTATCAACATAATTATCTTGCACTACTCAAGATCAAAACTTCTCTGGTTATAACTTATTTTTATTATCAAGCAATATTTTTATTAGTTCATCATTTAAATGAAAATATCACTTCGTAAAAGAGCTATCATTATTTAACATAGTAATATAACTAATGCAAAATCTTATTCTACTTGACCAAATAAGTTCATGCATTTAACCAGTAACTAAAACAAGCATATCAAGCATGGTAAACTGACTAGCAATAAACAACATATATATATATATATATATATCAAATTTTAAATGCAAATAAAAACTCATATTCAAGTAGAAAATCATATATATTGAAATAACACCATCCAAATGCTGGTGTGGCTTGCCTTAGTGTAGAGGATGATCACACCCCTCTTGGTTTGCTTCAAGACAAGCTTCTCCTTCTGAAAATATTTAAAAACCACAAAGACAAATATCAAAACCCATTCTGAAAATCACCAGAAATTCTAGACAGCAAGGAAAAATCCACCTTTTGGTGTGCTGCTAGAGCTTTCTGAAACAAAGACAATGCAAAAAGAATCAAATCATTTGGACTTATGGTTTAGAAATGGTGGCTGGTCAAAGTTTGGGGCAATTTCTGAATAAATTTGAATTAAACAGAAATTCCTAGGGGGGGGTGACGTCGAAGGCGTAAAGCGAGAGTGCGCCTCCACTCGTAATGCATTGAGCGCGAGTGGTGAGGCTGACGAGTGGGTCCCGCACATGAGGAGAGAGAGGGGGAAAGCGAGATCAGAGGGGGGCGGCGTTTCACCGGACCTCATGCCGACGACGAGGGGGTTGTGGGCTAGGCTAGAGGGATAGGATTGAAGCTGGGCTCGCGGCGCACCTGCCCGTACCCGTGGCTTGCCGTGGGATGGCCGGAGCTGCTCGCGGTCAAGCTCGCAAGCTTCGGTGGTGGATGGGGTTCGCCGGAGTGGATGAAGACGATGCCTAGAGGCGTCTCCGGGGGCTTAGCAGCATCCAGACAACACTAAGAGACCTCCAATGCCACGCCCAAGCAGCTGGTCGAGCTCGATAAGCACCGGAGAGCGGTGGCCTTGCTGCGGAGGTCGCCAGAGTTCTCTGGTCGGGGCGACGGCCAGAGGCCTACCTGACCGAGCTATAGCCCGTCTACGTGTTCCTGGAGCCGGTGAGGAGTGGTGCGTGGCTAGGAAATGAGGAGGGAGGCTCTATATATAGCCGGAGCGAGGGGGTAACATGTCGCCGCCGGAGCTCTCTGGAAGCCGGCGAACGGCGACGAAGCGCTCCAGTGCAAGGGGGCAAGCATGCAGCGTCACTGTGGGAGCTGCCCACGTTTGGGGACGAGCACATGACACAAGGGGGGAAGAGGACAAGGGCACGCGCGCACTGTGGCTTTTCGCCGCGACGTGCCCGTGCTCGCTGCGGCGTCTCCGGCGTCGGCGAGCGCTAGGGAGAGGTCAAGGGTGATGGGTCGGGGCTGTAGGCGCGGCGCCGCAGGCGTCGGTGAGCGCTGGATCGGGCACGCGTTGAACAGAGAGGAAGGCGCCATCCAAAGCGCGTCAAGACGCTGCCAAGCGCCGTGTCTTCAGGCGGTCAGCACGCTGGCATGGTCAAGACGACGCCCAAACGCTGCCAAACCTTGTCTACGCTCTAGTCCATGCAGTGTTTAGTCTAGGAAAGTTGATAGCTCATAGCCAGGCCGACCAGACTTGACTTAACTAAGCTGGCAAGTTTCTGACCAGAAACTTGGTCGCCAAGTTAAGAAATCTTCTAGAAGGCCATTAGGGCTGATCTCCTGGGGTTTAGGTTTTCTTAGGAGGGTAATCAAGCTCAAGAAAGATTAGGGCCAAAAGTTCAAGGAAAAATGTACTTGCTGTACAAACTAGAATTTTGGGCCAGAAGAGAAATGATTTTCTATAGCAAAAATATTACAAAAAGTCATGCAATATTTTTGCTTGGGAAGGTGTGCCAAGGTTCACAGAATATTTAGGAATTATTTTAGATTTTTGGGAGCAATAAAAATGAGGGTTGCTTTGGAGCACTAGTTTCCGAGTAGAGTTTCAGAGAGGAAAATGAATATTTTTGTTTTATGAAAAATATTCATTTGATTATTTTGGGGATTTATCAGAGAAATAAAGTTGAATGAGGAGTAGATAGGTCACTTGTGTGAAAGCCAAGGGTATGCCCAAGTGACAAGTCCATTTGAAATGATTGCAAAACCCAAATCAATGCAAGGCAAAAACCAAGTCCGGAAACAGAGAGAAGGCAAGTCCGGAAAAAGAGAGAAGGCAAAATCCAGGCTGTCACAAACCTCCCCCACTTAGGATGAATCTTGTCCTCGAGATTCGGTTGCTTGGGAAAACAATTCTGGGTACGCAGTCCTTAAAAATTCCTCTCTTTCCCAGGTTGCTTCCTCTTCGGTGTGATGCTCCCACTGAACCTTGTAAAACTTTATTTCTTTGCTGCGAGTGACCCTTTATGTCTGATCCAATATTTTGATTGTCTTTTCCTCGTAAGTCAAATCCTTAGCCAATTCTATCTTTGCCATATCAGTCCTTTTCTTCGGTGGCGAGATGCATCTTCTCAGCTGCGAGATATGAAACACATTGTGTACTTATGACAGTTCCGGTGGCAATTCCAATTGGTATGCAACTGTTCTGACTCTGGCCATGACTGGAAACGGACCGATATATCTGGGTGCCAATTTTCCGCGGGTCTGAAACCTCTTGACTCCTTTCATAGGGGTGACTCGGAGATATACGTGTTCTCCGGGTTCGAAGTTGATCTGATGGTGTTTGGCATCATAGTAGCTCTTCTGTCGTGATTTGACCAGCTGCAGTCGGTCTCGGATTTCATTGACTTGCTTCTCTGCTTCGAGCATTAAATCAGTCCCGAAGATACGGTTGTCTCCGGTTTGAGACCAGTTCAACGGGGTGCGGCATTTCCGGCCATATAGAGCTTCATAAGGTGACATCTTTAAGCTGGTCTAGAAACTGTTGTTGTAGGAAAACTCGGCGTAGGGAAGACAGTCTTCCCACTTGGTTCCTTGGGCCAATGCACATGCCCGGAGCATATCTTCGAGTATTTGATTTACTCGCTCAATCTGTCCATCTGTCTGGGGATGATACGCCGTGCTGTACTTCAGAGCAGTTCCCAAGGCTTGATGTAGTCGAGACCAAAAGGTGGAGGTGAAGAGAGATCCCCTGTCTGAAGTGATAGTCTTGGGTACTCCATGCAGACTGACGATTCTTGACACATACAGCAGTGCGAGTTGATTTGCACGGTATATGGTCCGGATGGGAAGGAGATGTGCCACCTTTGTTAAGGTGTCCATGATGACCCATATTGCATCGTTTCCTCGGTGAGACCTTGGTAATCCGGTGATGAAATCCATGCAGATATCGTCCCATTTCTATTGGGATACTGGTAGAGGTTGGAGGACTCCTGCGGGTTTTTGGTGTTCCGCCTTTACCTTGTTGCATATATCGCAACAAGCCACAAAGTATGCGATATCTATCTTCATTCCATCCCACCAGAATATCTGACGAAGGTCCTCATACATTTTGGTACCACCTGGGTGAATTGAGTATGGCGCTTCATGTGCTTCTGCCAATACCTTCTTCTTCAGACTTACTTTTTGTTGATTGGGTACGCAAATCCTTCCTCGGAACCTTAGCGTGCCTTGTTGATCTCTAGAGAAATCCGGTGCATGCCCTTTGTGCATCTTCTGGACATATATTTTCAATAGTTTGTCATCTACCTGAGCACTGCGGATTTCTTCTTCGAGAGTAGGGGTAACTTCCAATATGTTGGCAAGGCGGGCATCGGTGATCACCAAATTGAGCTGAGTGATTTCTTCATAAAGCTCAGCAGGCAATGAATCCATGAGAGCATTAAGGTTGGCTGGTTTGCGCCTGAGGGCATCAGCCACTACATTAGCTTTGCCCGGGTGATAATTTATTCCGAGGTCGTAGTCCTTAACCAACTCGAGCCATCTTCGCCGTCGAAGGTTCAAATCGGGCTGAGTGAATATATACTTGAGACTCTTGTGGTCGGTAAATATCTAGCACTTCTTTCCAATCAGATAGTGCCTCCATATCTTTAAAGCGTGCACCACTGCGGCCAATTCCAAATCATGAGTGGGATAGTTTCCTTCGTGTTGCCGCAGTTGTCGGGTTGCATATGCCACAACTTTGCCATCTTGCATGAGTACACATCCAAGCCCTTTTCTGGATGCATCGCAGTTGACATCAAAATTGTGGTAGATGTCTGGAAGAGTCAGTACTGGTGCGGACGTCAGTCTGATTTTTAACTCATTGAAACTCCGTTCGCAGTCCTCAGTCCATTCAAAATTCTTATCCTTCTTTAAGAGCTCGGTCATTGGCTTGGCAATCTTGGAGAATCCTTCAATAAAATGGCGATAGTATCCGGCTAGTCCAAGGAAACTCCGGATTTCTGAGACTGTCGTAGGTGCGGACCAATCAAGTACATCTTGCACCTTGCTTGGATCCACGGATATTCCTTCTGCCGAGAGTACATGCCCGAGAAATCCAACTTGTTGGAGCCAAAACTCACATTTGCTGAACTTGGCATAAAGCTGATGATCGCGAAGCCTTTGCAAAACTGCTCGGACATGTTCCTTGTGTTCATCTTTGCTCTTGGAGTAAATGAGGATGTCATTGATGAACACCACCACAAATTTGCCCAAGAAATCCATAAACACCTTGTTCATCATATGCATGAAGAAGGCTGGGGCGTTGGTGAGGCCGAAGGACATAACGGTATACTCATAAAGACCGTACCGAGTGGTGAACGCGGTCTTAGGAATATCCTCCTTCTTTATCTTGAGCTGATGATATCGGGTCCTCAAATCAACTTTGGAGCTTTGGCCCCACTGAGTTGATCAAACAGATCGTCAATCCTTGGCAGCGGATACTTGTTTTTGATGGTGACTTCATTCAGCAGTCGGTAGTCCACACACATTCATAGACTACCATCCTTTTTATCCATGAAAATCGCTGGTGATCCCCATGGTGAAGAGCTTGGGCGGATGTATCCTTTCTGCAGCATCTCATCCAGCTGTTTCTTTAATTCCACCAATTCTGATGAAGGCATCCGATAGTATTTCTTGTGTATCGGTGTGGTTCCAGGCACCAAGTCAATTGCCAACTCCAGCTCTCTGTCGGGTGGCATGCTTGGTAATTTTTCAGGAAATACATCTAGATACTCACTGACCACTTGAATTAGCTCCACCTCTTCTGCCATGGCTGTGAAAATCATATCCTTCTTGGGTATACTCTTGCAGGCATAAAAACTCATGATGCGACCTTTCGTGTTTTTCATGGTAACTTCTCTGGTCGCACAGTTGATGCATGCTTGGTATTGGGTTAACCAATTCATGCCTAGAATAATATCCAATTTGCTAGACTCGATGATTATCAGAGATGTTGGAAACTTGACGCCCTTGATGTCAATTTCCAAATTTCGGCAGACCAGATTGCTTCTGAGCAAGGATCCCGGGGATTGTACCAGCATGTGCTTTCCCAAAATCGAGCAAGGAAATTTGTTTTGGGCAGCAAAACTCTGCGAAATAAAAGAGTGGGAAGCCCCAGAGTCAAATAAAATTACGGCGGGTATGTCGTTAGCAAGGAACATACCAATGACGACTTATGGATCCTCTTGGGCTTCGTCTACGGAGATATGATGGATTTGCCCTTGGATCATATCGGGGGCGGAATACGGCTCCATGTAGTTCACTTGCGGATGGAATGGAGCTGTTGATTTGTTGTTCTTGGGGCACTGCCTGGCATAATGCCCTGTTTGTCCACAGCTGAAACAGGAGTTGTTGCGCTGACAATCTTCATGCACCGGGCTGGTCACGATATTCTTGACTTGAGTGGTAGTCTTGTTGACATTCTGCTGCCAGTTGGGTTTGTACTCAACCTGAGTCTGTTGCCAAGTACGAGCCTTCTGCACTGGTTGCATATCCTTCTTTGGCTCAAATTTTCACTTGTGGTCATTAATAGCTGGCTTGTTGTCGTGTAGGAGCTTGTGTTCCCTTTCTGCGATGAGGACCTTGTTCACCAGAGTCAGGATGTCCTGAAAATCAAACATGCTGACAGTGCACCTGATATGCTGATTCAGTCCTCCCAGAAATCTATCAATCTTTCGTTCTTCTGTAGCCAAATCATGGAGAGAATAGCGGGCCAAATGGTTGAATTTATTCAGGTACTTGTTGACGGTCATGCTGCCTTGAGTGAGGGCGAGGAATTCGCGCTGCTTGATTTTCATAATTCCAGTGGGAATATGATACTTGCGGTAATGATCCTTGAATTTTGTCCAAGTTATTTCCTCGTCTGCGGGCCATATTGCCTTGGCATTATCCCACCATATAGCGGCAGCTCCTTCGAGATAATGCGTTGCGAAGGGAACCTTGTCTCCTTCTTCAGTGCGAGCAATCTCCAGTTTCCGTTCAATAGTTCTTAACCAATCATCGGCGTGCAATGGATCAATAGCTTGACTGAAGTTGGGAGGCTTGGTTCGCTGAAAATCTGACAGCTTGGAGTGATGACCATTCTAGTTTCCATTCTGCCCAACCATAACTTGCACACTTTTCAATATTTCCAGCAGATCGTTGCTCCTTCTTTCTTCAAACATTCACAGGATTTGCTCAGTGGAAGGCGGATGTGGTGGCGGAGACGGAGGTGGCTGGTATGGCTCGGGGGAATGTCCTGCCTGTCTTGCGGAGCGACGGACAGGGACATCCTCACAAGCTCGGCTGCCGCTGCCTCCTCGCGCCATCCTAATATTTGTTTTCCCAATACATAGCAACCATGATGAGAAAATTCCAAAATGGGAGGAAAGCCATCGACAAATCCTGGAAGAAAACAGTGAATGAAAACCAAAGCGAATAAAACATTCCAACATAATTATACATAGGCTCAACATGAAAGTAAAGATCATAACGGGCTACTACCCTCATACATGAAACTAAGCATCATGACACGTGCGACTACACCCATACATCATACTCATGATGAAAGCGATACCCTAATGGTCTACTGCTCGGACTGCGCAGCTGCGGGCTCCTCTCCTAAGCCGGACCCCGATCCTGAACTGATAGTAGGGACCTCCGGGTTATGAGAGACGCGACGGCGCAGCCTCGAGGGTTCTCCCTCAGGGGCAGGCGGGGGATGGGATCTAAGCATAGGAGCGGCAGGAGTAGCGACAAGGGAAGCCCACGCAGCAGGAGCACTCGAGGGGTCACCGTCAGAGGGTTAACTGTACCCTGCAAAGTCACTGGGGAACGGAGGCGGAAGGAACTGGAGTAGTGTAGATGAAAGTGGGAAGAGGGTTCCTGGTACGAGCAGCGGCGAGAGCTGTCCGGGCGCGTGAAAGCTCCCGAGCTAACTCGTAGTTCATGAGATAACTAGCAGTGATATAGCGAGAAAGGTGGCTAGTGGGATGATCGCACGCCGGATAAATCAAAGGAAAGCGGATACGCCCATTCTCGTGCAGAGATGGGTATTAGAAGAAACCTGGGTGGGTGTGCATGTGAACCTCGTTGTAGCGCAAGTATACAAGAGCCTCGATAGCAGCAAACTAAACCGTCGGAGATGGCGTAGAAGCAAGACCACCCTTAGAAGAACGAGTGTAAGCGCCGGAAGGGGAACTGTGGTGTAGAGTGACCTCAACATAATACTCATACAATGCACCGGCCAGATGCTCCCGATACACCCGATACTCTGGATCAGCACCCTCTGGATAGAGTCGTCGCCACACGTTCTGAAGCAGGTGTGGAGATGTGTACGGAGCTAGCTCAGGATGGTACAAGGTCGGTACTGGAGCCATCTACACTCACAAACCATACGGTTAGTAATAACAACAAATAAACATGCATGCAATGCAGCATCCAATTTCGATGACTACCGGCACTCAGACGAAGCTATCTACCATTCCACTAACGCACTAACAGTCTAGCGTGTCCTACAATCAACGCGGCTCTGATACCAACCGTTGTGGCACCCCGGCTCAGAGCAACCGGTTCACCCTGCATTGCCAGCCCAGAGATCGAGTCTTCTGGCAATACACAACAACTTGGTACAGAAACAACCGCTTTATTGATGCTAGCGGATTACATAAGTCTGATATTACATCGAGATACGAGGCCAAGCGGCACACACGATGCTGCTGAACAGTATGTACATTATTTAATGAACATGACGGGGGCCTCGATCACACGAACTACGCGGTAGCGGAAGAACGACGAAGTGGAACTCGATAGCACAGGGACACCGACGTGGACACGGCCTAGACGCGAGATGCGCTCCGATGCGAACCGACTTGCCTGAAAGCTGGCATGACATGCCAAGTCAGTACATTGAATGTACTTGCAAGCTCACAACAAACATAAGCACGATGACAGACAATATCATGACAATTAAGCAAATTAATGCAATGCAAGAACTACTATAGATGCAAAGAAAACCAAAACATGCACCGAGTCTCACGGACTCGCTTACCAGACGGTTACCTCGTAACCAAACGGTGACCATACCTGGGTCACAACTGAAACCAACCACTCATGAACAACTCACGAGTTAATGAATCACACGAAACACAATGCATCACAACAATCATTTTAGTATGCAAGATTTATTATAAAAGTTGATCTGTGGTCTGAGTTACTTCTGAGCTATGCCCATAACCGAGGATGCGGCTATCGATAGATTAAATACACTCTGCAGAGGTAGCGCACTTTACCCACACTACGGAACCCTGGCCTCGCATTCCCATTCGGGTGGACCAAAGCATTCCGACGAAACCCTCCCTTTGTCATGGCACTCTCCCGGCCACTCCGACCAACTCCCTCTCAGGGCTAGGTCTTGGGTGGCCCCGTGTCTACCAAAGACACCAACGGCCACCGTCGTGGCAAAACGGTCCCAAACGGGGACAAGGTACCATAAAAACAAAAACGAGCACACAAGGTTATGTCTGCTTACCGGGCCAGGGTATGCACGCTCATAACCTTCCCTCGCGGGAGGCACCGGTGAGAGGCACAACAAAGGACCGAATCAAGACCTTCCCATAAGGTAAATGTGGTCGCACTGAATAAAAACCCGATTCAGTGGCACCATGATGTGATCAACATCATATTCAAGTTGAACTTAATCAAGTTTAACTTTGACAAACACTTTTTATAAAATAACAATGATACTATGCCATAACCATGCAACTAATCGACATGCAACACAAACTACTCATTGACATGGATTAATCTTATCAACAATTATCTTGCACTACTCAAGATCAAAACATCTCTGGTTATAACTTATTTTTATTAGTTCATCATTTAAATGAAAATATCACTTCATAAAAGAGCTATCATTATTTACCATAGCAATATAACTAGTGCAAAATCTTATTCTACTTGACCAAATAAGTTCATGCATTTAACCAGTAACTAAAACAAGCATATCAAGCATGGTAAACTAACTAGCAATCAACAATATATATATATATATATATCAAATTTTAAATGCAAATAAAAACTCATATTCAAGTAGAAAATCATAGATATTGAAATAAAACCATCCAAATGCTGGTGTGGCTTGCCTTAGTGTAGAGGATGATCACACCCCTCTTGGTTTGCTTCAATACAAGCTTCTCCTTCTGAAAATATTTAAAAACCACAAAGACAAATATCAAAACCCATTCTGAAAATCACCAGAAATTCTAGACAACAAGGAAGACCCCACCTTTTGGTGTGCTGCTAGAGCTTTCTGAAACAAAGACAATGCAAAAAGAATCAAATGATTTGGACTTATGGTTTAGAAATGGTGGCTAGTCAAAGTTTGGGTCAATTTCTAAATAAATTTGAATTAAACAGAAATTCCTGGGGAGGGGTGACGTCGAAGGCGTAAAGCGAGAGTGCGCCTCCACTCGTACCGCTTCGGTCGCGAGCGGTGAGGCTGATGAGTGGGTCCCGCACGTGAGGAGAGAGAGGGGGAAAGTGAGATCAGAGAGGGGCGGCATTTCGCCGGAGCTCACGCCGGCGACGAGGGGGTTTGGGGCTAGGCTAGAGGGATAGGATTGAAGCTGGGCTCGCGGCGCACCTGCCCATACCCGTGGCTTGCCGTGGGATGGCCGAAGCTGCTCGCGGTCAAGCTCGCAAGCTTCGGTGGCGGACGGGGTTTGCCGGAGCGGATGAAGACGACGGCTAGAGGCGGCTCTGGCGGCTCAACACCATCCAAACAGCACCAAGAGACCTCCAATGCCACGCCCGAGCAGCTGGTCGAGATCGAGAGGCACCGGAGAGCGGTGGCGTTGCTGCGGAGGTCGCCGGAGTTCTCTGGTCGGGGCGACGGCCAGAGGCCTGCCCGACCGAGTTGTGGCCCGTCTACGTGTTCGTGGAGGTGGAGAGGAGTGGTGCGTGGCTAGGAAACGAGGAGGGAGGCTCTATATATAGCCGGAGCGAGGGGGGTAACGTGTCGCCGCCGGAGCTCTCTGGAAGCCGGCGAACGGCGACGAAGCGCTCCATTGTGAGGGGGAAGCGTGCAGCGTCACTGTCGGAGCTGCCCATGCTCGGGACGAGCACAGGATGCAGGGGGAGAGGACAAGGGCACGCGCGCACTGTGGCTTTTGGCCGCGACGTGTCGTGCTCGCTGCGGCATCTCCGGCGTCGGCGAGCACCAGGGAGAGGTCAAGGGTGATGGGTCGGGGCTGTAGGCGCGGCGCGGCAGGCGTGGGCGAGCGCTGGATCGAGCACGCGCTAAATAGAGAGGAAGGCGGCATCCAGAGCGTGTCGAGACGCTGCCAGGCGCCATGTCTTCACGCGGTCACCACGCTGGCATGGTCAAGACGATGCCCAAACGCTGCCAAACCTTGTCTATGCTCTAGTCCACACAGTGTTTAGTCTAGGAAAGTTGATAGCTCATAGCCAGGCCGACCAGACTTGACTCAACTAAGCTGGCTAGTTTCTGACCAGAAACTTGGTCGCCAAGTTAAGCAATCTTCTAGAAGGCCATTAGGGCTGATCTCCTGGGGTTTAGGTTTTCTTAGGGGGTAATCAAGCTCAAGAAAGATCAGGGCCAAAATATCAAGGAAAAATGTACTTGTTGTACAAACTGGAATTTTGGACCAGAAGAGAAATGATTTTCTATGGCAAAAATATTACAAAAAGTCATGCAATATTTTTGCTTGTGATAGAGGCAAAGTGTCCCGATGTTTCGATGAGATGGTGGCTATCATTTTCTGTGGGAGTCGACCTTGATGATTCGACTACGAACGTGCGAGACGTCGCACCTTACCAATCCCTAAACCAACTTCCGAGGGTTATTGACCACGCCGGAGCACGATCAACCTGACCACGAGGGCCTGTTTCCTGCGAACAAACGAAGAACAAGCAAGAAACAAAGATTGCAATCTGGATATTGCGAATATAAGTGGAAATCTTTATTAATGAAGGTGGGGTTCTGTGACGCCTTGGTCTGGTCGTTGAACACAAACGAAGTACGCGAAATTGCAACTATGGCGAACTTTTGATCTAAACAAAACACAAAGTCTAAACAACACCCTAAGGTCTGTATATATGGAGGAAGAGGGGGGAATTTCGTGGCCCTTGAGGGAGAGGTCCGAAACCAACCCTAACTCTTGTTTCCCCACACATACGGACTCTAAAAACAGCCTATACTTAAGTATTTCGAAATTACATGGGCCTGGCCCAATAATAAGGTGACGCGGCACCTAGAATAGCCTCTGGACGAAATTTATGAAGTGGCATCTTGTATATTTCGTCCAAGGCTTCATGCACTCCTTATGGTGGCTTCAAAGTCATGAAATCATCACTTGTAACTCCGTTCTTGTTCCCCTTGCTCCAATGTTCATCCTTCTCCAAGCTAGGCCCTTCATTTGTAAGCAAAACAAATGTATCCAATTTAGGCAGCATCATATTCTCATGAACATTAGAATCATTACCAAGAAATGAAAGTACCTGGTAATTTAATTGGCGTGCGCGAGCTCTAGTAATTGGTCCACTATATGTAACAGTAGGGGCTGTGGGTGTAACAATGGTATTGATGTCCTCATCATCCTCCCCTTCTTGAAATGAAGTCGTCCTCGACGGAAGCTCATCTTCCTCACCCAAATAAGGCTTCAAATCTGCAATGTTAAAAGTGGGACTAACCCCAAAATCTGCAGGCAGCTCAAGTTTATATGCATTATCATTTATTTTCTCTAACACCTTAAAAGGACCATCAGCACGTGGCATTAGCTTAGATTTGCGCAAATTAGGAAACCTACCCTTACGCAAATGTAACCAAACAAGATCTCCAGGTGCAAAGACAATATGTTTTCTACCCTTAGCTCCAGCAAGTTTATATTTAGCATTCATACGCTCAATGTTTTCCTTAGTTAACTCATGCATTTTTAAGATCAAATCAGCACGTTGTTTACATCAAAATTTACCTTCTCCGAAGATGGAAGAGGCAACAAATCAATAGGTGGACGAGGTAGAAAACCATACACAATTTCAAAAGGGCACACCTTAGTAGTAGAATGCAATGAACGATTATAAGCAAATTCAATATGAGGCAAGCATTCTTCCCACATTTTCTTATTATTCTTCAAAACAACCCTAAGCATAGTAGACAAAGTTCTATTGACTACTTCAGTTTGTCCATCAGTTTGGGGGTGACAAGTATTACTAAAAAGTAGTTTAGTCCCCAACTTAGCCCATAAACATCTCCAAAAGTGGCTAAGAAATTTAGTATCACGATCTAAAACGATAGTATTTGGCACACCATGCAAGCGAATAATTTCACGAAAGAACAAATCAGCAACATTAATAGCATCATCATTTTTATGACATGGTATAAAGTGTGCCATTTTTGAAAATCTATCCACAACAATAAATATGCTATCCCTCCCCTTCTTTGTTCGAGGTAAACCTAAAACAAAGTCCATAGATATATCCTCCCAAGGAACACTAGGCACAGGCAAAGGCATATATAAACCATGAGGATTGAGTCGTGACTTAGCTTTTTGACATGTAGTGCAGCGAGCAACAAAACGCTCAACATCCCGTCTCATCTTTGGCCAAAATAAATGTGTAGCAAGTATATCCTCCGTCTTCTTCACGCCAAAATGTCCCATTAATCCTCCGCCATGCGCCTCCTGTAACAACAAAAGACGAATGGAGCTAGCTGGAATGCATAGCTTGTTAGCACGAAACACAAATCCATGATTAACGACGAACTTGTTCCATGTTCTCCCTTCTTTACAATTCTTCAATACATCTTTAAATTCAGCATCATGCACATATTGATCTTTGATGGTCTCCAAACCAAATATTTTAAAGTCAAGTTGTGAAAGCATAGTATAACGACGAGACAATGCATCAGCAATAACATTTTCTTTACCCTTCTTGTGTTTAATGACATAAGGGAAAGTCTCGATGAATTCAACCCATTTAGCATGTCTACGGTTCAGTTTTGCTTGACTTTTAATGTGTTTCAAAGATTCATGATCAGAATGTATAACAAATTCTTTGGGCCATAAATAATGTTGCCATGTTTCTAAGGTCTGAACAAGAGCATATAATTCTTTATCATAAGTAGAATAGTTCAGACTAGGCCCACTCAATTTTTTGGAAAAGTATGCAACAGGTTTACCATCTTGTAATAACACACCTCCTAATCCAATTCCATTAGCATCACATTCAAGCTCAAAAGTCTTATTAAAATCAGGAAGTTGGAGTAAAGGAGCATGTGTCAACTTATCTTTCAACACCGTGAAGGCTTCTTCCTGTGCGGTACCCCAATCAAAAGGCACATCCTTCTTTGTAAGCTCATTGAGAGGTGCAGCAATGGTGCTAAAATCTCTCACAAAACGCCTATAGAAACCAGCGAGTCCAAGAAAACTCCTCACTTGTGTGACCGTTTTGGGCTGCGGCCAACTCTGAATAGCTTCAATCTTGGCTTTATCAACTTCAATTCCCTGTGGAGTAACAACATAGCCAAGAAAAGATACTCGGTCGGTGCAAAAGGTGCACTTCCCAAGGTTAGCAAACAAACGTGCATCACGTAGAGCAATAAAAACAGCACGTAAATGTTCCAAATGTTCCTCCAAAGATTTGCTATAAATCAATATGTCATCAAAATAAACTACCACAAATCGTCCAATGAAAGCACGTAAAACTTCGTTCATTAATCTCATGAAAGTACTAGGTGCATTAGTTAACTCAAAAGGCATGACTAACCACTCATATAATCCAAACTTAGTTTTAAATGCTGTTTTCGATCCATCTCCCAATTTCATACGAATTTGACGGTATCCACTACGCGAATCAACTTTGGAGAATATTGTAGAGCCACTCAATTCATCAAGCATATCATCTAGCCTAGGAATAGGATGACGATAACGAATAGTAATATTATTAATGCCTCTACAATCAGCACACATACGCGACGTACCATCCTTTTTCGGCACTAAAATGATAGGAACAGCACAAGGACTAAGGGATTCGCGTATATAACCTTTGTCGAGCAGCTCTTGTACTTGACGCATAATCTCCTTCGTCTCCTCTGGGTTGGTATGGTATGGTGCACAGTTGGGTAGCGATGCACCGGGAATTAAGTCAATTTGATGCTCAATCCCTTGAATAGGTGGTAATCCCGGTGGCACGTCTTGTGGAAAGACGTCAGCGAAATCCTGCAAAATGTTAGTGACAGCAGGAGGCAAAGAGGAAGGCACGTCCTCGAATGAAAATAATGCCTCTTTGCACACAAAAGCATAGCAAACAGATTTTCTAAAATCTAGATCATCAATATCAGATTTGGTGGCAAGTAAACATGCACTTTCTAATTTAATTTCAGAAGGAACACTAGACGGTTTATTATTAGGCTTCATTTGTTGCTCAAATTCTTTTGCCACAATCTGATTTTCACTCTTATTTTGCTCCTGTTTTGCTTTATTAGCTCTATTAATATCATCTTTCAAAATGGAATCAGGAGTCATGGGAAGCAAAGTAATATTTTTGTCCTTATGAACAAGAGTATACTGATTGTTTCTACCATGGTGTACAGAATTTTTATCAAATTGCCATGCTCTACCAAGTAATAAGGAACATGCTTGCATAGGCACCACATCACAATCAACATAATCAGCATATGTAGAGATACTAAAATGCACATGAACAGTACGTGTTACCTTAACCTTGCCGCTGTTGTTGAACCAATGGATGTAGTAAGGATGTGGATGTGGCCTTGTGGTGAGAGATAGCTTCTCCACCATCTACATGCTAGCCAAGTTGTTGCAGCTCCCTCCATCTATGATGACGTGAACAGAATGTTCCTTCACAACTCCCTTTGTATGGAACAAATTATGCCTCTGATTTTGCTCAGCTTGTGTAACCTGCACACTCGAAACACGTTGAGCAACTAAACATTCATACCTGTCAGCATCTTCAGCAGCCATGTATTGCGTCTCATGATCAGAATAATCTCCACCGTGTTCTTCATGTGTAATAAGAGCCAAAGTCTCCGCATCATAGTCACTGGCGGACTCATACCCACCATCCTAAGTAGCAATCATCACACGCTGAGATTTGCATTCCCTCGCAAAATTTGCTCTTCCCTTACAATGACGACAAATAATATCACTTGTGTGCCCTGTTGATGCCATGGAAGAAGAAGAGCTCTACGCAGCCCCGGCAGGTGTGCTCTTGGCAGATAGTGGTGGTTGTGCCTGCTTTCTTGTATCATGGCTGGAGGTGGCACCTGATGGAGGTGCTGGTGCAGTGGAAGTAGAGGATGCACGTGGTGTCCATGATGAAGATCGACCTGCAGAAAAGTTAGTTCGCACCAATGCCTGTCGATCCTGCACTTCACGTTAAGCTTTACAAGCAAGATGGAATAAACGAGTGATATTATTATACTCCTTATACTCTAGAATGGTCTGAATCTCTCTATTTAATCCACCCATAAAACGCGCAAGCATAGCTTCATTCTCCTCAACAATACCACATCTAATCGTGCCAGTTTGTAATTCCTGATAATATTCTTCTACAGAATTTTTTCCTTGTCTTAAACGCTGCAATTTTTGAATTAATTCACGTTGATAATATGGTGGAACCCAACGAGTACGCATAGCAATTTTCAAAGCAGCCCAAGTAGCTGGAATAGGATATAATCTACAATGTTCAGACCACCAAACACATGCAAAGCTAGTGAAAGCACAAACAGCAGCAGGAACACGTCTCTCCTCGGGATATTCTAAACATGTAAAACGTTGTTTGGTTTCTAACTCCCAAGTAAGATATATATCAGGAACATATCTACCCTCAAATGGTGGAATATTCAATTTCAGTTTAGGAAGATGGTCATGATCTTGTACCTGAGGGAGAGCCCTACCATTGTGATTATTTGCATGTGGACGACCTGGTGGTTGTGGTGCTGGTGGTTGCACGTAGTTCTGATTTTGATCAACCTCATCCTCGTAATCTCCCGCACAATCATCCTCCGCATCAGCAGCAGGAGCCACAGAAGTATCAATAGCAGCACCAACAGTTTGGCCAGGCTGAAGAAGGACACGGCTCGCTCGGCGGAGGGCTGTTTCGCGACGTGGAGGTAGTAGTAGTAGTTGTTGTTGTTGTTGCAGAGGTGCGGCAGGTGCAGCCGGTGGTGGAAGACGCGCAAGCAGTTCATTAAATCTGTTATCGAGCGTCTTCTCAAGGCCAGTGATCTTCTCCATGGCCTCTTCAAATGTAGCGACCCGACCCGAAATCGGTCAAGTCTCTGTGTAGCTGTACCATCCCAAGATCATGCTGGCACACACAGTACATTGATGAAAAGATTCAAAGTTCAATCACACCTGAATTTATTACACGATTCTCATATTGAGTCTTTATTACATCATAACAAATTCGGCCGAAGGCCAACTCATGAGAAATAAACTAAATAAAGCTGCGGAAGCGTAGACGAATAGCGAGTCCATCCGACTCCATAGGGCAATCGCCAAGCGTGGATCGTAGCCTCACTCCTGGTCGGAAAACTCCTCTGCAACATAAGACGTTGCAGCCGTGTAGGTCAGCATTTTGAATATGCCGGCAAGTCATGAAGAGAGAACAACAATAAAATTACTAACACTATATGCAATTTGGCTGTGGGGCTCTAAGTTTTATGTTTTTGCGAAAAGGCCAATTTTTTCCTATAACAAAAGGACTTGCTTGCAATTACTACAAAATGTTGGTTGTTATTGAGATGGTTCCGCCAACCCATGTCTCATTCCCGAATATTAAATAACCCCTCAATTAATTTATTAAGTTCGGTGTTGAGATTTCCGAAATACTCCAATTCCAGAGGCTTATTTGTCCGTAACCGGCGACATGGCTAATCAATTAGGTTTTTACTCTGCAGAGTCTTGTGCACTTTACCCGCAAGAATCGTTCCCTACTTTATGTCTTCGCACTGCCTGGTGTTTGAAGACGGGACGAACGAAACAGGGTCTTCCGTAGAGTTTCTTTGGGCACTACCGGTGCCCATCCATGTCCTACCGTTCTTCTACATCTGCTGGCACCGTTCGTCCAGAGTCACGCCTAAGGTCAACCCAGCCAGAGCCCATAATGGCTTGCGGCTGCACAGGTAAGCTTCCGGTCAAGGTGTAACCATCCGTCTCTTCGTGGCTGGGTGAAGCTTTCCGCAAGATGTCTCGCGCTTCTCCATGCATCCCGGCCATCCGCTGGTTTCTCCAGGGTGCCCGTCAACCGTCCTCCACCCAGTAGTGAATTTGAAGTCCATCTTGAGCTTGAAGTCATGGGGTTGTCATCATCTTGACTCTCACATCTCCCTTATGAATCTCTCAACCAACCCCGTCTACGAGCATAGCAAAATGAACTACATCGTCCCGGGCAATGGTAACAAGGGGAATTGGGTTCATCCTACCTCATGATACTACTCAAGAACATAACTTAAAATTCTCCTACTGCATGCATGGTGGGGAGGAATAATTCTAATGCAACAAAATCATAGGTATTGTAAAACATGATCAAATGACTTGCCTGGCTGACGGTCTTCGAAAGCTAGCGACTCAAAATAGCAGACTTCGCACTCCGGAAATTCTATCGAAGCAAACAATAATCATATAAGCATACAAACATACAATCACTTAACATAACAGCATGCTAACATAAATCACACAAAGCAATCAAACCAAAACCAAAGAAAACTCGAAGAACTCCAAGCCAACAACTAGCAAGAAAATAAAATAAACATTTTCTTTTTCTGTAAATAAAAGTTCACCCTCTGTAACTACAGAAACTAATCTAAAATAAATTATAACAGAGGTAAAATAAAATCTTAAATTAACTAGAACAACAGAAAACAGCAGCAAGCTAAAAAAACTAGAAAAGCTTGTTTTCAAGTAAAACTATTTTTAATAAAGACTAAAAATACCCAAATAAATTCCTACTGCTAGGCAAGGTCAAAACAAAGCAGTGAAAAAAAGAAACGCTAAAAAAGAATAATCCTAACTCAATTTATAGCAGAAAATACTAATCTGACTAAAACTAATATAAACAATTTTTAAAAAACTAAAACATGGCCGAATCTATTTTCTACAGAAAATATAGGAAATTTTTAAACTAACAAAAAAAGAATCAACTAAAAACATTCAAGAACCTAAGAGATATAGATTTTACAAAATTGGAACTATTCTGTTAAAAAACAGAAACGAAAATTAAACAAAAAAAATAACTAAGGTGCTAACGGGCCGAAACAGTGAGCGTTCTAAAACTAAACAGCGCACATGCGTTGAATAGGCTAGTACGCGTACGGGTTAATAAAAAAACCGATCGGGACGGTCTACACTAAACCGTAACTAAACCAGAAATAAGCCGTAAACTAAACCGTACAAAACCGATCTAGTAAAAATAAACCAAACCCTTCGCTAGTCTAATCTAGGCCCTAGATTAACGATCTAACGGTGGAGGGGGCTCGGGCTTACAGCGGACGGCGGCGACAGACGGAGACGACGGCGGCGACTCGGGCGTCGGTGGCGGAGGGGTTCCGGTGGTCCGGGGCGACGGCGGTGACGTCGGGGCGATGCGGCGGAGCAAGGCGGAGGTGGTGGTGGAGTTGTTTGAGCTCGGGGACGACGCGGACGTCGAGGGCGAGGCGAAGTAGAGCCCGGTGCTCTGCAGCTCTGGCGGGTGGCAGACGAGCTCGGGGTCGTCGCTGCTGTGGGTAAGAGGGCGGCAGGCCATGTCAAAAAGGTGGGAAACGGCGACGGAAGTACGTGGGTGGAAATTGGAGTCGTGGGAGTGCTCACCGGAGTCGGAACGGGCGGCGAACTGCGCCGGCAGTAGCGAGATGCGATCGGCGAGGGCGCGAGCTGCGGTGGGTTTTGGGCTAGGGTTTTAGGGGGTTCGGGAGAGGAAGGGCGTAGGTATTTATAGGACATAAGCTTGCGCGAGGGGAAGGCTTCGGAGCGTGATCCCGGGAAGATCGGAACCGCGGCGGTGCTCGGGCGTGCTCCGGAGCGGCATAGCGTGGGCGAGGGGAAAGAGAGAGGGCGGGCCCCGCGGGTCAGTGAGGGAGAGAGAGAGGGGAGCGAACGGGCGACCGATCGGAACGGGGTCGGCGCGGTACGGCGGGAGCAGGCCGGCTCGGCGCTGGTGGGCTACGGCTCGGGCGTCGGCTGGGCCGGTTGGCCTGGCTTGCGCCTGGGTCTTTTTTTTTTGAATAAGACAGGGAGAAAAGTAAAACATAGAGAAATCTATAATATTTTTATATAGGACATATATATATATCAAAAACATCAGAAAAATAAATCCTACAACGTGAACATTTTTCCAGAGGCAAAACAGAAACAAAATAAAAACATTTTCTGCAAATCCCAAATAAAATTCAAATTTTGAATTCAAACCTTTTGGCAATATTTTCTTCTGACATTTTTTTGGAGTGTCATGTTAGCTCCTCTCATACTTTTAAACAAGTATTTGTCAGGGATATTTGAAACAAATTTCAAATGCCAAGTTGAATTCAAATTCAAATAAAACTCAAATGCCTCTTAAAATTTCCAAATGCCACACAATTCAAACAAAATGCATAGATGCTTAACTAATAATTGTAGAACATTTCAAATTGAAAATTTGGGATGTTACATCAAAATTGTTCAGCACATCTTGCACATGTTCAGTCATCATTTGCTGAAACTTATTATGAAGCTCCATGTTCGTTAAGTTCTCCCAGTCAATCTCGTCGGCTTGTGAACCTAGCATGGTTAGAAGGAATAGAAACACACAAGAATAGGATCCTACCGACTACTAACAAGTGGTGGTGGTGGTGGGTGTCACAAATCCGTCAAGCAAATCTCAAATTCTTACCAGTTCTTACACAGCAGCAGGCGGTGATCGGCAACCGATGTAGTCAAAACTCTCAAAGCTTGGATAGAGCGATTACCAAGAGAGTCAAACGCACGATGTAGATGTATGTGGAGCTGGGAAGGCTTAGAATATGGTAGCAAAAAGGGTCAGCGGTAATCAATTCAGAGATGCAAAGTTGAATAAACACTCAACGACGGTACTGTGCTGGTCCTAGGCTAGACTGTGCTAGAGACGCAAGCCTAGAACACTAACAAAATCACGGCGCTGCACGTAAATAAGGGAGGACTACGCTCGGAATTTTTTTTCTTTTTTTTCACTTTTTTCCTCTCTTTTTTGCTCCGCAACAATTTTTTTTCCGAAAAAGTCTACACACGGTCTAAAAACTGCCTAGCCAGAATTTTCCAGACTTAGTTTTTTTTTGAGTTTGGAACTATTTTTCTTCTGCGGGTAGCACAGAAATTGGGGAGTCTGACTTGGTCACGACTCGAAGTATCGCGTGATCTGGAACTCGAAAACAAAGCAACAAATACTGGACTCGGACTAGGACTGGTGGCGGAGGTGAATCTGGTGGAACTCGGACTAGTGGCAGATATATGTTGCAGGTGGACTTGAATTGGCGTGATGGCGGCAGATATGTGGTGGCGTATATGGACTCGGATTGGTGGTGAATATGTGGTAGTGGTATATGGCAGCGACGATGAAGTTGGTGTGGTGGTGGTATATGGCAGCATCGATGATGATGATGCGGTGGTGATATATGGCAGCGGCGACGTGACAACCTGTGAACAGAACTCGAAACTCTAAAGGACTAGACGCTAAGACCAGCAACTTGACACGACGATGCAACCGCAAATTCAACAAAGCAAATACAGAAAAGATTATGCAAAGGCTCAGATTGGTTCGGATAGGATGAACTAACCCTAATTTTTTTGGCTTTTTTATGGACTATAGGTATGAAGAACAGACTCGATCTAAACTACGAAAAACTGTAAAATCTCACCGAGCAACCTGGAAATCTGATACCACTGGATAGAGGCAAAGGTGTCCCGATGTTTCGATGAAATGGTGGCTATCGTTTTCTATGGGAGTCGACCTTTACGATCCGACTACGAACATGCGAGACGTCGCGCCTTAGCAATCGCTAAACCAACTTCCGAGGGTTATTGACCACGCCGGAGCACGATCAACCTGACCACGAGGGCCTGTTTCTTGTGAGCAAACAAAGAACAATCAAGAAACTAAGATTGCAATCTGGATATTGCGAATATAAGAGGAAAGCTTTATTAATGAAGGTGGGGTTCTGTGACGCCTTGGTCTGGTCGTTGAACACAAACAAAGTACGCGAAGTTGCAACTATGGCGAACTTTTGATCTAAACAAAACCCAAAGTCTAAACGATGCCCTAAGGGCTGTATATATGGAGGAAGAGGGGGGAATTTCGTGGCCCTTGAGGGAGGGGTCCGAAACTAACCCTAACTCTTGTTTCCGCACACATACGGACTCTAAAAACAGCCTATACTTAAGTATTTCGGAATTACATGGGCCTGGCCGAATAATAAGGTGAAGCAGCACCTAGAATAGCCTCTGGACGAAATTTATGAAGTGGCATCTTGTATACTTCGTCCAAGGCTTCATGCACTCCTTATGGTGGCTTCAAAGTCCTGAAATCATCACTTGTAACTCCGTTCTTGTTCCCCTTGCTCATGCCATCATCTCCAGGCTTGGTCTTGCTCCAGTGTTCATCCCTCTTCTCCATGCCAGGCCCTTTATTTGTAAGCAAAACAAATGTATCCAATTTAGGCAGCATCATATTCTCATGAACATTAGAATCATTACCAAGAAACGAAAGTACCTGATAATTTAATTGGCATGCGCGAGCTCTAGTAATTGGTCCAGTATATGTAGCAGTAGGGGCTGTGGGTGTAACAATGGTATTGATGTCCTCATCAGCTTGGGCAGGTGTGCCAAGGTTCACATAATATTCAGGAATTATTTTAGATTTTTGGGAGCAATAAAAATGAGGGTTGCTTTGGAGCACAAGTTTCTAAATAGAGTTTCAGAGAGGAAAATGAATATTTTTCTTGTACGAAAAATATTCATTTGATTATTTTGGGGATTTATCAGAGAAATAAAGTTGAATGAGGAGTAGATAGGTCACTTGGGTAAAAGCCAAGGGTATGCCCAAGTGACAAGTCCATTTGAATTGATTCCAAAACCCAAATCAATGCAAGGCAAAAACCAAGTCCGGAAACAGAGAGAAGGCAAGTCCGGAAAAAGAGAGAAGGCAAAATCCAGGCTGTCACAACAAGCAAACAAGAAGCAAGCGGAAGGAAGCGAGCGAAAAAGGGCAAATAAAACGGCAAAGGTGAAGTGGGGGAGAGGAAAACGAGAGGCAAATGGCAAATAATGTAATGCGAGGGATAAGAGTTTGTGATGGGTACTTCGTTTGTCTTGACTTGTGCGTAGATCTCCCCAGCAACGGCGCCAGAAATCCTTCTTGCTACCGCTTGAGCATGCGTTGGTTTTCCGCTGAAGAGGAAAAGGTGATGCAGCAAAGTAGCGTAAGTATTTCCCTCAGTTTTTGAGAACCAAGGTATCAATCCAGTATGAGACTACATGCAAATCGCCTAGTACCTGGACAAACAATCAAGAACCTTGCAACCAATGTGATAAAGGGGTTGTCAATCCCTTCACGACCACTTGCAAAAGTGAGATCTGATAAAGATAATAAGATAAATATTTTTGGTATTTTTGTTGTATAGATTGGAAAATAAAGATTGCAAAAGTAAACTAGGATTGTAGAGTAGAAACTTATATGATGTAAAGTAGACCCGGGGCCATAGGTTTCACTAGTGGCTTCTCTCAAGATAGCATATATTATGGTGGGTGAACAAATTACTGCCAAGCAATTGATAGAATAGTGCATAGTTATGATGATATCTAAGGCAATGATCATGAATATAGGCATCACGTCCGTGTCAAGTAGACCGAAACGATTCTGCATCTACTACTATTACTCCACACATCGACCGCTATCCAGCATGCATCTAGAGTATTAAGTTCATAAGAATGGAGTAACGCATTAGGCAAGATGACATGATGTAGAGGGTTAAACTCAAGCAATATGATATAAACCCCATCTTTTTATCCTCGATGGCAAAAATACAATACATGTTGTTTCCCTTTCTATCACTGGGATCGAGCACCGCAAGATTGAACCTAAAGCTAAGCACTTCTCCCATTGCAAGAAAGATCAATCTAGTAGGCCAAACTAAACCGATAATTTAAAGAGACTTGCATACATATCAAATCATGCATATAAGAATTCAGAGAAGAATCAAATAATATTCATAGATAATCAAGTTCATAAACCCACAATTCATCGAATCTCGACAAACACACCGCAAAAAGTATTACATCAAATAGATCTCCAAGAAGATCGAGGAGAACTTTGTATTGAGATCCAAAGAGAGAGAAGAAGCCATCTAGCTAATAACTATGGACCCGAAGGTCTGTGGTAAACTACTCACACATCATCGGAGAGGCTATGGTGTTGATGTAGAAGCCCTCCGTGATCGAAACCTCCTTCGACAGATCACCAGAACAGGCCCCAAGACGGGATTTCACGGGTACAGAAGGTTGCGGCGGTGGAAAAGTGGTTTCGTGGCTCCCCTGGATGTTTTCAGGGTATACGAGTATATATAGGCAAAAGAAGTAGGTCGGTGGAGCTACGAGGGGCCCACGAGGGTGGGGGGCGCGCCAAACCCCCTAGGGCGCGCCCTCCTGCCTCGTGGCCACCTCTTCCTTCCTTGACGTCCACTCCAAGTCTCCTGGATTGTGTTTGTTCCAAAAACGATCCTCAAGAAGGTTTCATTCCGTTTGGATTCCGTTTGATATTCCTTTTCTGTGAAACACTGAGATAGGCAAAAAACAGCAAATTGCACTGGGCCTTCGGTTAATAGATTAGTCCCAAAAATAATATAAAAAGGTATTTTAAAGACCATTAAACATCCAAAACAGATAATATAATAGCGTGGAACAATAAAAAATTATAGATACGTTGGAGACGTATCAAGTACGAGGGTTCACTGGTTCGGCTTTGGTGTGAGCCTGCCGTCGCCGCAGGGCCTGGCCAGCATTGGGAGTAGTAGGGGGCGGTGAGGCCTCCACGGCATCACAGCCAGCCACGGGAAGCAGGAGCACGCGGCATGACCGGCGCTGGTTTGGGCGGCTGGAGCAAGAAGACCAGAGGTTGAAGAAGCACTACAGCTGTTGGACGGACATCGTACGATCACTGGAGCTAGAATCATTCATATAGACTAAGTTGACAAAGCCCGCCATCCCCATCAACTTAGTAGGCCCACAAGTCAGCCTCCCACTATGCTGGGTCCCAGCTAGTAGGGGGTATTCATTTTTTGTGCGTAATAAGGAGGCACTTCCTTGCGTGCGAAGATATAGCTGGTGCATCCGACCTGTCAGCGGGGGGAACTTTTTTTTCGCAAAATACGGAGGCCCTTCCGGTGGGTCCCAAATGTCAGGTGGAGGAATCATTATTTTGCGCGTAATAAGGAGGCATTTCCTTGTGTGCGGTCGTGGACCCAGCTGTCAGCCTCTCCACGTACAGTGCACTTCCGATGGATGTTGTTCGTTCACCACGTTGACCACGCCGCGCCCAGAGCACCAGGGCGGTGGACGACAGTGAGGCCTATAGGAGGGGACGACGCGGAGCCGGGGAAGACGCGGCAGCGGATGCCCATGCGGAGAGGAGTACGAGGGTTCACTGGTTCGGCTGCGGTGTGAGGCTGCCGTCGCCGCAGAATAACAGGGGGTGTGGGAGAGTAGAGGGATGGCCTGGCCAGCGGTGGGAGTAGTAGGGGGCGGTGAGGCCTCTGCGGTAGCACAACCGGCCACGGGAGGCAGGAGCAGGCGGCACAACCGGCACTGCTTTGGGCGGCTGGAGCAAGAAGACCAGAGGTTGAAGAAGCACGACGGCCATTGGATGGACATCGTACGGTCACTGCAGCTAGAATCGTTTATATTGACTAAGTTGACAAAGCCCTTGGTACGTGTCAACTTAGTAGGCCCACAGGTCAGCCTCCGAAACGGTGCGCCCCAGATGTCAAGGGGAGGAATCATTTTTTGGGCGGCTGAAGCTAGAATATCCGAGATTGAAGAAGAAGCATGACATTGGTTGGATGGACATCCAACGGCCACTGCTGCTAGAACCGTGTTGACTATAAGTTGACAAAGCCTTGCATACGCGTGAACTTACTTTTTTTAGGGGACGCGTCAACTTAGTAGGCCCACAAGTGTGTGGCAGAGAACTTATAGCCCATTTGCGATTTGTAAGAATGTACAACCCATTTTTGAATTATAATGGAATTTACTACAACCCATTTACAGTTCGTTAAAAGTGCATCCCATTTTCTAGCTAGGACAACGATTAATAATTTCAACCAACCGTTCAAAACAGAATTCAATAAAATTCCCCACATTTTCATGGGATCCGAAATATTTTTATCATGAAATTTCTAGTCAGATTAAATACAATTTCACTATAAATTTGTATTATGTAAAAATCCAACAAAACATTGCGCGCGCAACAATTAAATAAATTAAAATTTTCAAAATCCAAAAATAATATTTTATAAACTAATTACGTGTTTGGTGCATTTTTTATAGTTACTGCCCAATTTTATAATTACATCTGATTTAATATTTCTTATAGCCCATTTTCCTGTTAAGCCTAATGCATCCCTCCTAGGAAAGATTTGCAGCGCAGCGTGGCGGAGAATAACAAGTTGACCTTGCCTGGGTACTCCTAAAAAAAGTATAGCTCGGCTAGCCATTTTCAGCTTGTAAACAATTAATATCTGGGCTGGATATCTGGCCTGGGCTAGACGGGCCACAGCCTGCCCAGTTAATACCCTGCTCTCCTCTGAACAACAACGAAAACATCGCTCAAGAAAAACTCTGCAGTGCTCACACCTCAAAAACACAAATACTGCTCGAGCTGCTTGGTCCCAGCTGTCGGCCGCTCCTTGTGCAATTCTGTCGTTGCCTAGTTAATACCCTGCTCTCCTCTGAACAACAATGAAAACATCGCTCAAGAAAAACTCTGCAGTGCTCACACCTCAAAAACACAAATACTGCTCGAGCTGCTTGGTCCCAACTATCGGCCGCTCCTTGTGCAATTCTCTCGTTTATTGACTACATAGTTTGACAATGGTGTTCGACCGTGTTGTCAGGAAACCAGGAGGAAGCAAAAAAATATAGTTGTACATAATAAGGAGGGACTTGCGTACGTACGGCTATGGCCCTACTGGGTCCCTACTATCATCTAGTCAAAACAAAGTCATCTCCTAAATCCTCATGTTCGTTGACCATGTTGACAATCCTCAACGCCACGACGAGCGCAACAACTCGAAGGACGACGGAGAGGGCCACGCGGGCCCTACAGATGGTCTGATACAGCGCCCGCTGCTCATTCAGGAAGCCAGGATTATCGGACACCCATGAGCACCTTCGAGAGACTGAGACGGCATGAAACGGTAAGGCCGTGCTTGGGAGCTCTGGTTTATTTCACACATGTATTAAGATACAAGTTGAATTTACTCGTCATCGGAAACAACGCGTAAAATATAGGCGTAATGAAACCGAGGGCCCGAGGTCTGTAAGTAAACCCGGTGGGTTACGCGCGTAATTTGAGAGACCAGTGTATATTTTACTAGTCGAAATCGACCAACCAAGCGCTTCGCCCGAGACCATCTTCTTTTATTTACAAGCGTTAGTTTTGCGGTTTTGTTTGGAAAACGACGATGCAATCACAGCCTAAGATGATGAGTTGGTCACAAGATCATATGGTTTCACCTCTAACCGACCCGAGTTGTCGTATAGGCTATGAATGAAACATAAGAACTTCTTAAGCACAAAAACAAGAGAAGAGGATGATCTTCATAACATGCAAATCACATGCATTAGCTCAACATGCAAAACAATATGAAGCATTATTCTCAGGAAGCACGGTGAACAGTTCGTGATGCCGCATGCCACAGCATTACGTAGACAACATTCAGAACAAACTCTTAAAATACCTTACATAAGTCAACATTCATGTGACTATGCATCTCAGCAGAGTAAATATTTCTGAACTGAAGACAGGAATAGGAAAAAACGATCGATGTTGCTCACAGCAAAGTGCGTCCCACTCAAAAATATCAAATGCATGTCTTTTGGCTAACATCAATGAGCAAAATTTGACAAGGTTTTCCAATTCCAATATAGTAAACTAATGTCTTCTTGCTAGCATCAATAATTAAACTTTGACAAGCTTTTCCCATTCAAAATATGTAATGCCTATGACTGTGGAACAGGCAGGGTTTGTCATTAGTTTGACAACTGATAGTCCGGTGGCTCAAGGTGACAACGAATGATTAGAGAACCATTCGATGTATTGTGCATGATGAAGTACTATGTAGGACACAAACCATCTGAACATTTTGTGCAGTTCCACTAAAATCAAGCTGAGCATCCCTGTGTATTTCATATTTATATGCTGCAAGAAAACAAAGACATATCAGCACACACATGAATATTGGCCCCAGTGTCAACCCACCAATCGGTGGACTAACAAACCGAAAGTACGGTAAATAGATTACCATACCCAGATGCCCCATCATTGTTGCTTAGAATGACATTGACAGACTTGGAGTCCTCTCATGGCTTCTTGTACTTGTTTGGGCACTTTTTGCCCAGTGCACTCCACGTGTTGTAGAGTTGCCTATGCTCTCTGCAGAGTAGTCATGTCACCAGTGTCTACTAATACTCTGTAAAGCTTCTCGATCATTCCTTGTGTAATGTAGCGCAAACAATGACTTCTTCTTTCTGCAAAGTGGTAAGACCAACTGGACCCACTAATGCAGCAGTTTGCCTTAGACACACTGGCTCCTTCTGTGCAGTTCAACTAAAATCAAAGTCGGAATAAAATCGAGCTTTAATTTTGATATCCCTGTAAGCAACAATAGGTCTAAGGGAAACAATTACTGAGAAATAACGGTTGATGACTTGTACTCCCAGAAGAAAAACATCTACTGATCTACCTTGTCTTAATGGGAAACAAAGCAGGAGAGTAGCAATTCTCAATCAGTGTGATTCATTCATATTAACTGCGACATTATCTTAACAATGCCTTATTTCAACATGTATAAAGAACGACAAAGCAGAAAAGTACCATTCCTAAACAATGCGAGTGACTCATTTTAACAGAAACATTATCTTAACAATACCTTGGTTAAACATGTAGAAAGAACTACAAAGCAGGAGAGTACCATTTGTAAAACACTCTAGCTGATATATATAATAATAGAGACATTATGTGAACAATACATTTCTTAAACATGTACTTCGGCCGATCCCTAACCGAAATGGTACTCTCGCCGATCCCTAGCAAGTGTTGCAGTTTTGAATTAAGATTCAGTAGTTAATTCCGAGGAAAGTTGGTACTGACCTTTCAAGACCAAGATTTGAAACAACTCGTGAGGAAGATCTAAAAGAGATCTGAACACAGATATGGAAATCCGGTCTCATTTTGTGCAGTTCCACCAAAATTAAGCGAAGCAAAATGTCGCAATAGCAACAAGTTGAATAGATATCCCTACTTTAACAGAGGCAAAAAAGGAATCAATTACTGGCCAATAAAGGAGGATGAAACATGCGGCCACAAAAATGGTAATCCCACCAATCCCTAACAAGTGTTGCAGTTTTGAACTAAGATTTAGTAGTTAATTCTGAGAGTGGCATTGCTTAATTTTACCAGCGGCATTAGATTAATAAAAAGCATAAATAGTTCCGAGGGGAGAGTGGGCGCAAGAACAACATGTGCTTCCATCTACTTATAAAGGGGGTGATGCAGAGTTTTGTTGTAACAAAGAAACAAGCATCATGTCTGGGTTGGAACAATTTTTGCCCACTTAATGGTAAAAGACAGCAGTTCAATAGCTTCAATTCAACATTTATCGAAAATAGTACCAATACAAGTAGCACAACATCTCAAAGCACACCACAGCATCATGTGGATGAAAGTCGGTACTGACCTTTCTTGACCAAGATTTGAAACAACTTGCGAAGAGGACTTGAAAGAAATCCCAAGACATATATGAAAATACATGATCTCCTTTTGTGCAGTTCCACCAAAATTAAGCAAAGTCGCCGGTGTGACATTCAAGTTGAACTGCACAAAACACCCTTAAAACATAAGTGTTTGGCGTAGCGAAGCAAAATGTCGTAATAGCAACAAGTTGAATAGATATCCCGGTTTTAACAGTGATAGAGTCGAAGGTGTCCCGATGTTTCGATGAGATAGCAATCGTTTTTTGTGGGAGTCGACTTTGACGATCCAACTACGAACGTGCGAAGACGTCGCACCTTAGCAATCGCTAAACCAACATCTGAAGGGTTATTGACCACGCCGGAGCACGATCAACCTGACCATGAGGGTCTATTTCCTGTGAGAAAACGAAGAACAAGCAAGAAACTGAGATTGCAATCTGGATATTGCGAATAAAAGAGGAAAAGCTTTATTAATGAAGGTGGGGTTCTGTGACGCCTTTGTCTGGTCGTTGAACACAAACGAAGTACGCGAAGTTGCAGCTATGGCGAACTTTTAATCTAAACAAAACCCAAAGTCTAAACGGTGCCCCAATGGCTGTATATATGGAGGAAGAGGGGGGAATTTCGTGGCCCTTGGGGAAGGGGTCCGAAACCAACCCTATCTCTTGTTTCCCTACACATACGGACTCTAAAAACAGCCTATACTTATGTATTTCGAAATTACATAGGCCTGGCCCAATAATAAGGTGACGCAACACCTAGAATAGCCTCTGGACGAAATTTATGAAGTGGCATCTTGTATATTTCGTCCAAGGCTTCATGCACTCCTTATGGTGGCTTCTAAGTCCTGAAATCATCACTTGTAACTCCGTTCTTGTTCCCCTTGCTCCAATGTTCATCCTTCTCCAAGCTAGGCCCTTCATTTGTAAGCAAAACAAATGTATCCAATTTAGGCAGCATCATATTCTCATGAACATTAGAATCATTACCAAGAAATGAAAGTACCTGGTAATTTAATTGGCGTGCGCGAGCTCTAGTAATTGGTCCAGTATATGTAACAGTAGGGGTTGTGGGTGTAACAATGGTATTGATGTCCTCATCATCCTCCCCTTCTTGAAATGAAGTCGTCCTCGACGGAAGCTCATCTTCCTCACCCAAATAAGGCTTCAAATCTGCAATGTTAAAAGTGGGACTAACCCCAAAATCTGCAGGCAGCTCAAGTTTATATGCATTATCATTTATTTTCTCTAACACCTTAAAAGGACCATCAGCACGTGGCATTAGCTTAGATTTGCGCAAATTAGGAAACCTACCCTGACGCAAATGTAACCAAACAAGATCTCCAGGTGCAAAGACAATATGTTTTCTACCCTTAGCTCTAGCAAGTTTATATTTAGCATTCATACGCTCAATGTTTTCCTTAGTTAACTCATGCATTTTTAAGATCAAATCAGCATGTTGTTTACATCAAAATTTACCTTCACCGAAGATGGAAGAGGCAACAAATCAATAGGTGGACGAGGTAGAAAACCATACACAATTTCAAAAGGGCACACCTTAGTAGTAGAATGCAACGAACAATTATAAGCAAATTCAATATGAGGCAAGCATTCTTCCCACATTTTCTTATTATTCTTCAAAACAACCCTAAGCATAGTAGACAAAGTTCTATTGACTACTTCAGTTTGTCCATCAGTTTGGGGGTGACAAGTAGTACTAAAAAGTAGTTTAGTCCCCAACTTAGCCCATAAACATCTCCAAAAGTGGCTAAGAAATTTAGTATCACGATCTAAAACGATAGTATTTGGCACACCATGCAAGCGAATAATTTCACGAAAGAACAAATCAGCAACATTAATAGCATCATCATTTTTATGACATGGTATAAAGTGTGCCATTTTTGAAAATCTATCCACAACAATAAATATGCTATCCCTCCCCTTATTTGTTCGAGGTAAACCTAAAACAAAGTCCATAGATATATCCTCCCAAGGAACACTAGGCACAGGCAAAGGCATATATAAACCATGAGGATTGAGTCGTGACTTAGCTTTTTGACATGTAGTGCAGCGAGCAACAAAACGCTCAACATCCCGTCTCATCTTTGGCCAAAATAAATGTGTAGCAAGTATATCCTCCGTCTTCTTCACGCCAAAATGTCCCATTAATCCTCCGCCATGCGCCTCCTGTAACAACAAAAGACGAATGGAGCTAGCTGGAATGCATAGCTTGTTAGCACGAAACACAAATCCATGATTAACGACGAACTTGTTCCATGTTCTCCCTTCTTTACAATTCTGCAATACATCTTTAAATTCAGCATCATGCACATATTGATCTTTGATGGTCTCCAAACCAAATATTTTAAACTCAAGTTGTGAAAGCATAGTATAACGACGAGACAATGCATCAGCAATAACATTTTCTTTACCCTTCTTGTGTTTAATGACATAAGGGAAAGTCTCAATGAATTCAACCCATTTAGCATGTCTACGGTTCAGTTTTGCTTGACTTTTAATGTGTTTCAAAGATTCATGATCAGAATGTATAACAAATTCTTTGGGCCATAAATAATGTTGCCATGTTTCTAAGGTCTGAACAAGAGCATATAATTCTTTATCATAAGTAGAATAGTTCAGACTAGGCCCACTCAATTTTTTGGAAAAGTATGCAACAGGTTTACCATCTTGTAATAACACACCTCCTAATCCAATTCCATTAGCATCACATTCAAGCTCAAAAGTCTTATTAAAATCAGGAAGTTGGAGTAAAGGAGCATGTGTCAACTTATCTTTCAACACCGTGAAGGCTTCTTCCTGTGCGGTACCCCAATCAAAAGGCACATCCTTCTTTGTAAGCTCATTGAGAGGTGCAGCAATGGTGCTAAAATCTCTCACAAAACGCCTATAGAAACCAGCGAGTCCAAGAAAACTCCTCACTTGTGTGACCGTTTTGGGCTGCGGCCAACTCTGAATAGCTTCAATCTTGGCTTTATCAACTTCAATTCCCTGTGGAGTAACAACATAGCCAAGAAAAGATACTCGGTCGGTGCAAAAGGTGCACTTCCCAAGGTTACCAAACAAACATGCATCACGTAGAGCAATAAAAACAACACGTAAATGTTCCAAATGTTCTTCCAAAGATTTGCTTTAAATCGGTATATCATCAAAATAGACTACCACAAATTGTCCAATGAAAGCACGTAAAACTTTGTTCATTAGTCTCATGAAAGTACTAGGTGCATTAGTTAACCCAAAAGGCCTGACTAACCACTCATATAAACCAAACTTAGTTTTAAATGCTGTTTTCCATTCATCTCCCAATTTCATACGAATTTGATGGTATCCACTACGCAAATCGATTTTGGAGAATATTGTAGAGCCACTCAATTCATCAAGCATATCATCTAGCCTAGGAATAGGATGACGATAATGAATAGTAATATTATTAATGCCTCTACAATCAACACACCTACGCGACGTACCATCCTTTTTAGGCACTAGTATAATAGGAACAGCACAAGGACTAAGAGATTCGCGTATATAACCTTTGTCGAGCAGTTCCTGTACTTGACGCATAATCTCCTTCGTCTCCTCTGGATTGGTACGGTATGGTGCACAGTTGGGTAGCGATGCACCGGGAATTAAGTCAATTTGATTCGAATAGGTGGTAATCCCGGTGGCACATTTTGTGAGAAGACGTCAGCGAACTCCTGCAAAATGTTAGTGATAGTAGGGGGAAAGAGGAAGGCACGTCCTCGAATGAAAATAATGCCTCTTTGCACACAAAAGCATAGCAAACAGATTTGCTAAAATCTAGCTCGTCAATATCAGATTTGGTGGCAAGTAAACATGCACTTTTCAATTTAATTTCAGAAGCAACACTAGATGGTTTATTATTAGGCTTCATTTGTTGCTCAAATTATTTTGCCACAATCTGATTTTCACTCTTATTTTTCTCCTGTTTTGCTTTAGTAGCTCTATTAATATCATCTTTCAAAATGGAATCAAGAGTCATAGGAAGCAAAGTAATATTTTTATCCTTATGAACAAGAGTATACTGATTGTTTCTACCATGGTGTACAGAATTTGTATCAAATTGCCATGGTCTACCAAGTAATAAGGAACATGCTTGCATAGGTACCACATCACAATCTACATAATCAGCATATGTAGAGATACTAAAATGCACACGAACAGTACGTGTTACCTTAACCTTGCCGCTGTTGTTGAACCATTGGATGTAGTAAGGATGTGGATGTGGTCTTGTGGTGAGAGATAGCTTCTCCACCATCTCCATGCTAGCCAAATTGTTGCAGCTCCCTCCATCTATGATGACGCGAATACAACGTTCCTCCACAACTCCCTTTGTATGGAACAAATTATGCCTCTGATTTTGCTCAGCTTATGTAACCTGCACACTCAAAACACGTTGAGCAACTAAACATTCATACCTGTCGGCATCTTCAGGAGCCATGTATTGCGTCTCATGATCAGAATCATCTCCACCGTGTTCTTCACGTGTAATAAGAGCCAAAGTCTCCTCATCATATTCACTAGCAGACTCATACCCACCATCCTTAGTAGCAATCATCACACGTTGAGATTTTCATTCTCTCGCATAATGACCTCTTCCCTTACAACGACGACAAATAATATCACTTGTGTGCCCTGTTGATGCCATGGAAGAAGAAGAACTCTGTGCAGGCCCGGCAGGTGTGCTCTTGGCAGATAGTGGTGGTTGTGCCTGCTTTCTTGTATCATGCTTGGAGGCGGCACCTGATGGAGGGGATGGTGCAGTGGAAGTAGAGGATGCACGTGGTGTCCATGATGAAGGTTGACCTGCAGAAAAGTTAGTTCGCGCCAATGCCTGTCGATCCTGCACTTCACGTTCGGCTTTACAAGCAAGATGGAATAAACGAGTGATATTATTATAATCCTTATACTCTAGAATGGTTTGAATCTCTCTATTTAATCCACCCATAAAACGTGCAAGCATACCTTCATTATCCTCAACGATACCACATCTAATCATGCCAGTTTGTAATTCCTGATAATATTCCTCTACAGAATTTTTTCCTTGTCTTAAACGCTGCAATTTTTGAAGTAATTCACGTTGATAATATGGTGGAACCCAACGAGTATGCATAGCAATTTTCAAAGCAGCCCAAGTAGTTGGAATATTATTCGGATATAATCTATGATGTTCAGACCACCACACACAAGCAAAACTAGTGAAAGCACAAAGTGCAGCAGCAACACGTCTCTCCTCGGGATATTCTAAACATGTAAAACGTTGTTTGGTTTCTAACTCCCAAGTAATATATATATCAGGAACATATCAACCCTCAAATGGTGGAATATTCAATTTTAGTTTAGGAAGAAGGTCATGATCTCGTACCTGAGGGAGAGCCCTACCATTGTGATTATTTGCATGTGGACGTCCTCATGGTTGTGGTGCTGGTGGTTGCACGTAGTTCTGATTTTGATCAACCTCATCCTCGTAATCTCCGTCATAATCATCCTCCGCCTTATCAGCAGCAGGAGCCACAGAAGTATCAACAGCAGCACCAACAGTTTGGCCAGGCTGAAGAAGGACACGGCTCGCTCGGCGGTGGGCTGTTTCGCGACGTGGAGGTAGTAGTAGTAGTTGTTGTTGTTGTTGCAGAGGTGCGGCAGGTGCAGCCGGTGGTGGAAGACGCGCAAGCAGTTCATTAAATTTGTTCTCGAGCTTTGTTTCGAACATCTTCTAAAGGCCAGTGATCTTCTCCTTAGCCTCTTCAAAATTTTTTAGCACATCTTGCACCTGTTCAGTCATCATTTGCTGAAACTTATCATGAAGCTCCTTGTTCCTTAAGTTCTCCCAGACAATCTCGTCGGCTTGTGATCCTGGCATGGTTAGCAGCAATAGAAACACACAAGAATATTATCCTACAGACTACTAACAAGTGGTGGTGGTGGTGGGTCTCACAAATCCGTCAAGCAAATCTCAAATTCTTACCAGTTCTTACCCAGCAGCAGGCGGTGATCCGCAACCGATGTAGTCAAAACTCTCAAAGCTTGGATAGAGTGATTAGCAGGGAGAGTCAAACACACGATGTAGATGTATGTGGAGCTGGGAAGGCTTATAATATGGTAGCAAGAAGGGTCAGCAATAATCAATTCAGAGATGCAAAGTTGAATAAACGCTGAACGACGGTACTGTGCTGGTCCTAGGCTAGACCGTGCTAGAGACGCGAGCCTAGAACACTAACAAAATCATGACGCTGCACGTAAACAAGGGAAAAGCACACTCTGGAATTTTTTTTCGCTCTTTTTTTTGCGCTCCTCTTTTTTTTGCGAAAAATCACTATAATGGTGAGTGTCTCAAAACTCTTCCCAGGTCAAACTGATAGGATGGGCACGAAATTTTTTTTGACTTTTTTTTCGGAAATCAGGGCAGCGATGACGGAAAAGTGCGACAAAAAATCACTATGATGGCACGTGGCTCAAAAGACTTAGAAAAGCCTAAAAACAGGATAGGGAAAAATATTTTCGGCTGCCAAAATTTTGGCCTAAAAACTGCCCGGGGGTCTCCAGACTCTTTTTTTTGAAACCTACTCAGGCAAGGAAACACGAATCGGAAATTAGACGGATCTCGAAAACAAACCTAATATGGAAGTAACTCGGATTGGTAGTGGATATATGGTGGTAGGATATGGCAGCGGTGGTGGTATATGGATACAGATTGGTGGTGGTATATGGATACGGATTGGTGGTGGTATATGGATACGGATTGGTGATGGTATATGGAGATGGATCGGCGGCGGATAAGCCGTGGTGGTAGATGGCAGGGGCGATGATGATGGTGCGGCGGCGGCGTGAAAACTTATGACCAGAACTCGAGACTCTAAAAGACTAGACTCTAAGACCAGCAACTAGACACGACGATGCAACCACAAATTCAACAAAGGAAAATACTGAAAAGACTATGCAAAGGCTCAGACTGGTTCGGATATGATGAACTAACCCTAATTTTTTTGTGGCTTTTTCGTGGACTGTAGGTATGAAGGACAGACTCGATCTAAACTACGAAAAACTGGAAAATCTCACCGAGCAACCTAGAAATCTGATACCACTTGATAGAGGCGAAGGTGTCCCGATGTTTCGATGAGATAGCAATCGTTTTCTATGGGAGTCGACTTTGACGATCCGACTACGAACGTGCGAAGACGTCGCGCCTTAGCAATCGCTAAACCAACTTCCGAAGGGATATTGACCACGGAGGAGCACGATCAACCTGACCACGAGGGTCTATTTCCTGTGAGCAAACGAAGAACAAGCAAGAAACTGAGATTGCAATCTGGATATTGCGAATAAAAGAGGAAAGCTTTATTAATGAAGGTGGGGTTCAGTGACGCCTTTGTCTGGTCATGGAACACAAACGAAGTACGCGAAGTTGCAGCTATGGCGAACTTTTAATCTAAACAAAACCCAAAGTCTAAACAGTGCCCTAAGGGCTGTATATATGGAGGAAGAGGGGGGAATTTCGTGGCCCTTGGGGAAGGGGTCCGAAACCAACCCTATCTCTTGTTTCCCCACACATACAGACTCTAAAAAGAGCCAATACTTATGTATTTCGAAATTACATGGGCCTGGCCCAATTATAAGGTGACGCAGCACCTAGAATAGCCTCTGGACGAAATTTATGAAGTGGCATCTTCTATATTTCGTCCAAGGCTTCATGCACTCCTTATGGTGGCTTCAAAGTCCTGAAATCATCACTTGTAACTCTGTTCTTGTTCCCCTTGCTCCAATGTTCATCCTTCTCCAAGCTAGGCCCTTCATTTGTAAGCAAAACAAATGTATCCAATTTAGGCAGCATCATATTCTCAAGAACATTAGAATCATTACCAAGAAACGAAAGTACCTGGTAATTTAATTGGCGTGCGCGAGCTCTAGTAATTGGTCCAGTATATGGAACAGTAGGGGCTGTGGGTGTAACAATGGTATTGATGTCCTCATCAAACAGAGGCAAAAAAGGAATCAATTACTGGCCAATAAAGTCGGATGAAACATGCGGCCACAAAAATGGTAATCCCGCCAATCCTTAACAAGTGTTGCAGTTTTGAACTAAGATTCAGTAGTTAATTCTAAGAGTGGCATTTCTTAATTTTACTAGCGGCATTAGATTAACAAAAAGCATAAACAGTTCCAGGGGAGAGTGGGCGCAACAACAACATGTGCATCCATCTATATATAAAGGGGGTGATGCAGAGTTTGTTGTAACAAAGCAACAAGCATCATGTGTGGGTTGGTCCCATTTTTGTTCACTACTTAATGGGAAAAGACAGCAATACAATAGCTTCAATTCAACAATTATTTAGAACAAAACCAATACAAGTAGCACATCATCTCAAAGCACACTGCACAATCATGTGGATGAAGGCCTGTACCGACCTTTCATGAGACAACCAACATAAAAATTGTTTTGTGCAGTTGCACTGAAATCAAGCAAAGTTGCCGGTGTGACATTTAAGTTTGCTATAGCAACAAGTTGAATAGAAATCCCTATTTTAACAGAGGCAAAAAAGGAAACAATTACTGGCCAATAAAGGAGGATGAAACATGCGGCCACAAAAAGAAGCATCTACCTTATCTTGATGGAAAACAAAGTATAGGACAGTAGAATTTCTAAAACGGTTGCATTGATTCGTATTAACAGAGAAATTCTCTTAAAATAGTTCAGTAGTTAATTCTAAGAGTGGCATTGCTTAATTTTACCAGCGGCATTAGATTAAGAAAAAGCATAAACAATTCCGGGGGAGAGTGGGCGCAACAACACCATGTGCGTCCATCTACTTATAAAGGGGGTGATGCAGAGTTTGTTGTAACAAAGCAACAAGCATCATATCTGGGTTGTTACCATTTTTGTTCACTACTTAATGGGAAAAGAGAGCAATACAATAGCTTCAATTCAACTTTTATCTAAAATAGTATCAATACAAGTAGCACAGCGTATCAAAACACGCTGCACGATCATGTGGATGTAGGTAAGTACCAACCTGTCATGACGGACACAAGATCACCTATGAATTTGCCAACACGAATAGGAAATTCAATCTCGCTTTGTGCAGTTGCACTGAAGTCAAGTAAAGTCGCCGGTGTGACATTTAAGTGTGCTATAGCAACAAGTTGAATAGATATCCCTGTTTTAACAGAGGCAAAAAAGGAAACAATTACTGGCCAATAAAGGAGGATGAAACAAACGGCGACAAAAAGAAGCATCTAACTTATCTTGATGGAAAACAAAGTAGGACAGTAGCATTCCTTAAACGGTTGCATTGATTCATATTAACAGAGACATTCTCTTAAAACAACATTCGTTAAGAATGTAATTTACTTTTAACAGTGGCATTGCTTCAATTTTCCAGCAGCATTCTGAGATTAACAACAGCAAAAATAGTTGTATGGCACATGGGACATGCCAGCACCATGTGCGTCCACACGTATAAATGGGTGATGCAGAGTATGTAGCCAAGCAGCATATCTGCGTTGGTCCCATATTTGTTCTCTTTGAACCTTTTTCCTATGTGAGGGCAGCAAATCTAGTCCTGCACAAACTACCCGACCCCCAGTTTCTTTCCCTTTTCAACAAAGAGATCGGTTCCTTACAGATGTGTGTACTGGGTTACCCCCTTTTTCCCTTCTCAACCAACAAAGCGGTTGGATAGCCAGTCTATACTACTTTCCCTCCCTCCTTTCCTGATTGAACCACGTCCTAGATTCATGCTCCACCCCACTGCACCCTTCTTTCCTCTTTGAACCAAGACCTGGATTCGACTACATAATCGAAAAAGATCTGCACGCAGCTAGAGCAATGACGGTTTCAAAGAAACTTATACCTTAGGGTCGTCGGGATGTGGCAAGGCGTGCGGCGGGAGGCCGGATCTGCCCAAACTACATACGGCAGCAAGGAAGAAGGGGTCGGTGGCCCTCCCGCACAGGCGCTCGGTGAAAGAGAACAACGCAGCCGGCAGTGGATTGCCTCCCTCGTCGAAGGTGATAGAGTGAACGCTGCACCTCCTCCCCTTCCCGGTGCGACGGGATCCGGACGCCTCCTTCACCAACTGTGAGGGGGGAGAGAGAGACAAGGCCAACGCAGTCTTGTTTAGATCTGGTGAAGAGGGTGAGAGACTATGAATATAGCAAACCTAGCAAAGGAACGCTGAGCCTGCAGCGTGTATATATATATGGGTTCCATATATATGTAGTGCGGCGAGAGTGTGGAGAGTGCAAACCCTAGCGAACAAGCGCTGAGGCTCCAGCTTATATAGTGTACTACATATATACTGTATTACGGACTGAGCTCCGGTGCCTTAACTGCACCTGCCTTGGGCTGTATGACAGGTGGGCCAGCCACATTTTGGGCCCAACTGTCATACACTAATATATAGTACTCGTGTATACTACTAATATATAGTGGAGTGGTTTTGTTATTCTCTCCATAACAATCCTTTTAAATTGTGTAAGTACGAAACGAAAATCTTTATTTAACATACCAGTGCAGAAAACTACTACTTCCGATGAACTAACGATCCACGCGTCCTGGTCGCACTTCCTGTGCTTCACGTGTGGTACACTACCCTCCCTTAAGTGAACAACCACACATGTGCCAAATTATCGGAAACATGTGAGAGTGTGTACAAATAAAGAATTTTAATTTCAATTATCGAAAAGGTTTGAGAGTATGTACAGTTTGCCCTCTCTCAATAATTATGGTTTGTTGTGTTCGTCCTAAACTTGGTCAAACTTTACAAAGTTTGACTTTAGTCAAATCTAATATGCGGAGTAAATAAAAATGGAGGGCTACTACGTCCATCTGGGTTTTTAGTCCACACCATTTTTTAATCAAAGTTAATAGCTGGACAAATAAAATTACAGGGGAGCTGAAGACAAAGTTGTGAGAAGGCTTAGAAATCAATACAAAACTTATGCTCTTAGTACCAACGTTGATCCTTCTTCGAGGAAACATTTGGTTCTTCGCCAATTGTGTGATAAAATTGCACCAACGTGAAAGACGACTTCGTCTCCAACGCAACCAAGCAAAGAGCACTGATGGAAGACACCTTGTTTTTCGTCGAAAATCGATCAGCTTCACCAGCCGATGTAACCATGAGGCGCAACCATGAGCATCGATAGATCATCGTGGTGATGCATCATCCATTTGGCATCAAGTATTGGTGAGGCACCTATGAAGTTCGACAAATCCTCACTGTGGTCTGTTTCTTCTCATTAATCAAGCTCGAGGAAGGAAGAACCACGTGGCAGAGGACAATGAGGCGAAACAACAATGGCCATCCAATTTTGTGCAGTTCCACTAAAATTGAGGAAGACATGCCCGGGTATGGAGATACGCATCGCTGTTTGCAAAAATATAAAAAAAGGGATATAGTGTTGTTACTTTGTTTTGGCAGTGGTACAGGATTAACAACGACATCTGAATTGTCAATAAGAATTAATGAAAAGTACACCAACAAATAGAAGCATCATGATTATCTTGATGGGAACTAAACCAGGATACTCGAGAAAAAAAGCATTTCTCCATTTAACCAATGATAGTATTAGATTAGCAGCAGCAATAGGAGCATATGGACAATGACCACACAACCACCATGTACTTTTTGTCAAAACAACATGTATACCTCCACCGAGGCATAAATCAGGACAACTTTTCGAGTGGCATTTCCTCAATAATAGTAGGTGATGTTGGACCAGCCGACGAACCCTAGCTACTATTCATGGGGAGCTGGGGAGTAGTCGCATAGAAGAAAACCCGCATGCAGCGACCTGGGGAGCTGGACCAGTACAAGAAGTTATACCTCAGGTGGGCGAGATGTCGCTTAGGCGGGCGGGCGGGATCTGCCCACACGACGGCAGTGAACAAGGGTGCGGAGGACCTTCGTCCGCGCCAGCGCCGGCTCCGAGAGGACGGTGCGCATCGGCTTCCTCCATCGCCGACGACGACAACGTCAACGCTGCACCTCCTCACCTCCCACAACGGACGGGATTCAGCCGGATTTGTGACCACCGGTGAGGGGAGAGATAGAGTGGACACTGCCATCTTGTTTTGATATGGAGAGGATGAGAGAGCGAGACACGAGAAACCCTATCAAACCAGAGGCTATATATACAATGGAGTAAAAAAATCTCTCCATAGCACTGGTTTTAAATAGAATACGCGCGTTCCCGGAAAAAAGAAACGAAAACTGACCAAGAAAGAAAACTCAATTAAAAACACGCCCCCGCTTCCAGGTCGTGAGAGTCGTCGCGCACACACACATAGACATAGACATGCATATCTGTGTTTACGTAAAATTCCATCTCTATCTCCATCTCCATCTCCATCTCCAATCATATTTGTCCAACTGGCACATTATTTACGTTGTTAATTATATACGTAGCAATATTAACGTACAACATCTCTTGTTTGCGGGCGTCCAGACCGCTGCCACGCCCGCTCCTGACCAACCCGAACCCTCTTCATCACCCGCGCGTGCTTCCCGCCCGAAACGGTCAGTGTCGCATTCATGCCCGGCCAGAGCGGATGCGACCTCTCACTGGCGCCCGCGCCGCTTCCTGGTGCACGCCACTGCTCCGCGTTCAAAGGTCGCAATAGCCGGCCACAACATGCATGTAAAAAGTTCTTGGGAGTCCATGCTACAGCTAGCTGTCCTCCCCTAACTCGTCAATCTCTTCCAGTAGTGCTAGTACTCCATGGCGCGATCCATCGACAAGCAGGCGGGAAAGTTATCGTATACTCCATTTGCGGTGAGTGGCATGCCGAGCGACCGTGTGGGGTGGAGCCGTGGAGGAGGGTGAGACACGAACGCGACAGACGTGATTTAAACGTTGGTTTTGCTCGATGGCGCGATCCAACGAAACGGAACGTTGGTTCTCTCCGTTTCCATATTTTCTCCGGAAAAACGGAAACTTTCCACTCCATTTTCATTCCTACTCCAAGGTTGCCCGTTACAACATTCCATCAAATACAAAGGAAAACTAACACGCATGCTGATGCATCTCAATGATTCACAGATCGTAACCAATTTTTACTTCACAACTAAAGACAAAAGTTGTGAGAGCGTGTACAAAAAAAATTGATGAGGTCACTACGACTTAAACCCTAAACTCTAAACATGATTTAATTTCCTGGCTAGGTAGAACCGGTCGAAGGAAAGACGGCTGGCACCCTCAGATCATACGATGCTTTTGTGCAGTTCCACTAGAATCGAGCTGAGCATCCCTGATGGCAAAGATATTGAAGAAGTGTGATTGGAATTAGTATTGGCACTAGTTCATGAGACATAAACTCATCACAAATAGAAGCCGATAGAAGTAGAGAAATATCGACATGGAGATGGAGCTACGTGGGGAGCTGCGGCAGTGGAGCAAGCCGGCTCCAAAAGGAAGATGTACTACTACCTGGGATGTCAGGCTGTAGCTAGAAGGGCGGTTGGGACGCGGCATCAGCCCATACCGCGGGGACCCCCGATTGGGACACACTGACTGTGGGTTTTCTCCCTCGCCGATGTCGACCGCGTCTAGGCAAAACATTGTTCCCTTCCCCCAGCGGCGGGATCAGGCCGGATATGTGATCAGCGGTGTGGCCATCGTCGTTCTATGCTTGTGAAGAGAGCAACCCAAGCAAGCAGGCCTGTAGCTTAGGCTCCTGCTAGTGTATATATAGTGGTTTTCTTTTTCTCTCCATATCAACCATTTTATATTGCGTACGTGTCATTGAAGAGTGAAATGATGGTTGCTTCTTCCAACTAACTTACTGTGTGATTTGACCGCTCCTTAGTGGCCCCTACACGTACTCCCCCTACGTGTATGACTGTTCCTGAGTCTCACTTGTACTTATCTCTATTTTCTTGCATGACACGTAGACATGATGCACATAGAGGAATTTTGTTACTTCACGTTGTTGCGTAGTACTGTACTACTAGTACCTACTCCCTCCTTCCGGTTCACTACTGGTACTCCCTCCTTCCTGGCTTATTGGTCCCCTTTGTACTCAATTCATGGGCTCGTTTTCCTCAAGAAATTGTCTTTACCAACGTATTATTATCGGGAATGCATGCGTGAACAACGAATGATTAAACCTTGCATGCAACGTTTTGACAAAGCATTGACTTATGAACATGTGAATGTGAGGGACTACAACCTCATGCATGCATGCAACAGTCACACGTACACATGGACGCAAAAAAACGCGTGCGACGCCCTAATGCTTTAATGTCCGAGCACACGACGGAATACACACGGTCACGCTCAAGTGCTCAACCTACACGCGCATGCACACACATACTCAGCCAGGGTGAGCTAATGACCGTATAAACACCGGAAAATGTATATATTGAGCGCAATGAGCGTATTATGAAGTCCACTGACCATATTTTTACAAATATATAGTGACAGACAGTGTATTTATCTCATTTGAAAGTAAGCCATATTAACCGGAGAGGAGGCAATATCGACTAGCATTACTTTGATGTGTCCCGTCAACTTGCCGAACGAGGAGAAGCTTGCAGGACGGGAGAAGCTTGCGCACGGTGGCTCGCAGGACAAGGAGAAACTTTTGACTAATGCAAGCTCTCCCTCGCTCAGGCAGTGGACGTGCAATAGTTAATTCGGTGTCAGATTGCCAGAAGCATACACTATACTAGTACTATTATTGTTCGACTTCCCGAAGAAGCGAACATCCAAGCTCAAAGTTCACTAGTACTAGTACTACGACTATAGAGGTATGTACTATACTACTAGGAACCAGATGGAGGAGCGTCTGCACTCTTATTATATTTTAAAAATGTGATAAAGCAATCTTCAACACATTTGGTTCTCTTCGAGGGTTCTCGCATGTGATAATGGAAGTTGATTGCATGGAACACTCGCCACAATTCTCGCTTAATTCTCGCTCATATACTATTACAAATAGGAGCGCTCGGTAATATTTCCTCTTTTTTTATTAAGCATGTAAACAGGTCAGCAAACCTTGCGGCGCATCTTTGTGCGAACTGTGCTTGCTGCACTTTGAATGCCGACGAGAGCTGGCTTGATGAAACACCTCGATTCCTTCTTCTTTTATTGCGGGGTACCTCGCTTCCTAGTGATCTGTGGCACCCCGATCCGCATGGAGCAGGGGGCCTTCGCACGTCAGCCCAGGATAACACCTGACGCACGACAGGTCCATAATACAGCATTCCAGGTACAAAAATATTCATCAAATACATGTATATGAGATTACATCATTGATGAATACAATTATCTGGCATAGCCCTAAGGCTATTAAATGACAGCGGAAGTCTGATAAAAATGGCGGCGGAAGTCTTGGTTTGGCAGCATAACAACTCTGGCTGGGCTCCACAACTCACAGGACTGGCAAGATTACGGCCTAGCACGACGGATCAAGCGAGCAATACGGGTACGACCTACAAAACTGGCATGACACGCCAGGTCAGTACATTGAATGTACTTGCAAGACAACCAAATACATAGCATCCAAACAAGCTGCAGACAAAGCAAGAACCGAGCGCATGCAACACCCTATCTCATATCAATTACTAAACATGGCATGATAAAAATCAACTAAGCATGAACAAAATCATAACATCTACTAACATGGCAATGACATGGCATATCAGAACATGATTATAACATTGTAATAGCAAAACATAGAATTTTATCTCAATCATGGCATAACTTAACATGTCAATCAAAGCATAGCATGGCATCAAGAAACTATGCTGAAAATAAACTACCAATAATATCCAATGCAGACATAGCATGTTAACATTATGCAATCATCTTCTGTTCTATCATGGTTCTTTAAATGCAAATAATGATATATTATTCCAGCAATGCAACCAAACTTGTGCACCGAGTCCCTCGGACTCTCTTATCAACTGTGATCATCTCTGGATCACAAACACACCACCAAAGTGGTCTTTCTCAAGAACAACTCGTGATCCTTACGGCGATCACAACCACGACCAACACTTGGTCTCCAACCGTGATCCTTACGGCGATCACAACCACGACCAATATTTGGCCCGTGATCCTTACGGCGATCACAACCACTTATCTCATCATCAAAATATCGTCGTGACTCCTCACGACTATCTCATAGTTCAAGTTACCATATTCTTGTTATCACATATTTATTTACCAACTTAATTATTTCGGTTTGTCCTCCATTTCGACCAAGACCTGATAGTGGGACCTACTACGAACTGTTGCTATCGATAGACTTTATACACTCTGCAGAGGTAGCACACTGTACCCACACCACGGAACCCATGGCCTCGTCATCCCATTCGGGTGGACCAACGGCATTCCGACGAAACCAACCTACTGCCATGACGCTCTCCCGGCCACTCCGACCCAATCCCCAACGGGCTGGTCCTGGGTGGCCCCGTGTCTACCAAAGACACCCCGACCACCGTCGTGGTCAACTCCCACTCGGGGACTGGTACCAAAAATCTCAAAAACGAGCACACAAGGTTATGTCCGCTTACCTGATCAGGGTAAGCACGCCCATAACCTTCCCTAGTGGGAGGCACCGGCGAGAGGTCACGACAATAGCTCGCATTAAGGCCTCCCATAAGGCAAATGTGGCTGCACTGAAAAAGTGCGGTTTGGCAGCACTATGACTCGATCCCATCGATGACGGAGGAGGTTTGTTATTATTAAGTCATTTTATTTCCTTCTCCATCATCATGAACATATTTAACATGAGTGCAACATGCCGCATACAAATGCACGAACAAAATATTGAACTCCTCAAGTGCACAACTATAACATAAAGGACACGACAATAGTATATCAACGGTGCATTACAATCCTCATAACAGTTTATAACGATGACATGCAAATAAAGTAGAGTAGTGGCATGGCATTATTAATAATAACATTCCAATTAACATGGCAAAGGTATCATGAAACACAAGCATGCAAGATAGGCATAAAGAAATAACTGCCGATGAAAACGATATAAAACAACTGCAACTACACACACACTAGGTGCAAGCAAAGTCAACATGCAAGTTTGGGGCTCATGATAAGAGGTTGGCTTGCCTGGGGGTCGACAAATACTCCGGGAAGAAGCGCGAAATGATCGCGAAAAGATTTGCCGGAAACAGTTCCTTCTCGGAGGGGCTGTTTACAGGCAAGGGCAAAAAGGTCATTTTCACTGTGTGAAAATATTATGAAAATGACATCAACGGAACGGGCCCGACGAAACGAAGACGTGGGCTTTGGATTCACCTCATTTGGAGTTGTGGGTAAAAAGATATGACCGTTTAACTATCAGGGACCAATCTGTAAAGAAAATCATTACAAACGGGGCCCTAGCAGAAAAACAGATCGCGTCTTTCTCAGAAATACGGTATCCAGAAAGGAAAGCGCATTCTAACCCGAAGAAGAGGAAGAATACACTTTCGGTGATTGAAAGCGCATTATCCAGCAATACGCTTTCGCGTGGGGAAAACGACTTCGCGCCTGGGGCGCGTCCACTTATCCAACGTGGCGCTCCCCATCTCACCGATAGGTGGGGCCCAGAGGCAGGGTCAACGCAGGCGGGGCCCGCCTGGCCTTCTTCTTCCTCACGCTCGGGGTCGAGCGAGGCAGCGGGAGGGGATCGCCCCGACGGCGATCGCCGGCGCGTCTGGCCACCTCTCGCGACGGCCGACCTACCCACGAGCTCAGGAGAACGAGGCACATCTCCTGGTGGGCTCGGTTGCCGGCAAGGAGCGTGGGAGAAGAAGCAGTAGGGCACGCGACGGAGAGGGGCTTCGGGCTCTGGTGGGCATGGGGTTCTGGTGGGGGAAGCGAAGGGGCGGCGAGCCAGGGAGGATCGACGGGGACTGGCACGTCCATCCATGGGCTCAGACTGGGCAGGGGACGGCCGGAGAGAGAGAATGGCCGAGGGGGATCGGCGGCGGCCATTCGGCCATGGAGGGGGATGTGGAGCTCCGAGGCGAGTGGGGAGGCTTTGAGAGGCGTTGTGGCTGCGGAAGAGCTCGAGGGCTCTACTTATAGCCGCGGGAGAGCTCGGGAAGGGGGGGCGAGGTGGCACGCGGCGTGCGACGTGTCTGTGCGCCGGCGAGGGCGCAGGCGCGGCCAAGGCTCACGGGGAGGCACAGGAAGGCGACGAGGGGGATCAAGACGAACGCCAGAGGGTCACGGAGACGAGGAAGGCGTGCAGATGAACGGAGGATGAAGACATCGGCGAGGAAGACGACGATGCACAGGAGCACACTATTCCGGTCGTTGGCACAGCTCTCCGGAGAAGAAAACGAAGGGGGGCATCGGTCCAGAGGGAAGACGACGACGAGGGGGGGCTACTGGACATTAATGGCGAGGCCAGAGGCGGTCGGGGCAGCGATGCCGACGACCAAAGTGGCTAGACCACCGTTTTGGCTGGTTACACACGTGGTCACCACTGGCATGCTACGCTCTGGGGCTTTAACTGATGTAAATTCATGTCTACCGCGTAGTCCTTCCAGCGTGGAGTGTTACCATGGTGAAAGATCGGGCAGAGACAAATGGAGATGAGTGAAACAAGCTCCACAAGTTTGCTGTTGCAAACTTGGCAACATCCTAGAGATTAAACCAGAGAGGGTAAATGGTAAACTTAATGTCCGGGAGGCTTGGGGTAGAAAGGACAACGGTCCTGAGAGTTTTGAGGTAAAATTGACAACTATTTACCATAGTTGCTGTACAGCCACCAAAACTGACCCAGAAACTTAATCATGATGAAACACTCACTAGGAGTGATGGATTGGGCTATAACTTGGCAAAACCTGATGATTTGAACATACCATGATGTTGTAAAAAGTTCATACCAAATGGACTCACCAAAATGGTACTTCCTTCACAGCTATCATTTCTGTCCAAAAACTTCAGAAAAATCCTCAGGGCAATTGGTCAAGTGAAATGCGCCACAATCTTGTGGAGATAGGTTATATGAGTAGGAGAAGGCTTGGAAAAATTATCAGCCATAATGGAGCAAGATAAAATACACTTGCTTCACAAACTGAAATTTTAGATAGAAAACAAGAATTGCTCCTGTGCTCACATAGTTCAATGAACTGAACTGAATTTTGGTGGAGGATAATTATTTGAGATACTTGAGAGGATGGAAAAGTTTCATCCCATTTGGAAACACTATGAAGGTACTTCCTTCACAAACTTGTGTTCTGGTCAGAAACTTTGAAAAATTGCACACGGAGCTAGGGTGAATGGATTGAGCTCATCTTTGGTATCCATGGGTTATTTAACAATGTTAAACACCCTGCCAAATTGCAGCTCAATTGGACTTAGCAATAAAGCACTTCCTTTGCAAAATTTCAGAGAAGGCAGAAACTTGCATTGGATCATGTGCCAAATTTTGAACTGTGGAATCATGATATTAGGATGGAACTAGTGATTATATAGCAAGGACAAGCTCCACAATTTATGTGGGAATTTTCTCTGCTATAAAAATAGTAGTTCCTTTGGAAATTGGCAGAAATGCAATATTGGCATTAAATAGGAAAAGGCAATTTTCCTTATTTAATTATGGCCAATATACTTGCCAGAGCTTGGATTAGGCATAAGCATCAACTCCACCAATTCTCATGAATTTAGGAGATGGCTAGATATGCCTTTGGATTTTATTCCTCAGAAAGGCAAGAAAAGGAATAAATCATAATTCAAAAATATTGCATTGGACTTAGCAATATTTTTGCATATCCAAGGTTAAGAAAGATAGGATGATCTCTGGGATCAATTGGGAGGATCAACAGAACAAGGAAAATGGTGGCTCCTTTGTAATCACAAGGGCATATCCAAATTCCAAAAATTTGGAATTAGGGTTTAAGAGGAATTGAGCTGATGCAAATGAGGTCTTGCCCACTGAAAAAGACATGAGCAGGATTTTGAAAGGTTGGAAATGACAAAATTTTCTCAGGGTCATCCAGCAAACTCAGGAGAAAATTTTGAAAATGAGTGCCAGGAGAGAATAACAGCACAAAAATTGATAACCCAATTTTGGGGCTGTTACAACTCTTCCCCCCTTAAAAAGAAATCTCGTCCTCGAGATTCCTAGGGTTACAGCACAAACGAAAGAATAACAACTCCGGAGAAAAACCTCGGGGTTAATTTTTAACCCTTTGGTTAAATTCAAACGAGTTGGGGGCACCGAGAAAAAAATTCGCGGATTCCTCCACGAAACGTAGGTGTCGAGGTAGAATCAAGGGTGAAACCTGTATCGGGGTAGATGTACTGGATCGAGTGAAATAAAATTGGCAGTGTTTCTCCGGAAATGAAATCAGGAAAAAGAATTAGAGACGAGGAATTTCCAAGCGGAAATGCCTCTGCGGGGTTTCTAGAGTTGGAAATCCGGCACACGGCGTATGCACAGATAGATAGGGATATGTGACTTTGCATTTCCCCGAGTACTGCCCGAATGTACTCGTGGGTGAACCGGGTATGCGTGCAGTATGCAGAAAAATCTAAACTAGCAAACAGACAGAGGCAATAAACATGCAACGGAAAACACACCAGGCAAAATCATTCTACGGTGTTTTAATGCTAGTGGGTATATGTACTCCTGGTATACATATACCTACACCAGCGCGCATTTTATTATAGACTCGAGACGAGTCAGGGTTAATTTAGTGTATGTGATCTACTAATTAAAATCTTGTTAGCAACACAGTGTCAACCCTGTCAAACATTTCTGCTTGACAGAGAGACAAGCAAAAACAACACAAAAACAAAAGCACAAAAACATACATAGAACACAGCATACGGACTACAACAGTACCAGCAGACAACAGAACACGAACGCGCTACGCGCTAAACGAAGCAACTCATCTAGGGATACATAGTTCTACCCTCATATCGAGGATGAACCGACAGACTGATCATCTTACTGCTTGACTGAGGTCATGCAGAGGATTTGCCTTGCTGGGGCTCTCCGGGAGGACGAAGACTGAGCCAATCTCCATCTTCATCATCCGACACTACTATGGGTTGGGGTTCGGCTGCTGGGGGTGTGGCTGAAATTGATCCGAGCAAATGCTGCTGGTGGATCTGTAAAAGAGCCTTGTCGAGGGTGACGATGTTGGGTCTAGGCCACAACACGGGTTGAGAGGACAGCACTGGTTCGGATGGCGTTGGACAAATGACTTGAGATGCGAATTTACGAGCCTCACGGTAAGCTTCCTTGACGACTCGCACCGCATCGTTGTCCAGAGTTCGAAACTCGGCAAGCATCTGGGAAATCATCATCCCCTGGGCGGTAATATACTGCACCAGGCGAGCGATTGCGGGGTCATCTCCTTGGCTAGCGGGAGAAGGCTGCATTCCTACCTCTGTCACAATGGGGTAGAAGCAGAAATCACGCCTTGCTGCCATATGCGGGTATCTGGTTCGGAGGTGAAGCATAGCCTCCACAGCAGCGGCCTGAATGGCTAAATCAGAGGTAGGCATAGCTCTACCCTGAAAAACCAACGGCTGGCCATCCGCTGCTAGGCTGATGCACACTCTTGCATCGAAGCGATGAAGGTGAGGGACGGGTGATGATTGGAACACCAGGTAATCGGGGCTAGCCTTACAGCCAAAGGCTTTGGTGAGCATCTCAGCAAGAAGGGGTGGAAAGCCGGGGTGGTTGACGGCACCGGTGCGGCTGTGAAACTTGGGAGCTTTGAAGGTGCCAGTCATGGCTGGAGTGCTACTAGCTAGGCTTCTCTGCAGGGACATGGTTGACTGAGGGGTGAGCGATACGGCGAGCGGAAAGGGGGCTTTTATAGGCAGCTATGCGAGACATGCCCGCATGGTGTGGCCCCTTTCCCTTAATGGCGAAGGGTGAGCGGTGTGGCCGACCCGAAAGGATATGGTTGCTATTCGCGCCACGGATAACTAGGCGGGGACAGCGGGGTGAGGACGTGTCGGTCCCGACTGCGCCACCTGTTGATTAACAGTGGCCATGCCGTATGCAGGGATGGGTCAAATCCCTTAGGGCCATTACCGGTTAATGGTAGCGGTGATCTAATACTAGGATAACCTATGCCAGCCTGGCTGCTCTGATACCATGCCCTGTGGCACCCCGATCCGCATGGAGCAGGGGGCCTTCGCACGTCAGCCCAGGATAACACCTGACGCACGACAGGTCCATAATACAGCATTCCAGGTACAAAAATATTCATCAAATACATGTATATGAGATTACATCATTGATGAATACAATTATCTGGCATAGCCCTAAGGCTATTAAATGACAGCGGAAGTCTGATAAAAATGGCGGCGGAAGTCTTGGTTTGGCAGCATAACAACTCTGGCTGGGCTCCACAACTCACAGGACTGGCAAGATTACGGCCTAGCACGACGGATCAAGCGAGCAATACGGGTACGACCTACAAAACTGGCATGACACGCCAGGTCAGTACATTGAATGTACTTGCAAGACAACCAAATACATAGCATCCAAACAAGCTGCAGACAAAGCAAGAACCGAGCGCATGCAACACCCTATCTCATATCAATTACTAAACATGGCATGATAAAAATCAACTAAGCATGAACAAAATCATAACATCTACTAACATGGCAATGACATGGCATATCAGAACATGATTATAACATTGTAATAGCAAAACATAGAATTTTATCTCAATCATGGCATAACTTAACATGTCAATCAAAGCATAGCATGGCATCAAGAAACTATGCTGAAAATAAACTACCAATAATATCCAATGCAGACATAGCATGTTAACATTATGCAATCATCTTCTGTTCTATCATGGTTCTTTAAATGCAAATAATGATATATTATTCCAGCAATGCAACCAAACTTGTGCACCGAGTCCCTCGGACTCTCTTATCAACTGTGATCATCTCTGGATCACAAACACACCACCAAAGTGGTCTTTCTCAAGAACAACTCGTGATCCTTACGGCGATCACAACCACGACCAACACTTGGTCTCCAACCGTGATCCTTACGGCGATCACAACCACGACCAATATTTGGCCCGTGATCCTTACGGCGATCACAACCACTTATCTCATCATCAAAATATCGTCGTGACTCCTCACGACTATCTCATAGTTCAAGTTACCATATTCTTGTTATCACATATTTATTTACCAACTTAATTATTTCGGTTTGTCCTCCATTTCGACCAAGACCTGATAGTGGGACCTACTACGAACTGTTGCTATCGATAGACTTTATACACTCTGCAGAGGTAGCACACTGTACCCACACCACGGAACCCATGGCCTCGTCATCCCATTCGGGTGGACCAACGGCATTCCGACGAAACCAACCTACTGCCATGACGCTCTCCCGGCCACTCCGACCCAATCCCCAACGGGCTGGTCCTGGGTGGCCCCGTGTCTACCAAAGACACCCCGACCACCGTCGTGGTCAACTCCCACTCGGGGACACTCCCACTCGGGGACTGGTACCAAAAATCTCAAAAACGAGCACACAAGGTTATGTCCGCTTACCTGATCAGGGTAAGCACGCCCATAACCTTCCCTAGTGGGAGGCACCGGCGAGAGGTCACGACAATAGCTCGCATTAAGGCCTCCCATAAGGCAAATGTGGCTGCACTGAAAAAGTTCGGTTTGGCGGCACTATGACTCGATCCCATCGATGACGGAGGAGGTTTGTTATTATTAAGTCATTTTATTTCCTTCTCCATCATCATGAACATATTTAACATGAGTGCAACATGCCGCATACAAATGCACGAACAAAATATTGAACTCCTCAAGTGCACAACTATAACATAAAGGACACGACAATAGTATATCAACGGTGCATTACAATCCTCATAACAGTTTATAACGATGACATGCAAATAAAGTAGAGTAGTGGCATGGCATTATTAATAATAACATTCTAATTAACATGGCAAAGGTATCATGAAACACAAGCATGCAAGATAGGCATAAAGAAATAACTGCCGATGAAAACGATATAAAACAACTGCAACTACACACACACAAGGTGCAAGCAAAGTCAACATGCAAGTTCGGGGCTCATGATAAGAGGTTGGCTTGCCTGGGGGTCGACAAATACTCCGGGAAGAAGTGCGAAATGATCGCGAAAAGATTTGCCGGAAACAGTTCCTTCTCGGAGGGGGCTGTTTACGGGCAAGGGCAAAAAGGTCATTTTCACTGTGTGAAAATATTATGAAAATGACATCAACGGAACGGGCTCGACGAAACGAAGACGTGGGCTTTGGATTCACCTCATTTGGAGTTGTGGGTAAAAAGATATGACCGTTTAACTATCAGGGACCAATCTGTAAAGAAAATCATTACAAACGGGGCCCTAGCAGAAAAACAGATCGCGTCTTTCTCAGAAATACGCTTTCCAGAAAGGAAAGCGCATTCTAACCCGAAGAAGAGGAAGAATACGCTTTCGGTGATTGAAAGCGCATTATCCAGCAATACGCTTTCGCGTGGGGAAAACGACTTCGCGCCTGGGGCGCGTCCACTTATCCAACGTGGCGCTCCCCGTCTCGCCGACAGGTGGGGCCCAGAGGCAGGGTCAACGCGGGCGGGGCCCGCCTGGCCTTCTTCTTCCTCACGCTCGGGGTCGAGCGAGGCAGCGGGAGGGGATCGCCCCGACGGCGATCGCCGGCGCGTCCGGCCACCTCTCGCGACGGCCGACCTACCCACGAGCTCAGGAGAACGAGGCGCATCTCCTGGTGGGCTCGGTTGCCGGCGAGGAGCGCGGGAGAAGAAGCAGCAGGGCACGCGGCGGAGAGGGGCTTCGGGCTCTGGTGGGCATGGGGTTCTGGTGGGGGAAGCGGAGGGGCGGCGAGCCAGGGAGGATCGACGGGGAGTGGCGCGTCCATCCATGGGCTCAGACTGGGCAGGGGACGGCCGGAGAGAGAGAATGGCCGAGGGGGATCGGCGGCGGCCATTCGGCCATGGAGGGGGATGTGGAGCTCCGAGGCGAGTGGGGAGGCTTTGAGAGGCGTTGTGGCTGCGGAAGAGCTCGAGGGCTCTACTTATAGCCGCGGGAGAGCTCGGGAAGGGGGGGCGAGGTGGCACGCGGCGTGCGACGTGTCCGTGCGCCGGCGAGGGCGCAGGCGCGGCCAAGGCTCACGGGGAGGCACGGGAAGGCGACGAGGGGGATCAAGACGAACGCCAGAGGGTCACGGAGACGAGGAAGGCGTGCGGACGAACGGAGGAAGAAGACATCGGCGAGGAAGACGACGATGCACAGGAGCGCACTATTCCGGTCGTTGGCACGGCTCTCCGGAGAAGAAAACGAAGGGGGGCAGCGGTCCAGAGGGAAGACGACGACGAGGGGGGCTACTGGACATTAATGGCGAGGCCAGAGGCGGTCGGGGCAGCGATGCCGACGACCACAGTGGCTAGACCACCGTTTTGGCTGGTTACACGCGTGGTCACCACTGGCATGGCACGCTCTGGGGTTTTAACTGATGTAAATTCATGTCTACCGCGTAGTCCTTCCAGCGTGGAGTGTTACCATGGTGAAAGATCGGGCAGAGACAAATGGAGATGAGTGAAACAAGCTCCACAAGTTTGCTGTTGCAAACTTGGCAACATCCTAGAGATTAAACCAGAGAGGGTAAATGGTAAACTTGATGTCCGGGAGGCTTGGGGTAGAAAGGACTACGGTCCTGGGAGTTTTGAGGTAAAATGGACAACTATTTACCATAGTTGCTGTACAACCACCAAAACTGACCCAGAAACTTAATCATGATGAAACACTCACTAGGAGTGATGGATTGGGCTATAACTTGGCAAAGCCTGATGATTTGAACATACCATGATGCTGTAAAAAGTTCATACCAAATGGACTCACCAAAATGGTACTTCCTTCACAGCTATCATTTCTGTCCAAAAACTTCAGAAAAATCCTCAGGGCAATTGGTCAAGTGAAATGAGCCACAATCTTGTGGAGATAGGTTATATGAGTAGGAGAAGGCCTGGAAAAATTATCAGCCATAATGGAGCAAGATAAAATACACTTGCTTCACAAACTGAAAATTTGGACAGAAAACAAGAATTGCTCCTGTGCTCACATAGTTCAATGAAATGAACTGAATTTGGGTGGAGGATAATGATTTGAGATACTTGAGAGGATGGAAAAGTTTCATCCCATTTGGAAACACTATGAAGGTACTTCCTTCACAAACTTGTGTTCTGGTCAGAAACTTTGAAAAATTGCACAGGGAGCTAGGGTGAATGGATTGAGCTCATCTTTGGTATCCATGGGTCTTTTAACAATGTTAAACACCCTGCCAAATTGCAGCTCAATTGGACCTAGCAATAAAGCACTTCCTTTGCAAAATTTCAGAGAAGGCAGAAACTTGCATTGGATCATGTGCCAAATTTTGAACTGTGGAATCATGATATTAGGATGGAACTGGTGATTATATAGCAAGGACAAGCTCCACAATTTATGTGGGAATTTTCTCTGCTATAAAAATAGTAGTTCCTTTGGAAATTGGCAGAAATGCAATATTGGCATTAAATGGGAAAAGGCAATTTTACTTATTTAATTATGGCCAATATACTTGCCAGAGCTTGGATTAGGCATAAGCATCAACTCCACTAATTCTCATGAATTTAGGAGATGGCTAGATATGCCTTTGGATTTTATTCCTCAGAAAGGCAAGAAAAGGAATAAATCATAATTCAAAAATATTGCATTGGACTTAGCAATATTTTTGCATATCCAAGGTTAAGAAAGATAGGATGATCTCTGGGATCAATTGGGAGGATAAACAGAACAAGGAAAATGGTGGCTCCTTTGTAATCACAAGGGCATATCCAAATTCCAAAAATTTGGAATTAGGATTTAAGAGGAATTGAGCTGATGCAAATGAGGTCTTGCCCACTGAAAAAGACATGAGCAGGATTTTGAAAGGTTGGAAACGACAAAAATTTCTCAGGGTCATCTAGCAAACTCAGGAGAAAATTTGAAAATGAGTGCCAGGAGAGAATAACAGCACAAAAATTGATAACCCAATTTTGGGGCTGTTACATGACCAGTCTCTTGGGTGATCGTCCTAAGAATGCTTATATATGAATAAAGCTCTGTCATTTACCCGCAAAAAAGATTAAGCCATATTAAGCGGAAAGGAGGGAGTATGGACTAGCACTACTTTTTGGTGTGTCCCGTCAACTCACAGAATGAGGAGAAGCTTGCAGGACAAGGTAAAGCTCGCTTACGCCTTTTGACTAATGCAACCTGCCCTCGCCCAGGCGGTGGACATGCATCAGTTCATTCGGTGTCAGATTGCCAGAGGCATACACTTTAGTACCCAACATGCGGAGTACCATCATTGTTCGACTTCACGAAGAGCCAGGCGCAAGGTTTTGTAGTATGAGTAGTACTACTACTAGAACCGCATGGTGGAGCGTCTGTACCCTTATTTTATTTTAATCTCTGATAAAGTACACATTTATTCGGGAGAAGGGCGGAAAACGGCAGCCCAATAGTATAGTATTAAAAAACATCGAACATGTAATGACAATATCGATCAACCATGCTCGAATATATCTTGGCCTCCGTGCGAGCCCGTCTGTGTGTTCTCGCTCCTCGTCTTTCTCAAGGAACGGCGGGTTGGTCATTTTGCCGTCAATTGAGATCGGTTTGCTCACACTCCAGTCCCACATGTCAGTGATATGCCAAGATGAGGTGCATTGACCGACTGGCCATACGCGTACTTGGTTTTGCACCTTCATACTACTCCTCCGTCTGTCACAGTTTACAGGGCGTGCTTCATTCTGATGCACTCAATCCATTTCCACCACCAGAGAGACTTTAGACGCGTTTGGTTTAATGCTCAATTAAATAGGGCGTGGTAACGCAATTAAGTCCACAATTTTCTCTCGATGTACTACGGAGTGGAGTAAGTGCATGCATGTGGGTACCCGTGGTGGAAGCACTGCATGAATGTGTGTACGCATTATTTCCTCTAGTAATAGACGCCGTGATATAACTACCAATGCCATTTTTTAGGCCGATCTCTAGTCGCCTTGGTCCCAGAGAATTTTTTTGAAGTGCGCTCTATATACAGTGACGGATGGAGTAGTATGAGCGGATTCAAGGAAGAGCGTATTGATGGTTGCCTCTTCCAAGCAACTTACAGTGGGAAAGGTGGGGCTTATGATATAACTGCTCATTACTCACTATTAATGCGGCGCAACGACCGGGCTGAGTCTCCCATGCGGTTGTGCACTACTCCCTCGGTTCTTAAATATACTCCGGAGTATTTTTCTTTCTATATATTTCAACGAGTGACTACATACGAAGCAAAATGAGTGAATCTACACACTAAAATATGCCCATTTGAAATTTGTAAGAAGACAAATATTTAGGAACAGAGGAGTATAATTTTGTGCATGGTACATGGACCCGGATGCTGAAGAGGCTTCTGGCAATGCTATCAAGCTTCCAGCATTTGTTTACATAATTGACGTACTATACAAATAATTTTCCAGCGACATGAAATTGTACAATGCTTTGAGCTTTCAGCTTTTGTTTCGTGTGTCTTGCCATCGATGCTCTTACGGAAACAATAAAAAACTAACTTCCTTGCTAATGCATCTCAATGATTAGCAGATTAGAGCTAATATTTACATCACAACTGAAGACAAAGTTGTGAGAAGGTGTTAAATTAAAATTGATCCATGCTTTCATTGGCAGCAATGTCCCCCCAGCTCTGTCTAAATCAACAAGGCATGTTGGGAAAAAAGTAGCTGTCTAGTGCATGCAACATTCCAATCATTTTGTGCAGATCCACTAAAATAGAGGTGAGCGCCCTGTTCCAAAGATATTAAGTGTGATTACGATAATAGAGGACTACTGATGAAACAATAAACACACAAATAGAAGCCGGTCACCTTTGCAGTCTCTTTTAAGACTAACTAGCTGGAAAAGATTAAGCAAATAGTTGGAGAAGATTAGGCTCGAAGTTGGATGAGGAGGATAGAGCCGAACCAATCTCCCTTTGTGCAGTCACACTGAAATGTAGAGACGTTGCGCGTGTGAAATTTTAGTACAACTGCACAAAACACTCTTAAGAAAAAAGTTATTTGTGTAGTTCACCAAAAGGTCGCAATAGCAACGAGGTGAAATGGTAGCCCTATTTGCAAAAAAGAGGTAGAAAGGAAACAATTACTGGCCAATAACACGAGTTGAAGACACATATGCCGATAAAAAAGAAGCATATTCCATGTAATAAGGGAAGATAACAACACGGTTGTGTTTGTCTAAAACGGTGTGTGGATGAGATTGCAATATGGAAAGTATGCCGGACGAGCTACGTTTTGGGCAAAGAACTATGGAAGATCCACATGCAAAATTTTCCACATGCAGCGACGTGGGAAGACGGGCAGTGGAGCAAGGCCGGAGGGGATACCTGGGGGTCGTCGGGATGTAACTAGGTGAGCGGCGGTGGGCGGGGTCTGCCCATACAGCGGCAGCGAGCAGGTGGCGTAGGTCCTACCGCGCCGGAGCTGGGTCGGAGAGAACGGCGGGTACGGCAGATCGGGATGTGCTGCCTCGGCACCGTCGAACGGAGAAACGATGCGCATCCTCCCTTTCCGTCGGCGGACGGGATGCGGCTGGATCAGTGACCAACGGTGAGAGAGAGAGAGAGAGGCCACCGCTGCCATGTGTGATATACTCTGAAGAGAGACAAACCCAGGCAGGCAGGCTCGATTGTCTATAGTGGAGCGGACTAACTTTTTCTCCATAAAAATTGTTTTATATTCTGTGTACGTGCCATTGAGCGATATAACTTTATTTAAAAATAACGTGCCAACGCATCAAGTAGAACTTTGTTTCGTGCACGTGTGGTACATGACCTCCGTAGGTGAACAACCGCTACACGCATTCAAATTAGCACGTGGGCTGCCATTTCATACAGAAATGAGCTCCATCGTGTACCCGCGCGGGTGTGGCTGGGCACGAAGTGTGAGTACATGCACTATTCTCTTCATGTACATACACCACCTATATAGGGTTGTGTGAGAGAGATACAAACGTAGAGAGATATAGTGTGTGGGTTCATGAGTGTTTTTTTAGGGAGGGGGTCAATCAAAAAATGTAACATATGCAATCTGTGTGAAATAGAGTCCTGGATATATCATATATATAGAGGGGGCGATCCACGAGAAGAGAGTGGAGGTATCATCGGCTTGAGGTATCCATAGAATCGAAGAGAGGGATGATGTGTGTGTGTGCGTGGGCGATCGATAGAGCGACATCGAATATGTGTGTGCCCACGTCAAAGATATAGAGTGGATGGCCTACTAGAACGTGAGAGGGGATAGGTGCAGTTTGTCTCTGTGGCATGGATACCTACCTATAACGCTCGACTATCGGTGTGTGGTGGTGGGGGGATGCCTAATTAATTATAGTGGTACAATGGCTGGTATATTTGTGGAGGAGAGATGCCTACCTTATGTATTAAGAGTGATGTAGCCAGCCCAATAAGCCAGGGTGGTCCATCAATAGAAATCTCTACTCTTATAAAAAAACAGAGTTGGTGTTGATGGTGTGCCTGCCATCCTGCAATATAGGCTGTCCGATTTATATCTGACGGATAGGAAGGAAACTATGGCAATTTTGCAAAAAGATACCCACAACCCTCTGCACATTTGCAAATAAGGCCTTCCCTCATTCATCCTTTTCTCTCACAAGATAAACTACTCATATAAATGCATCTTGATATTCCGTGCAACGCATGGGCATCCTGCTAGTATTTACATAAGTTTATTTATTTTCAAAGAATATTTTTTTACTACATTATATACAAGCTATAGGAAATTCCAGGGTGGTCCGTGGACCACCCTGGCCACCCCCTAGCTACGCCACTGTGTATTAAGGGAGATCGATCGGCATACATGCCTATGTGTAGGAGAGGAATAAGGTTGGGAGAGAGACAGAGCTAGAGTGTTGGAGGGGGTGGTAGTGGAGTTGCTTCTAACTAATGGTGGGAGAGGCTTGCTAGACAAACGGAGGGCACACCTGCAATATCAATAAGAGAGGGGATGGCTGCCTGTCTGTGCACGTGCGTGCGAGAGACGGGTCAGGAGGCATGCACGAATGATGAGCGAAGACGATATGGCTGTGGTAAGCAGACTTAACTACATAGGAAGATCAATCGTCCTTTGTCAGAGAAAGGAGAGACATAACTTGTGAGGTACGTCAATCGATGGGTGGGGGGAAATAGTTAAACTCGACCTAGGTATATGTAGGGAGATCAATCGGTATACATGCATGTATGTGTTAGAAGCAAATAAGGCACGGGGAGAAGGATAGAGACAGAGAGGGATGCATCTAGGAGGTGGTGCGAGAGGCATACTATATCGAGGGGGAAGGAGTGTGTGAGTACGAGATCGACGAAAGGAGTGGTGGGAGTGAGGCATGGACGGTGGGAAGAGAAGTGGGGAAGCTTGTGTTTGTGGTAGCACATCTGGCTAGAGAGGCATATCGATCGATGTGTGCTGTAAAGAAGGAGCTGGGGGGCCTACACACACCATGGGTGAACGACCTAAAGTGGAAAGACGAATTTGCATGATGGAGCTAGAGAATGCCGAGGGAGGGTGAGAGGGATGCGGGCGTGTGCATGCACGAGAGAAAGTTAGCGCTAGCTACAAAGATAAGAGGATTGTGTGGGTGTAAAAGACGAACAGAGATCACAATTCATTATAAAAAACGAATTCAGATATTTGATGAATTTATCATAGTGTTTTAAACCGACGCATGCGTGAATATATATAACGGTGATACACATGGTTTGGTTATGAACATGTTATACTACATATAATATATTTTATCTCTACTCTTATAAAAAACAGAGTTGTTGATGATGGTGTGCTTGCCATCCTGCAATATAGGCCGTCCGATTTATATCTGACGGATAGGAAGGAAACTATGGCTATTTTGAAAAAAGATACCCACACCCCTCTCCATATTTGCAAATAAGGCATCCCCTTGATCATGTTGATGTTCCGTGGAACGCATGGGCATCTTGCTAGTACTACATATAATATATAGAACACTGATTATAATTTGGGCTAATGTGTGGCTTTTGCGGCTCAGGGCTAAATACTTGTCATAATGTAGGGGGCGGGGCACTATACTTTGTGTGATAAACACGGTGTGCGTATGGAACATGGTTTAGATTATGAATATCTAGTTAGTAAATCAAATGTACTATTATTTGGAATCAACATCAAGTGTATTCAAAAAATTGAATTCGAGTTCATATAGTACACATAGTTCATCTCTATAGTAATCATGTGGTGTGTTGTTAAGGTAATACACGAATGATGGTTGAAGTTGGCAACAATCATGATTGTACATTCTTATTGAAATAGAGAAACGAATTCAAATTCAGTTCGAATTGCAGCGGTAGTATAGACATTTGGAATGCACTAAAATGTTGGCATGAGTAGGTTACATGCATTATACAGCCAGCGAAAAAATTTAATTGGACATAACATGGATCCATACTCCCTCCTTCCATCTATATAGGGCCTAATGCATTTTTTAAGACCGCCTTTGACTATTGACAAGATTAATAGTACATGACATGCACAATGTGAAAATTATATCATTGAAAGCTCCATTCACACATGAATTTAACGGCGTGCTTTGTGTAAGTTGCATGTCATATATTATTGCTCTAATATTTGGTTTGTCAAATTTAGCCTCAAAAAACACATTAGGCCCTATATAGATGGAAGGAGGGAGTAGCTTTGAATAGCATTTGTATAGTAAAACGGGACAAGACTCTCTCTTTGTGTGGTGTGAATAATTTTATTTTTTTGTTGAGGGAAGTGCGAATTGATTTGGTACATACTACAAGTACAATATTACACGTTAGGCTTGTCCCTAAAATTCAACCCGCGCCTTGTTATATCCCGAAAATTCAGATATCATGCTCCCAAAACGGGCGCCTTCACAACCCGCGCCTTGCTATCCCAAAATTACAACGCACGCGAAAATTCCCTCCAGCTGCCAAATCCCGACACGCGAAATTCTGTCCAGCGGTAGTATAGACGAAAGGGCCGCTAGTTCAAATCGGTGGGGGTACTTTTGTAACACACCCTACATTTTGGACAAGCGTGTCCCTAAGTCATGGTTCCCCCCTCCCATCGCCTCCTTTTCGCCATTCAAAATCTGGCTGCCATAACCTCTCCGCTCCAGCCGCGAAACCCCACCCTCCTTCGTCCGCCACCTCACCGCTGCCCAGCCGGAGCCTCTTCCCCGACGATGTCGTCCACCGCAACAGCTCGACGTCCCTCATCCACCTCCCCGGATGAGGATCTGTCGTCCATCCCATCGTCCCGCTGGTTCAGCCGCCCCGTCCTCCACCTCCAAGTAACTGCTCCAACGATCGCCTCATCTATCGCGGCTGCTCCATCCACACAGCGCCACCTTAACCTGCTCCACCGGAACCGCAGCATCCTCACCGACTCCTCGGATGAAGCCGAGGCCTACTCGGCGCCGCCAAAGAGGTTGTACACTCATCGCATCGCACCATTTCCTTAACTCGACCTCCCGCGCCCACGGTGCTCCATCCCGCACCCCCATGGTGCGGCTACCTCGAAGCCAGCGCAGCGGGCGACATCTCCATGGCGGCTCTCCCCCAATGCGAGGCCCCTTCGTCGGCGGCGTCCATACCAGCTGGATCTGCTGCTGCTGTTTCTGCTCTCGCTCGCTCACTCGCGCTGCTGCTGCTGCTCCGGCTCTCGCTTGCTCGCTCGCCCAGCTGCTGCTGCTCCGACTCTCGCTCGCTCGCTCACGCTCTGCTGCTCCGGCTCTCGCTCGCCCGCGCTGCTTCGGCTCTCGCTCGCTCGCTCACGCTGCTGCTGCTTCTCTCCCCCTCGCTCGTGCTGCTGCTCTGCTCCGATTTAGCTACACTTCAGTCGACTGAATCGACTTTTGGGTCAGTCGATTTTTAGGGGGTGGGGGGTCTTGCCGGAGTTAAGGAAGAACCACCCGCAGCGGGGAGGGGGGCTCGCCGGAGAGGTACCCCACTATCTATCTTAGGGTTCTGGGTGGGGTGCTGCTCGCCGGCGGTGGGGGTGCGCGGTGCCATGGGGATCGCCGGAGAAAAATCTTGGCGCGGGGGGGGGGGGGGCTAGAGGGTTGGCCAGGGTGGCGGCGGACCGGCAGTGGGGAATTGTTTCGGTGCGGTGAGGCGGCACAGGGTTCGGCTGGTGGTGGCTGGCAGCTTAGGGGGGTGCAGGTTGAAGATGAACTGCAGGCCCTCCCTAAACTATCCCATGTGAAGTGCCTCTGCTACCATTGCATTGAGTTTCGACAGTAACATTCAGATTCCACAGTAAATTTTAGTTTCGACAGTTAAGTTCAGAGTCAACAGTTTTTACCTCATATGTTGTAGTCAGGTGGTTATGTTATGCATTGCTTAATATTACCTGCTACTTTATTGTCCTGTTCACCTCTTAGACTCCAAGTCAGGTCCAAATTGATGTTCAAACTTGAGTTCTAAATTAGTTGTGGGGCACATATCGAGGCAACAATGAATAGTATCTCTGTCTAATATCTGGTTCACCTAGGGTATGCCTATGTTGTTCATCTTGGGTGAGAAACAAATAGTAAAGCAATCATCATCTGTTTTTTATTAAATTAAAACAATCATTAGCCTGCTATCATTATTTTTGGATCCATCCACTGGTTGTTACCATTACTATAGATTTCTGCATGCTCTCCTTACATAATCTCACTATATTTTTTTGTATGCATGTCAGATATTGTACACAGTCATGCTGAACATGTAGAGAGAAAGAGAAGAGTTTTGCGCGGCAATACAATGCCATGCAGACATCAGTCCATGGTGGGTTCAATGGCAAACCCTCCCCCCCTCTCCAGATTGTAATCCAGAGGAAGATATCTGTTCAGAGGCGGATTCAGACGCAACTGACCACTCCTATTTACCCCCCAAGGTGTTTGCTCTAACTTGGCATGATGATGTTAGTCCTATCATGCATATGTTGCCTTGCAGTGCCTACTTTCGACATCATATATGTCATCTGCTTAGTTTAGACATGTTCTGTAATGCCACCTATTTAGTTTCAATATCATATATGGGAATTATGCAGTCTCATGTCTTTTAGCCAGCCATAATATATGTGAAATGTGCAATGTCATCCTGTTTAACCAGGCATAATATATTTGAATGATATCTAGCCCATCGTTTTCTGCATTCAATTTCCATTTGTTGACAATGTTTGTACATTAAACTACTCTTCCTGTGAATCAGCCATTTGAGTGGGTGATGGAAAAATCTGGAGTGAAAACAAGGCCTTCAGATCTCTTGCTGGGTCCGGATAGCTGCTCAGAGATGGATTCAAAGATAGATGACCAGTCCTATTCCCCCACCGAGGTGTATGCTCTAACTTGGCACGGTTCTACTACTCATATCATGCATATGGTGTCTTGCATTGCATAGTTTAGACATCACATACACAATATTCAACACCATGTTCTTAGTTCAGACATCATATATGCGAATGCCCTCCGCTTAGCATATAAATCACATATGTGAATTAAATCATGTGATCCTGGTTACTTAGACAACATGTATGTGAATTATGTCATGCGATCCTGTTTAGTTAGTCATCATATCTTTGAATTATGTTATGCTATGCTATCCAGTTTAGATAGACATCATATATGTGAAATTATGTCATGCTATCCGTTTTAGTTAAACAATATACATGTCAACTATTTAATGCCCTCTTTTCCCACACTATCTATTGCATCTGTCTCTCATACAATATCTGTACAATCAACTATGTTTCCTGTTTATCAGCCATTTGAATTGGAGCAGGTGATGAAAATATCTAGCGGAGTAAAAACACGGTCTTCAAATAAAACAGTGCTACCTCCTGGTGGAGATAGCACCCAGGTTGTACATGCACGAGAACCAGCCCTGCCACACATAACCCAGACTCTCGCAGATTTTACCCCTACTGCGATGGACAAAGAACCAGCTTCACCCAATCTAACCCCAAACCCAGCAGATAGTGACCCAGTTCCTGTTGGCATAGCACCATATCCACCACAGAGCTCCCAAACAAGAGCAGTTAGTAAGGCAGCTCCAGTGCCCAAAGCGCCAGTACTACCACGGCGAACCCCAACTCCACCAGTTAGTACACCTATTCCCGTGGAGGAAGCACAACCAGACATTCATAGTTTAACATCTATCGCATTTGATGTTGTTAAATCCTATGTGCGTATCTTCCCATCATGGAAATATTATACTAAAGATGAAGGAAAATGTCAGTTGCAGGTGTTTGTCCAGGAGTTATGTGTAAGTAATGTTATTCATGGCAATTACTTTGCTTTGTCCCATACATTCTACCTGCATGATGGTTATAATACAACAAATTTTCCCAATTTTCTCTATAGAGAAGGGCCGATTTGGAAACTCAGGATGAGGTAACCTGTGCTAATACCTCTGCTATCTTCAAGAATGCTTGGTGGCAGTATCGAAATTACCTGAAGAAAACGTACTACACTGGCAAAGAAACTCATCAAATTCCCTTATGTTCTCCCGAGACACATTTACTGGACGATGACTGGGAACGCCTTGTTCTTTACTGGTCCTGAACCAATAATGTGGTAACGTCTATGAGCTCATTTTATTTTATGTACTATATGCATGCGTCTTACTGTACTCTATTCATGTAGAACAAGTGCTTAAACCTGAAGAACAACTATTCTCATTTAAGATTCCATTGCTATCGTGCATACTGCTTTGCTCTTGTATCACTGTATTTACTCATACAAATTTATTTTTAAATTGAACGATCCAATGGAAACTCCAATGGCACAACAGGTATGTTTACGCATGTTTTTTTAACAGGTTTGCTCTTATAAATAGCTCTGTTGATTTCAATTTCAATTGTGTATACAGTTGACTTCTCATATCATGCACATTACTAGCATCATAACAGAGCCAATAGTGTTGTTGTACATGTAGACCTATTGTACCCATCTGAAATCTTGTTGTGCCGTGTAGTTTCCCATGCTTTGTATTCTTTCAATGCTGCTTTCTCTTGAACTGATATGATTTGAACCGTGTCTCTATTTTGATTTGGCAAGACAATGCAGTGACCATAGGACATAGATATATGTTTGTTTGATGCTTTTATGATGTACTACTTGGCAATAGAAGACTTGGTAGTTTAATCTTGTCCACCTTACTAATGAACTGGTGCACTGAAATGAGTTTCATATACTAGTACATGTTAAACCTGTTATGTGTCTGCTTGTTTCTTCTTTTAGAATGCTGACAGAATATTGGGGAAGAGTGCCTTATTAAGCAATGATAAAGGAAGTAATGCAGATAAGGTTCAGGATCGTGAGACATCCTTGTTGGTCTCCAACAAAGTTGATAAAACAGCCAAGGAAAACTATCTTGAAGACAGTGAGGCAACCCCAAAGTCCTATCTTGGTTTGCTGTTTGAGTTACTGGCCACTACCGCTTGCACAAGCTATTCAAACTCATTGTCTGAAACAGTTCGGTTTCTTGAGTCTCAACTACAAGAAGAAAGACATCGATCAGATGTGCTACGACAAGAAGCGGAAGGACTGCGGAAGTCCCTGGAGCATTCAGATGCATACTTTCTGGTGCAACAACAAGCGTTGGAGGATTTTACCGCCAAACAGGACAAAGCTAATAAGCTTGCTAAGCTTATTGCCAGCACGATGGATACCCAGGATAACGTTTCTTGAGCTCTTCTGAAGTTGTTTCAGTTATGGACTTGTTTTGCTGCCGCATTTATTTGCACTGGTGGCCAATTTTGACGGCCAGTGTATGTAATATGTTGCTTTGTTCCCTATATTTGCACTGGTGGCAAACTTTGATGCCCAGTGGATGTAATATGTGTAATAGCTGTAATAGGCTAGTGTTAGTTGCTTGCTTATTTATTTCCTTATTGTCTTGTTTAGTTGTTTTCTTGTAGTCACTGCAGTTCTTTTTCTGCGTTTTTCTAGTGGCCACAATAACCTATTTTGGGCAACACACGGATTGTTGTAACCATAGGACTCCTGCGGGCCATAGGATCCGTGGGCCTTCTACGGGCCGTAGGATCCATGGGCCTTCTACGGGCCGTAGGATCCATTGGTCTTCTACGGGCCGTAGTATCCATGGGCCTTTTATGGGGCGTATCATTATTTCGCCAAACATGGGTCGTATTATTCGTGGACCATAACGGGCCGTTAATAGGCCGTATTTGATAATGCTATGAAAATAGCCCAACGGGTTAACGGCCAACAAACGGCCCGAATGTAACCATGGGCTTAATTTGGCCCACAAATGGAACAGGCCAGTAATGGACCGTAACTAACCGAATTCTAGAAATGAGCCCAAGAATAAATGGGCCCTTAGAAGGCTGAAAGTTAACACAGGCTGGAAATGGCCGACAGAATAATGGGCGGTTAATGGGTATAAAGCGATACACTGTTGATTATGGGCCAGTTTCATCTTGGGCCTTTAATGGGCTGAGAGTTACAGAGGACCTCATATGGGCCGAAAGACATCATGGGCCATACATGGGCCGGAAGTTACAACGGACTGGAATCATATTGGACGGCCCAAATGAAGCTCTGGGCTTCATTCCGATAGGCCGTAACGGGCCGGTAGGTAGCGTGCCGTAAATGGGCTATATACGAACAGGCCGTTAACAGGTTTTCCGTGGGCCGGCCCGTTACCTTTTGACCAAGTCAAACAGGCCGGCCTTTTCACCGTAATGGGCCACTGTTAGGCCATGCCATGTGTCGACCTTTCATAGGCGCCTCCTATCCAATGAGTGGATGACATCTGTCCCAACGGTGGGCCAACACGTGTTTCCTCTGGCCATTGAGAATTTTACACGTGGAAAATCCTCATTGGTCCGGGCTGTTAACGGGTTATCGGATCCAATACCGGACCTGATAGCTTAACGGCGTCCCGTTACGGTGGATGCCACGTGTCGGTCACCCTTGACGAAAGCACTTCTATGACGCGCGATTTATCGTCATGGAAGTGGACACTTCCGTGATGATAATTTTGGTAATGTCATGGAACACTTCTACAACAGCACATGTATGACTATCTTGATCCTGTCATAAAATTGTCATGGATGTACATGCATGACAGAAAACGTGACCTACTGTGACAAACACGTATCATCACAGAAGTGTCTTTTTTCGTAGTGATATGAGCAGGCAAATATTTTTCAGAGAAGTAATAAATCATATCCTGGGGACTACGCACACAACCAGGAGCAAGAGTATTGTACCAAGCTTTAGCATCACCCTTTAATGAGAAAGGAAATAATTTGAGAATAAAGTAATAGCGAGTCTTCTCATCATGAGTAAAAAGGGTGGCTATATCATTCAACTTAGTAAGATGTGCCACAACAGTTTCAGTTTCATAACCATGGAAAGGATCAGATTCAACCAAAGTAATTAACTATGGGTCGACAGAGAATTCATAATCCTTATCAACAATACAGATAGGTGAAGTAGCAAACTTAGGATCATATTTCATTCTAGCATTCAGAGATTTTTCTTTATACTTGCATAATAATTTCTCTAGATCATCTCTATCATTGCAAGCAAGAATATCTCTAGTTGCTTCTTCACTCATAACATAACCTTCCGGTACCTTAGGTAATTCATATCTAGGAAGGCTAGTTCTAGCAGGTGTTTCAGGAGTTTCAGTATCAATCTCATCATCAGATTCAACAACATCATGATATATAACTCTAGCAATTTGTTTATCAAGAAAATCACCAAGTGGCACATCATCATTATCAAGCAAGGTACTAGCATCATCATAAGCATCATTCATAGTAGAAGTATCATCATCAATAACTTGTGACATATCAGGATTAATAGAATGTGCTGGTGTTGCAAGTTTACTCATAACAGAAGGTAATCTAAAGCAGAACTGGATGGCAGTTTCTTACCTCCCCTTATACTTGAGGGAAATATTTTCGGTTTAGGATCCTTCATATTCTTCATAGTGATAATATGATAATAATTCCAAGTGACTCAACAAATATAGCTATGCTCCCCGGCAACGGCGCCAGAAAAAGGTCTTGATAACCCACAAGTATAGGGGATCGCAATAGTTTTCGAGGGTAAAGTATTTAACCCAAATTTATAGATTCGACACAAGGGGAGCCAAAGAATATTTGAAGGTATTAGGAGCTGAGTTTTCAATTCAACCACACCTGGAGATTAATTATTTGTAGCAAGTTATCAGTAGCACAGTAGTTTGATAGTTTTGATAATAGTGACAACAGCAACAGTAACAGTAACAATGACAGCAGTAATTTGTAGCAAGTGTAACAGTGATGATAGCAATAGTGACGCAGCAAGATCAATAAGGATAAATTTGTAGGCAGTGGATCGGTGACTTGTTGGACGATATTCATCATGTGACAGTTATAACCTAGGGCAATACGGCACTAGCTCCAGTTCATCGATGTAATGTAGGCATGTATTCCGTAAATAGTCATACATGCTTTATTAAAAGAACTTGCATGCCATCTTTTGTCCTAACCTCCCGTGGCAGCGGGGTCCATATTGGAAACTAAGGGATATTAAGGCCTCCTTTTAATAGAGAACCGGAACAAAGCATTAACACATAGTGAATACATGAACTCCTCAAACTACGGTCATCATCGAGAGTGGGCCCGGTTGTTGTCACTTCGGGGTTGTCGGATCATAACCATAGTAGGTGACTATAACTTGCAAGATCGGATCTAAAACATGGATATAATGATGAATTCATAAACGGTTCAGAACCGAGTTCATGGCACCCGGGCCGAAAGTGACAAGCATTAAGCATAGCAAAGTCATAGCAACATCAATCTAAGAACATAGTGGATACTAGGGATCAGGCCCTAACAAAACTAACTCGATTACATGATGAATCTCATCCAACTCCTCACGGACCAGCGAGCCTACGAAGAAATTACTCACTCCCGGTGGGGAGCATCATGGAATTGGTGATGGAGATGGGTTGGTGATGACGAAGAACGAAGATCTCCCTCTCCGGAGCCCCAAACGGACTCCAAATTTGCCCTCTCGAGGAAGAACAGGGCTTGGTGGCGGCTCCGTCTCGTGGATCGCGATAATTCTTTCTCCCTGAATTTTTTTCTGGAATAATGTGAATTTATAGTGTCAGGGGGGTCGTCAGCGGGGCTACCAGGTGGGTACAACCCACCTGGGCGCGCCAGGAGAGGGGGGCGCGCCCTGGTGGGTTGTGCCCACGCAGGGGCCCCTCTCTGGTGGGTCTTGGCTCCAAAAATCCTTATTATTGATATAAAAAAAATCCTCGCAAAGTTTTGTTCCATTCCGAGAACTTTCATTTCTGCACAAAAACCACACCATGGTAGTTCTGCTGAAAACAGCGTCAGTCCGGGGTTAGTTCAATTCAAATCATGCAAATTAGAGTCCAAAACAAGAGGAAAAGCATGAGAAAAAGTAGATAAGTTGGAGACATATCAAGCCCGGTGAGGTCGAGGTTGCCCCGAAGACAAATCTCAAGACAGCCCCGGCAAGCTTTCCGGGGACGTTGAGGGCAGATTGCCCCGCCAAGGCCTCACCGCTGAACCTTGCAGCAACGCAAGTCACCTATCGGTGCGGTGTCGAGCCCCCAAGTTATTAAGTGGCTATTATTTGGCACGTGGCTTCCATTTCCGAAGGAAATCACCTCCAAATGACACCCGTCCAGGGACGTGTCACGCAGGTAGGCGAGAAGGTGGCCGAACGGCACTACAAGGCTTGCCGGGCTACGCCACGATGTGACACTAAGTGGGGCATTTAATGCACCTTGTCATGTCTGTAGAGTTAGGTATGATAGCATTGTTTGCTGTCTAATCAGTGCGCAATGACGTACTTGCCATTATAGTGACCCCTTGACCCTTAAAATGAGGGCCGTGGCGACCTTAGAAAGGATTCGAACCCTTGTACACTCATACGCGCGTCGCTGCTCTCGTCCTGAGGCAACCTTGCCGGGACAGAGCGCCGCGTCTCCTCCACAGTCCTCTCATCAATCCGCCAAAGTAGGAGTAGGGTTTTAAGCCTCGCGGCATCCTGAACCCGGGTAAAAACTGCCCGTGTCATCACTGTCGTGCTGCTCTGCCCCCGGCGCTCTTTGTGCAATGTGCTCTTTCCCCTTGCCGAACCACAAGGGGCTGATGGCCCCATAGGTGGTCGTGTTTTCCCACGACACTTTGACCGGTAACGAGGGGTATGTGTTGGCCATGAATGGATTCCTCCTAGTTTGTGTTAGGGCCGGTCACCGTCACATGTCGTTCAACCAAAGCTCGAGCTCATGCGTTGTCAGGATTCCCTCCCACATGCTCGGATTGCTAGGTTCGACCTACACCATACCCTGCGTATCTCGTCCATAACTACCTGGCCTTCATGGTTGTTATTTGTATCGAGAGGCAGGCACCATATGTAAATTGTACATTATTCTATATTGAAAACACACATCACCCCTTCCAACGTACATCATTTTGGGACGCATGCAAGAGGTGCTGGTTTTGTGGTCCCTCTCGTGCGATTTTTTTATGATGGTTCAATCTATTGGCCCAAGCGGTTTATCGACAACAACAGGTTGTTTGACGAAATGATAAATTCACTGGTCCGTCTTATGGTAGGTCATGGCAACATGCATGTATGACCAAAGTTTCATTACGTGCATCCGCCCCGCTGACATGAAGTGGGAGGTGGGTCAAGCACCCTAGCTAGCTAAAACATTATGTCATAATAGATATATACAAGGGTGCTTTTGGGTTTGCGAGGCAGGTGCCACCAGAGTTGTGCATTGTGTATTTAAAGTTTTAAACATCACACCCTATATTGCTACATATATTTGGCCGCTTCCAGGTGGGTCTTGACTTCTGGCCCCTCTCATCGATCTTCGACGACATGCCCAACTGTGGGCCCACGCGGTCAAAATTGTGCATTGGAATTTTAAACATCATAGACCACCCTTTTCACTTACATATATTTGGGCCACATGCTGGTGTGGCTGTCATCTGACCCTCTCTAACGTTTTTTGCTGCAAAGACTCTGATGACGCTCAATGGGCATGGGTATAATGTCTTAACCGTGTAAGATGCAAGTGCGCTGTAAATCACCATGACCGCGCAAGCGCGAGCAAAGGTGGAGGTACTGGCTCAACCTTGTGTGATGCAAGTGCGCTGTAAAATCACCATGACTGCGCAAGCGCGAGCAAAGATGGAGGTACTGGCTTAACCGTGTGCGATGCAAGTGCGTTGTAAAATCACCACCTATGCAAGCTAAAGGCGGGTAGTTTATTTAGATTGAATTCCACGTCTGTGTCTGAAAATTAGGAAGAACCGTGTGCGATAGACCAATTAGCTAGATATCTAAAAAAATACCCGCCTTGAGCGTTACAAAAATCGGCGATTCCGCCACTTTTCCTTATTATCATACACGCATATTCTTATTGGACCGTGCGCGATCTTGGGTACTCCCGCCCCGCATCAATTCCTTTACCCAAATTTTAGTAGCCGCCGTACTTCAACCGTCGCCCACACTCCTCCAGCATCGACCTTATAGTAAAATTGCGGTAGCCGAAGCATTTGAACCGTTGCCCTCCCTCATCCACCACCATCTCCACCCACCATTACTAAAAAATTCTGTAGCCACGGCGTATCCTCAAACACCACCCCCACTCCACAGTCCCCCACCCGCCCCCTCCCCCTCGAACCCTAGCTCACCGCCGACGCCGACACCGCCACCGCCAGCGCCACCGCCCCACCAGATCCACATTCCCTGCTTCAGAATGTCACAACCTAATCTTGACCACGTATCCCGGGGAGCCCGACGAGCGTTCAGCCAAGAAGAGGTTTATCATGGCCTCTCCGGCGGGCATTGCGAGGTGGCCGGCGTTCGCCCTGACCTGTCGATCCTGGAGCAACACCTCGCCGCAGAAGCCGGCGAAGATGTTGACTACGTTGCCATGCCGATGGCGTCATGTCAGCGGGCTAGCATATTACTATATCTCGGGAAAGCTGGTTACGACATCAAGCTCTTCGACAGCGACGGCTTCACGCGGGCCATATCATAGGTTAAGTGGTCCATCCCCAACCCCACTAGTTCAACCGCCATCGATCTCTTTGACAGCCCTGCCGCTGATCTCCTCCACCACGCGGTCAAGGATTTGCGATCCTTGTAGGCCATCGAGCCCATTTTGTCATTTCTGAAGGACACATTCTATGGCGGCGGCTTGGGATCCTCAATTGCCAAGTCAGATCTCATCGACCATGACCATGAGGAGGGCACCCACAAAGGTTCTTCCAAGGTGAAACAGCCCATCCGTGACATCAGAGAGTGCACCATGGGTCTATGCTCTTCCAACTGGAAGGATCCCGTCCATGACATGTGAGGCAACATCCCGTCAGCAATTCTTACCATTTCTAGCTTGCCAACCCGTACCCTTTGTTGTTGTAGCATTTGTCGTGCGATGTTTTAACTATGCCATGTTTAATTATTTCAACTATGCAAAAATGTATTGTTCAATAGGGCTATGTGATGTTTAAGTATGAATTGTGCACTTCAGTTTCACGAATGGCTATATTTGGTTGTTTATAGTGAGTACATGCCTTTTTTATCTGTATTTGGTTGTTAGGTTGGTTGAAGTGAGCATTTTTTCAGTTATCGAGCAGATGCCTTGTTTATATGTATTTGGTTCTTAAGTTGGTTGCAGTGAGCATTTCTCCATTTATCAAGCAGACGCCTTGTTTATCTGTATTTGGTTGTTAGGTTGGTTGCTGTGAGCATTTGTCCAGTTTTCAAGCGGATGCCTTGTTTATCTGTATTTGCTTGTTAAGTTGGTTGAAGTGAGCATTTGTCTAGTTTTGAAGGATATGCCATGTTTATCTGTATTTGCTTGTTAGGTTGGTTGTAGTGAGACTCTGTCCAGTTTTCAATGGCTATATTTGGTTTTTATACTGATCATTTATGCCTTGTTTATTTCAGTCATTCACAATGTGATGTTCATCGTGTGCAAGTCGGAATTGTGCCGCTCAACTGCATCAATACTAGTTTGAACGGCTATATTTGGTTCCAGTTACGCCTGGTGTAGTTAACACATGGCCTTTAATTATGTCATACGCAGTTATCCAGTGTGATGTTTAAGCATTACCTATGTTCTATTCATTTTCAACAATATCAATTTGAATTGCAATATTTGATGGTTGTTAATTAAGCCTATTGTCGGTAACATTGCCTTCCTTTTTATATCTAACAGCATGCTGAAAACAACACATTCAAGCTATCATTTGGAGATGATGTTGTTTACCATTGCTATATTTGTTTGATGTTAAGGTTTTTGTACTTATCATGCCTTTGCACTACTTATGCAGGACAACAACGGGAGTGGCCACCATTTTCTGTCGAGGTTAGTTTCATCCCTCGTCTTGTACTCCCCCCATCATTCCATAATGTAGTGCATATAGATCCAGGCATGGACACTTGTTAGGTTCTAATATTTACTTGTTGCTTGTAGCTACATATGCCCTTGGCAAGGATCCACGCATCGACCCTTTTTGCGTATGGGGCAATGAGATATTCATGAACACACATCAAGTGAGGAAACTGATAAGGATTATTAGCAAAAACATACGAATGGTGGCAAGAAAATTATTTTTTATGCTCTATACAACACAACGGTGAGCTATAGGATGGTAACTACAAATTCTGTAGCCTTCTCTTTTTACTGCCCATAATGAGTTGTTAGACAACAATGTCTGAATCTTTTTCGATCGCAGTGGTTCCCGAAGCAGTTCACTCAAGATTACCTCGCAAATTACATGATTGGTGGACACACAATGAAGGTTAAACTATTTCATCCAGACTACAATGAGCATCGAGATGTCCTAATGAAGACAGTGAAGGATGGACGGGCAACCATCACAAGAGGTTGGCCTAGAGTCGTGCACGCATTACGCATGGAGGGCAAAATATGGGAATTCCACTTCACCTTCTCCAGCAACCAGAATGTCTTTCGCCTCTCTCTTTACAATCTTTAGTACAACTGTGGTTCATCATTCTTTACTTGGTGCTTCTGTAGTTCTTCTGTATATGTACCTATGCATCGAATTATGCATTCGTGGTTGAACCTATATTTGTAATAAACATGGTTGGATATGAAATAAGTGATTGCCTACTTTCAAATTCAAAACATGTGATTTTTAAATTAGGGATTACACTGCACATAGTTTGCGAAAAGCGGAACGTCTGTGATAGACGTGGAGATCGGACATGGTTCTAGGATCCACTACATGTACGATCAATCCCTACTGCACACGCGATCAGCCAAGAAAAAACGTGCGCGATTAACAACAACATCACACACAGTTCTTTCTTATTAAATGGTTGGGATAGTCACCTTATCACACACGCTTCGCAATTATGGATTGTTTGTGATGTTGTGCGCATGGCAAATGTTTGGTCATAGAAGAACGCGTGCTATAGGTCGATCATCTGACGCAGGTACGACGGATGAATCGTGTGGGATGTATTCAAGCTTCGCATACAGTTTTATAGGGACAACTATGTGCGCTCTTACATCGAATCGCATACAGTTGAGGAAAAGTAAATGTGTGTGATTGTCTGCTTCTATAATCGTGAACCGTTTGTGATGGGTCATGCATCGTAAACGTAGCACCACAGAATACTGACTGTGATGGAAATCCGAGCACAAACGAGTTGCAAGGTTGGAGCATTTTAGATATTTGAGATATCGGAAACAATTTAGTAGGGACAACTGTATGCATCAAGGCTACCTATCCCTGATGGTTTCTGGGTCGTGTAGGAAGGACCCCCCTATCGCAGTCACTCACTTGGCGATGGTTCGAAACACCGTTGCGGAAAGGGGTTAAAAACCGTTTGTATATCACCTCGTTGTACCAGTGTTCGACAAATTACCCTCAAACATCATATTCTACACTGCACCATTTGAAACTGTAGGTATTCATAATTCGGTTTCGCACCTTCATGCTAATAGGATCACATGTGTGTTCACCTACTACCGTGGCATATGATGTTCCCCCTACACAATTACAGAATTTCGGCAACATCTCATTACCGAAAGAGTCTAAAGGCATCTGGGGGAAACCATATTCAGACTAGGTAATTGAGAACAAGCTTACATTCTCTTGGGATTTGAGCAACTCTATTCGCCAGGAACTAATAAAAGGCGGGAAGCCTCATGACTTTGCTGTTGTAAAAGCAAGAGATGTGCAAATGATGCATTCGCCTAGTTCTGTAGCAACCAATGTACCCCCTAAACAATTGCAAAGTTCGGCACCTCATTGCCGAAAGAGTCTCAAAGCATTGGGGGCAATCTCAACAGGAGTGGATGCAAATTGAGATGAAAAAGTTTAAAGCTCGCCAAACTAAGATGTGGGCTAAATTAAGACAAGAGAGAGAAGCCTTGCAAATTGAAAAAGAGAAAAGTATTGATTCAGGTAACAAAGAAAATTCGGTTATTGAAAAAGCTGAATCAAATAGTATGTGTACCTAATCTATCAAATAAACAGAGGATGCCAAGGCATTGGGGATTCATGCAAAAGTGGAACAAAGTATTATTCAAGTGATACCACCGTCATTCTCTCCCAACGTATTTAAAGAGGTATGTCTAACAAGTGATTTACCTATCTTCCGATTTGGTCGCAACTTTATTGTTGATGCTTCTATAAGAAAAATTCTCATAAGTAATTTTGAAAGACAAATGAAGAAGGGTAATTTACTTGTTAGCAACAAAAAATTTACAGTACATATCGGTCAACCTATTGTGCCATTTGTAAAGACCGATACTGACTTATTATTGCAGCCAAAGTTTTCCCCATTGTTTTATCAAAATTTCATATCTAATTGGGTAGCTTTGTTTGTTTAATACTTGGCTTTCACTTGGTCTTAATTGAGACATGTGTATTTTAACTATTTTCGTTTAAGAAATTTAAAGTCAAGGTTAAATTCTTTTGAGAAATCCGATGCTGATATAATATCTTATCCAAATACATCGGAGATAGGGTGCAACACACAATGCATAGTCGAATGGGGATATTCCAAATTTGGACCATTCATTTGCTTAACTCCAAAGCCGTTCGCACACTAAGATCGGCTAGAAAACAAGAAGTATACCTTCAATTCGAGCATGTGTGATCAACTATTTGATTTGTTGCTAAAAATTAATTACATTAGAATTCTTGATCACCATGTCAAGCCATCAATCAAAGGACGGATATATTGTAAGTTGCATGATTCTTCCAAGCATAATTTTGAGGATTGCAACATGTTTTGTCAAATAGTCAAATCGGCCATTGATAGAGGACGATTGAAATTTGTTGAGACATCAAAGGATGACCAGTCTATTCTGATTGGTCCTGATAGCAAAAAGTTTTGCACCGGCTGCTTCAAGATGATCCATTTAAACATGAGAAGGTAAAAACTATGGATAATGGGATCAAGCTGTCAAGTAAGGACATTACTCAACAGCACAATGATAATATTCTTGAAGGCAAAAATTCCATCAAAGTTGGAATGAAGATGCCAAGTACTGGGGGGCAACCAGAAAATCCAAAGATCGATGCAAGAAAAGGCTAAGGTAAGCACAAAGGGAAAAGGCTGAAAGTCACTTTGACACAACTATTGGAAAAATATCATAACATAAGTGAGGAGAGGATTGCTTACCGGTCAAGTAATTCAAAAGCGTCAAGATCACCCCCTAGACACAAATCGAAGGACTAGTATTGGAAAAGGGGAAATTTCAATCCATCATGTTCATATCCTTATTTTGGGTCGCCAATGCCAATACCGTGGATGCCTCCCTATGCTCGTGTAGATTCATATCCATCATGGGGCAGGAATGATACATGGGCACATTCTCCATCTTATTTTAGACCATCTCACCAATATTATGCAGCTCTGACAATATCAAAATTTGAACAATCACATTTTAAAGACCGTTTCAATCATAAGGAATCGGTCCAGAGCTCAAGGAAGAAGAAAGAGGTGCTCAAGCAAGTTTACCGCGTTAAAAGAAATGGTTGTTAGAGTGCTACTTCAAATTCGATCTCAAATAAAAAGAGCCAATTGAAATGTTGATATTGGGTAATAAAGGCAATGAGATGAAGCAACTAATTATTGAGAGTCAAAGTGCCGAATCTGAAGAGAAGAAGAGTGCACAATGTAAAACAAGAATTGCCAGTATTTCAAACAAAATCACATTCGGGGCGTCCACTCGGCTTATTGTATTGGAAAAAGAAGAAACTACAAAATCTTAGTGTACAAGAGTTGAAAAAGAAGAACATGGCATGGGTTCCCAAGACAAGCAGCCAAAATAAAAATGATGTGCAACCTTGTATTGCAACAAGTGTCACAAAAGTGAAGAAAGATAAGAATGGAAGCCAAAAATAATTAAGCCGAAGGTTTGCATCACCCCATCAAAATCTTTGGTGGATCCATGCCAAACATGCCATTCTTATATCATCCATATTCACCAAACATGTCATTGATGTCTTTGACATGGAATTCATCCCCCGGTACGATTGGTCACCCTCCATGGGCTTATTTAGATCCATGGATGCAATATAATTTATTATATCATGAAAGGGTATTGCCAAATCACTATATATTTGATTAGCTACAGGTTTATTGCTGATCCAAAGGGCTCAAATATTTGATTTGTCATTTCATTTGTTTATTTCGGCTATACGTGCGTTGGTGGATGAAGTTTACATGGAACTTATGTTAATGGCCGATATTTATCTATCGTCCTAGGAATATTGCAAAGCATGGCTGGTGTAGTGCCCTTACATTGTCCTTAGTTCGATTGGAGAGCGAGACAAGGTGCTACACATATTGAGGCTTTCGGTGATTCGTTATGAGTAGTGCAACAAATATCCAAGGGTTATCAATGTTTTGACGAATCACTTATACTTTATCTTGAGGGATGTCTAGATGCAAAATTTACCTTGGGTTGCTTTAAATTTTTTCATATATCTAGACATGACAATTCGAAAGAATTGGCACAACAAGCATCTGCCTACTATGTTAATCATGGTGAACTGCATTTCTATCAATAGCCAATGCTTAGTCTCGTCAACATAGGTAAGGCCGAACCAAAGTCCACCGCTTCGGCCACTAATGAAATTTTTATGCAGGTGAAAGTAAGGATTGAAGAAAGTTTATTGTTGATTATCTACAAAATACTAGCAAAAGGGTGAACAATATGGTTCGGATGATGACCTTGAGATACATATCTGTGGAACTTTATCAACGGATTGTTAATGAAATTGAGAAGCTTCACCCAAGTTTGCATGAAGGATTCAAGCAAATAATGGCCGATATATATTTATCTCCCTATGCACATGCAAAGTGGCCGATGGAGTGTTGACATCGTCCTTAGAACCAACACGGTAAAAGTTATTTTTTGGCACGCTAGCTTTGCCGAAAAACAGGGGGGATGTGTTGACGCTCTAAAATGGCATGATCGCAAAGAGTGACTTGAGGGTATAGCAAGATGTGGTTAAAATTATGAGTTCATGTCACCATTTGATGGCTCTCTTCAAGCCGATCGAAATAGATATAGAGATGGTCCAAATTGGAGCTCGGATGCAAAAGTTATGACCATCTTATAGATGCTCGTATTGACATCAGATTAAAGAATGGCATGAAACCTAATTAAGATGGCCTCGGATAAAAAAAATGAGTCGCAAAGTTCTTCGTGCCGTCAAAACAGACGATTTCAATATAATAATCGTCCTCATCCGAGGTCGTATGCGAATTCTACAGCCAAAACAGTGCGGTGCAGCAATGTTTGGCCGAATCATCCGGGAGAAGGTCAAGAACATCCGGCCGTAGGCCGAATAAAAGACCCAAACAATAGAAGCTAAAAGTTGAAGCCAGAGGATCTAGGTGTAGACCTGGATGATCTGGGTAAAGACCATCCACGCAAGGATCCAAACATCCGGACAACTTATTTCTGCTGCAGATGTTAGAAAACAGCCCAAAACACCCTCAAGAGGACTTCAAGTCGAAAAGTGTTAAACAGAAAAGTTGTGCATCTCGTCGAAGCGGTTGCTTTTGATATAAAAATCATCTTGAGTTCACATGCAAAAGTTACAGCCCGATTAGTGACTTGCTGTTAGAAAACTAGGCTTGGCCGGATCATCCGGCCTTTGAGCTGGACAGCCGGGCTGGAGGTCATGAATAGTCCGTGTTTTGTTAGTTTTTGATGATTTGGATAGCTAGGCAAGTTCTCTTCTTGTACGCGAAGTCCATGCGCCTCTTATATCGGTAGGAGGTGACGGCTGATTGAAAAACAAACAATTGAACAATCATCTACCACTTTTACCTTTATTTTTATGTCCCTCCCTTGTTCTTCTTCTTCCCCGTTCTTCATTTCTTCTTCTTCATGGTAGTGTGGCGAACCTCGGGGCCCTAGGGGTGATCAGGTCGACCTAGGGCAGCCCATATCCACCACGCGCCCAGATGGGGTCCTCCCGGCCATGTGGCGTTTCGGGTCCTCAAATGCGCCCGCCGGATTGCTTGTGTACCACGCTTCCAAACGGGTCTCCTTCGACATGAGCTGCGGTTCATCACCCCCGGCATTGAGGGTACATGGTGACATGTTCGTGTGCAAACAACTAGGTGTCATGAGGAGGAGGGATCCCGGCAAGGCAGCCGCAACGCTTGCCCAACTGCCTGTCTATTATGTTGAGACACCATTAGGACGGGTGTCGATAAAGTTAATTTCAGGCGGCGAGCTACCACTTTCCCTAACAAGCTTCACCTAACAGCCTGCTCGCTCGACACCTACTTAATAGGCAACTGGGATTTCGTTGAGGTGGAGCGGTGGGAGGATGAAGGGAGCTTGCCGGGTCTACACTTGCCGGTCCTGGCTTGTCGGCTTGAGACATGCCGGGAAGGTAACTTGCCAGTATCTTGAGTCTTGATCATCGCCACAGGAGAGATGCCCGCACGCAGTGGTAGTGCTTGCCGGTTGTTGTTGAATACTGTCAATGGCCCATGCTCAGAAGGTTTGTGGGACCCTGGTTCTCACCACACTACCAAACCGTTTCTGTTGTGTTACCTAATCAAAAATTGTTCATCCGAGTGAACTGTATGTCGTATATCACACACCTTGATCTGGCTGACCGTTTCTATTGTGTTACATAATCACAAACAATTCATCCGAGTGAACTGTATGTTGTATAACGCACACACCTTCATATGTCTGACCATTTTTCTGTTATGCTCATCGCAAATAGTTCTTTGAAGTGAACCGTATGCCACGCATCGCACACACAACTATAATCTGAATTGTACTTGATGTCTCTGCCATCACAAACGTTTTATATCTTTTTGACAGTTTTATTACATCACCCTTTGCCATTAATGCATCACACGCAGTTTCATTGAAGGGTCTCTGATTGAAGTGTCGTGTTAGCAGCATCCTGCAGTAGTGATACCATGCCTAGCACCTGCCTTGCACAACAAGCGCATGCCGACTGACTTCAAAGGTCCTCGCAAGGTTCCAAATTACACAGCCGATCTCGAGCCATCTGCGTGGATTGAAAGCTATGAGCTAGCCATGGATATGTTGAACGTCAGTGATGTAGTTTGTGCCAAGTATGTGATCAAGTTGTTGGAAGGGCCAGCGTGCACATGGCTGAAGAATCTTCCCCTAACTTCATCAACACTTGGGAGGAACTGAAGGAGCATTTTATCAAGAACTTTCGAGGAATTTGCATTGCATCCAGCGTGACGACAAGTTAGATAGACATTATTCACTCATCCGACAACATCTCGTCCACTCAGGCCGTCTTGATCTTGGAAAAGAACTGTCACTTTCAGCCTCCCTTTCAGAAGCTTGGTCATGTCAAGCGGAAGGTGAAAGACATGGGTGATCTCATGGATGTTTTAACTCAGTATGCCGAGTCTGATAACACCAAGGATCCCACCTCATATGATGAGAAATTCGGCAAGGTGAAGAAAAATGCTGGCGAAGGGCACCAGAACAATGGACACAATGGTGGCCAAGGGCACAATGGCAACCATAATGACAAGCCAAGAATGTTGAAGGAAGTTCAGTCGCTAACACAAATACTAGGTTCATAAACTAGCGTCGGAACAACAATTCTGGGAGGCCCTATAACGGGAATCGACCTCGTAACTATGAGGAAGCCCTCAAAGCCCTATTTCCAAACACATTTTGGATGGCAAGCGAGCATATCATTCCTTGGATAACTGTTTCATCATGCAGGAGTTGCGAAACCAAGCTTATCCGCATCATAATGGTGGAGGAAATGGTGGAAAACCAAGAAACTCTGGCACCGGCAGGTCCAGAGTCGGCCTCCAAGATGCTGACTCACAAGGACATTTCCCCAATACTAGCTTCCAGGGGTTTGGCACACATAACTCTTCTTTTCACGGGGCTAGTAGAGGTGGTGGCAATAACCAACGATCTGGCTAAGGAAATCAGAACCAGGGAAATCACTCTAGGTTTCAGAGCATTCCTAAGCAGTTGAATAGTGGGCAATATCATGTCTTCACGACTAATACTTGCAAGCATGATAGGAAACTCCAAAAATGAGCCGTCAACAAGGTTGAGCCAGTAATTCCAAAATACCTCAACTGGTCAGAACAGCCGCTGACTTGGAGCCGATAGGATCATCCTCCCTGGGTTGATAATCCAGGTTGCCTTGCTCTGGTGGCACCTCAAGTCGGTGGCTATAAGCTGACTGAAGTATTGATGGGCAGTGGGAGGAGCATCAACATCCTTTATTACGATACCTTCAAGCAGATGAATCTGTCAGAGAAACAACTCAAGCCATCTTCCATGGTATTTCATGGGATTGTTTCTAGGAAGTCGGCATATCCAATTGGGAAGACTAAGCTGGAAGTCGCTTTTGGCATTGAGTACAACTACAGATCTGAGTTCCTGACGTTTGAGGTGGTCAAAATTAAAAGTCCATATCATGCATTGTTTGGACGTCCAACCTATGCTCGATTCGTGGTACTTGATATATCTACTTGAAACTCAAGATGATAGGCCATGAAGGGACTATTACAGTCACTGGGGACAGGAAAACCGCTCTAGAATGTGAGGAAGGAGATGCAGCTTATCCCAAGGTGGCTTGTGCGACAGAGTTGTTGAAATTCTACAAAGACAACATTGAGCCGGCACACATGACATCTTTAAAGAAACCCAACCACTATTGAATTTGATCCCCTACTCAAGTTAAAAGTCGGTTGAGGATACTAAGCAAGTTGATTTTACTCCCGGTGACTCATGTCAGTAGTTCACCATAGGGGTGATTACGGATCCTAAATAGGAAAGCGCGCTCATCGAGTTCATCCGTGAGAATTGAGACATCTTCGCATGGAAATCTTCTGACATGCTGGGTGTACCGAGAGGACTCACTGAACACCGCGTCAATGTTGATCCCAAGATGAAACCTATTCGGCAATACCTCCAACGTTTTAACGAGGAGAGATGCAGGGGCATTGGTGAAGAAGTAGCCCAACTCTTAGCTACTGGGTTCATCGTTGAAGTTTTCACACTGAGTGGTTGGCTAACCCAATACTTGTTTTGAAGAAAAACGGTACTTGGTAGATGTGTGTCGATTACACAGACATGAATAGGGCTTGTCCGAAGGATTTGTTTGCCCTTCCTCACATTGATCAGATTATTGGCTCCACTGTTTGTCTTGTCAGTGTTTCTGTTTCCTAGATGCCTATTCTGGCTATCATCAAATCAAGATGGCAGTAGAAGACCAAGAGAAAACAGCTTTCATCATGCCATTTCAAGCTTTCTGTTATACATTTATTCCAGTTGGACTTAAACATAGAGGAGATACTTACCAGCATTGTGTCCAGAACTGTTTTCACAAACAGATCGGTCACAATCCATGCTTATGTTGACAACATTGTGGTTAAATCTCAATAGAGAGAGACCTTACTGGACGACCTCAAGGAGACCCTTGACAACCTCTAGGTCTATTAGATGAAGCTCAACCCGACCAAGTGTGTATTTAGTGTTCCTGCAGGCAAACTACTGGGTTTTCTGGTGTCTGAGCGAGGAATTTAAGACAACCCAGAAAAAATAAAAGCCATCACTACCCTTTCCAAGCTGGCCAACATCAACGTTGTCCAGAAGTTGACAGGCCAGGTTGCGGCTTTGAGCCAGTTCCTAGGCCGGCTTGGGGAGAAAGCTATCCCTTTATATCAGTTGCTCAAGAAATTTGGTCAGCTTGTTTGGGGTGATGAAGCAGATAAGGCCTTTGAGCTCCTCAAGAAGCAATTGTCAGAACCACTCGTTCTTGCAGCTCCTCATGACAGAGAGTCGATGCTCTTGTACATTGCTTCTAGTAATAAAGCGGGAAGTGTGGCAGTTGTCATGGAGTGCAAAGAGGAAGGGAAGGAACATCCTATCCATCGGCCAGTCTATTACGTCAGTGAAGTATTGAAAGAATCAAAACAACGGTACCCACATTGGCAGAAGCCGATTTTCTGTGTCTTTATGGCAAGTTGAAAGTTGAACCACTATTTCTAGGAGCATCCCATGACTGTGGTAAGTTCTGCACCTCTGGGAGATATCATCCAGAATAGCGAAGCCACCTGCCGATTTATATAGTGGGCTATTGAGCTTGCACCACATCATCTGAAGTATCTGCCTCAGATAGCAATCAAGTCCCAAGCCCTTGTTGATTTTAACAATGATTGGACTAAGCTGCAAGCCCCTGAAGAGAAGCTGGACAATACATATTGGACGATACACTTTGATGGATCTAGACAATTGGAAATCTCGGGGGCTGGAGTCGTCATCACATCTCCATGAGGTGAGAAGTTTTGTTATGTTCTGAGGCTCATGTTTTGCTGTACTAACAATGCAGCTGAGTACAAAACTTTGCTTCATGGATACCGTATGGCTAAGGAAATGAACCTCAGCCAGGTCAGATGTCTGGGCAACCCAGACCTGGTCGCTCAACAAGTTTCTAGGACTTGGGACTCCAAGCACCCCCTAATGGCGGCTAATGGACATACTGTGACAGTCATTGCAAGACAATTCAAGGGATATTAGGTTGACAACATTGATCACCAAAAAGGCCACCGACATGTTGTCTCATCTAGAATCTTAGTCCAAGCCGGTCCCTCCAAATGTTTTCCTTGATGTTTTGCATAACCCATCACTCAAGTTGCCAACAGAGGAGGACATTGCAATTCCTGACCCGGAAGCACAGTTGGTGGTTGTTGTTCGCGGAATACCAGACTATACAGTCCCTCATCTGGCTTATCTCACTCGTGGCGAGCTCCCTGAAATGGAAATCATCGCCCAACATATTATCAGGTGCTCCTAATCCATGACCATTGTCAATGTCATGTTACACAGGAGAAGTATTACAGGTGTTCTTCAGCATTGTGTTTCTCCTGAGGAAGGCCGTGAAATTCTCAATGAGATTTATTCCGGCGATTGTGGACATCACGCTGCCTCATGGTCCTTGGTTGTTGGGGATATAACCCCGCGATATGTCCCACCAAGATGGGCCGGGTCATTCAAGTGGCGCCTTACGATCAAAACTCAAGATGGGCCAAGACGTTCAATATCTGAAGACCTGCGGGGCGGTTCATAGAGTGGGCCAGCTCGGGGCCCAGCACTTGAAGATGGCGGCTCATGGATAAGAAGTACAAGTCGCCGCCTGGAGCTTTCTTACTTAGAGAACAATACAAGTAGGAAACACATTGGGTTACGGATCGCAATACGACCCGTACTCTATTGTAAGCCTAGGGCCTCCGCCTGTATATAAAGACAAGGTTACAATCTCTCGAGTACTAGGCTAGCTAATTCACACCCTTATAATCAAGATCAGCATCATCAATATCAATCAAGCAGGAGTAGGATTTTACCTCCATCGTGAGGGGCCGAACCTGGGTAAACCCTTGTCTCTCGATTCTGATCAACCCTGTTCAAGCAATCACCGTGCGGTGATGGCCTCACGACTAAGTCCTTTCGCAAGGACATCTACCGTGACAAAACCACGATAGTTGGCGCCCATCGTGGGTCTATCGCTCGGTGGTGTTGAGCTCTTGGAGGGAGCTCTGCAGGGATCGAGGGATACGCTATCCGCTGCATGACCAAGAGTCACCGAGACAAGCTCTACATCGACGGCTTGGGCTGGGGTGCCGACTTCATTGAGTACGGGTATCTAGTCCCCTTTGGCAAGATCCACATCTTCATCGGCAAGATCGGCGAATCAGGTCCCTACCCGGTCATCTGCACCGACATCGTCGAGCCGGCTCGACCCACGCAACCCGCTTGTATTCAAGCCGGTCGGGACCACCTCTTCGTTGGCTTCACCCAGGGGGTTGACCTCGCAGACAACTCAGCGTTGAGTGGCGACACCCTTGTATACTCGGATGGAGAGTCATTGGTTGGGGAGACGCAGTCAATCTGCCCCTTGTACGACGGCAGGCTCAAGGGCTACTCCGACGATGAGTCGACCCCAGTTGACCATGAGTCGCCCCGTTGGACCACCATCTATATGGCAGGCACCGCTCCAGCTCTTGAATCCTCTACCGCGGGTGCTATGAATGGGACCGGCCCTTCGGTTACTGATGCAAATCTATCCGACCCGGTTAAACCGGTAGCTCAAGTCCTCTCCGAGTTAGTCGCTACTTTAACAACGCTCCTCGAGTCATCGTTGACACAAGAGAACCAGGTCGAGCGCAACGCTGAAGTGGCCAAGATCCGCGAGAAGATGGCCAAGGCTCACGAAATATGCCAAGAACACTCGCATGATGAAGTTACAACCCCATATCCAGCAGGAAATAGAGGGCTTAAGGACAGAGGCTTGGCGTTTGGGCCTTCGTTAGCACGCTTCTGAGCGGTTCACAGGAGGCGTTATGAGACTCACCTGCCCCCTGGCTTGGAGGGAAGATATCTGTTCAACACGCCTGCGCCGGGCACAGGGCTGAGCACCCACGCGACACCGGTTATACCCCAATTAAACCGGGTCATGCCACAGAGCGATAATAGTGGGCCATTGTCGGTGTACTAAAGTTTGGACCCTTTAGTACCCCATACTTGTGCACGGGTAGTTGCAGCCATACCCGCGGCAAGGCCTGACGTGGACAACTAGAGGCAAATACGAGACAACCAAGGAAGTATTCGAGCCAGTAAACAGAGAACATAAGACAAGCTGAGCCCCCGGCGAGATCCTTGCTGGGATGGTTCGCGAAGCCCCGGCAAGACCACCACCCTTGAGGTTGAGAGCTCTGACACCATCGACAATGTCAAGACCAAGATCAAGGGGCGTCTCCGTGGTGGCATGCAGATCTTTGTCAAGACCAGAAGGCAAAGTTCCTAGCAAGATTCTTGCCGGGAACATTCGCGAGGCCCCGGGAAGATTCTTGCCGGGGACGTTTGCGAGGCCGCGGCAAGGCTTGCACACGGCAAGGTTCTGCAGCCCTGCCACCGTTCCAGCGCAGCGACTAGCCTGCCAGCCTGGCAAGTGCCTACGTGGTAGCATGCAGATCTTCGTGAAGATCCTGCACCGCTCCAGCGCAGTGGCTAGCCAGTCAGCCTGGCATTGCATACCTCGTCATCTTGGATGCGTGTCGAGATGTGGTGATGCGGCAACGGATGGGACGGGCTCTTTTTCTGTCCCCGAGGAAGTTGAGGACACATAAACAACGCATTAAGTGTGTTTTGTCCTAAGACGTCAGTGATAAGCATGTACACTATAGCAACTTTACGCCTCATGTATGCACTGTACGCAACTTTACGCCTTAGTATAAAAGGAGGCCCAAGGCAATACGGAGAGGGACTTTTAGACTTTATGGCCCATTTTGCATGCGTAGCAGCTAGCCAAAGCTCAAGAACTCTCAATACACTAAAGCAGGATTATGGTTTTACGCTTCTCAATGGCCCGAACCTGGGTAAAAATCCCTCGTGTTGATCATTGGATCTGCTCTTTGTGCACACCTCTTTCCCGACCAAACCATAGAAGGGATCCGCGTGATCCCATAGGTGTCGTTTCCCCGACATCTTTGGTGCACCAGGTAGGGGAGAGAGGTTGCGCGAACCTGATTTAGCAGTCAGAGCATCAGTTTCTTCAACGTCTTCATCATCATGCTTCCCAAGAAAAAGGGTATCACAACGATTTGTTCGTCTGCGGCCGATCTGCCTGTACCAACACGGATGGGCGACGGGATGGACAAGGGTGGAGGAGGAGGTGGAGATCATGAGCTTCCACGATGTTCTAGTGATCGGAGCTAGGCGAGCTGTATCATACAAGGTCGCGACGACGGCCCGCGCATCGCTGGATCCAAGGACGGACCCATGCTGCCTAAGGGCGGCGCAGCGACCTCCAAGGGTGGAAAGGCGACCTTGAAGACAACCCGGCTGGCACATGCACTACGGTCTACCCAGGTCGTGTGTGACGAGCAGCGCCGTGACGTTGGTGACCCCAAGCGTCCACATGGAAAGAGCCCTCGGCATCATTCCCAGGATGTGCAGGGCCAGCATGCATGCCAAGATGCCTACGGAAACAGCGCACGGCTGTGGGACCGTGACGGAGGTCCTTCTAACACGGTTAGGAGTCAGAGCACCTCATGTTCTTCGTGCCTGTCGCTGCCACCTACACCAGCGGAGGTGTTGGCGTGAGTGCAGCTACTCCTGTACTTTCCTCCCGTTGCGGAGAAGCTCGAAGAATGGAGAGCTGCTATTCAGAGCCTCATCGGCTTCATCAATACAGATGGGCAGCAGCAGGCGAAGCCTTCGCGGCGGTTGTCCACCAGGCCGTTGCGTGCCGATGGCGGAAGGATCGGAGGTGGTGCAACCACGGCGCACTCTTCTCCACCACGACAGCAGCGGTCGCCAGTTCGGCTGGTCGATGCCCGTGATGACGGATCCATGGCGTCGACCGATCCACGAACTCGCCACGATCAACGTCAAGTTCTTCGGGAACGGGTCAAAGAAGACACTCGAACTACCATCGAGCGGCGGCCGTAAGCGCACCATCAATCTGACAGGCGCGCAAAGCCCACTATAGACAAGCCTGCGCCATGGGATTCTGGTGACATACCTTACGAGGTGGGTTGTCCAGCTTTTACCCGTGAGATGCGGCGATTCCAGTGGCCCACTTCCCGCACGTTCAAACGAGAGGTCCCGGAGAAATACGACGGCAAGACTCACCCGTCGAAGTTCCTCAGCATCTACACCATCACGATGCAAGCTGCCGGAGCTCGAGATGGCAAGGTGCTCGCCAACTACTTCCCGTTGGTACTCAAGACCAACGTCAGGTCGTGGTTGATGCACCTGCTAGGAGATTCCATCTCTTCTTGGTCGGATCTGTGTCACGAGTTTGTTGGCGCCTTTATCGGAGGCCACCAAACTCCTGGCCAGACAAGTGATTTACATCTCATCCCCCAGAAAGATGGTGAAACCTTGCGCAAGTACGTACAGAGATTCAGCTGTGTACAGTACAACATCCTAGATGTTCATCCTGCCACTGTTATCAGCGCGTTTCATCAGAATGTGCGCAATCGCAAGATGCGTGAAGAGCTGGCGATGAACAAGGTTAGGGATGTTGCTGAGCTTTATGCTTTAGCCGATAGATGTGCTCGGGCTAAAGAAGGAAGGAAGTACCCCGGCGAAGATGCTGGTGTGGGAACTGACTCTGGAGATGAAGACACCGCCGCCCCGACAAAGAAGAGTCGATGGCATAACAGGAAGCGCAAGGGCAAAACCGTGCTTGCCGTTGAGGAATCCGGCAACCCCGGCACCGCCAAGAAGGCCAAGGTTGGCGACCCCGGCAAGGAGGTTGCCGGGTGCTTCGCTTGCCAGGCCTTGGCGGCTGCCGACAAGCTAGAGGGCTTCGACAAGAAGTACTGCAAGATCCATCGCACCAAGGGCCATGACCTCCGGAACTGCCGGCAAGTTGAGCAGCTTCTCGAGAGGCAGAAATCTGAGTATGAAAGGCGAGATAAGGAGAAGGGCCAGGATGGTGCTAAGGGGTCCGGCAAGAAGCCTGGTGGCCGAGGAGGTCGCCGCGGCAAGGACAAGCAACAGGAGAGGCCTTCTCGGGGCCGCGACAAGAAGGAGGGAGATGATGACCATGAAGAGGATGACAAGTCTGGCGAGCATGAGTTTCAAAAAGCTACAGAAGCCATGTGCATTGATTGTGGCACCTCGTTGCATTCTTCTCACCGCCAACTTAAATAGTGGGCGCACGAGATTAATGGAACAGAGCCATCGGTCGATGCCCGAAAGCCGTTGAGATGGTCCAACACGCCTATCATTTTTTACGCTGAGGATCACCCTGACAGCACAACAGCAATCGGGTGCTTGCCATTGTTGGTTTCGCCAACAATTCGCAACCTGAAGGTGACAAAAATGTTAGTTGACGGTGGGGCCGGTTTGAACTTGATCTCACGCAATGTGATCAAGAGGTTACAAATTCCTGATGAGATCTCGAAGAGACGGGCATGTTTCAAGGGATCAATCTGGGAAGAAGCCAGCCGAAAGGTAAAATCACACTAACAGTTACATTTGGTGGTGAGCTGAACTATAGGACGAAGAAGATCGTTTTTTATGTCGCCAAGATCCCGTTGCTGTATAACGAGATCCTTGGTCGTCCAGCACCGACCAAGTTTATGGCGGCATCACATTACGCCTACAACATGTTGAAGATGCCGTCCCGATGAGCATCATCACTGTCAACTCCGACAAGAAGGATGCGCTTATTTGCGCCGACGAACTCTACTGGGAGGCAGTTGTAGCACCTGCCGCTAAAGCGCTTGCTCCTGCCATTGGAGCTCCCGGGGGCAGAAGACCGGCAAGACCTCTTGCATCCACTCCGGCAAGCACGCCTCCTCGGAGTGCTGCGTTTCCGTCGAGGAAGTACGAGAGAGCTCCACCGACAAGAGCAAGAAATCCACGACAGCTCCACCAGAAACTAAAAAGGTGCCCATCAAGGAGGACAACACGGGCAGAACTTTCACTATAAGTTCCGCCCTCGAAAGCAAATAGGAAAGCACACTCATTGCCTTCCTGCAGGCGAATGTCGATGCATTTTCATGGCAAGCATCTGACATCCCCTGCGTTCCCAGGGAGGTGATTGAGCACCCTCTTGCTGTCTATCCTCATGCGCGGCCCGTCAAGCAGAAGGTCAGGAAGCAGCTTTGGAGCGGCAAGAGTTTAGCACTAAAGAGATCAGGAAGTTGGAAGCGGCAGGCTTGGCCAGAGGAGTGCTCCACCCAACGTGGTTGGCCAATCCAGCTGTAGTGCACAAAGCGAATGGAAAATGGAGGCTGTGTATTGATTATACAGATATCAATAAAGCCTACCCAAAGGATCCTTTTCCCTTGCCGCGCATCGACCAGATTGTGGACTCCACTGCCGGATGCGACTTGCTGTCGTTTCTTGACGCTTAGTCAGGGTACCGTCAGATTGTCATGATGAAGGAAGTTGAAGAGAAGACCGCGTTTGTCACCCCATGTGGTATGCATTGTTTATACGAATGCCTTTCGGGTTGAAAAGCGCTGGTTCAAAGTTTGCGAGAGCGGTCGAGATCGGTTTCGAACCACAGCTACATAGAAATATGGAAGCTTATATGGATGACATAGTGGTCAAAACCAGGGACAAGGCAATGCTCATACAAGATTTAGAAGAAAAATTTGCAAATTTGTGCAAGATCAATCTCAAGCTCAATCCTGAGAAGTGTGTGTTTGGCATCCCATCCGGCAAGCTTCTCGGATTCTTTGTGTCTCAGCGTGGGATCGAGGCGAACCCCGACAAGATCAAGGCGATTGAACAGATTGAAGCACCAAGATGAGTAAATATGTGCATCGACTTGCCGGCTGCGTTGCTGCTCGAAGCAGGTTCATATCCAAATCTGCTGAGCGCGCCCTACCCTTTTTTAAGATCTTGGAAAAGGCAGGTCCAATGAAATGGACTCCAGAAGCGTAGGCAGTGCTGCAAGATTTGAAGAGGTACCTCTCCTCTATGCCGACACTAGTCACGCCTAAACCACAAGAGCCATTGCTGCTATATCTAGCGGCAACGAATCAAGTGGTTAGTGCCGCGCTATTGGCGCAGAGAGAAGTCGACGAAGAAGCAGCAGCAGCGGCAAGACCTTCGAATGATGAGCTGAGGCTCTCCCCGACAGAGTCTGGTGCCGGCAAGGCAGGATCCGCGCAAGCAAATGAAGCAGCACAGAACAAGAAGATGGTGCAGCACCCAGTTTATTTTGTCAGCTCCCTTCTGCAGGGGGCTAGATCAAGATACTCTGGTGTGCAGAAGTTGCTCTTCGTCCTCCTTATGGCCTCGAGGAAGCTGCACCACTATTTCCAGGCACATGAGATTACCATCTTCACTATTTCCCGTTGCAACGAATCTTACACAACCCAGATGTGACTGGAAGGATTGTGGAGTGGGCGTTGGAACTGTCAAGCTTTGGTCTCAAGTTTGAATGCACTTCAACAATTCAGAGCAGAGCCTTGGCGAAGTTCATTGCAGAATGGACCTCAACACCGGACGAGGAGATTCAAGAGACCACTCTCCCGGCAAGGAGACGAGCCGAGAGTGGGTTATGTATTTTGATGGGGCTTTCTCGCTACAAGGTGCCGGTGCTGGCGTGCTTCTTGTCGCGCCCACCAGGGAGCACCTCAAATACATAGTCCAGATGCACTTTCCCCGGGAGAGATCAACAAACAACACTACAGAATATGAGGGGCTGCTTTTCAGTCTCAAGATCGCGGCAGGCCTTGGAATTAATAAGCTCATCGTCAAAGGTGATTCACAGCTTGTTGTCAAGCAAGTTAACAAACATTATCAGAGCCCATTGATGGAAGCTTACGTAGATGAAGTGAGGAAATTGGAGGAGCGTTTTGATGGTCTGTAAGAAGAGCATGTTCCTCGAGCAGAGAACAACACTGCTGATGACCTGTCAAAATGTGCTGTCCTGAAGTTACCTGTGGAACCAGGGACTTTTGTGCTCCAACTGACTCAGCCATCCATTGAACCATCAGCAAGGCAAGATAAGCGAAGGAAGTTGAGCTCCGGCAATTACTTTCCCGCTAAGCTCCCAGGAGCGCCGGCAAGGAAGTTGCCGGGGACGACGCCAAGCTTGCCGGGGGCAACAAGCTCCGCCAGGGCCTTGAGCCCTTGTTGTAGAGACAACTGCTCCCGTGGCAGAAGACATTTCTTTATTCCTTGCTATCGAGCCTTAGGCTCCAGCATGGGCACAACACATCGTGCAGTTCCTCCAAACTGGGGAACTCCCCGAGGAACAGGAAGAAGCAGAGAAAGTAGCCCGTCGATCTAGTATGTACCAGTTTGTGGACGATGTCCTGTACAGAAAAAGACCGAACAGCGTGAAATTGAAGTGCATTCCTTGGGAGGACGGACTGGTGATGTTAGCAGAGATACATGGATGCATATGTGGCTCTCACATAGGATCAAGGGCTCTTGCTGGTAAGGCATTTGGGCAAGGTTTCTTTTGGCCCACTGCCCTCCAGGATGCAACTGCACTAGTAATCAAGTGTGAAGCATGTCAGTTCCATTCAAAGAAATTGCATCAGCCATCTCAAGCTCTTCAGACATTCCCTCTTACCTGTCCATTTCCAGTCTGGGGGCTCGACATATTGGATCCTTTTCCATGTGCTGTCGTGGGCTTTGAGTACTTGTACGTCGCAATCGACGAGTTCACAAAGTGGCCGGAAGTCGAAGCAGTGAGAGAAGGTGATAGCACAGTCAGCCGTCAAGTTCTTCAAAGAACTACTTTGCCATTTTGGTGTGCCAAACAGAGTCATCACCGACAACAGCACACAGTTCACGAGCCGCACCTTCATAAAATATATCCAAGACCTTGGCAGCAAAATCTGTTATGCTTCTATTGCTCATCCAAGAAGCAACGGCCAGGCGGAAAGGGGAAATGCTGAAGTGCTGCGAGGCCTCAAGACAAGGACCTTTGACAGGCTGCACAAGTGTGGAAGACGCTGGAATGATGAGTTGCCGACAGTTCTTTGGTCAATAAGAACGACACCAAATCGAGCTACTGGCCAGACACCCTTCTCCCTGGTATACGGGGCGGAAGCAGTTCTCCCTACAGAACTCATACACGGGTCACCTTGAGTGCTCGCTTATCATGATTTTGAGCAAGAGCAGTTGCAGCAAGATGATGCTACGCTCCTTGAGGAAGATCGTCTTCAGGCTGCTGTGCGAGCTGCATGCTACCAGCAAGCCTTGCGCCGCTACCACAGCCGCAACGTTCACTCCCGAAGCCTTGAGGAAGATGACCTTGTTCTTCGGCGTGTTCAGTTGGCCAAGAATTCTATCAAGTTGACGCCAAAGTGGGAGGGCTCTTATCGGGTAATATGAGTCACCAGGCCTGGCGTAGTCCACCTGGAGATCGAAGATGGCATTCCAGTGAGCAACTCCTAGAATATCAAACACCTTGGCAAGTTTTACCCATAAGGCGCGGTTGAGTAAATTTTCTTTTAAATGTAAAGTTATTTTCCTTGAACGATTTTGGTTCTTGTATGGAAAACCTCACGCGAAGGAACCTTGTCATGATCAGTTGCGCCCTTACTCTCTTTCGAGTTCGCTCAACAGTTCAAGTGGCTGTGCTGAGAACGGCAAGGTATCTTGCCGGTAGCGACACCCACAGCAGGCTGCTAAGGATCTGTTCGTTAAAGCACTCGCGGCAAGGGTGCGCGCACCGGCAAGTTTTCCCAACAAACCGTAGGGTGTATGCCATATAGAGAGAAATTAGACAAGAAAGATAGCATGCATTCATCCAAAACACAGCAAGTTATATTACATCAACGGGCATGAATTCGTGGCGGCAAGAAGAAGTGAAGCGGCTAGTCCCTGCGCTGGCCGTCGACCCTCTTGATTTGGTCCACCTTGTCAATAATGGGAGCGACAAGGTCTTCTAGCGCCTTGCGGTCTGTGTCCTTCGGCAAGCAGTCGAGCACGTTGGTGAGGTCGAGGCCGGGGTTCCTGTGTGCCACTTTGGTGAGCACCTTGAGGAGGACGGCCCGTCAGAGTTTGCGGGATTCGCTGGCCAGTTGGGTTGCTCAGCTAGAGTGGAGGAGCTTCAGGGCGTCGAGGAGGGCCTCGAAGAACATGGTCAGCCTGACGCACGGAGACACCCTCTCCTTGGAAGAATACCTTAAGTTCGACAGGCCCATGGTGGATAGTTGTGCTGCGAGCCTTTCCGTGACGTCAACAAGGCGCTCAGTCCAGATCCCCATGCCTTTCTCATAGTCATATAGGTGGTGGCAGCGCTCTCAAGGGACTCCTCCAGTGTGGCCAGATTCAGCTTCAGATCGGCAATGGAGTCGCTGGCTGCGAGAGTTGCTTGGTCTTGTCGAATATGGTGGTTTGCAGCTCCGCCAGGTCGTAGAGAGTTTTCTCTCTGTCACCCTTGAGCGTCGAGAGCTCCTTGTCGTGTTCCTCCAGATCCGCCTCCAGCTTCTTCACCTTGTCGGCCAGCTCGTTCTTGGCAGCCTCTGCAGCTTCAGCGGCATTGATGGCTTCCTTCAGCTTGCCGATGTGGTCCAAGACCAGAGCTTCGAGTGTCTTCTTGTGTTCTTGCTCCAGCTCTTAGGTCTGCTGCGCGACAAGTTTTTCAATTTCTTCATCCTTGCCGCGGAGATTGGCGGCAAGCGCCTCCTCGCGAGCGGCAAGGTCCTCTTCATGAGCATCAAGCCCGACATGGCGTTCCCTTAGCCGAGCATCTTCTGTGGCGGCCTGTTGAGCGGCCTCTTCCTGTGCCTTCTCAACGTCGGACTGCTTCAAGAGGAGCACGCCCCAACATTGGTTTAGCTGCTCCCGGCCAGTCCTCAGCTCCTGCCAAGCCTCAGCAAACCAGACTTGCGTTTCTCAATGCGCTTCTAGAAGTCTGCCTGTGCTGCTTCAACAACTATTGCCCTGGAGTCCAACTTCTCCTTTCGGGTGCGGTGAAGTGCTTGGAGCTTCTAGAAGTTGTCACTCATAGCCTGGAGGAGCCGATCTTCTTTGGATCCACTGCTGCTGGCGTGCGGCTCATGGACAATCTTGAGCCCGGTAGCAGCAATGACTTCTTCATCAAAAGACTCCCTATCGGTTGGCGCTCCGGTGCTTGTCGTCCTCGGGATGTTGACAAAAAGGTTGTCGCCAACCTTCAGGTATCTGCTTGAGGGTGGGACTTCAGATGTTGACAGTTGATCATCGACAACTGCCTCCAACTGGGGGCTCCGGGGCTGGTGTAGCACTAGGCGCTCCTGGGGCAGGAATGCCGTTAGTACGGTCACCGGTCTCCTTGTCGGCCCCCCCGACAGGCCCCTTGGCGGTTTCCTCATGCACTTCCTTAGCGGCCTCGTCAGCAGTGACTCCGGCGGCAGCGTCTTTGGCGGTCCCCTCGATGATGACGTTGACGTCCATCTGATCCGTCAAGGGAAGATCTGAAAAAAGCCAATTAGGAGAAACGAGATGGAACCAAGGTTGAAGTTCAAGACAGAAAGAAAAGAGAAAAAGATCATACATGAAGAATGACAAGTGCCAGGAAGTGAGCGGCTTAATTGTGACGAGCTATTGGGAGTTGGTTCCCTCCCCGGCAACATTTGTTGCCGGTGTAGGACTGCCGGTGCCCACGCTTGCCGGCTCTTCCTCCACGCGAGTGGGCTTGTCATTGGAAGCCCTTGCCGGGGATTCATCCCTAGGCGGTGCGATTGACGGAGGTGGCACATCAGGAGCGGCCCTCAGTGGCTCTCCTTGTTGTTGTTCTTATCCTACAAGCCCGACAACGTCAGCAGCAAAGATATACGCCCCAACGCCCGCCAGCGGGAAATGAGTAGTGGACTCATGCTGGGGGCTGGGTTAGGGGCTGCGTCGCGGGTTGGCCTCTGGGCTGATGAGGATGGTCTCCGGCGCACCTGTGGTGCTTGCCGGGGGCTCATCGCCCGTTGAAGTCTTGGCCTTCTTCGCCATCCTTTGCGCCAACGTCTCCGTATCTCTGCAGGGAAAGGCCCAAGCAAGAACAAATAAGATAAGTAAAATCAGAAATTCAGGGGATAAAGGAGGCGGTAGGGCACTTACTCTTCTTCTTCTGGACTCTCTTCTCCCTCCGGGCTAAAAGCAGCGAGGTCGAAGGCGCCCTCCTCTATAACGTCCGGACGAAGGAGTGGAGAAGGGGACCTGGGCCGTTTGACTGTGGCACGAGCGGCGGCCTAATGTGAGCCTGCTCCAGTTGCCGCCACCGTCACGTGAGCCGCCCCCGTTGCTTTCTTTGTTGTCGTGGTCGTGTGCCTCGTCTGGCGCACAGGTTGCTGCTGAGCTTCTTGCCACTCCACAGCCTTGTCGGCTGCCCCCTTGCCGGGGACCTCTTCGTGCAAGGAAGCTTGCTGGACTGGTTCGCCGGAGATGGCTCGCCGAAGGACACGCTTCTTCTTCTCTAGAGCTCGGGGCTCCTCATACAGCTGATCCTCGGCTATATCTCTAGCAGAAGAGCCCCCGACAACTGCGCCAATATGCTCTCCGGCAGTCTCCCCCTGCTCGGCAAGGTTTTTTTCTTTGTTGGCTTCATCTTCCATGAAGCCAACATGCCGGCCTTCGCGGCAAGGGCCGCCTCTTCTGTCATGATGGCAATATATGCCACAGCTTCGTCAGTGGTGGGGCGAATGCGGTTCGTCTCTTCCCGGATGGGCCTTTCCGGCAAGTTGTCGAAGAACTCCTGTGCCTGTTTCGCGGATGGGACGACCCAGGTCTGGTCAAGGCCATGGGCATTGAACACTGGCATTGTCGGTGCAACAGACCCCGGGTATTTTACCCAACTATGCACAGGCACAAGATCAAGATTGAAGCACCAGCTCAAGATAGAGACTGAAGAGCCAAGAAACTTGAAGAACCAACATGCAGCTCAGAGAGGTCGAGATCGAGCCAAAGGAACAAGATATCGGCAAGAGAAGGGCCTCCCTCGCCCCCGGCAAGGGGCCATGCCATGATACGTCTCCAACGTATCTATAATTTTTGATTGTTCCATGCTATTTTATTATCAATCTTGGATGTTTTATAATCATTTATAGTCATTTTATATGATTTTTTGGTACTAACCTATTGACATAGTGCCAAGTGCCAGTTGCTATTTTTTCCGTGTTTTTTACATCGCAGGAAATCAATATCAACGGAGTCCAAATGCCACGAAACTCCACGATGATTTTTTATGGGCCAGAAGGAAGGCAACGGGCCCTAGTTGCACTTGGGGTCCGCCCCGAGGGGGGCACAACCCACCAGGGCGCGCCATGAGGCCCAGGCGCGCCCTGGTGGGTTGTGCCAACCTCGGGCGCCCCCCCGGACCGCCTCTTTGCTCTATAAATACCACAATATTCCAGAAACCCTAAAAGCGTGAACAAAATATTCATCCAACCGCCGCAGAGTCCAGAACCACCAGATCCAATCAAGACACCATCACGGAGGGGTTCACCACTTCCATTGGTGCCTCTCCAATGATGCGTGAGTAGTTCCTTGTAGACCTTCGGGTCCGTAGTTAGTAGCTAGATGGCTGTCTCTCTCTTGCTCGCTAAATTATCAATACAATGGTCTCTTAGAGAGCCATATGATGTAACTCTTTTGCGGTGTGTTTGTTGGGATCTGATGAACTTCGAGTTTATAATCAGTCATATCTTTTTATATCCATGAAAGTTATTTGAGTTTCTTTGATCTCTTATATGCATGCTCTCTTATAGCCTCGTATTTCTTCTCCGATATTTGGGTTTCGTTTGGCCAACTTGATCTATTTATCTTGCAATGGGAAGAGGTGCCCGGTAGTGGGTTCGATCTTACGGTGCTCGATCCCAGTGACAGAAAGGGAAACAACACGTATGTATCGTTGCTACTAAGCATAAAAAGACGAGATCTATATCTACCACCATATAGATAAACGGATCTTGTCTACATCATGTCATCGTTCCTATTGCATTACTCGGTTTTCCATGAACTTAATACACTAGATGCATGCTGGATAGCGGTCGATGTGTGGAGTAATAGTAGTAGATGCAGGCAGGAGTCGGTCTACTAATCTTGGACGTGATGCCTATGTAATGATCATTGCCTGGATATCGTCATAATTATTTGAAGTTCTATCAATTGCCCAACAGTAATTTGTTTACCCACCGTTTGCTATTTTTCTCGAGAGAAGCCACTAGTGAAACCTACGGCCCCCGTGTCTTCTTTCTTATATATTTGCCTTGCGATCTACTTTTCCTTTGCATTTTTATTCAGATCTATTAAACCAAAAAATACAAAAATACCTTGCTGCGTTTTATCTTTCTTTATTTTATTTGGCGTTTGATCTATCAATCTACTACAATTTATCTCACGTCCGCTTGCCTATCTTGAGGCGCCGTACCCCGAAAGGGATTGACAACCCCTTTAACTCGTCGGTTGCGAGGTGTTGTTGTTTGTGTGCAGGTGCTGTTTACGTTGTGTTGCTTGGTTCTCCTACTGGTTCGATACATTGGTTTCGTAACTGAGGGAAATACCTACCGTCGCTGTGCTACATCATCCCTCCCTCTCCGGGGAAATACCGACGTATTTGCAGCTACCATCAAGGAGAATTTCTGGCGCCGTTGCTGCGGAGGATCTTCAACATAACCAGGTTCCTAATCACAAATCTCATCTCCTTGCAATTTAAATTATTCACCATTTGCCCATCGTTTTCCTCTCCCCCACTTCACAAATATTTGCCGTTTTATTCGCCTCTCTTTTTCCGTTCGCTGTTTTCTTACTGGATCTATTTTTGTGTGCGTTCTTGTCTGCGTAGTCATGATGCCTAAAAGAAAATATTATGATGTTCCTTACCCGAATATTTTGCTTGAAATTGAGAAAAGTACCAAGGAATATATGACTACACAATTTGAGCATAATAAGTATTTTACTGAAGAAATTAAGGAACACTCTGTTGTGCTAGATGCTATCACAAAACAACTTGATGATATTAGTAGAGAAGTTTGCAATCTCCAATCTAAGTATGCTTTTGCTGAAAGTTTGTTGGAAAAAATATCCGATGCACAAGCTACCTTAGGAAATCAAATGGCTGCGAAACCAATCTCGTTAGAAGACAAAAAAGATGAAGATCTTCAAATGATTGGTGTATCTTCTATTGACTCCTTGTTTAGTAAAGTTAAGAATGATGAAAAGGGGACTGGAGAAGAGTCAACTTTAGGTAGAAGGCATCCCAATATTTAAGAGGGTGAAAATCTTGTTGAGAAAATTAATGAAAGTGGGTTTGGTGAGGTCAAAACTTTAACTAGTGATGTGCCCATTCTTTTGGATTACAAAGACTTTAATTATGGTAGTTGCTCTTTGATTGATTGTATTTATTTGTTGCCATCCATGATAAATTTACCCCACGCTTATGAACAAAACAATGCTTTTACTAAACATATTGTTGATGCTATGCTGAAAGCTCTTGAAGAAAAATTGGAACTAGAAGTTTCAATTCCTAGAAAATTGCATGATGAATGGGAACCTAATATCAAAGTCAAGATTAAAAATTATGAGTGTTTTTCTTTGTGTGACTTGGGTGCTAGTGTTTCTACAATTCCGAAATCTTTATGTGATGTGCTTGGTATTACTAATCTTGAAGAATGTTCCTTGAATTTGCACTTGGCGGATTCTACTACTAAAAGGCCAATGGGAAGAATTAATGATGTTCTTATTCTTGCAAATAGGAATTATGTGCCCATAGATTTTATTGTTCTTGATATTGATTGCAATCCGTCTTGTCCAATTATTCTGGGAAGACCATTTTTACGCACTATAGGTGCCGTGATTGATATGAAAGAAGGCAATATTAAGTTCCAATTTCCTTTGAGGAAAGGTGGGAACACTTTCCTAGAACTAGAATTAAGCCACCTTATGAATCAATCATGAGGCATCTTATGGATCTCGAACCAAAGATGACAAAACTTAGGTCCTTGCTTTATGCCTAGCTAAGGGCATAAAACTATAGCGCTTGTTGGGAGGCAACCCAACAAATAAAACTTATTTTTGCTTTTTTCTTTCTGTTCTTGTGTGTTAGCACAATTATGCTACTGTTATGATTGTGTTTTTTGTGTTTTAATTAGTGTTTGTGCCAAGTAAAGCCTATAGGATCTTCTTGGGTGATAGTTGTTTGATCTTGCTGAAAAAGACAGATACTTTGCGCTCATGAAAATAATTTTCATAAATCACAGAAAAGAGCTTTTGCTCTAATTCTTTTTGAAGAAGATTAATATACAAATTACCCTGGACGTCCTCTTTTGGTAGAATTTTTGGAGTTCCAGAAGTATTCGCAAAAGTCCGATTGCTACAGACTGTTCTGTTTTGACAGATTCTGTTTTCTTTGTGTTGTGTGCTTATTTTGATGGCTCTATGGTTTTCTTTGATGAGTTTTTGCCACAGAAAAGTTGGAATACAGTAGATATAATACAAAAACAAAATAAGAATTGGTTTGATACAGCACTTTTTATTTTTTCTTAAACTAACGGATCTCACGAAGGTTTTCTTGAGTTTTGTGTGATTGAAGTTTTCAAGTTTTGAGTTATCTTACGATGGATGAAGGAAGGATGTAAGAGCCTAAGCTTGGGAATGCCCCCGAGTGGCATCCCCGCTTTCTTCCAACAACTGTCGGTATTTTACTCGAGGCTATATTTTTATTCGTCACATGATATGTGTTTTGCTTGGAGCATCTTGTATGATATGTGTCTTTGCGTGTTTTATTATGTGTTTTAAATCATCAATCCTTGCTGGACACACCTATTTGAGAGAGCCAAAATTATATCATGACTTGTTAGAATTGCTCTCTTCACTTAAATCTTTTATGAGCCAGGACTTGCTCTTGTGCTTCACTTATATCTTTTTGAGCACGGTGTGCTTAATATTTTTGAAGAAATGCTCTCTTGCTTCACTTAGATTTATTTGAGAGTCAGTAAAATTTTGAAGAAATTCTCTCTTGCTTCACTTAAATTATTTTGAGAGAAAGAAAATTTGTTATGCTCATGATCCTCACTTATATTTGTTTGAGCTTATGAAAAGCAACACATAAAAATTAGTCCCAAAGTGATAGATATCCAAGAAGGATAAAGAAAAGGAAAATGTCATGAAGATCATTGGACAAAATAAACTTGATTCTTAGTAATAGTTTTGAGAGATGATGATGTGATATGTGAATTATGTTGATGAGTAATTGTGCTCTAGTAAGAATATTGGTGTTAAGGTTTGTGATTCCCTATGCATGCACAAAAGTCAATAATCATGCAATGAAAATTATATCCTACTTGTGGTGCATTATTCGATGTTAATTATGCTTAATGCTTGCTTATTAGATTATTCGTTTCTTGATTGGTCACTTCCCAATCTTTTGCTATCCTTCATTTTGCACTAAGTATGACCTCTACTTGTGCACCCAAAATCCTTCAAACCAGTTTTGCCACATGAGTCCACTATATCTACCTATATGCGGTATGGAGGGCACCCGTGGATACGGCTAGCCATGGAAAGTGAAAGAATGGTGGAAAAAGGAATAACCTTTATTTTCTGTTTGGGAACCGCCTATGGCATATCTAGCATGGAAAGTGCTGGGAACTCTAAGTTGTTTTCGTTGGTGGGATGGATACACCTCCCAAAATGTTTTTATCTCAAAATTTTCGCTTTGAGCTCTGGCACCTCTACAAATCCCTACTTCCCTCTGCGAAGGGCCTTTTCTTTTACTTTATGCAATTTTTATTTTGAAATTTGATTCTCCATCTTCTCTCATAAAAAGCACCAACTAGGAGGCAATATGATCGTGCTCAAGTATTGGGTGTAGTTAATATTCGAGTGTGTTTCATGAATGGATCAATGTTTGAGCATGATGGGCTAGGCATAACTTATTTTAGCGTTGATACTTTGAAAGACATGGTTGCTTGTTGATATGCTTGAGTATCAAATTATTATGTCAAAACTAGACTATTGCTTTGAATCACATAAAAGTCCAAATGTCCATGCTATAAAGAAAAAGAATATAATACGACTTGATGAATAGCACTCCACATCAAAAATTCTGTTTTTATCATTTACCTACTCGAGGACAAGTAGGAGTTACGCTTGGGGATGCTGATACGTCTCCAAAGTATCTATAATTTTTGATTGTTCCATGTTGTTTTATTATCAATATTGGATGTTTTATAATCATTTTATATCATGATGCGGAGCATCCTACGGACATCACCATGTCAAGAGTCCATTTGGCAAGTGACACATGCGACATCTACTTCACATACACAAAGGTGAATCATCTCCTTTACAGTTGTTCACTGGACCCTCTCGAGGATGGTATACTACTTGACACTCCACCCGTGTGCATGCATAGGTATTGTCGGAGCTTCACGAATATCGAGGAGGAGTTCAAGCACCAAGGAACAACTACACCATACGCGAGGGAAGCGTGGAAGAGAAGGAAGAAGAAGCCTGGACAAGCTTCTGGAAAGCCCAGAACTTCCGGCCCCCGGAACCTCCGGCCATCCCGGAACTTCCGGCCCCGACGCATCGAAGCCGTCTGAGAGTGTGCCAACTCTTTGGATAGCCCGGACCGTGCCCGGACCTTCACCCGGAACCTCCAGCGCCCGGACCTTCCGACCGTCCCCGGAACTTCCGGCCCTGCCTGCGCGTAGAGACTCGGGCCAAGGCCCATGTACCCATTCACCCCTCACTTACCCCTTCGTGGCTACTACTATATATACTCACCCCCCTCCTCCATTCTAGGGTTAGCAAAGGGTTAGCTCATGTTTGTGTGAGAGCTTTGCTCATCCACTTGGTTACCTTCTCCACGGAGATCGCGCCTCCTCGGAGAAGATCCTTCCAAGCGGATTCAAGACCCCCTCTTGGGTGGCCCCCCTCAAGACCTCCTCACGGAGATGAACTCTACCTTGTATCTTTCCCTTTGTTGTTCATGTACCTTGTGGATCTTGTGTGTTTGATTGTCTAGTGGATGTGTGATTGGACTTGTTCTTGAGTGTTTCCCCTTTGTGTTTTCTCTCCTTTCTCCCCCGTGTTCTTCGTGTTACTCGCGGGATCCGCTCCTTTCGTGAAAGATCGGGCCGTTAGGGTTCTACCCTACATCATATTGGTATCATGAGCCACGTTGATCACGTTTTTGGAGCCCCTACCCTTTGTTTTCTAGCTTGATTTTGTTGATTTCGTCCTAAATCCGAAAATCCCCACCAAAAATAGCACCCAATTTTTTTTGTGATTTGTTGGTTTGGATGATGTTTTGTTGATTTTGATCTATGAATTCGTTGTGTTTCAAGTGGATCTAGCTTTCCCCCATCTTTTCCCCCCTTCCTATCCATGAAATCTCCCCAATTTTGACCTTGGAAATCGAGTTTTTCCGCCCCGTTCTCAGATCTGGAATTTAGGGTTCCTCCCGGAAGAAATTCCACGACCCCCGGAACTTCCGGACTCCCCCGGAACTTCCGTCCTCCGGATCTTCCGTCCTAGCCCCGGAACTTCCGGGCTAAACAGAAAGTTTACCCAAAATCCCCGGGCTTCCCCGAGACTTTTTCCGCGACCCCCGGAACTTCCGGCCACCCCCCGGAACTTCCGGAGCCCGGAACTTCCGGCCATATGCCCGGAACTTCCGGCCTAACCAGAAACTTTCCCCGAAATTTCAGCATTAGCCTCTTTCACCGTTTTCATCACAACTTTTCACTCCGAACTCTGATTTGGGTGTTCTTTGGCTCGTTTTGAAGCTATCGACGTGCCCGAGGTCCTCAAGTTGGTTTTACCTCCTTTTGAATCCATCAAATTTTTGGAACTTTGGCATTTTTACCTAGGGCTTCCAGCATATCTTCCGCAAAACCACATTAGCCTTCCGCAACCTAACCCATTTTGTTCCCCACGGCATTTGAGGTTGTTTGAGTAGTGACTTGAGTCTCCTAAGGTGTTTAGGCTACTTAGGGACGGTTGCTTCTTCATCAACCACCACCACCACTTCCGCATTACCTACTTGCAAAACCCATCATTGCATTTCCGCAACCACCACCGCTTTCCGCCACCACCATTTGACATTTGTCCTTGAGATTTTGAGTTGTGGTTTTTCCGTTTCCTAAGGTGTTTTGGCTAATTAGGAACGGTCCTACATCAAGGACACCACCACTCATCATCGACACGGACGGTAACCTCGACGACACCATTGTATAGTCCCCTTGCTATTGCATTGTTAACCCCTAGCCCATTTTGCGTCACTTGCCTATCGAGACTAGCCATTGAGTATCGCCGGCAACGTTACTTGTGCACATTAGTGATCATTGGTCTACACCTTCCATTGCATACATACCATATCTTATTGGTATCATATCATCCCTTGCGCCACAAGTTTGTTCCCGCATATACATAATTGCTATTTTGGTTTGTGCATTTCGCAAAGTGGCCATATCCAAAAAAAGAGAATAAAGCTTTTAAGAAAAAGAAAAAGAAAGCAAAGAAGCTTGTAAGCAAGAGCCATAGCATCATACCACATTGCATAAGCTTGTCATATCCGATCATCTTGGATCAAACACCGGGAACCATACATATATAGCATACTTGGGATAGAAAGTTTATCCATTTTGCATCTTATAGGTTGTGCACAAGTGTCGTATCCGTCTATTGAGCAATCGTGCTAGCGTCTCTCTTGAGTTGTGCAACACGAGCGTGTTGGTGGATTCCACTTTTTGAGCTCATTCCTTGGTTGCACGGCCCCATTTATCTATCCGTGTGTGCGTTTTTGTGTGCCATTCATTGCTATTGGTCTACTTGTTTCACTTGCGAATTTGTGAATCTCTTTCAACATTATTGACTCTTGCTAACATTTTGCATTAAATTTTTGTGCCACTATCCTCACCAAGCTACTCCATAAGGTTTACTTGATAGGTGTGAGTGAACAAGTCCGGTACCAATTCCACTATTCTTTCATCTCACATTGAGTGAAACGGGATACATCCTCAACTTTGGGAAAAGGTAACTTGGTATTGTTTATCTCATTTCCTACTCACCTCTACTCGAGTCTTGTGATGGATAGGCAAGGCTTTTCACCTTCGGTCTACGACAACAACGACGAGTTTGATGCCACAAACAACTCCAACGACGCCAAGATGAAATCTCAAATGGAGGAGATCAAAGCCCTCATCAAGTCATACAAGCGATCTTCCTCATCTTCGAGAAGGCGCTCAAGAGCACATGCTTCCAAGCTACCATCTCCGGCAAGATCACATCGGCATCGACACCATCACCACCAAGAACGTGAAGGTCATGAGCTCAACACCAACAACCGCTCAACGACTTCACATATCCCTTGGCATCTTCGCCAAGCGACTTCAAGGCATCTTCGCCTACAGACATACGGCATCTTCGCCAACAAGCACTTCAAGACTATTCTCAAGAGAAGCTCCCCAAGCTCAAGTCCGTGACTTCCACGAGCTACTACGACCTCGACGCCGACCACGATATTCCTTTCTATGGAACTCAAGAACCCGAGGAGTATCTCGAGTGGGAGCACCTCATGGACGACTACCTCAAGCTACATCAAGTTCGTCCCGAAGATCAAGTGAAGTGCGCCACAAGGAACTTCCACGACTACGCGTACACATGGTGGCTTCACACACCTTCGGAGAGCTACAACATGAGTTGGCCCAAGACGAAGAAAGCTTTGCGGCGAGAGTTCGCGCCCCCAACCTACACGGAACAAGTTCTAAGCCAATTGGAGAACACCATCCAAGTCCATCGACGAGTACTTCAAGGAGATGAAGAATGCCTTGCGACGAGCTGACGTGGACGACCCCATGTCAATGAAGTTCCACTTCATGATGGGATTGAACAACGACATCTCCAAGACTATCTTCCTCGAGAACTACAAGTCCCTCGACGACTACTACATTGGTGCTCTCAAGGCGGAACAAGAACTCATGAAAGCCAAGGCTTCTCCACCCCAAGCACATTTCTTGAAGACCAAGCTCCTAGACGATGAGCATGAGGCTAGTACTACCAAGATGTCCAAGCCCGATGAGCTCCAAGACGATGCTCGCAAGTTCGACTTCACCGCCATCCCTCTTTGTGGCATTGATGGTGCCGAGTCTACTTCGACTCTTTTTCAAGATGGTGCGGCGACGAGTACGACTACAGAGACCCTCAAGGACCAAGCTTTGGAGGCGAGCGACAAGGTGGCGAGCAAGGATGATGCTTCCATCTTAGGAGGCGAGAGTCATGATGTGCCTTCTTCGGCCTTCATCCACGGCGACGGTGACGAGATGGTTGAGTATTTCACTTCGACCACGGCGACGTATGATGACTTGAGTGACTTGTGCCACCATATTGAGAGTGAGAGTAACCTCACCACTAGCCCCATATATGACGAGTTGCCCCAATTCCCATGTGAGGAGAGCCACAACCCCCACCACTTGAGTGAGATGAGTGACTCCACCATATGTGACTTTGAGTGCACCTATTTTGAGGGAGTGAGTGAACCACCACATAGAGAGAGTGTGATAGTTGATAGGGCATGTGAGACCATTTCGATTTCTAACAACTTAACCTCTACCTCTATTGTGTCTTCTCATTTGGTGCTTGGTCCCATATATGATGACGCGCCGATTCGCGACGACTACGTCCTTCCTTTGGACAAGACGATGGCCATGGTGGAATATGATGCACCCCCCACATGGTTCCATCAAGATGAAGATGACCACCATTTGGTCTTTCCCACCTCACCTACACTACATGAGTGGAATGACATAGGTAACAAAGGTGAAGGTGATGCTCTAGTCCCACTAGTGGACATTCTTGACATTGATTGCTTGCATGATGTTGATCAACCTATTACCATGTTTCATGCGAGTGCGACTTTCCTATGTGATGATTCATTGCCCATTTATGATGAGTATGATGATTATCATGTCGAGTCTATTAGTTGTGATGCCATGTTACATAGAATTTCTTGTGACAATTCTCTAGGTCACATCATGTTTGACAATCCGCTTGACTTGTCATATGCTATGAATGAGATCAACCATATGTCTTATTTGCAATCTCATCGTAGTGACCATGCATATGCCATTAAAATAAACCCAATTTGCACATATGGCATAGATGACAAGCCCATGGTTATTGGCATTTGTTTTTCTTGTGATGATATTGATATGCTCCCTTTGCATCATTTATCTCATATGCCATGCCATGACTACCTAGCTTCTGATATGCATTGTTTTAGATGTTGTCCATTTTCTCCCTATGATGTTTCCAATATTGCTCATGAGGAGACCCCCATAGTTTCCTCATACATGTTTGGAGATTTTGATCCATCCCATCCATTGCATGATCCCAATAATTATGTGCACAATATGCTCCCCATGAATCATAATGATATTGTTGTGCCATATACTAGTATGCTCAATTTGCATCCCCATCGTGTTATACATAACAACTATTCTTTCATGATGGATGACATGTTCTTATACCATGCATCAAATTTCTTCGAGCATTGCTTATCTTGTGCTAACTCACACGTGCACATACACATCATGATGGATGATGTGTACATTTACCACACATACAATTTCTTTCGCTTGTGTATTTGTTGTGTAGGTACTCATGAACATTTGTCAACCTCACAATCCCATGAGTTGACAAAACAAGCTCTAGATAGCAATGATGACTTGGGATACCATGGATTGCCTTTCCCACCGCTCTCTTCACGCGATGTCTTCGCGCATTTATTCTACATGGCCCTCACATGGTTATGGGTTATTGCCCATTACATATTATATGCCCATCTTGCCATGTTCACTTTGCATGATATGCTCATTACTATGCCTTTGCCATGCATTTGTGACCCATGCTTTGCATTACACATGATGATTGATTGTCATACTTGTATGTGTATTTGCAAGCTTGGTGGAGATATTGCTTGTTCTTGCCATGTTTACTTTGTGCCCAATGCTTATGATCATGCTTTGATCTTGCTTTGTGTTCGTGCTTGCGATATGTCATGTGCATTGCCTATGCCCATTAATTGCTCACATGACATGATTGCCATGATTTCCTCTAGTGTGTTGCATCTTCGCTCCACTAGTTTGCACGACTTGATTACTATGATTTCTTACCTTGTTGCATCACCGATGATTCATACTTGCTCACTTCATGCGGTTGATGACAACCATCTACATGCTTTGCACATGATTGTTATACTTCTTGTCATATCTCTCCATATGTTGCCTCCCTCATGCTAAATGATTTGCCATGTATTGAGTGCAACTATGCCTTTAGTCTTGATAATGAGTTTGCCCCCATAGCATTCTCACATATATTTGGAGATTTTGACATAGTTCTTGTGAAGCATGCTTGTCTTCCTTCTTTGCACCATATACCTAGTGTCATGAATATAGCCATTGTTGCATCTTATTATTCATGCACTTATGCTTCTAATGGTTATGTGCAAGAGAAGAGAACCATCATGATGGATGATGTGTTTATCTACCATGCGCATACGTTCTTTGTTTTGTTGTGCGCATGTGTAGGATACTTGGACTTCGTGTCGACTTCCACTTCACGTGAGTTGACAATTCGAGCTCTTGAGAGCGAACCACCTTCTACCACGACGATTCTACATTGCACTTGCTTGTGCTTTGGCATTGTGAAGAATGCACAAGGACACGCCTTCAAGGTGACATCTTTCTTGAGCATGGATATTGAGGATCATACTACTCGTGTTGCTTGCACCATAAGACTTAGTGTTGGACTACTTGATTGCGCACATGTTAGAGATCTTGCTTCGACTTGTTGATTTCACACTTCCATGCATCATGATATATATGTCTTGTGTGTTGCATCCAATTCTTGGATTACTTGCTCCTATCACATGTTTGGTTGCAACAATGTCATTCCTTCACATATGCCATGTCCCATTACTTGTCACAAGATTGACTTGATTGCCTCACACATGATGAACAATTGCTCCTTATATTGTGTTGAGTGCCATACTATCTTCACTACACCCTATGCAAGTTATGCTTGGATTGTCTTGCACTTGACCCATGTGTTTAGACACTTCATTTTATTTGGTGTTGTGAATGATTCCTATGCCTACCATAGACCTTTCATTGAGTGATTTATGCATGATTGCTATGACCTTGAGGTAGATGCTTCTTCTCTTGTCACACATATTTGCATCACTACCTCACAATTGCATGCTTGTCCCCATGATATCTTTGCATGTGCTCAATTCATATGCTTACATGCCATGACACAATCCCTTGTCACACCATATGCTTTGCATGATGACGACACTTGTTTGGTGCATCACCCCTCGAATGCTTGGTTTTGCACTAACGCTCACCACATTTGTTTATCCAAGTGTTTGTTGTCTTTGCTCCTTTTGAAGGAATCCCAAGACGGTGCGACATTGGAGAGTGCCCATTTCGAGCCTCAAGATGACGAGAACTTGGTGATCGACCACTCCTACACGGCGACGCCATCTCTTTCCCATGGTGATTTGGATTTCGATCCGAGGTCGGATCTTTCCCAAGGGGGAGGGGATGATGCGGAGCATCCTACGGACATCACCATGTCAAGAGTCCATTTGGCAAGTGACACGTGCGACATCTACTTCACATACACAAAGGTGAATCATCTCCTTTACACGTGTTCACTTGACCCTCTCGAGGATGGTATACTACTTGACACTCCTCCCGTGTGCATGCATAGGTATTGTCGGAGCTTCACGAATGTCGAGGAGGAGTGCAAGCGCCAAGGAACAACTACACCATCCGCGAGGGAAGCGTGGAAGAGAAGGAAGAAGAAGCCTGGACAAGCTTCTGGAAAGCACAGAACTTCCGGCCGCTGCCCGGAACTTCCGGCCCCCGGAACCTCCGGCCATCCCGGAACTTCCGGCCCCGACGCATCGAAGCCGTCTGAGAGTGTGCCAACTCTCTGGATAGCCCGGACCCTTCCCGGACCTTCGCCCGGAACCTCCGGCGCCCGGACCTTCCGACCGTCCCCGGAACTTCCGGCCCTGCCTGCGCGCAGAGACTCGGGTCAAGGCCCATGTACCCATTTGCCCCTCACTTACCCCTTCGTGGCTACTACTATATATACTCATCCCCCTCCTCCATTCTAGGGTTACCAAAGGATTAGCTCATGTTTGTGTGAGAGCTTTGCTCATCCACTTGGTTACCTTCTCCACGGAGATCGCGCCTCCTCGGAGAAGATCCTTCCAAGCGGATTCAAGACCCCCTCTTGGGTGGCCCCCCTCAAGACCTCCTCACGGAGATGAACTCTACCTTGTATCTTTCCCTTTGTTGTTCATGTACCTGTTTCTTGTGTGTTTGATTGTCTAGTGGATGTGTGATTGGACTTGTTCTTGAGTGTTTCCCCTTTGTGTTTTCTCTCCTTTCTCCCCCGTGTTCTTCGTGTTACTCGCGGGATCCGCTCCTTTCGTGAAAGATCGGGCCGTTAGGGTTCTACCCTACATCATATCATTTTTTGGTACTAACCTATTGACATAGTGCCAAGTGCCAGTTGCTGTTTTTTTTCCATGTTTTTTACATCACAAGAAATCAATATCAAACGGAGTCCAAATGCCACGGGCCCTGGTTGCACCTGGGGGTGCCCCAAGGGGGGCACAATCCACCAGGGCGCGCCAGGAGGCCCAGGCGCGCCCTGGTGGGTTGTGCCACCTCGGGTGCCCCTCGGACCGCCTATTTGCTCTATAAATACCACAATATTCCAGAAACCCTAAAAGCGTCGATGAAATATTCATCCAGCCGCCGCAGAGTCCAGAACCACCAGATCCAATCTAGACACCATCACGGAGGGGTTCACCGCTTCCATTGGTGCCTCTCCGATGATGCGTGAGTAGTTCCTTGTAGACCTTCGGGTCCGTAGTTAGTAGCTAGATGGCTTTCTCTCTCTCGCTCGCTGAATTCTCAATACAATGGTCTCTTAGAGAGCCATATGATTTAACTCTTTTGCGATGTGTTTGTTGGGATATGATGAACTTTGAGTTTATAATCAGTCATATCTTTTTATATCCATGAAAGTTATTTGAGTTTCTTTGATCTCTTATATGCATGATCTCTTATAGCCTCGTATTTCTTCTCCGATATTTGGGTTTCGTTTAGCCAACTTGATCTATTTATCTTGCAATGGGAAGAGGTGCCCGGTAGTGGTTTCGATCTTACGGTGCTCGATCCCAGTGACAGAAAGGGAAACAACGCGTATGTATCGTTGCTACTAAGGATAAAAAGACGAGATCTATATCTACCGCCATATAGATAAACGGATCTTGTCTACATCATGTCATCGTTCCTATTGCATAACTCGGTTTTTTCATGAACTTAATACACTAGATGCATGCTGGATAGCGGACGATGTGTGGATTAATAGTAGTAGATGCAGGCAGGAGTCGGTCTACTAATCTTGGACGTGATGCCTATGTAATGATCATTACCTGGATATCGTCATAATTATTTCAAGTTCTATCAATTGCCCAACAGTAATTTGTTTACCCACCGTTTGCTATTTTTCTCGAGAGAAGCCACTAGTGAAACCAACGGCCCCGGGTCTTCTTTCTCATATATTTGCCTTGCGATCTACTTTTCCTTTGCATTTTTATTCAGATCTATTAAACCAAAAAATACAAAAATACCTTGCTGCGTTTTATCTTTATTTATTTTATTTGGCGTTCGATCTATCAATCTACTACAATTTATCTCACGTCCGCTCGCCTATCTTGAGGCGCTGTACCCCGGAAGGGATTGACAACCCCTTTAACTCGTCGGGTTGCGAGGTGTTGTTGTTTGTGTTCAGGTGCTGTTTACGTTGTGTTGCTTGGTTCTCCTACTGGTTCGATACCTTGGTTTCATAACAGAGGGAAATACCTACCGTCGCTGTGCTACATCATCCCTCCCTCTCCTGGGAAATACCGACGTAGTTGCAACTACCATCAGGCCACCACCAGAAGCAAGCAACCAAGACTCCCCGGCAGTGTCTGCCGGGGCTTGCGGGGCCTGAACCACCCCACCGACCGCGCAAGTATGACCCACGTTGTCAATCAGTGCGGTGTCAAGCCGCAAGATGATTAAGTGGCAGCATTTGCCACATGGCAGCCATCTCCTACAGAAGAATCCCACAGGTGACACCCGTCTAGTGACGTGTCAAGAGAACAGATGCGGACCTGGCAAGATAAGCCCGGCAGGCCTTGTCGGGCAGCTAGTGATGTGACACTAAGCGGTAAATTTTATGCACCCTGTCAGCCCGCAAAGTTAGGTGTGATAGCACTGTTTGCTATCATATCAGTGGGTAATGACTGTTTTGCCACTGTGGTGACCCCTTAATCTATAAAAGGAGGCCCATGTTCATAGGAGGGGGTTGGAGGGTTGGAAACTTGACAAACCCAAGCCACCATACGCTTGTGGTCACCGTAGCCCTGAGGCAGGCCTTGCCGGGCAAGTGTACCATGCACCACCACGTTCATTTCCACCATCAATCCACCAAAGCAGGAGTAGGGTATTACGCCGCGTGGCGGCCCGAACCTGGGTAAATTGCTTGTGTGCTCTCTCCCATGCTGCCATGCGCTGGTCTGCTCTTTGTGCAACGCGACGTCCTCCCCGCCGAACTAGCAAGGGGCCGCCCGGTCCCATAGGTGGCCGCAAATATCCCGTGACATCTTTGGCACGCCAGGTAGGGGACTCGCTTGTGCGAACCGGAAAGCGTGCGCAGCGCGTCATCTTCACCACCATCTTCATCTTCGACGATGCCATCGACCATGGCGCCCAAGAAGAAGAAGTCCGGCCCTTCGGCCCAGCCATCTACCTCGAAGGCTCCACCCCCCGTGGCCTCAGATGCTGCGGGGGATGCGGGGACAAGTGAGGACGTGAGCGCTACTGGGGGCGTGGCAGGAGCAGGTGGCGTCATCGCCACTCCCCCTGCGGCCGACACGGGGGCTGAAGGCGTCGGAGGAGAACAGCTTCAACAGTGTTTCGACGGTCAAGCTCCGCAAGGTGCAGACGGGAGGGTGACTCCTCTTACATCCCCTCCTCCTACCGGCGGGCGCAGCCACAACAACGGCGCATGGTCCGAGATGAGCCACCATCCTCCGGCCGTCCCTGCCACGGGGGCGGTCACGGCACGTGTGTCTCCTCCCGGGTGAGCCGACCCAACCATTGCGACCGACGGAGCCGCGGACCCTCAAGCGCCATCGCCGCGCGGGCCAGCTGCCCAGGTGGCCTCCCCACCGTAGCACGGGCGCGCCACCGCCGCCGCAGGCACCGTCAGGAGCCAGGCGACTATGTGGTCGAGGTCATCAACTTCCATGCCAAGCATAGCCACGGAGGCTATGGCGTGGGCCCAGCTGCTGCTAAGGTTCCCACCAGCAGCTGAGCAGATGGATGAGTGGCGTGCCACCATCTAGAGTCTGCTCGGTTTCGCTGAGGCTGGGGGCTCATGACGGGCTGGCCCACCATGACCTCCCCAAGTGATGACAATTGCCCGCACTGCTAGCTGAATGGAGGGGGCCGTCCCCACCATGCAGTCCCCACCATGGTAGCAAACGCGGGCGCAGCAAGATCAAGATCCCCATAATGTCTTGATGGCCTCTTCCGACCCTCGAGCGCGTCCAGGCCAGCGGTGAACCCCGGAGGATAGGCGGCGGGGAGATGGGCGAGTCATCGTGGGATGGCCTCGTGACGACCCCCGCCAGACCGACGGGTGCGGCGGCCCCAACGTCGACGAGCCTGCGTTCGGTGTTGGCAGGTGCCTACCTTTCGAGGTCGGCTGCCCTGCCTTTACGCGCGAGCTGCGGCAAGTCCGTTGGCTGTCCGTTTGCACGTTCAAGCCGGAGATCCCCGAGAAGTATGATGGGAGACTGAACTCGGCAGAGTTCTCGAGCGTCTACACCATCGCTGTTCAGGAATAAGGAGTGGCAAGAGCCTAAGCTTGGGGATGCCCAAGGCACCCCAAGGTAAATTTCAAGGGCAACCAAAAGCCTAAGCTTGGGGATGCCCCGAAAGGCATCCCCTCTTTCGTCTTCGTCTATCGGTAACTTTACTTGAGGCTATATTTTTATTCACCACATGATAGGTGTTGTGCTTGGAGCGTCATGTATGAGTTGAGTCTTTGCTTTTTAGTTTACCACAATCATCCTTGCTGTACACACCTTTTGGGAGAGACACACATGAATTGGAATTTACTAGAATACTCTATGTGCTTCACTTATATCTTTTGAGCTAGATAATTTTTCTCTAGTTCTTCACTTATACCTTTTTCGACCACGGTGGTGGTTTTATTTTATAGAGATTATTGATCTCTCATGCTTCACTTATATTATTTTGAGAGTCTTTTAGAACAACATGGTAATTTGCTTTGGCTATAAAATTAGTCCTAATATGATAGGCATCCAAGATGGGTATAATAAAAAAAATTCATATAGAGTGCATAGAATACTATGATACTTGATAGTTGTTCTGAGATATAAAGGTGGTAATGTTAGAGTCATGCTAGTTGGGTAATTGTGGAACTGAGAAATACTTGTGTTGAGGATTGCAAGTCCCGTAGCATGCACGTATGGTAAACGTTGTGTGACAAATTTGAAGCATGGGGTGTTCTTTGATTGCTTTCCTTATGAGTGGCGGTCGGGGACGAGCGATGGTCATTTCCTACCAATCTATCCCTCTATGGGCATGCGTAGTAGTACTTTGCTTCGAGGGCTAATAAACTTTTGCAACAAGTATATGAGTTCTTTATTACTAATGTGAGTCCATGGATTATACGCACTCTTACCTTTTCGCAATTTGCTAGCCTCTACGGTACTGTGCATTGCCCTTTCTCACCTCGAGAGTTGGTGCAAACTTCGCCAGTGCATCCAAACCCCGTGATACGATACGCTCTATCACACATAAGCCTCCTTATATCTTCCTCAAAACAGCCACCATACCTACCTACTATGGCATTTCCATAGCCATTCCGAGATATATTGCCATGCAACATTCCACCGTTCCGTTTATTATGACACACTCCATCATTGTCATATTGCTTTGCATGATCATGTAGTTGACATCTTATTTGTGGCAAAGCCACCCTCATAATTCATTCATACATGTCGCTCTTGATTCATTGCATATCCCGTTACACCGCCGGAGGCATTCACACAGAGTCATATTTTTGTTCTAGTATCGAGTTGTAATATTGAGTTATGAGTAAACAAAAGTGTGATGATCATCATTATTAGAGCATTGTCCCATTTGAGGAAAGGATGATGGAGATTATGATTCCCCCACAAGTCGGGATGAGACTCCAGACGAAAAAATAAAAAAATAAAAAAGAGGCCAAAGAAGCCCAAATAAAAAAAGAGGCCAAAGAAGCCCAAACAAACAAAAAAATGAGAGAAAAAAAGAGAAGGGATAATGTTACTATCCTTTTTCCACACTTATGCTTCAAAATAGCACCATGATCTTCATGATAGAGAGTTTCCTGTTTTGTCACTTTCATATACTAGTGGGAATTTTTCATTATGGAACTTGGCTTGTATATTCCAATGATGGGCTTCCTCAAAATGCCCTAGGTCTTCGCGAGCAAGCAAGTTGGATGCACACCCACTTAGTTTCTTTTGACGAGCTTTCATATATTTATAGCTCTAGTGCATCCGTTGCATGTCAATCCCTACTCCTCGCATTGACATCAACTGATGGGCATCTCCATAGCCCGTTGATTAGCCGCGTCAATGTGAGACTTTCTCCTTTTTTGTCTTCTCACATAACCCCCATCATCATACGCTATTCCACCTATAGTGCTATATCCATGACTTGCGCTCATGTATTGTGTAAGGGTTGAAAAGGCTGAAGCGCGTTAAAAAGTATGAACCAATTGCTCGGCTTGTCATCGGGGTTGTGCATGATGGGAGCATTTGTGTGACGAAAATGAAGCAAGGCCAAACTATATGATTTTGTAGGGGTAAGATTTCTTTGGCTATGTTATTTTGATAGGACATAATTGCTTGGTTAGCATGCTTGAAGTATTACTATTTTTATGTCAATATTAAAACTTTGTCTAGAATCTTTTAGATCTAAACATTCATGCCACAATAAAGAGAATTACATTGGAAAATTATGTTAGGTAGCATTCCATATCAAAAATTCTATTTTATCATTTACCTACTCAAGGACGAGCAGGAATTAAGCTTGGGGATTCTTGATACGTCTCCAACGTATCTAATTTTTTTGATTATTCCATGCTATTATATTATTTGTTTTGGATGTTTAATGGGCTTTAATATACCTTTTTATATTATTTTTGGGACTAACCTATTAACCGAAGGCCCAGTGCAATTTGTTGTTTTTGCCTATTTCAGTGTTTCGCAGAAAAGGAATATCAAACGGATTCCAAATGGAATGAAACCTCCGCGAGGATCTTTTTTGGAACAAACGCAATCCAGGAGACTTGGAGTGGACGTCAAGGAAGACACAAGGCATCCATGAGGCAGGAGGGCGTGCCCCAGGGGGTGGGCGCGCCCCCCACCCTTGTGGGCCCCTCGTAGCTCCACCGACCTACTTCTTTCGCCTATATATACTCTTGTACCCTGAAAACATCCAGGGGAGCCACGAAACCACTTTTCCACCGCCGCAACCTTCTGTACCCGTGATATCCCATCTTGGGGCCTTTTCCGGCGATCTGCCGAAGGGGGATTCGATCACGGAGGGCTTCTACATCAACACCATAGCCTCGCCGATGATGTGTGAGTAGTTTACCACAGACCTTCGGGTCCTATTTATTAGCTAGATGGCTTCTTCTCTCTCTTTGGATCTCAATACAAAGTTCTACTCAATCTTCTTGGAGATCTATTCGATGTAATACTTTTTGCGGTGTGTTTGCCGAGATCCGATTAATTGTGGGTTTATGAACTTGATTATCTATGAATATTATTTGATTCTTCTCTGAATTCTTATATGCATGATTTGATATCTTGCAAGTCTCTTCGATTATCGATTTAGTTTGGCCTACTAGATTGATCTTTCTTGCAATGGGAGAAGTGCTTAGCTTTGGGTTCAATCTTGCGGTGCTCGATCCCAGTGATAGAAAGGGAAATGACACGTATTGTATTGTTGCCATCGAGGATAAAAAGATGGGGTTTATATCATATTGCATGAGTTTATCCCTCTACATCATGTCATCTTGCCTAATGTGTTACTCCGTTCTTATGAACTTAATACTCTAGATGCATGCTGGATAGCGGTCGATGTGTGGAGTAATAGTAGTAGATGCAGAATCCTTTGTGTCTACTTGACACGGACGTGATGCCTATATTAATGATCATTGCCTTAGATATCATCATAACTATGCACTATTCTATCAATTGCTCGGCAGTAATTTGTTCACCCACTGTAATATATGTTATCTTGAGAGAAGCCACTAGTGAAACCTATGGCCCCCGGGTCTACTTTACATCATATAAGTTTCCAATCTACAATTCTAGTTTACTATTTATTTTGCAATCTTTATTTTCCAATCTATACAACAAAAATACCAAAAATATTTATCTTGTTATCTTTATCAGATCTCACTTTTGCAAGTGGCCGTGAAGGGATTGACAACCCCTTTATCACGTTGGTTGCAAGGTTCTTGATTGTTTGTGCAGGTACTAGGCGATTTGCGTGTAGTCTCCTACTGGATTGATACCTTGGTTCTCAAAAACTGAGGGAAATACTTACGCTACTTTGCTGCATCACCCTTTCCTCTTCAAGGGAAAACCAACGCATGCTCAAGAGGTAGCAGTACTCCTCTCCGTGTGGGCTTCCACTGCCGCATCTTCCCCGGCTCCGCGTCGTCCCCTTCCTAGGCCTCGCCGTCGTCCACCACCCTGGTGCTCTCGCCGCGGCGTGGTCAACATGGTCAAGGAACGACTTCCATCGGAAGAGTACTATACGTGGTGAGGCTGACAGCTGGGTCCACGGCCGTAGCAAGGAAGTGCCTCCTTATTACGCGGAAAATAATGATTCCTCCACCTGACAGCAGGGACCCACCGGACGGGCTACCATATTTCACGAAAAAACATTTCCCCCTAACTCCTGGGACCCACAAGCTACATCTTCGCACACAAGGAAGTGCGTCCATATTACGGGCAAAAAATGATTCGCCCCCTGACTGCTGGGACCCACCAGCTACATCTTCGCACTCAAGGAAGTGCCTGACAATCGGGACCCACCTGGTCGAAGCGTACGTAGCGTTGTCATTCTGGTCGCGAACGTGTATGTACATACTGGTCGATGTAGAGGTGCGCACGTGTCATAGTAGAGGCGCGCACGTGTCATAGTGGAGGCGCGCACGTAGCATGTACACGTACGTACAGCGGCCAGGGTGCAAGAAAGAAAATACGACCACGTACGTACATACGGGCGGGATCTCGAACACCTACTCGCGCATACGTACGGCCAGTGCTCGTGTACATGGCTGGGTCGGAACGGAATGCGTCCTCGTGTTCATCGGGAGCCAACCGGCTTGGACGGAACAACCAATGGAAACGAGGCTTGGCGTACCGCAGAACGGAGGAAACGGCCTTGTGTTCGACCGACCACGGTGGAAATGGGATCCTGTTCATCGGGAGGGGTCTGGCGTGCTGCAAAACGGAGGAAACGGACCTCCTACGGTCGAAACGGGGTCCTGTTGATCGGGAGGGGTGTGGCGTACCGCAAAATGGAATAAACGGACTTGTGTTGGAGCGCTACGGTCGAAACGGGGGTCCTGTTCATCGGGAGGGGTGTGGCATACCGCAAAACGGGACTCCACGGGATACTATTCATCTCCACTGTCGACCTCCTCCAACCTCCACGGGCTACTGTTCATCCACCGTCGACCTCCTCCAGCCTCCACCTGCTACTGTTCATCCACGGGCTCCTGTTCATCCAGCCTCCACTGCACGCTCCTCCACCGACTACTGTTCAACGAACCCTCTCCACGGGGTCCTGTTCAACCACCCCTCAACGGGCTACTGTTCATCTAGCCCTCCACCGGCTACTGTTCAACCAGCCCTCCACCGGCTACTATTCAACCAGCCCTCCACGGGGTCCTATTCGTCCAGCCCTCCACGGGGTCCTATTCATCCACCGGCTCGATCGATCGGGGTACTGTTCATCCAGTGGCAACGACCTCTACTACCACAGGGTCCTGTTCATCCAACCCCGCACCGGGAACTGTTCATCCAAACCCCCTCGACAACGCTCACTGTTCATCAAGGGAAGGAGGCAGCAGTGTTCGATCGGCTTCAGTTAGCAGCAGTAGCGAAGCAATCACTCGGGTTCAATTAACAGCAAGGAATCGATCGATCGCTCGGGTTCAGTAATGCGTAGCCTGCAGTGCAATCACTCGGGTTCAGTTAGAGCCCAACGCCTCGCACACATGTGCGTACGTACGAGAGAAACGCGCATCGCTCGGCCCCCGACCACCCACCGTAACCGGGAACTCCCCGATATTTTCCTCGCCCTCGCTTCTACCACGGTTTTTTCTGTTATGGATGGCCCAAAGAATGTCATGCAGCTACGTCTTCGGCCCGCCCAGGATGAAAAGCCCATTTTCTGTCATGATTTTTTGTCATAGAAGTAGGACCCCACCACATCTATGATGATACCGGGTTTTGTCACAATCATCGTCATAGAAGTGTCATAAGTATGACAGAAAAAAATTCATCGGCCCAAAATGTCACGGATGTGTCTTTTTTGTATATGAAACAAGCTGCCTTGCAGGAAATATTTAACTTTGTTCAAACTAAAGAAGAGAGTCTCCCACAAGCTTGGGGGAGGCTTTGCCAGTTACTTAATGCTTTGCCTGATCATCCTCTTAAGAAAAATGAAATAATTGATATCTTCTATAATGGACTAACTGATGCTTCTAGGGACTTCCTAGATAGTTGTGCTGGTTGTCTTTTCAGGGAACAAGCTATTGCTCAAGCTGAAGAATTATTGAATAATATATTTAAAAATTATGATGGTTGGACTATTCCTGAACCACCGCCTAAACCCACTCCGAAGAAGGGGGGTATATTATATCTCAGTCCTGAAGATATGCAAGAGGCAAAGAAATCTATGAAGGAAAAAGGTATTAAAGCTGAGAATGTTAAAAATTTACCTCCTATTGAAGAAATACATGGTCTTAATACACCGCCACTGCCTAAGGTGGTAGATGTAAATTCTCTTATGAAGTTCAATGAAAATGATAATCCTCACAATATGCATCCTAGCCAATGCCTTTATGAGTTTGAAAACTATATTAGAAAACAAGATCACTTCAATGCAAATGTTATGAAACAATTGTAATATAATTCTGATATTATTGCTCGCTTGAGTGACTTGTTATTTAGAATCTCAAATGATGTTAGAGGTGTTGGAAAACATGCTTCTATGGTTCAAACCCAACTAGAACAAGTTGCTAAATCACAAAGAGAACTACTTGATGAAATGAATCATAATATGCATGACTTTGCTGTTAGAGTTGCTACTAGAGGAGGTAAAATGACTCAGGAACCACTTTATCCTGAGGGACACCCAAAAAGAATTGAACAAGATTCACAAAGAGGTAACACTAGTGCACCTAGTCCTTCTAAAAAGAAAAAGAAAAAGAAAAAGAAAAATGATAGGACTTTGCACACTTCTAGTGAACCTGAAATAGAGAAACCTCCTGATAATGAAAATGAAACTTCTATCTCTGATGCTGAAACTCAATTTGGTAATGAACATTCACCTAGTGATAATGAAAAAGATAATGACGAGGTTCATGAAGACACTCAACTGAATAATGAAAAAGAACCAGATAATGATGTTGAGATAGAACCACCTGTTGATCTTGATAACCCACAACCTAAGAATAAAAGATATGATAAAAGAGACTTTGTTGCTAGAAAACACGGTAAAGAAAGAGAACCGTGGGTTCAAAAACCTATTCCTTTTCCACCCAAGTCAACTAAAAGGAAAGATGATGAAGAATTTGAATGCTTTGCTGAAATGCTGAGGCTAGTCTTTTTGCGTACTCGCTTGACTGCTATCTCGAAAATGCCTCCTTATGCAAAATACATGGAAGAAATCATCACTAATAAGAGAAAAATACCGGAAGCTGAAATCTCCACTATGCTTGATAATTATACTTTTAAAGATGGAGTACCTAAAAAACTTGGAGATCCGGGAATACCAAGTATACCTTGCTCTATCAAAAAGAATTATGTGAAAACTGCTTTGAGTGATTTAGGAGCTGGTGTTAATGTTATGCCTTTCTCTTTATATAAAAGACTTTACTTGAATAAACTCACACCTACTGAAATATCTTTGCAAATGGCTGACAAATCAACTGCCATACCAATCGGTATCTGTGAGGATGTGCCCGTTGTTGTTGCTAATGTTACTATTTTGACTGACTTTGTTATACTTGAGATGCCCGAGGACGACAACATGTCGATTATCCTTGGTAGACCCTTCTTGAATACTGCAGGGGCTGTTATTGATTGCAATAAAAGCAAGTTTAGTTTTCATATTAATGGTAATGAGCATACGGTGCACTTTCCGAAGAAACAATTCCAAGTGAATGGTATTAATGTTATTGAAAAATCTCCGACAATCACTATTGGAAGTTATCAAATACCTCTACCTACTGTCAAAAATAAATATGAAATGCTTATTGTTGGGGAAATGCATATCCCCATTGAGGTAACTTAGTGATTTACGGAAGTTCTTCGGTTTCGTGCTAATCGAAAGTGGTTGTTAATAAGACCTGATCAACCTTATTAATGAATCATTTTTGAACGGTATGAAGTTGATGAATTTAGTAAGCACTACCTTCTGTCCTTACTTTTTATTCTCTGTTTTTATTAGTTAAATAAAATAAAATGCCATGTTTTGTCTATTTTCTGAATTTCCCGTGCAATAAAAAATGACCCAAAAATAAAAGTTCTCAGAATGCCCCGAAAATTTTATATGATTTTTTCCCGAATATTTAAGAATTTTTGGTGCAAAAATTACCAGAGGGAGGTGCACTAGGTGGGCACAACCCACCTGGGCGCGGCAGAGCCTCCAAGCGCGCCCTGGTGGGTTGTGGTCCCCACGTGGGCCCCCTCACTTATCTCTTCATCCCACATCATCACTCACCTCCTGAAAAAATCCCCATTGCTCTCTCTCCCGTGTTCTTGAGCTCAAACCCGCGGATTTCGATCTCTTTGCTCGAAGCTCCATTTCCGAAACTGTTTCGGGGGATTGTTGCTTGGTATGTGCATCCACCATTTGTCCAATTAGTTTTTGTTTTAGTGGTTTATACTTTGAATAATTAGCTACTCTTGGTGCTGCTGTAGATGTGCTTGCATGTTGAATTCTTAGTGTTCTAAGTAGTTTTAATGCTTGCTATGGCCTCTATGTATCCCTATGAGTAGTTGCTATCAATTTTGTGAGGTTTTGTTGATAAAATTCTGTGGACTAAAAATTCAGATTTTTGTTCATAGGAAAAATTGTACCCGGACATGAATATCTTCAGGAAGTTTGGCTCAAAGAAGAACTCCAAGGGTGTTATTGGGGAGTCTTCTAACAGTGATCTCCACCCTCGGAGGTACGACCGTGAGAATGGCCGCACACCCCATTCCTGCAAGAGGCTGGAATTCATGAGGAGTTCATGCAATTTATTGCCAACGCCTGCCTCACCGACTTCATCGCAGATCAGTGTGACCAGCACCAAATCCTCACAAACGTCTTTGTTCAAAAATTTACATTCCTGCCTAGAAATAATCCTCCTGAAGTGAGCTTTGATTTATATGCTGAAAACCACCAGACACCACTTACTGAATTCATATGCATGATCCCGTCTGATGGGAGCTTGGCTGAGCCTAGGCCGGCTAAGTTTGAGGATTTCTGTCGCACTTTGACAGTGGGTGGTGAGAGGAGAGTGTCAGCCATCACTGCTGGTGGCTTACATTTTCCTGCTGTTCGTTACTTTGCACTCTTCATTACCAAATGCTTGCTTGCTAGGGAGAAGGTGGGTGCACTTTGTTCACCAGACCTTGCTGTTTTACGTCGTGCAATAGAGGGCAACAACACCTATAGCTTGGGAGCTATTGTGGCTCGTCGCCTCCATCTTAAGAAATCTCAAGGGAAAATACATGGTGGGATTTTTGCTACTCATTTGGCGGCTCACTTTGAGGTTGCGATACGCCCCCATGATGTCCCTCTTACCACAGTTTACCTAGACCGTGCAGCCATGTATCACCATCACTTTCTTGCACATGATGGTTCTGATATTGCCATTCCTTATAACTTAGTCTATAGAGTTGACACTCGTGATGTTATCCCCTTGCCTGCACCTGCTTTGTTTGATTCTGTTGCAAGGGGCGCATACCGGATTATGCCTGCAGACATCCTCGCCTACTGGAACGCTCAGGCTGCTGCCGAGGCTGCACAGGCACCTCCGAAGTGGGATGAGTGGATGCCCGCTCCTCATGATCCCTACTACCCTCCAGGCTACTGATCGATTACCAACTTAGGCCAAAAGCCTAAGCTTGGGGGAGTACCTGTTTCCACCAACATTATATTCATGTTCACATATTATTCTATTTGTCGGTGTTCACACTTTTTCATTGTATCATCCATGCTTAGATTTATTTTCTTGCTTTCTTCTTGTGTGTTTGAAAAACTTTAGAAAAACCGAAAAAATTAGTTGTAGTAATTTACTTTCTATGCATGCTTAGTAGTAGTATTAAAAAGAAAATCCAAAAAGATTTCCTTGTTCTTCTTTTGCTTGTTGGGAGCTTTCCTGTGTAAATAGTTTTTCTTGTTTTTGCTTTTTATTTGCTTGTTCTAGAAAACCAAAAACTCCAAAAATATTTCAGTGTGTTTCTTCGAATTTCTTTTCTTTTTATTCAATTTGTACTAAGGAGAAGACCACGATGAAAATGTTGAGTGGCTCTCATATGAATAACTGTTGAACTAATAAAAAGCCCATTTTACCTTGTCTTCTCCTATTGAATAAAATGTTTTGCAGATTCCAGCTTAGTCTACGACACTCTTGCACTATTATTATTATTTTCATATCATTCGGTCGTGCAAGTGAAAGGTAATAATGAAGACATTCGATGAACTGGCCGTGGCAAAGAGAAACTGTTATGAACTCGACTTGTTCTGTTTGTGTAAATATGTTTAACCTAGTATCCAGGCTTCAGCCCATTATGATTAAACATGTTTTCAATGACAATTAGAGATTATAGTTTCTCATGCCATGCATAAGTAGCTGGGAGTTGATAATGATTTATCTTGGATATCAACATAGCATTAAAATGATTGTGATGTAGTATGATGATATGGTATCCTCCTCTGAATGTTCGAGTGGCTTGACTTGGTACATGTTCATGCATGTAGTTTAATCAAAACCAACATAGCCTCTATAATGTTTATGTTCATGGTGTTCATATCCTACTCATGCTAGTGTCCAATGTTACTTATGCATAATGCCTGGTCATGATCGTTGTTGCTCTCTAGCTGGCCGCTTCACAATCTTAATTGCTAGCCTTCGCCTGTACTAAGTGGGAATTCTGCTTGTACATCAAAACCTTGAACCCTAAGTTGTTCCAGATGAGTCCACCATACCTACCTATATACGGTATTACCCTGCCGTCCTAAGTAAATTTGCATGTGCCACCTCTAAAAACTTCTAAAATTTTATCTGTTTTGTGTGCGTGGATCGTTCATGGAATGAGAGGAGGTGGTCGATATCTTCCATGCTAAGCGGGTTATCCTCAGGTCGAGTGTTTATTCACTCACCATCGCACGAGGAAATGGGCGGTAATAGGGATTCCCAGTCCCGAACTCAAAAATGCAAATAATTAAACAAAACTCCCCCAGGAATGTTGTTGGTATGGACGGCACCCGTTGTTTCAGACAAGCCATGGAATGTGATTGTTGGTGGAAGGGGAGTAAACCTTTACTTTAATCGCTTGGGAACCGCCACTAGCGTGCTTAGCATGGAAGATGTTGATAACTGATGGTCGTGAAGTGAATGAGAGGGGTGCATGTCTCAAAATATCATTTATCTCTGTTTAAAAAACTGAGCTCTGGCACCTCTGCAAATCACTGCTTCCCTCTGCGAGGGGACTTTCTATTTACTTTTATGTTGTGTCACCACCTTCTAAAAACAAGCGCCAGAAACTGAGTAGAGCACAGCTGTCATGATTTATGCATTGTGTATAGCTAATGTTGGGTGCATCATGACTAGATCTTTTCTACCATGAATTACAATGTTTAGTCACTGCTTGAACTTCGGAGGTGCTCTGCATTTATGTTTTGCGGTCTCAGAAAGGGCTAGCAAGATACCACTCTTGTCATATTATATCATGGTTGTTTTGACAACGTGTTGCTATTTGAGATATCTTATTATTGCTCGCTAGCTGATTATGTCATTGATATGAACCATCATAATCTTTAAGAGTTATTGTTGACATGGTTAGTTATAATGTTGGTTGAACACCTGGGTGATGTTTAAGCTTGTTTATGCAAACAAGAGCAAAAGATTTCGTAAAAGTTTTTCTTTCTCACTTTCAGTTTATCAACTGAATTGCTTGAGGACAAGCAAAGGTTTAAGCTTGGGGGAGTTGATATGTCTCCAACGTATCTACTTTTTCACACGCTTTTCCTCTTGTTTTGGACTCTAGTTTGCATGATTTGAATGAAGCTAACCCTGGACTGACGCTATTTTCACCAGAACTACCATGGTGTTGTTTTCGTGCATAAATTAAAGTTCTCGGAATGGAACGAAACTTTGTGAGGATTTTTATATCAATAATAAGGATTTTTGGAGCCAAGACTCACCAGAGAGGGGTCCCTGGGTGGGCACAACCACCAGGGTGCGCCCCCCTCTCCTGGCGCGCCCAGGTCGGTTTTACCCACCTGGTGGCCACGCTGACGACCCCCCTGATACTATAAATTCACATTATTCCAGAAAAAATCAGGGAGAAAGAATTATCACGATCCACAAGACGGAGCCGCCACCAAGCCTTGTTCTTCCTCGCGAGGGCAGATCTGGAGTCCGTTTGGGGCTCCGGAGAGGGGGATCTTTGTTCTTCGTCATCACCAACCCATCTCCATCGCCAATTCCATGATGCTCCGCACCGGGAGTGAGTAATTTCTTTCTAGGCTCGCTGGTCGATGAAGAGTTGGATGAGATTCATCATGTAATCGAGTTAGTTTTGTTAGGGCCTGATCCCTAGTATGCACTATGTTCTTAGATTGATGTTGCTATGACTTTGCTATGCTTAATGCTTGTCACTTTGGGCCCGGGTGCTATGAACTCAAATCTGAACCGTTTATGAATTCATCATTATATCCATGTTTTAGATCCGATCTTACAAGTTATAGTCACCTACTATGGTTATGATCCGACAACCCCGGAGTGACAACAACCGGGCCCACTCTCGGTGATGACCGTAGTTTGAGGAGTTCATGTATTCACTATGTGTTAATGCTTTGTTCCGGTGCTCTATTAAAAGGAGGCCTTAATAAAGCACGTATGACTATTTATGGAATATATGCCTACATTACATCGATGAACTGGAGCTAGTGCCGTATCGCCCTAGGTTATAATTGTCGCATGATAAATATCATCCAACAAGTCACCGATCCAATGCCTACGAATTTATCCTTATTGATCTTGCTGCGTTACTATTGCTATCATCATTGTTACACGTGCTACAAATTACTGATGTCGCTGTTACGGTTACCATTGCTGCTGTCACTATTATCAAAACTATCAAACTGCTGTGCTACTGATTACTTGCTGCAGATAATTAATCTCCAGGTGTGGTTGAATTGACAACTCAGCTGCTAATACCTTCAAATATTCTTTGGCTCCCCATGTGTTGAATCTATAAATTTGTGCTAAATACTTTCCCCTCGAAAACTGTTGCGATCCCCTATACTTGTGGGTGATCAGGGCTCGCCTTCCCGACAAGGGAGATTTTCCTTAGTGATATCTTGTTCATTTAGCTTGACTTGGTCTTCTTGATCCGCCCTTTGGTTTCTCAAAGGGCTATCTCTTCTGCTTGGCCTTGTCTTGGATGCTGCAACTTTGCTCCCGAGCCTGTGTATAGTCCGGGCAACACACGCCTGGGGTTTGTTGCACCAACAGGAGCCCCCGGGCCTGGCCTAAATGCACTGTCGAGCGTTGTCAGGGTAGGCCTTGTCCAGTATGCAGGCGAGGAAGTTGTGGTAGCTCACCCTTTGAGATCTTCTTTGCTTCTTCATTAATCTGAGCTTGAATCAATTTCCGGTTTTCCTTTGTGTCGTGCAAGACGTTGTGGGGGGGGGGAGGTTAAAGAGCCATGATCCATGGGCTTACCATGTCCCACATTCACGGTGCGCTAACTACCATTCCACTAGCTTCCCCACTTCTAGCGTCTCTGCCACGTGTGCTTCATGCATCGCGTCGGGTTGGTGACGGATGCAAAGAGTGCGGAAATTCGTGCCATGGCAGAAACCCAGATGCCATGGATTGGCGCAAAGGGGCGGCTTCGACTCCACAAGCCGTTGGTGGCACGGGAGGGAGCCGGATTGGCGGAGCGGGGCGATCATTTCCCCTGAGGGAGGAGCCAACCCCCGACCTCGTTTTCCCTATAAAAGGGGATGTGGGCGGGGGTGCTGGCTCACACCAATCTCCCCACTCTGTCTTCTGGCGTTGTGTCTTCGTCATGGCAATGGGAGGGGAAGAAAGGTGCGGCTATGCCTTTGTTGAGATGGGGTCCCCTTCCTGTTCTCGCACAAAGCTTCTGGCCTGGAGTGGCAGTCCGATGCTTAGCGCCGGTAGAAAAGGATTTAGGTGGGCGCGCGGGGGGGCGCAGCGGCAGCGTTAGAGGTAGGGGCTACGGCGTGATCGCTGGGCCGCCCGTGGTCCCGATCTTGGTGAGGGGCCACGTAGGCGACACCACGCCAGAGTCCATAATAGACGTAAGGTGTGGTAGTCGACTGTGGCCTATCCTCTCTTCGCCCGTGATGATGAAGGGAGACCGCGGAAGCGGTTCGCCATTGGTTACGACAGATCCCCTCTTTTGGGGTACTGCTTGTCTTGCGTACGGGCGGGATCCTTGTGCTCGTGCATGCTTCTTCAGGGGACGACGTTCTTCTAGCTTCGGGTTAAAGGAGACGACCATGCTCTCTGTGGAGTCTCCCGGAGCGCTCAGTGCCCGCCCTGGCCGCCGCGGCAGGGGATCGAGTAGCGGCGGGCATGCCTCTTCGAGCGACATCGATGAGGAGGGTGGCGGCAACCCACGACGCGTCAAGAGCGAGGACGACCGCTCCGACATGGCGTGATCGCCGGCAGCACCATCATCACCGGCTGGGCCTCAGCAGCGCCATCATTTGCACATGCCCTCCGGTTTCTTCCTCCCAGCCCGGGAACGGCGCCCTCCTAATCCTCGGGAGGCGCCGAATCGTAGCCAGGTCTTCCCTCCATCTTCTTCGTCTCCCCCTGCGGTTTCGAGGAGGAGAGGGACAGAGCAAAGGCATCACGAGGCACTTATCTTTTTTAGTATAAAATATGAAGGCATTTGCCAAACTTTAGTCTAAATTATGTAATCTTCTTTATCCTTGTGCTGGTGCCCTAAGTTTGTTGCCGCGGGGCTAGGCCTACCGTGAACAAAACTACAAAAAGGGACTAGCTGCCCGTCAAAGGCCACTGCCACCATCTTTGACCGAAGCAACATTCGAGTCAAAGGATGGGAGCACCTAAGTCTCAAAGGTGGCAAGGTTTTCATATGCACAAGTTTCACTTTATAGAACAAGTATGGATAAGAAAGAAATTATCTGTTTGGCTTGCTGGGGATCGTCATGTAGGCTCGTCTTCGTCACACAGCTTAGTGCAGATGAAAACGTAGCTACATGTGATCTTATCTACATGATCATGCTATGTTCATGATATGCTTATGCATGCATGCAATCTTCTTTGGGGCCCCAACGCTTCGTTTATTTATCTGCTGCTCAGGGTCTGCGCATGGCTTTGTACAAAGGGTTACATGCAACATCGGCAAGGCTTGTACAAAAGGGTGGCTGCCGGGCAGGGCCCGACAGCCACGCCTTACGGGTATAACGTGCGGAGATGCTCAATGTTCCATGAGTTTTGCAACTCAATGCGATCTCCGGTGTCTAGATGGACTGCGCTGGGTCTGGTGACTCATACTACCCGGTAAGGGCCTTCCCACTTTGTCGGCAACTTGTTTGTACCCTTGGCGGACTGAACACGCCTAAGGACAAGGTCGCCTTCCTCAAAGCTCCGGGCATGAACCCTGCGGCTGTGATAGCGATGCAGGGCTTGCTGGTAGCGTGCAGCACACGTAGCAACCCGAAGACGGTTCTCCTCAAGTTGCATGGTGTCGTCACGCCGGTGCTGTTCTTGTGCTACTTCATCATAGGCAAGTACTCGAGGTGACCCGTATATGAGTTCCGTGGGGATCACTGCTTCTGCCCCATAGACTAGGGAGAAGGGAGTCTGGCCGGTAGCTCGATTTGGTGTCATACGGAGGGACCAAAGAACCATCGGCAACTCGTCGTTCCATCGCCTACCACACTTCTGCAGCCTATCGAATGTTCTTATTTTGGGACCTCGCAGCACTTTAGCGTTCGCCCTCTCAGCTTGTCCGTTGCTTCTGGGATGGGCAACAGAGGCGAATGAGATCTTGCTTCCAAGGGCTTGAACGTGTTGCATGAAGGCGCGACTTGTGAATTGGGTGCCATTGTGAGTGATGATTCAGGTGGGTACTCTGAAACTACACACCAATCCTTTCAAGAACTTGATAGCTGACTGTGCGGTCACCTTCCTCACAGGCTCCACTTCTAGCCACTTTGTAAACTAGTCGATTGCAACGTACAAGAATTCAAAGCCCCCGGTAGCACGGGGGAAGGGGCCCAAGATGTCGAGCCCCCAGACCAAAAATGGCCATGACAAAGGGATCGTTTGGAGAGTTTGAGCAGGCTGATGGATATTCTTGGAGTGGAACTGGCAGGCTTCACACTTGGTGACTAGCTCAATTGCATCTTCGAGGGACGTGGGCAAGTAGAAACCTTGCCGGAAAGCTTTTCCAACCAAGGCCCTTGATCCAATATGGGAGCCACACATACCCTTGTGTATCTCTACCAGCAGTTCCTTTCCTTCTTCCCGGCAAATGCACTTCAATTTCACAATGTTGGGCCTTCTTCTGTATAGCGTGTCATCAACAAACTGATACATACCGGCCCTCCGGGCTACTCTTTCAGCTTCTTCTTGATCTTTGGGAAGTTCTCCGGTTTGGAGGAAACGGACTATGTGCCGTGTGTAATGCCCCGAGACCGATGTGCCAGATGTCTTCCAGCTATTCGTCATCGTTGCCATGTCATCCGCTTGCGTGTTGCACCTTGCCATGTCATCATGTGCATTTCATCCGCATGTTTTTTGAAACTTTAATCCGTCCAGGTCTCCTAGTTCTCTTCGTTGTCCGTTCTGAGACAAGACCCACTCGCACGCACCTCCCTGATCTTGTGTTATGAGCGGGAGAAAAACGTTTTCAGGATAGGCCGAGAGTTGACGAGCAGTCTTGGTATATCACCAGTAGACCGCTGGTCAAATTTTGTTCCATTTGGAGGTCGTTTGATGCCCCAACGGTTAACCGCGTTAACCGCCGGATGTTTCGGTACTCTCAGACGAACCGGACCGAAGCCCTCCTTCTCTTTACAGCCCAACACCTCTCCACAACAGGCCACTAGCCCATCTAACTCCACTCAACGCTCTTCACCGTCGGACCACGATCGTGTGGGGGAAAACCGCACTGAAAAACTCCTCTCCTACCTCCCTCTATCTATATAAACACCTCCACCGTCCAAATCTAAGAGAGAATCAACCATAACCCTAATTTTCCTCGAAATCCGTGCAAACCCCCATGTCCTGTCACCTCCAGCTGCCTCGGCCCGCCCACGCCCGCGCGAGGGCCGCTCGATCCCATCTGGGCCCGAGCGCGTCGCCACTCGCGCCCGCTCGCCGGACTCCGCCATAGCACGCCGCCACCGCCGCCTCGGCTTCCGCGCCACCGGAGCCCGCCGCCGCCTCGACGCTCGCGCCACCCGGAGGCGCACCACTGCCCTCCTCCTCGTGAGCGGAGCCGCCCGCTGCCACCTCCTCTCTCGTCCGCCGCCGCCCCGCGCCGCCGCCCGCACCGCCGCAGCTCGCCGCCGTCCTCTATGCGCCATCCCGTGCCGGGATCCGGCCGGATCCGGCGAGATCCGGCCCGGATCCCGCCTTCCCCGGCCATCTCCCCGTCGTCTCCTGCCACCTCCTCGCCGGAGTCAACCGAAAGCGTCCGGACACGTCCGCCCCGACCCAGACACGTCCACCCAGAGCTCCCCTCGAGGTTGAAATTTTCGTCCAGTCCTAGATCTGCGATATTATGTGCGCATGTTTGACCTATCATAACTTTGTTCATGTTGCCCCAATTTGCGTGTATGATATATCAAAATGTTCATATCTTGATGCCCTACATGATGGTGTAGTTTGCATGCATGTGTTTTCTAATCTTGATGACTTAATCATCGTTGCAAAAGTGCTAAATGATATAACCTGCTGGAAATTGCTGAAACATGCCATTTTGTCCTTTTCATAGCACTTTGTGTGATTTTCTTTTCAGCATCATATGTCTACATGTTTTAGGAGAAAAACCATATCATCGTTGTAGTGGTGTAATCCATTCTTCATGATATGCCCTGTCTTGATTGAAACAAGCTTCTAAAGTGGGGTACTTGCTGTTACTGTTCTGCAAAGTCTGAGACTATTATTTTGTAATGCCATGTTTAGTTGATGCTACCATCAAATCTATGCATATTTTGGAGATGTCCAGTAAGCATTTTTTTCAAGAGCATGTTATTCTCTATCCATCCATGCCCTTGTTTGAAATTGTAGCCAAATGTACCTTGATCTTTTCATGCTCTCAAATTGCTTTAAAACACATCTGTCAGCATGCCCAGTTTTCACGAAGTCTGTTATATCATCTTGCCATGTTCACTTGAAGCTATCATCAAATCTGTTGCTCCAATAATCATGCTCAGTAATGAAGTTTTGTTAAGGATGTTTATTAAATTCTTTCCATGATCTTTGATGCCATAAGTAGTTCCTATAGAATATACTTTTGTTGTCTGAAACTATGCATCGTGAATCTATTTTCTGCCATACTGTTTTTTCACTAAGTCTGAGAATCTGTTATAACTTGCAATGTTGTCTTGATGAATGCCGTTGATCTATGGGTTATATGGAGATGCTTAGTAATCATGTTTTTCCATGTTTAACCTGTGATTTAATGCCATGCTTTTGCTTGCTATGTTTTTTCTCTGTAGCATCACTGTTCCATGCCTCCAAGATGTCAACATGTAATTCCTGCTCACATGTATGCCCTGTTTTTCACCAAGTCCTAATCTGTGTTATAAAGTTGCTTTTTGCATTGATCATATTAGTTTAATCTTGATGCCTATTAACCTGAACCTTAATTATATTTGAAGTATGTAATCTGTAATTGAAATTAATGTCAAGTTTTTGCTCATATGGTTCCTGTAGCATGTTGTTTTGATGATTGCAAAGTGCCTGGTTGCTGTTTAGGCAGATTATTGTTATATCTTGTTTTGAGTGTATGTGTTGAACCGTTGCTCCGTTTTGAGCATGCTCTATATGAAACTTGTTTGGTTTTGCATGTAGTTTCATTGTGTCATGTTGCTTCCTTGATTTGAGTATGTGTGCTTGATGTTTTTGTGCATTTTGTATCAATGTCATGTTCAACTTGTTTTGATCATATCTTCTAGGCCGTAGCTCCGAATTAAATAAACCTTATATGCAACTTGACTAGAAAGACATGTAGATCATCGTGGTGCATATTAACTTGCCGTTTAACAACTTCAACATAATATGTTATTCAGATCTGGACCAATTTCGAAATTTGCATATGGGGAGTTTCCGGAATTGTTGTATGTTGATTCCAGCCTCATTTAAACTTGCGTTGATGTGGGGTTCTTGTATGCATCATTTCTTGCCATGAATAGAATCATGTGGCCTTGTCATGCATCATACTTGGATGAGCATCATGCCATGTTATGTGTTTATGGCCTTGTCATGTCATCAAAATAGGTTGTCTAGATATGCAACTAGGTGAGCAACATATATGATGGAACAACAACAAGCACACAAGCAAGCAAGGGATACAACACAATATAAGCTTGCACAAGTAAAGGTAAGAGATAACCAAGAGTGGAGCCGGTGGAGACGAGGATGTGTTACCGAAGTTCCTTCCCTTTTAGAGGAAGTACGTCTCCGTTGGAGCGGTGTGGAGGCACAATGCTCCCCAAGAAGCCACTAGGGCCACCGTATTCTCCTCACGCCCTCACACAATGCTAGATGCCGTGATTCCACTATTGATGCCCTTAGAGGCGGCGACCGAACCTTTACAAACAAGGTTGGGGCTATCTCCACAACTTAATTGGAGGCTCCCAACGACACCACGAAGCTTCTCCACAAAGGAATATGGCTCCGTGGTAACCTCAACCGTCTAGGGTGCTCAAACACCCAAGAGTAACAAGATCCGTGATGAGTGGGGGAAATCAAATTTCTCGTGGTGGAAGTGTAGCTCGGGGCCTTGTTAACCAATCCCTAGAAAATCAACAAGTTTGATTGGCTTGGGAGAGAGATCGGGCAAAAATGAAGGTTTGAGCAACAATGGAGCTTACAGAGGGAAGAGGTGGTCTTCTTTGGGAAGAAGACCCCCTTTACATAGTGGGGAAAAAGATCCAACCGTTACTGTGACGCCCCCGATTTGACCGTACACTAATCATGCACGCAAATGTGTACGACCAAGATCAGGGACTCACGGGAAGATATCACAACACAACTCTAAAACATAAATAAGTCATACAAGCATCATAATACAAGCCAGGGGCCTCGAGGGCTCGAATACAAGTGCTCGATCATAGACGAGTCAGCGGAAGCAACAATATCTGAGTACAGACATAAGTTAAACAAGTTTGCCTTAAGAAGGCTAGCACAAACTGGGATACAGATCGAACGAGGCGCAGGCCTCCTGCCTGGGATCCTCCTAACTACTCCTGGTCGTCGTCAGCGGCCTGCACGTAGTAGTAGGCACCTCCAGTGTCGTAGGTGTCGTCGTCGACGGTGGCGTCTGGCTCCTGGACTCCAACATCTGGTTGCGACAACCAGATAGGAAGGAAAGGGGGAAAAGAGTGAGAGAAGCAACCGTGAGTACTCATCCAAAGTACTCGCAAGCAAGGAGCTACACTACATATGCATGGGTATATGTGTAAAGGGGCATATCAGTGGACTGAACTGCAGAATGCCAGAATAAAAGGGGGATAGGTAGTCCTGTCGAAGACTACGCTTCTGGCCATCTCCATCTTGCAGCATGTAGAAGAGAGTAGATTGAAGTCCTCCAGGTAGCATCGCATAGCATAATCCTACCCGGCGATCCCCTCCTCGTCGCCCTGTTAGAGAGCGATCACCGGGTTGTATCTGGCACTTGGAAGGGTGTATTTTATTCAGTATCCAGTCTAGTTGTCATAAGGTCAAGGTACAACTCCGAGTCGTCCTTTTACCGAGGGACACGGCTATTCGAATAGATAAACTTCCCTGCAGGGGTGCACCACATAACCCAACACGCTCGATCCCATTTGGTCGGACACACTTTTCTGGGTCATGCCTGGCCTCGTAAGATCAATGCGTCGCAGCCCCACCTAAGCACAACAGAGCGGTCAGCACGCCGGTCTAATCCTAAGCGCGCAGGGGTCTGGGCCCATCGCCCTATGCACACCTGCACGTTGCGAACGCGGCCGCGAGCAGACCTAGCAACCCACACGATCACGGCGGTTACGTCAAAGCGGTCCAACACGGCGCGCGCCACTCAGTCGCTGACGTCACGAAGGCTTCGGCTGATACCACGACGCCGGGATACCCATAACTACTCCCGCGTAGATGGCTAGTGCGTATAGACCAAATGGCCAGACTCAGATCAAATACCAAGATCTCGTTAAGCGTGTTAAGTATCCGCGAACGCCGACCAGGGCCAGGCCCACCTCTCACCTAGGCGGTCTCAACCTGCCCTGTCGCTCCGCCACAAAGATCCACTCGCGGGTACTCCTACGAGCCGACCCGACTTTAGTCATCACATGTGTCATGTATATAGTGTATATAGCATATACCCGTAATCACCGCCCAGGTGATCATGGCCCGATAGTATAGCACAGCAGACGGACAAGAATGTAGGGCCACTGATGGAAAACTAGCATCCTATACTAAGCATGTAGGATTGCAGGTAAAGGTAACAACAGTAGTAGCAAGGATAGGCTATGCATCAGGATAGGATATCAGAAAGCAGTAACTTGCTACACTACTCTAATGCAAGCAGTATAGAGAAGAATAGGAGATATCTGGTGATCAAGGGGGGGGGGCTTGCCTGGTTGCTCTGGCAAGTAGGAGAGGTCGTCGACTCCGTAGTCGAACTAGGCAGCAGCAGTGTCGGTCTCGTAGTCTACCGGAGAGAAGAGGGGGAAGAAACAGTAAATACAATGCAAACATAAGCATGACGATGCGTGACATGACAATGAGCGGTGCTAGGTGTGTCCTAACGCGACAGTAGGTGGTACCGGCGAAGGGGGGAACATCCGGGAAAGTATTCCCGATGTTTCGCGCTTTCGGACAGACGGACCGGAGGGGGAAAGTTGCTAGATCGATAGGTTAGGGAGGTGTGGTGGACGAACGGACCGCGTATCCGGATTCGTCTCGTCGTTCTGAGCAACTTTCATATAGAAAACATTTTCATCCGAGTTACGGTTTAAAAGATATGAATTTTCGAAGATTATTTGAATTTCTGGAATTATTTGAATTTAGCAAAAATGAATTATGACGTCAGCATGAGGTAATGCTGACGTCAGCAGGTCAACAGGTCGGCTGACCAGTCAAACTATGACAGGTGGGTCCTACCTGTCATAGACAGTGGACTAATCAGAAGATTAAATTAACTAAAATTAGATTAATTAACTTCTGGACCCCACCTGTCATAGTCTAATTACCTAAACTAATTAGTTTTAATTATTAAAACGTTTTAATTTTCGGATTAAGTGGTGGGGCCCGCACGTCAGTGGCTGGGGCCTGCCCAGTCAGCAGTTGACTGGGTCAACCCAGTCAACTGGGACCCACGGGCAGTGGCTCTGGGGTGGCCCCAGGCCAGCCACGTCGGCGGCCAGCGCCGGAGCGACTCCGGCGACCAAAACAGAGGCGGCCCCTCGCCGGAGTTGGCCGGAATCGCGCTACGGGGCTCGGGGAGGAGCGGGGCTAGGCTCATTCGAAGGAGCTCGCAGCGCCGCATCCAGTGGTGGCCGTAGCTTCGCCGGACTTGGCCGGAATCGGCGCCGGCGAGCGGCGGAGGCGGCGGCGTGCACGGGTGCCCGACGGAAATGGGGCTACGGCGTGCTAGCGAGCAAGCGGAGGGGCTGGGGAGCATCTACGCGCTGTGGGGAGTGCAACGGGCCTTAGCCCGTGACCAAAAGGTCACCGGAGACCCGTCGGCGACGAGCTCCGCGGCGCTGCGTTCGGGCGCTTCGGCGGCAACTAGCTAGGGCGCACGAGAGAGAGAGAGGAGGAAGCAGGGGCTCACCGAGCGGCGCACACGGTGGCCCTTGGGGGTTTAGTAGCTGTAGGGGCGCGGACGGAGTTGGTGAAGAGCGGCGGCGGAGCTTGTCGGAGCAGAGGAGGGAGACGGCGACGTCGGGGGTGATGTAGGGGTCCCGGCTCGAGCAGGTGGTCGGGGAGGACGGGCTCGACGCGGCGGAGCTCGTGGACACGTCGGGGAGGGGAACGGGGCTCGGTGGCCGCGGGAACGACGGCGGCACGTCGGCGACCGCGCTCGGGTGGTGGGGAAGGAGGGAGCGGCGTGGATCTGGGGGGATAGGGAGAGGCGCAGAGGCCGAGAGGTGAGCGGGGGCGAGTGGGAGAGGGGCCCGAGGAGGCGGGGGGCGCTGGCGGCCTTATCCTCCCCCGTCGCCGGCGAGGGGGTGCGGCGGGGACCTGCCCCTGTTCCGACCCCGGTCGGGGGAACAGGGAAGGGGAGGGCGACCCGGGGAGGTGGGCTAGGCCGGCTGGGCCTGGGGTCGGCCCAGTTGGGCCAGGGGTCCAGTGGGGGGGGCTTCTCCTTCTCCTTTTTTTCTTTGTTTGTTCTGTTTTCTTTTGTCTTTTCTTTTTATTTATTTATTTTCTTTTCTGTTTTATTTCATTTAAAAGTATTTAGGCATTTTATAAAAATGTGTTTTCTCCACAATAATTATCAGTGCAATATCTGGCATGGCCCGAACATTTTTGTTTAAATTTTTGAAAACTTTTATTTTCCACTTTAAATTTAATTGAAGTTTGAATTAGGAGTTTGAAAAGAAATGTGATTCAAATGTGATCAAGCCCTGTTTAGCAACATGATTAGCTTAATCACAGAGAGTTACTGTAGCATGATTCTCGGGGTGTTACAAATCTCCTCCACTACAAGAAATCTCGTCCCGAGATTTAGGAGGTAGAAGGAAACAGTGCGGGGTATTCTTCGCGCAGACGATCCTCTCGTTCCCAAGTGGCCTCATCTTCAGAATGGTGCGACCACTGGACTTTGAGAAACTTGATCGCCTTCTGACGTGTGCGGCGTTCAGCTTGGTCGAGAATGCGGACCGGATGCTCCTTATAGGAGAGGTCTTGCTGCAATTCGAGCACTTCATGATCCACAGCTCGGATTGGGTCCTTGAAGCAACGGCGGAGCTGTGACACATGGAACACATCGTGAACCTGAGAAAGGTTCGGCGGTAGCTCCAGTTGGTATGCCACTTTTCCACGCCTTTCGAGAATAGTGAATGGGCCAATATAGCGAGGAGCTAGTTTGCCCTTGATCCCGAAGCGGTGAGCACCCTTCATAGGTGTGACTCGAAGATAAGCCTTTTCGCCAGGTTGATAGACCATGTCTTTATGATGACGGTCATACTGACTCTTCTGACGTGACTGAGCAGTCTTGAGATTCTCGCGAATAATGCGGACTTGTTCTTCGGCATCTTGGATAATATCCGGACCGAAGAGTGGACGTTCCCCAGTTTCTGACCAGTTCAGAGGGGTTCGGCACTTTCGTCCATATAACACTTCGAAGGGGGCCATCTTCAGACTAGCTTGATAGCTATTATTATAAGAGAACTCAGCATACGGGAGAGATTCCTCCCATTTCTTGCCGAAGGAAATAACACAAGCTCGAAGCATGTCTTCGAGAACTTGGTTGACGCGTTCAACTTGCCCTTGCGATTGAGGATGAAACGCAGTACTGAATGACAGATGAGTTCCCATAGCTTCTTGGAAACTTGCCCAGAATCTTGAAGTGAATAAGCTGCCACGGTCTGAACTGATAACCAATGGAATACCGTGGAGTGAAACAATCCTGGACATATAGAGCGTTGCCAGTTGACTAGCAGTGATCGTTTCCTTGACCGCCAGGAAATGTGCAACTTTGGAAAGCCGGTCAATGACGACAAGAATAGCATCATTACCTTTCTGTGATTTGGGAAATCCAGTGACGAAGTCCATCTCAACATGGTCCCATTTCCATTCAGGAATAGAGATAGGTTGCAGAGTTCCAGCAGGCCTTTGATGTTCTGCTTTGATACGACGGCAAACGTCACATTCAGCAACATAACGAGCAATGTCTTGCTTCATATTAGACCACCAGAATCTCTGACGGATGTCTTGGTACATCTTTGTACTACCAGGATGGATACATAGAGGCGTATCATGAGCTTCTTTCATAACTTCCTGTGTCATATCCAGGTTTTTCTCTGCACATGGCACCACTAGGCGGCCCTTGAAGTATAAGGTGCCATCTTCAGCAATGGTGAAGAATGAGGGCTTTCCTTCTGCGAGGTAGCGCTTAATCTTGTGGGCTTCAGAGTCATACTTCTGTAGCCTTTTGATGCTGTCCTCGAGATCTGGTTTAGCAACTAGGGTATTGAGGGAACCCTGGGTAACAACGTGGAGGTTCACCTTGCCAAACTCCTTAGGAGGGGGAGCGAGTGCACCCGGAGGAACAATATGGAGGTTCAGCTTCCTGAATTCTTCAACAAGCGAGGGCTGAACTTTGTGAACCTGGAGGTGGTTGCAGTAAGACTTGCGGCTCAAGGCATCAGCCATTACATTAGCCTTGCCTGGCGTATAGGAAATACCCAAGTCAAAGTCTGCAACAAGCTCCATCCATCTCTGTTGACGGAGGTTCAGGTCTGGCTGAGTAAACAGATACTTCAGACTTTGGTGGTCAGTGAAGATCTCGCAACGATTACCGAGAAGGTAATGTCGCCACTGCTTCAGCGCATGAATGACAGCAGCAAGTTCGAGGTCGTGAACTGGGTAGTTCTCTTCGTGAGGGCGCAATTGCCGAGAGGCATAAGCAATCACTTTGCGGTCTTGCATTAGGACACAGCCTAATCCTTGACGGGAAGCGTCGCAGTAAATGACGAAGTCCTTCTTAGTATCAGGTGGAGCTAGAACTGGGGCAGAAGTCAACTTGTCTTTGAGTGCCTGGAAACTTTCCTGACATTTGTCTGTCCATTGGAACTTGACACCCTTATGCAACAGGTTAGTCAGAGGCCTGGCGATCTTAGAGAAGTTCTCGACGAATCGACGGCAATAGCTGGCGAGACCGAGAAAACTTCTGACTTGCTTAACGTTCTTGGGAGGAGTCCAATCAAGAATAGCCTGAACTCGCTCGGGGTTGACGGCAATACCATCCTTAGAGATGACATGCCCAAGATAGGTTACTTCCGGTAGCCAGAATTCACATTTGGAGAACTTGGCATATAGTTGATGCTCTCGTAGCTTTTCCAGCACAAGTCGAAGATGTTCAGCATGTTCTTCTTCGTTCTTGGAAAATACCAGGATATCATCCAGATAAACCACGACGAACTTGTCGAGGTAATCCATGAATATATAGTTCATCAGACGAGAGAAGGTGGCTGGAGCATTGGTTAAACCGAAAGACATGACGGTGTACTCGTATGAACCATAGCGAGTCACGAAGGCGGTCTTTGGGATATCCTCTTCGCGAACACGGATCTGGTGGTAACCCAACCTCAAGTCGAGCTTAGAGAACACTGACGAACCCGCCAGTTGATCATACAGATCATTGATCCGAGGAAGAGGGTATTTATTCTGAATGGTAGCTTGGTTTATAGGACGGTAGTCTTGAACTAACCGGTTTGTCCCATCCTTCTTCTTGACAAAGAGAGAAGGTGCTCCCCAAGGAGAGCAACTTGGGCGAATGAATCCTTTGCGAAGAGATTTGTCGATTTCCTCCTTAAGCTCAAGGAGTTCATGCGGCGGCATCTTGTAGGGTCGCTTGGCTATAGGAGTGGTGCCTGGTTTCAAGTCGATGATGAATTCGACAGCTCTAGCAGGGGGAATCCCTGGAAGTTCTTCAGGGAAGACGTCGAGGAATTCACGCACGACGGGAATGTTTTCAATGCCCTCGAGTGGTGCAGCGTTCAATGCATTCAATGCATAGAGCCTTGCCTCGGCATTTTGCACCAGATGGGCTTGGTAAGTAACTATCTCATCTGAAGGGTGTAGCAGATGGACGGTCTTAGTGGTGCAAACGATTGAAGCAGTATGCGCTTTTAACCAATTCATTCCCAGAATGAGATCAATGCTACAGGACTTCAGTACGATGGGAGAGACAAGAAATTCCAGTCCTTCAATTTCAACAGTAACGTCGTGACTAACCATAGAGGTTTGACATTGGCCCGCAGGGGTGTGTACCACTAGCGGAGTGTTTATCTCTTCGTAATTAATGCCATGCAGGAATGCAAATTCTGCTGATATGAATGAATGGGATGCTCCTGTATCAAATAAAACGGATGCTGGTACTGAATTTACGAGGAGTGTACCCATCACAGTAGCAGGCTGGTCTTGAGCTTCGCTGAGATCAACGTGGTTGGCATGAGCACGACCATAAGACTTAGCATTGTTGTTGCGGGGCTGGTTGTTACCACGGCCAGCTGCTGGAAGGGCCAGTTGATTCTGGTTCTGATAGCAGTTCCTGGCAAAGTGACCCGGTTGACCACACTTGAAGCACAGACCATTATCGGGAGTGGGAACAGGAGCCCCAGGTGGGGGAGCTGGTAGCTTTGACTGCCTAGATGGTGGAGGAGGCAGACGCGGTGCAGCATAAGATTTCCTTGGAGCAGGTGCATTTGGACGGTACATGCTGTTCGGGATCCATATCTTACGCTTCTGTGAGGGCGAGCCCGAAGATGAGCCCGTGTCACGGTTGCGCCTCTGAGAGCTCTGGTATTCCTGCAGACCAGTCTCGACATTGATGGCCTTATTCACCAAGGTGGCGAAATCGGCGAAGTCATGCACTAGAAGTGCGAGCTTGATGTCAGCTTGTAGTCCATCACGGAACTTCTCCTGTCTGCGTGCATCAGTTGCAATGTCTTCTTCAGCATAGCGGGACAAGTCCAGAAACTCCCGCTGATAAGCTTCGACAGTTTTGTTGCCTTGGGTGAGGTTGCGGAACTCACGCTTCTTCCGGTCCATGACTCCCTGAGGAATGAAGCGGGCACGGAAAGCAGCTTGGAAGTCTGGCCAGGTGATGATTGTTCCAGCTGGCAGAGTACGCCTGTGGCTGTCCCACCATTGAGCTGCGGGTCCCTTCAGAAGAAGGAAGCAAAGTTGACATAGCTGGCAGGGGCTACATCAGCAGACTCCATCTCATAGGTGATGTCACGGAGCCAGTCATCAGCATCCAGAGGCTGAGTTGAGCTGCGGTAGATGGTTGGGTTGAGGCGTATGAAATCTTGAAGAGTCACTTGGGCTGGCTGCTGGTTCATATTGGGGCGAGGAAACTGAGCCATCATATTTTCCATGAACTGGCGGTTCAGTTCAAACTGTTGGATCATACCAGCCATGTACTCAGGTGGTGGTGGGGCATCGCCACCACGACCACGACCACCTGGTCTAACCATCCTGCTAATATATAACAGGGGTAGTTCAGCATTGAGAAATATGTGCAAAGACAAGAATCATTCATGATGAAATAGGCATAACGGGAGGAGCACGATAGCTACTACATAGTAGTCGGCATAACTTACAAAAGGGGTCATGCATAGAGTTCAGTACATAGAGTTCAGTACATAGACTAAAACATCATAGGCGGCACACAGGCTCGCGGCGAATGCATCTAACACTACAAGCAAGCCTACATCAGTCCCAAGAGGTACTGTGGAGGTAATCGTAGCCCGACAGCTGGTAGTGAGGCAACGGATAGCCCTCCACGTCAGCAGACTGGGGGCCGCGGATACTCAGGTGTAGAGCCCGACGCTCAGGTGGCAGAAGAGGACCAAGTGCAGGGGAGTAGCCTCCCACCTCTGGCCAACCGACACCGTGGGGCATCACGGTCCTGGCTGGGTAGATCGCAGTACGCGGTACCTGTCCAGATCGGACAAAGGGGTGCAGCAGCGTCAGAGCACGGTAAAGGTGCTGACGGGTGGTGTACATCTCGTGGCGAAGAGCTCGGTTAGCTCGATCCAGCCCATCAGCATGCAGAACCAGGTTCTGATGGTAGAAGGGCTCTCGGGTGACAGTGGAGTAGGCAGCAGTATAGTATCCCTCCGCACCAACATCAGATGCGATAGCAATATGCCTGAAAGGGGAGGTGTCCAACTCCCGATACTCTCCACGAAGACGTGTCAGAGCAGCATAGGCAGCATCGTGGACAGCCATATCGATGGTCACACCAACACCATGTGCGGTGTGCAGCACAGTAGTGGAGTCATACTCCCGAGAGTAGAGGTGGACGATGGCACGGTACTGCTCCTGGTTAAAGTCCTGGTACTCCTCGTAGACGGTGTACTCAGGGTGCCAGCGATAACCCAGATAGGTCATCATCTCAGCTAGCACCGCAGGTGATCCCGAGGCACCAATGGCCGTCGTGTGGCGAACGACCTGCCTCGTGGGTTCCATCTGAAAGCAAAGACGTTTCAAAGGAGTCAAATGACAGTGTGTGAATTGTTCAAAATACTATTCTAAGAAACAACTATGGCTTATCCAACTTTGGGGTGAATGCGGTCACGGGATCCTAGTGTTAGAGTTAGTAAATTCGTTTAACCCGAGTAGAAGAGAGTTCAGAGTCCCAGAGTAAAGGTCGAGGAGTAAAAGATCCTAGTACCACCCAATGGCGACGTGGGCCCGTAAGACACACAGCCATGTTAGTAAAAGTTTTGTAATGTCTAGACTCGACTTCGGCCAAGGAGTGTGGAAAGGGGGATTCCTACAGGCAGTCGGCTCTGATACCAACTTGTGACGCCCCCGATTTGACCGTACACTAATCATGCACGCAAATGTGTACGACCAAGATCAGGGACTCACGGGAAGATATCACAACACAACTCTAAAACATAAATAAGTCATACAAGCATCATAATACAAGCCAGGGGCCTCGAGGGCTCGAATACAAGTGCTCGATCACAGACGAGTCAGCGGAAGCAACAATATCTGAGTACAGACATAAGTTAAACAAGTTTGCCTTAAGAAGGCTAGCACAAACTGGGATACAGATCGAACGAGGCGCAGGCCTCCTGCCTGGGATCCTCCTAACTACTCCTGGTCGTCGTCAGCGGCCTGCACGTAGTAGTAGGCACCTCCAGTGTCGTAGGTGTCGTCGTCGACGGTGGCGTCTGGCTCCTGGACTCCAACATCTGGTTGCGACAACCAGATAGGAAGGAAAGGGGGAAAAGAGGGAGAGAAGCAACCGTGAGTACTCATCCAAAGTACTCGCAAGCAAGGAGCTACACTACATATGCATGGGTATATGTGTAAAGGGGCATATCAGTGGACTGAACTGCAGAATGCCAGAATAAAAGGGGGATAGCTAGTCCTGTCGAAGACTACGCTTCTGGCCATCTCCATCTTGCAGCATGTAGAAGAGAGTAGATTGAAGTCCTCCAAGTAGCATCGCATAGCATAATCCTACCCGGCGATCCCCTCCTCGTCGCCCTGTTAGAGAGCGATCACCGGGTTGTATCTGGCACTTGGAAGGGTGTATTTTATTCAGTATCCAGTTCTAGTTGTCATAAGGTCAAGGTACAACTCCGGGTCGTCCTTTTACCGAGGGACACGGCTATTCGAATAGATAAACTTCCCTGCAGGGGTGCACCACATAACCCAACACGCTCGATCCCATTTGGCCGGACACACTTTTCTGGGTCATGCCCGGCCTCGTAAGATCAACGCGTCGCAGCCCCACCTAAGCACAACAGAGCGGTCAGCACGCCGGTCTAATCCTAAGCGCGCAGGGGTCTGGGCCCATCGCCCTATGCACACCTGCACGTTGCGAACGCGGCCGCGAGCAGACCTAGCAACCCACACGATCACGGCGGTTACGTCAAAGCGGTCCAACACGGCGCGCGCCACTCAGTCGCTGACGTCACGAAGGCTTCGGCTGATACCACGACGCCGGGATACCCATAACTACTCCCGCGTAGATGGCTAGTGCGTATAGACCAAATGGCCAGACTCAGATCAAATACCAAGATCTCGTTAAGCGTGTTAAGTATTCGCGAACGCCGACCAGGGCCAGGCCCACCTCTCACCTAGGCGGTCTCAACCTGCCCTGTCGCTCCGCCACAAAGATCCACTCGCGGGTACTCCTACGAGCCGACCCGACTTTAGTCATCACATGTGTCATGTATATAGTATATAAGTATATACCCGTGATCACCGCCCAGGTGATCACGGCCCGATAGTATAGCACAGCAGACGGACAAGAATGTAGGGCCACTGATGGAAAACTAGCATCCTATACTAAGCATGTAGGATTGCAGGTAGAGGTAACAACAGTAGTAGCAAGGATAGGCTATGCATCAGGATAGGATATCGGAAAGCAGTAACTTGCTACACTACTCTAATGCAAGCAGTATAGAGAAGAATAGGCGATATCTGGTGATCAAGGGGGGGGCTTGCCTGGTTGCTCTGGCAAGTAGGAGGGGTCGTCAACTCCGTAGTCGAACTGGGCAGCAGCAGTGTCGGTCTCGTAGTCTACCGGAGAGAAGAGGGGGAAGAAACAGTAAATACAATGCAAACATAAGCATGACGATGCGTGACATGACAATGAGCGGTGCTAGGTGTGTCCTAACGCGACAGTAGGTGGTACCGGCGAAGGGGGGGAACATCCGGGAAGTATTCCCGATGTTTCGCGTTTTCGGACAGACGGACCGGAGGGGGAAAGTTGCTAGATCGATAGGTTAGGGAGGTGTGGTGGACGAACGGACTGCGTATTCGGATTCGTCTCGTCGTTCTGAGCAACTTTCATGTAGAAAACATTTTCATCCGAGTTACGGTTTAAAAGATATGAATTTTCGAAGATTATTTGAATTTCTGGAATTATTTGAATTTAGCAAAAATGAATTATGACGTCAGCATGAGGTAATGCTGACGTCAGCAGGTCAACAGGTCGGCTGACCAGTCAAACTAGACAGGTGGGTCCTACCTGTCATAGACAGTGGACTAATCAGAAGATTAAATTAACTAAAATTAGATTAATTAACTACTGGACCCCACCTGTCATAGTCTAATTACCTAAACTAATTAGTTTTAATTATTAAAACATTTTAATTTTCGGATTAAGTGGTGGGGCCCGCATGTCAGTGGCTGGGGCCTGCCCAGTCAGCAGTTGACTGGGTCAACCCAGTCAACTGGGACCCACGGGGCCCACTGGCAGTGGCTCTGGGGTGGCCCCAGGCCAGCCACGTCGGCGGCCGGCGCCGGAGCGACTCCGGCGACCAAAACAGAGGCGGCCCCTCGCCGGAGTTGGCCGGAATCGCGCTACGGGGCTCGGGGAGGAGCGGGGCTAGGCTCATTCGAAGGAGCTCGCAGCGCCGCATCCAGTGGTGGCCGTAGCTTCGCCGGACTTGGCCGGAATCGGCGCCGGCGAGCGGCGGAGGCGGCGGCGTGCACGGGTGCCCGACGGAAACGGGGCTACGGCGTGCTATCGAGCAAGCGGAGGGGCTGGGGAGCATCTACGCGCTGTGGGGAGTGCAACGGGCTTGAGCCCGTGACCAAAAGGTCACCGGAGACCCGCCGGCGACGAGCTCCGCGGCGCTGCGTTCGGGCGCTTCGGCGGCAACTAGCTAGGGCGCACGAGAGAGAGAGGAGGAAGCAGGGGCTCACCGAGCGGCGCACACGGTGGCCCTTGGGGGTTTAGTAGCTGCAGGGGCGCGGCCGGAGTTGGTGAAGAGCGGCGGCGGAGCTTGTCGGAGCAGAGGAGGGAGACGGCGACGTCGGGGGTGATGTAGGGGGGTCCCGGCTCGAGCAGGTGGTCGGGGAGGACGGGCTCGACGCGGCGGAGCTCGTGGACACGTCGGGGAGGGGAACGGGGCTCGGTGGCCGCGTGAACGACGGCGGCACGTCGGCGACCGCGCTCGGGCGGTAGGGAAGGAGGGAGCGGCGTGGATCTGGGGGGATAGGGAGAGGCGCAGAGGCCGAGAGGTGAGCGGCGGGCGAGTGGGAGAGGGGCCCGAGGAGGCGGCGGGCGCTGGCGGCCTTATCCTCCCCCGTCGCCGGCGAGGGGGTGCGGCGGGGACCTGCCCCTGTTCCGACCCCGGTCGGGGGAACAGGGAAGGGGAGGGCGACCCGGGGAGGTGGGCTAGGCCGGCTGGGCCTGGGGTCGGCCCAGTTGGGCCAGGGGTCCAGTGGGGGGGGCTTCTCCTTCTCCTTTTTTTCTTTGTTTGTTCTGTTTTCTTTTGTATTTTCTTTTTATTTATTTATTTTCTTTTCTGTTTTATTTCATTTAAAAGTATTTAGGCATTTTATAAAAATGTGTTTTCTCCACAATAATTATCAGTGCAATATCTGGCATGGCCCGAACATTTTTGTTTAAATTTTTGAAAACTTTTATTTTCCACTTTAAATTTAATTGAAGTTTGAATTAGGAGTTTGAAAAGAAATGTGATTCAAATGTGATCAAGCCCTGTTTAGCAACATGATTAGCTTAATCACAGAGAGTTACTGTAGCATGATTCTCGGGGTGTTACAGTTACTCCCTTACTCAGCCCGCACGGAGCGGTACTACTGCACACAGCCGTGGTACTACCGCTGGAAGGTGCGGTACTACCGGTTGCGCGGTAGTGACCAGACGAGGCCCTGTTGCACAGGGCAACAAGCGGTAGATCTGCTGGAGCGGTACTACCGCGCGCCCCTACGATACTACCGCAGGGCAGGGCTCTACTGGCACTGAAAAATGCACGGAATTAATAAATTACTTCCGGAGCTACTTCCGCTGAGTTTAGGGTTGTGCGAAAATCCGGCACGGTACTACCGCTCATTGGGAGTGGTACTTCCGTGTGGGGGCGGAAGTAAAAAATCACTTCCGCGCCTACTTCCGCATGCACCAGCGTCTGGGCTGGAGGCAGCGATACTACCGCTGCGCGCCTACTACCGCTTGCGTGAGCCGTACTACCGCATGCCCGTGCGGTACTACTGCTCCCTTGAGCAGTACTACCGCATGCCACAGAAGCTTTAGCATTTGGCAGCCTTCATATTGCAGAGACATGGATAACCGGATGGTTCTCCATCGAACCGAAGGAAAGGTAGTGTAAAGGAACAAATGTGTACGTGTTGATTCCACCCTAACCTTTCTGAAGCGGACCCCCTCTTAATAGTACGGCTTTCCTACGACTCAAATCCACCGAAAAGACACGTAGAGAACCGCCATCTTCGATAAACTCCGAGGGGGCATCGAATCGTCTTGTGCCTAGACATGAGATATCTGAAATGCCCAATGCACACGATTAGTCCGCAAATTCACTGTCATCAATCACCAAAACCACATAGGGAGAAATATGCCCTTACAATCTCCCCCTTTTTTGGTGGATGGATGACAATACGGGATTTGAACATAGCGATAAAAAATGAACATAAGCAAACCCAAAATCTATAAAATATAGACAGGATTCCCCTAGATGTGTTCATTCTATAGATATGCTTTGGACTGCAAAACACACACACTAGGATCAACACTCCCCCTATATTTGATAGACAAGTCAATCCTTGCAACAAATATAAGTATCCCTAAGCATGGAGGCAAGGTATAGTAAGTGAGCATCAAGTAAAGGGCACAAGATAGAATAAGCTCACAAGCTACTAAACATACTAGACAATAAAGGATAAGCTTGAGGGCATATGTCTCACACCATATGATAGAATAACTCTCCTGGTCTCACACGCAAACAAACACAAACCAAAGCAATGAAGGTCCAACGAAGCGAAAGAAAAGAGAGACAACAAAGAACTGAACTTGCAAATCCTACACTCTCTCCCCCTTTGGCATCGAGACACCAAAAAGGCAGAGAGGACACCTAAGACACAGGTGGTAGCTCCCACTGAAGAGATCACCCAACAATCTCCTCATCTTTCTCAGCAGCAGGAATGGACTCCTCATCTGACTCAGCCCACTGATAGCCCTGCTTCGTCATCCAGGTAGCCTCAGGAGTGATGTTCTTCTCTGACCCGCTCAAGACGTGCTCGCCAAGCTTCCTCAAAATCCGCTTGTCGCGCTGGCGACTCTCCTTCCGAGCAACATGAGTCTGGTACTGCCCCTTGGCATGCATGCATAACAGAGTCTTCATCTTGGCCTTGAGCTTCTTAGCCCAAGATGGATCAGCACCGGGAGGTGCGTACCCCTCAGAACTGTCCTCCGCCTCCTCCTCCTCAATCTCATCATCATCAACATCCATGCGTGCAGCCTCGGCGTCAGCCCAGGTATTGGTGTTAGCCCACTTGTTCTTCTAGCGCAGCCTGATGGGCTCATGGCGAATCCAGTTGGGAGAAAGAAACTCTTCTCCCGGAAAGAGCTTCTCCCAAGTCTTCGAGATCAAGTGGTGCAAATAAGGTCCATAGATGGGCACCTTACGATGGAACACAGCAAACAGAAGCTCACACCACATGATATGAGAGACATCAAGTGGTTCAGGTTGTTGGAGATGCACTTCCTCACAAATGAGCATCATGTCCACAAGATAGGAATGAACCTTGTCCTTGTCGCCTATGCGAGGAAAAAGAGAGTTGCGGAAGATCCGGTGCATGATGTCAAGAAACGGGTTTAGCACAAAAGACTTCTTGCCATTGGGTAAAGTCTTCTTAACAAGGTAGGGTTGAAGCTTGTTCTTGGAAGCAGACTCGGGTTTGGCATGTGGTGGACACCAACGGGCACATCTATCCCCTCATCACGAACGTGCAACAGATCCATGAACTCCTTCCACTCAGCAGTCATCCTCTTCCCATTGGTCATCCAAGTCATGCTCCACTTCTCATCCGCGTGGAAGTGGACAGAAGCAAAGAATTGGGCCACAATCTCCGTGTCAAAGTCAAGGTGGAATGTGAGGATCCCCTCAATACCAAACTGCTCCACCAAATCCAGAGGCTCACCAAAATATTCCCGGTTCTTCTTCAGATGGTCCATGTCAATCCACTGAACTCGTACGTAGATGTTCTGCTTGGCCTTGATCACACCTAGGAAGATGAGATTTTGTTGCTTGGTCCAAAACAAGTCATTTCCCCTACTGAGTTCCCTAGGCTTGACATAGGGGTTGAGCTTTCTTCGAATCAGAAACTCTGCTTGAGGCATTTCATCCATGCTGACAGTTGGCTCCTTGATATTGGGAGCTGTGGTCTTGACGCTGCGTTGTGGGGCACTGGACCCCTCATGAGCTTCTTGGTTGTGAAGACGCTTGGAGCTCGTGTCCCGGCTGGGATTCGAGCACCTAGTACCAGAACCGGAGCCAGCACCTAAGACACACAACGCAAACACATGAGAAGAGCAAGAAGGATTATTGCAAAGACCAAGGCCAAAACCGAAAGAAACAAATAGAAATGAGATTAGGTGTGACAAAACAAAGGAATTTTAAGTCAAACGGTAGTACTGTAACAAGACATGGACGTAAAAATTTACAATTGCTCTAACCGCGGTAGTACCGCGCCGGGTCGGCGCGGTAGTACCGCGCTTAGAGCGGAAGTAAATTTTTACATCCGCGCACCGGGCGGTAGTACCGTTCCAGGCGGAGCGGTAGTACCGCACGGGGCGGATCTCTCACGAGCGGGCGGTAGTACCGCTCCAGGCGAAGCGGTAGTACCGCACGGGACGGATCTCGCATGAACGGATCTGAGAACATCCGTAAAGTTAAATCGGTACTACCGTTGATCAAAACTACATTATTGCATCACACCAAATGGCATATGTACTGCACTAGCACTCTCCTACAATCTCTTCTTGCAAAGATTTAGCAAAAAAATCACAAGACCTACACATGGATCTCCCAAAACCTAGAAGCACAAAAAAGAGGGAAAGAGAGAGGGACAATGGGAGATACCGGGGTCCATGGCAAGAGGGCGAGGTGGGGAACAATCCCACCGGACGAAACGAGAGGAGAGTGGCCAGAGACAGAGATCCAGCGAGGTCCTCCGGCGCCGTTCTTGGGCAGGAGAGAGAGAGATGCTGTGAGGGGAGAAGATGAATGGGTATGGGGGAGTTGTAACTCCCCCTGCCCGCACTTAGCCCCCACGCGGCCTGGACAGCGCGGTAGTACCACGGATCATTGCGGTAGTACCGCACACTCGGCGGTAGTACTGCTCTTCCAGCGGCAGTAAAAAATTACTGTCGCGATGGAAGCGGTAGTACCGTGTCGTGGTCGCCGCTGTGCAAGCACAGAAGCTACCCACCTCTGGCGATAGTACCATGGCGAGCCACGGTAGTACCGTACACCCAAGAAAGTGCAAGTTTCGACTCAACAAAAAAACACAGCCTTTGCAATGCACACTTCGAGCCACCGGACACGCAAAAGAGCACAAATGAAGCAACTAAAACATGAACAAGGCCCAAAAGAAAGCACAAAGAAAACAAGGACCAAACAACGAACCAAAACCTCTCAAGATGAGAGGGCGGTGGCCGGAGCCACCTACGTTTGAGTCAATTGGTATGGCACCGCGAAGAATTATCCTTGGGCCCATGACCAAAACTCGTCTTTGAAGCACAAGTACCATTAATGGCGAATGTGAAAGAGTTGATCAATTTATGCATAATGGGGGGAGGGAGAGTTTATTGAGAGAACAACACTCCCCCTATGTCCATGCCTACACCTAAACAAGACAACAATATGAGTATGGTGGGGTGTGCACGGGTTCAAGCCACAATGCTTGAATCGATGATATTTAGCTCATGCCTTAACTCGCGAAATCTTGCTTCATCCAAAGGCTTCGTGAAAATATCTGCAAGGTTATCATGAGTGTTGACATAGTGAAGCTCAATCTCCCCTCTCCTAATGTGATCCCGGATGTAGTGATACCGAATCGCAATATGCTTCATCTTGAAGTGTTGCACCGTGTGGAGAGAAATCTTGATGGCACTTTCATTGTCACACCAAAGAGGCACTTTGTCACAAATGACACCGTAATCCTTTAAAGTTTGCCTCATCCATAGAAGTTGGGCACAACAACTGTCGGCGGCCACATACTCGGCTTCGGTGGAGGAGAGATATACACAACTTTGCTTCTTAGAAGACCAACTCACCAAAGAGCAACCAAGAAATTGACACCTTCCGGAGGTTGACTTACTATCCACTTTGTCTCCCGCCCAATCCGAATCCGAAAAACCCACGAGATTGAAGTTTGCTCCTCTATGGTACCATAAGCCAAAGTTTGGGGTATGAGCCAAATATCGAAAGATTCGCTTGACTGCCACATAGTGCCTTTCCTTAGGTGAGACTTGAAACCGTGCACAAATTCCCAAACTCAACATGATATCCGGTCTAGACGCACAAAGGTAAAGCAAGGAGCCAATCATAGAACGATATACATTTTGATCCACCGGTTTACCATTGGGATCAATGTCAAGTTGGCACTTGACCGGCATTGGAGTACAGGCCGTCTTGACATCACTTAGCTTGAATCTCTTGAGCATGGCTTGAGTGTATTTGGCTTGGTTGATGAAGGTTTCTTCTCTTCTTTGTTTGATTTCGAACACAAGAAAGAACTTCAACTCTCCCATCATGGACATCTTGAACTTCGAGGTCATGCGTGTGGCAAACTCCTCATTGAAAGCTTTGTTAGGAGAACCAAATATAATATCATGAACATATAGTTGGCATACAAACAACTCCCCTTTGACCTTCTTAGTAAAAAGAGTGGGGTCGATTTTCCCAATTTCAAACCCACAATCTTGCAATAACTCGGTAAGGTGCTCATACCATGCACGTGGGGCTTGTTTAAGGCCATAGAGTGCCTTATCGAGTTGGTACACATGATTGAGGAACTCAGGATCCTCAAACCCCGGGGTTTGTTTGACATACACCAACTCATTAATATGACCATTAAGAAAAGCACTCTTCACATCCATTTGTTGCAACTTGAAGTTATGATGAGAAGCATAAGCAATCAGCAAACAGATAGATTCAAGACGAGCAACGGGAGCAAAGGTTTCACCGTAGTCGATACCCTCGACTTGGGAGTAGCCTTGTGCCACCAAACGAGCCTTGTTGCGAACGATAATCTGGTGAGCATCTTGCTTGTTCTTGAATATCAATTTGGTTCCAATAACATTATGGTTCTCTGTGGCCTTGGCACCAATCTCCACACCTTGATGTGCTCGAAGTTGTTAAGTTCTTCATGCATGGCATTAAGCCAATCCGGAACCTCGAGTGCCTCATAGAACTTTTGAGGTTCAACACAAGAAACAAACGCGTGATGTTCACAATAGTTTGATAATTGTCTACGAGTGCTTACCCCCTTTCTTAAGCTTCCAAGCACATTCTTCATGAGATGATCTTTGGTAGTGAGCTTGGACGCAATCTTGGCAGCACGATGCTCCAATTCCTCCTCAAGAGAGAGTTGAGGACTGGTAACTTGATCATCTTGAGCGTCGTCTTGAGCTTGTTCTTGATCTTGAGCTTGCTCTTGATCTTGAACTTGCTCGGTGGTAAGAACTTGACCTTGGGCATCACTTGGTGGATCACCACCATCTTGAGGTTGATCTTGCCCTTGATCTTTTTCATTTGGTTGAGGGGCTTCACTTTGTTCTTCAGAAGCGTGTGGGTCTTGGGTTGGTGATGGTTCCACTTGAGTGGAACATTGTCCTTGTCCTTCGGCCACAAGGGGTTCCTCAATGGGTAGGATATGACCAACACCCATTCTTCTTATGGCTTGGGGAGGAATTTCATCACCTACATCACAAGTACCACTCTGCTCCACTTGGGAGCCGTTATTCTCATCAAACTCCACGTTACATGTCTCCTCAATAAGTCTCCTGGACTTGTTGAGGACACGGTAAGCATGAGAGTTTGTAGCATAACCAAAAATATGCCCTCATGAGCTCTAGCCTCAAATTTAGACAAACGAACACCTTTCTTGAGAATGAAACACTTACACCCGAACACCTGGAAGTACTTGAGGTTGGGCTTGTTGCCGGTAAGTATCTCATATGGAGTCTTGTTCAAGCCTTTGCAGAGATAGAGCCAATTGGATGCATGACAAGCGGTGTTGATGGCTTTAGCCCAAAAGTTGTAAGGACATTGGAACTCCGCCATCATGGTTCTTGCCACGTCCATCAAGGTCCGGTTCTTCCTCTCCACTACACCATTTTGTTGAGGGGTGTAAGGTGCGAAATATTGATGCTTGATCCCCTCGTCACTAAGAAACTCATCCAAGGTGTAGTTCTTGAACTCGATGCCGTTGTCACTTCTTATCGTCAAGATATTTGCATTGTTTTGACGTTGAGCTTCATTTGCAAAGTCGACGCCGGTTTGTTGGGTCTCACTCTTCCTCTTGAAGAAATATACCGAAGTGTATATTGAATAATCATCCACAATCACCAAGCAATACTTTCTACCCCTAAGACTATCAAAGGGTGGAGGCCCAAATAGATCCATGTGAAGGAGCTCCAAGGACCTCTTCGAGTAGATGATAGTCGTGGGTGGGTGCACCTTCTCATGTAGATTTTCTTCAATACAAGCACTGCAAGCACGATCTTTGCCAAAACTAACATTTGTTAGTCCACGGACATGGTCCCCCTTGAGAAGACTTTTCAAAGATCTCTTATTGACGTGGGCTAAACGGCGATGCCAAAGACATCCCACGTCAACTTGAGCCATTAGGCATGTTGCGGTCTTAGTGGGTCGCTCCGAAAAGTTAATCACATAAAGACTGTTCTCGACATGCCCAACAAAGGCTACTACAAGAGTCTTGCTCCACAAGAGGGCCAGGGTATCAATATCAAATAAAGTGACAAAGCCCATGAGTGCAAGTTGATGAACGGAAAGCAAGTTGTATGCAAGGGACTCAACAAGCATGGCTTTCTCGATCGTGAGATCATGAGAAATGACAACCTTGCCAAGACCCAATACCTTAGAACATGAGGCATCACCCGACTCGACATTGGTGGGCATACATGAAACCTTATGCACGTCCATCACCAAGTGCCTGCTTCCGGTCATATGATTTGTGGCTCCACTATCAAGCAACCATGATGCCCCACCGGAAGCAAACACCTACAAGAGATCAATGCTTGGTTTTAGGTACCCATTTTGTAATGGGTCCTTTGATGTTAGCAACAAGGGTCTTCGGAACCCAAATAAACCATTCAATGTACTCATAAGAAGAACCAACAAATTTGGCATAAACATGCCCATCACTAGCACGACACAACACATAAGAAGGGTTAAAGTCGCCGGCTTTGTTGGAAGGAGTGGCATTGTCCTTCTTGACACCACCACCCTTCGCATTGTTCTTCTTCTCCTTAAGAGTACCCTCTCCCTCCTTCACAAACGTTTGCTTGAGAGGAGGAGGTTGTTTGGTCTTGTAATTCTTCTTCTTCTTCTTCTTGGACTTGGGTGCAAACCCAATCCCCTCCTTGCCCACAACTTCCTTTTCAGTGCTCAAAAGGTCATTGAGGTTCTTCTCACCTTGTATGCAAGACACAAGGCCTTTCTCAAGTTGCTCCTTCAACTTGGCATTCTCCTCCACAAGATGCACATGCTCACAACATGGGTTAGTAGCATTTGCATTATCAATTAAAACCATATGAGGAAATGTGGCTTTCTCCTTGGTTAGCTTCACTTGGAGTTGATCATGAGACTCTTTGAGGCTAGCATGAGCACTCTTTAAGGACTTGTGAGCCTTGTCAAGTATATCAAACTCCTCCTTGAGTCTAGCATGGTCAACCCCAAGTTTGGCCTTCGCGGATTGAGCACACGAGATACAACTAGAGCATGATTAAGATCTTTCTTTAATTTAGCATGATCATCGTTGTGTGGCTCCTCAAGAGCCAACCGATGACCACGCTCTGGCTCTAGCGCATTAGAGAGATCCAAAATCTCATCGGCATAGTCACGACTATGCCCTTCCATCTTAGAGATGGTCTCTTCGTGAGCCTTGATCATGTCATTGGCTTCACCAAGTTGTTCCAAGAGAGCAACGAAGTGCTTCTTGGGTTTACCCTTGAGCTTACTGATAAAGACTCAAACTCATTTTCCTCCTCCTTCGTCCCCTCACTTTCATCAATGCAATATGTCAAGGAAGGATTAGTAGTGATGGTAGTTTTGATATTGGGGGTTACCTTGTTGGTGGCTTTAGCCATGAGGCACTTGGCGGTGATGTTCTCATTGGGTGAATCGAAGAGGGACACCCATGGAGTTGTTGCAATGGAAACGGAGGCCATGGCAACTGTCTCACCGTCTTCATCATCATCATCATCATCATCCTCATTGTACTCTTCTTGTGCCACTAACCCCTTGGGAGGAGTCTTCTTGGTGAAGTTGTTCTTGTTGGGGAAGGACTTGGCCTTGTCTTTTCGGATAAGCTTGCCACCATTGTCTTCCCTCTTCTCGTACGGGCAATCCACAACAAAGTGACTTACATTCCCACAATTATAGCATGTCCTCACACATTGCTTGCCCTTGGCGCCACTTGATTGTTCTTGTTGAAGTTGGGCCTTGAGTTTTTCTTGCTCCAAAATTGCCGTGAAGCGAGAGCCATGTGCTCATGATAGGCATATTTGGCATCTTCGGGGCAACACTCCTCTTCACCCTCTTCTTCCACACTAGCCTTGGCCTTCAAAGCAAGGTTGGGCTTCTTTGATCGTTGTGAACGTAACACCGCATTGTCGGCGGTCTTGTCGAAGATCCTCATTGCAACAAACTCATCCAACACTTCACTTGAGGACAAGGCGTGAAAGTCCGGCCTTTGACGGATGACGGAGAACATGGCCTTATGGTAAGGCATCATGGACTTGAGAAACTTGTGCTTGATCCAATTGTCACCCTTATCCCTACTCCCATGATCTCGAAGTGAGACCGCAAGAGTGGTTAATCTTCGGTAAAGCTCTCAAGGTTCTTCATCTTGAATCATTGCAAACTCATCGGCTTCATCTTACACCACCTCAAAGTTTGAGCGTTGAATGCTTGCGCTTCCCTTGTAAATGGAAATAACATGTTGCCATGCTTCCTTGGCCATGGTGAAAGGTCGGAGGTGCGCAATATCTTCGGGAGGGATGGCTTCTTGGAGAATGAAGAGAGCGGACTCGTTGAATTGATGATCCGCAGATTCTCTATGAGTGAAGTTGCTTGGGTCGTGCGGGTAGAAACCTTGCTCAATAATTCTCCAAAAATTAGTAGAACTATGATTTAAATGGTGTTTAAAGCGATACACCCAAGAGGCAAAATCCTCATTTTTCACAAGCTTAGGAGGAGGACCAACATGATTCATATGCATAGAGGGAACCGGTCCTCCATAGGTAAGTGGAGGTTCAACATGGGCAAAGATGCCACTCCCACCTCTACCACTAGGCAAAGGAACTTGATCACTAGTAGCTTCCCCCTTGTTGGAGTTAGCATCCGTCACCTTGTTAGTCGGATCAACCACTTCCAAAGATGCGGTGGATAATTTAAGACCATCAAGAAAATCCTTAAACATGCCTTTGATATGGGTCGTCATGGAGGTTTTCAATGTGTCCAAAGCTTCGTTGAACTCCTCATGAGAGACCGAGGATCCCCCATCGGCCGTAGAGAAGAACGGATTTACACCGGAGTGCTCCTCCCCCTTGTCTACGGTGCCATCCATACTGTTAGGACGGTAAAGTCCTTAATAAAGAGATGAGCCTCTGATGCCAATTGAAAGGATCGATATGGTTGACTAGAGGGGGGGTGAATAGGCAACTAACAATTTTTAGCTTTTCTTTACCAAATTAAACTTAGCATCAAAATAGGTTGTCTAGATATGCAACTAGGTGAGCAACATATATGATGCAACAACAACAAGTACACACGCAAACAAGGGATACAACACAATATAAGCAAAGGTAAGAGATAACCAAGAGTGGAGCCGGTGGAGACGAGGATGTGTTACCGAAGTTCCTTCCCTTTGAGAGGAAGTACGTCTCCGTTGGAGCGGTGTGGAGGCACAATGCTGCCCAAGAAGCCACTAGGGCCACCGTATTCTCCTCCCGCCCTCACACAATGCGAGATGTCGTGATTCCACTATTGGTGCCCTTGGAGGCGGCGACCGAACCTTTACATACAAGGTTGGGGCAATCTCCACAACTTAATTGGAGGCTCCCAATGACACCACGAAGATTCACCACAATGGAATATGGCTCCGCGGTGACCTCAACCGTCTAGGGTGCTCTAACACCCTAGAGTAACAAGATCTGCAAGGAATTAGTGGGGGAAATCAAATTTCTCTTGGTGGAAGTGTAGATCGGGGCCTACTCAACCAATCCCTAAAAATCAACAAGTTTGATTGGCTAGGGAGAGAGATTAGGCGAAAATGGAGGTTTGAGCAACAATGGAGCTTAGGGAGGGAAGAGGTGGTCTTCTTAGGGAAGAAGACCCCTTTATATAGTGGGGAAAAAGATCGAATTGTTACCCCCTTACTCAGCCCGCGCGGAGCGGTACTACTACACACAGTTGCGGTACTACCGCAAAGGGTCGCGGTACTACCGCTTGCGCGGTAGTGACCAGACGAGGCCTTGTTGCACAGGACAACGAGCGGCAGAACCACCGGAGCGGTACTATCGCCCGCCCCTATGGTAGTACCGGAGGGCAGGGCTCTACTGGCACTGAAAAATGCACGGGATTAATAAATTACTTCTGGAGCTACTTCTGCTGAGTTTAGGGCTGTGCAAAAATCCGGCACCGTACTACCGCTCATAGGGAGCGGTACTACCACGTGGGGGCGGAAGTAAAAAATCACTTGCACGCCTACTTCCGCATGCGCCAGCGTCTGGGCTAGAGGCAGCGGTACTACCGCTCACCAGGAGTGGTACTACCGTTGCGCGCAGTACTACCGCTCGCGTGAGTCGTACTACCGCAAGCCCATGCTGTACTACTGCTCCCATGAGCAGTACTACCGCACGCCACAGAATCTTTAGCTTTTGGCGGCCTTCATATTGCAGAGACATGGATAACCGGATGGTGCTCCATCGAAGTGAAGGAAAGGTGGTGTAAAGTAACAGATGTGTACGTGTTGATTCCACCCTAACCTTTCCGAAGCGGCCCCCTCTTAATAGTACGGCTTTCCTACGACTCAAATCCACCGAAAAGACACGTAGAGAACCACCGTCTTCGATAAAATCCGAGGGGCACCAAATCGTCTTGTGCCTAGAATGAGATATCTGAAATGCTCAACGCACATGATTAGTCCGCAAATGCACTATCATCAATCACCAAAACCACATAGGGAGAAATATGCCCTTACAACAAATAACTACAACAACAGTTGCAGGTACAGGTAATGCAATGATCATGACGTGAGAGCGATGTTTACTTGTTTTGGAGTTCTTCTTCTGCTTCTCCTTCGTTCAGGGGATAGGTTCCTGGTCGGCAGCCTGGGCTAGCAGGGTGGATGTCGTTTGAGTTTTTGTTTGTGCTTCATCCGTAGTTGGATGTTGTTCTTATGTACGATGTTTGATGTCTTTTTTTGGTGGCATTTCTATGCCTTTGTATGTATCCCCAGCTATCATGTAATGGTACGATGTAATGATATCCACCTTGCAAAAGCGTCTTCAATATGCGGATCTATCCTTGGTGGGACCTTCGAGTTCCTCTCAGATAGGATCGCATATTGGGCGTGACAAGTTGGTATCAAAGCCTCGACTGACCATAGGATCCCCCTTGATTGATCATAGTTGGCCGTTGTTGAGTCTAAAAGAAAACGGATTTCTGAGTCTAGTTATATCGGAGAGTAGGAATTCTTTTTACTCCTCAGTCCCTTCGTCGCTCTGGTGAGGAATCTTGACGTAGGTCACGCAGGTGTTTTCGTTCATTGTCTATCCTTTGTTCAATCGGAGCACTTCTCTTCTTGTTATTCCATCCTCTTCAACTTTTGCAACATCGATTCTCAATTTTCCCCAACGGAGTTTGATCCTTTTCAAGTTCAATCCTCAGTTCTTCTCAAACGGTGTCCATTCATTCCGTCCCAAGTTTACTTTGTTTTTCCCACCCACCTGCCCTTTTCTTCCCCGAGTTTGAAGAATCTAATCGAGTATCCTTTCGTTTGTGTGAAGCCTCGTCATTCTTTCCTTAATTGTTTCAACCGATGGTTCTCGTCTAGTTCGTCAGACTCTCTCTTATTTTCTTTCTGCTGGATTCAATTCTAGTTTTCTGGATTGATCATATTCCTTTCCTTGACTCAAATGGTTTCCCTTTGCTCATTTTTTGACTATAAACAGTAGGGTAAAACCGCACTGCAACTTTTATTAAAATAGAAAAGAGTCAGGGAACCAAAGTCTGCAATAACCTAGAAGGCTTGAGATAAGCCCAACAAAGAAGGAAGAAGAAGAAGGAAATAAAGAAGAAGAAGAAGAAGAAGAAGAAGAAGAAGAAGAAGAAGAAGAAAAGGAAAGAAAGAAAAAGAAAGAAAAAACAGGAAAAACAAGAAAAGAGCCTCAACTAAGCTAAACTAAAAAAACAAAAAAAGGTTACAACTGCTGATCCAGCCAAATAAGAGAAAGAAGCTTCATGCTTTTTCTTGATTCTGTAATTCAACCACTTGAGCTCTTCAAAGTAGATAGCTTTCCATCAGTGGAAGGAGGGTTGGATATGCTCAAAAATCTTGTTGTTGCGTGAGATCCAAATAGCCCATGAGCCCAAGATAATGATATCCATGAAGAAAGGTACCTGCAATTTTTCTTTGAGACCTTGGAAGGCTTCTAGCACTGATAAATTGGGTGTTCTAGTTGGGCAGATGAAGTTCCAGCATTGCTTGGCAAAAGGCCAGCCCCAGAATAAATGAAAGAGAGTTTCCTCCTGCTGGCAACTGAGGGTAGCACAATTATAATCATCCAAAACAAAGGTCTTTCTCCTGAGTAAATTCCTTGTGTTCAATCTGTCATGAAGAAGCATCCAGAAGAATACTTTGTGTTTGGGCTGGCAAGAACTTTTCCAAAGCCAGATGAAATGTTTAGGTACTTGTTTGAAACCAATCAAAGCCCTATATGCTTTTGTAGAAGAATAGAATTCATTGCCCCAAATGTAGCTCCAAGTGTCTTTCATGTCTATAAATTCTGAGATTTTGACTGTCAGGCAAATGTTTTCAATGTGAAGAAATTCCTCATGAGCTTGTGTGGACAGAGGCAGGTGAAACATATCCTCAATGTATTCAGTGTTGATCATTTGGTGCACACTTTCTTGAGGGTTGATCACAAAGGTGAATAAGTGTGGAAATTTGGTTTTCATGATACTCAAGTATTCAATTGTTCCGGAGTTCTGAAGACATCTCAGAAGATTCGTGTTCGCGTTCTAATTAATTCGAGGTTGTCACCTCACTCAAGTATTTCAATTTTTCCGGAGCATCATCTCTCTTCTCCAATCGTTTTCAACGGTGCTTCTTTTCAGTGGGCCCTAACCCACATGTCTTTTTCCAGGATCTTACCTGACTGTTCTAATTATTCCTGAGTTATTCTCAAACTCTTTTCAAAGTGTGATGTAAGAATGGATTCCATCAGTCATATGCCTTCTCGAAGATCGGTTTCAAATTCTTTTCATGTTTGGTTCAACCTTTCCTCTTTTCATTCTTCTGGAATATCTCACAAATTCTTCATGGTGGTTCTCGTCGTCTTTTGTAGACCAAAGAAGTTTTTCCCTAATCCTTCTTTTGTAGATTCATGGTTCTAGCTTCATGCCATCCTGATAATTGTTTTCTATTATCAGAATTATTTCATACTCATCCGCAAAATTTCATGAGTTCTTTCCATTTGGATTCTCCGGAGGCCGTCACTTCAGAAGAATTCTTCATTCATGACATTCTTTTCGTGTTCTCAAATTCTTCCAGTGATTCATTCAAGTTTTCTTTAATCAGCGCATGATCTCTTCATTCTCTTGTATCTAAATCCCCTCAAGTATATTTGTTCTTTTAATTCCTCCTGGTGATTCATTCTCTTTTCATCATTCATTTCAATTATTACGGTGGTTCGGTGAAGACCTTCCCAAGTATGTGCTATATCTCTCTTCAATCCTTTTCAAGAGGAATAAGTTGCATGCCAAATCTGTTGGTCATCAATTAAATTTGATGAGGATAAGCATAACGTAATCCTTATTCTCATTTCATCATGGTCAAGTAATTCCTTGCTTCGGAGATTGTTCATGATGAATAATCTCTCGGTTCTAAGTTGTTAATCATTTCTTTTCCGGAGTGCCAAGTTTTTCTAGCTTGTCTCGTCGCAAAGCTCCATCTAAATCATCGCCAGGCTAAATATTGTTCTTTTCAACATTCGTTTCTTAATCCTTTTGTTTACCGGAGTTCTTCATTGTGGTCCATAGAGGATTAACTCATTCTCATCAAGGATTTAATTCATTCTTCAAGTGTTCGTTAAGATTCTTGTTGGAGCTCAAGTGTCCCTCTTCTCACATACCGAAGTGCAACTAATTCTTCGTTGTCTTTCGGACATGTTGTTTTGCATCTTTTCTTTCATCTCAAGTAAATAATCATTTCCATTTATGGCCGGTTATCACCTCTTAATTTTGAGTTGTTTTCCATAAGCTCACAACAAGCTTATTCTTTTTGTTGTTGAATTTCCAACAACTCTGTTCGATCCATCCCTGCAAGGATGCTTCTCAATTCTAATATGGTGGGAGTTGTATGTTGTTTTTCCCCTTTCTTTTCCTTCCAATGATTTACCTTCTATTCTCCCATTCTGGAGGCACCGCGATGTTACTCTTTTCTCCCATCATCTAATTTCACCAAGACCTTGTTCTTGCCTTGCTAATCCATTTTACCGGAGTGTCAAGTCCTCTATTGAAGTCCTTTTTCTTGCCAATCTCCGTTTTCCTTTTCTACTCGGACGCTATCCGAATTCTTTCCTTCTTATTCCTTTTCTATCTTGTTCTAACCGGAGTGTTTTTAGAGTCTATCTTGTTCCTTGAGCTTTTGATTCTCGTCGTAATTTCCATTCCTCTTTTCTACCCGAGTGATCTCGACTTTGTTCATCTTCTCTGTTGAGCTTTGTTTTATCTCTTTCTCTTCCCTTCCGCATTTCATCCCTAGATCTCGGGACGAGATCTTCTGTTAGTGGAGGAGAGTTGTAACGCCCCGAGACCGATGCGCCAGATGTCTTCTAGCTATTCGCCGTCGTTGCCATGTCATCCGCTTGCATGTTGCACCTTGCCATGTCATCATGTGCATTTCATCCGCATGTTTTTCAAAACATGCATCCGTCTGGGTCTCCCAGTTCTCTCCGTTCTCCATTTTGAGCCCAGACACACTCGCACACACCCGCCACACCTCCCAGATCTTGTCTTATGAGCGGGAGAAAAACGTTCTCGGAATGGGCCAAGAGTTGACGAGCGGTCTTGGTAGATCACCGGTAGACCGCCTGTCAAATTTTGTTCCACTTGGAGGTCGTTTGATGCCCCAACGGTTAACCGCGTTAACCGCCGGATGTTTCAGTACTTTGAGACAAACTGGACCGAAGCCCTCCTTCGCTTTGCAGCCCAACACCTTGATGACCCACAAGTACAGGGGATCTATCGTAGTCCTTTCGATAAGTAAGAGTGTCAAACCCAACGAGCAGCAGAAGGAAATGACAATTGGTTTTCAGCAAGGTATTCTCTGCAAGCACTGAAATTATCGGTAACAGATAGTTTTGTGATAAGATAATTCGTAACGGGTAACAAGTAATAAAAGTAAACAAGGTGCAGCAAGGTGGCCCAATCCCTTTTGTAGCAAAGGACAAGCCTGGACGAACTCTTATATAAAGCAAAGTGCTCCCGAGGACACATGGGAATTGTTGTCAAGTTAGTTTTCATCATGCTCATATGATTCACGTTCGTTACTTTGATAATTTATATGTGGGTGGACCGATGCTTGGGTGCTGCCCTTCCTTGGACAAGTCTCCCACTTATGATTAACCCCTCTCGCAAGCATCTGCAACTACAAAAGAAGAATTAAGGTAAACCTAACCATAGCATGAAACATATGGATCCAAATCAACACCTTACGAAGCAACGCATAAACTAGAATTAAGGTAAACCTAACCATAGCATGAAACATATGAACCCATCATCTACTTATTACTTCCCAATGGCTTCCCCTAGTCGCAAATAATGGTGAAGTGTCATGTAGTCAATGTTCACATAACACCACTAGAGGAAAGACAACATACATCTCATCAAAATATCGAACGAATACCAAATTCACATGATTACTTATAACAAGACTTCTCCCATGTCCTCAGGAACAAACGTAACTACTCACAAACATATTTATGATCAAGATCAGAGGAGTATTAATTATCATTAAGGATCTGAAAACATAATCTTCCACCGAATAAACCAACTAGCATCAACTACAAGGAGTAATCAACACTACTAGCAACCCACATGTACCAATCTAAGGTTGGGACCAAGATTGAATACAAGAGATGAACTAGGGTTTGAGAGGAGATGGTGCTGGTCAAGATGTTGATGGAGATTAACCCCCTCTCGATGAGAGGGTGATGGTGTTGACGATGGCGATGATTAACCCCCTCTCGGAGGGATGTTTCCCCGGCAGAACAGCTCCGCCGGAGCCCTAGATTGGTTCTGCCCAGGTTCCGCCTCGAGATGGCGGCGCTTCGTCCCGAAAGCTTCCTTCCGATTTTTTCCAGGGTAAAAGACACCACATAGCCAAAGATGGGCACCGGAGGCCTGCCAGGGGGGCCATAAGGTCGGGGGGCGCGCCCAGGGGGTAGGGTGCACCCTCCACCCTTGTGGCTGGCTGGTGGCCCCCCTCTGGTGCTTTCTTCGCCCAATATTTTTTATTAATTCCAAAACTGATCTCCGTGAAGTTTCAGGACTTTTGGAGTTGCGCAGAATAGGTCTCTAATATTTGCTCCTTTTCCCGTCCAGAATTCCAGCTGCCGGCATTCCCCCTCTTCATGTAAACCTTGTAAAATAAGAGAGAATAGGCATAAGTATTGTGCTATAATGTGTAATAACAGCCCATAATGCAATAAATATCAATATAAAAGCATGACGCAAAATGGACGTATCAACTCCCCCAACCTTAGACCTCGCTTGTCCTCAAGCAAAAGCCAATTTCGATAAATATGTCCGCATGTTTAGAGATAGAGTTGTCGATAAAATAAAATACGGACATGAGGGCATCATGATTATCTTTAGAACAGCAACATATATTGTCATATAATTTCTTATGCTAATGTAACAATGCTTTCACAAGATAGAGTATAAATCGAAATTTTCATTGAAAACTAACAAACTATGATCTCAGTCATTGAAGCAATTGCAATTTATCATAACATCGGAAAGAGTCAATATAAGAGATTTTCAGCAAGTCCATATACTCAACTATCATATGATCTTTCACAATTGCTAACACTCATGTGATATTTATGGGTACAAAGTTTCAATCTGACACAGAGAATGATAGGGACTTATAGTTTCGCCTCCCAACTTCTTACCTCAAGGGTAATGTCAACAATAATACTTTATGATAGCCTACATCCGAGTGGATATATATATCCAGATCTCTCCAACACATAGAGCTTGGCAAAGGAAAAAGTGTAAAAAGGAAAGGAAAGGTGAAGATCACCATGACTCTTGTACAAGGGTAGAAGATAAAAAATAAAAGATAGGCCCTTTGCAGAGGGAAGCAGAGGTTGTCGTGCGCTTTTATGGTTGGATGCACAAAATCTTAATGCAAAAGAACGTCACTTTATATTGCCGCTTGTGATAAAGACCTTTATTATGCAGTCCATTGCTTTTATTTCTTTCATATCACAAGTTCGTATAAAGCTTATTTTCTTCACACTAATAGATCATACATATTTAAAGAGAAATTTATATTGCTTGCACCGATGACAACTTACTTGAAGGATCTTACTCAATCCATAGGTAGGTATGGTGGACTCTCATGACAAAACTGGTTTTAGGGATGTTTGGAAGCACAAGTAGTACCTCTACTTGGTGCAAAGAATTTGGCTAGCGTGAGAGGGAAAGGTAAGCTCAACATGTTAGATGATCCAAGACAATATAACTTCTATTCGGATATAAGAAACCTAACCTATTATGTTGTCTTCCTTGTCCAACATCAACCTTTTAGCATGTCATATGTTAATGTGTGCTCACAATTACAAAAGATGTCCAAGATAGTATATTTATATGTGAAGCATCTCTTTCTTTATTACTTCCTATTAATTCCAACAATGACCAAAACTAAGTTTGTCAACTCTCAACAACTGTTATTCATCATACTCTTTATATGTGAAGTCATTACTCTCCATACGATCAATATATGATCTTTTTATTTCTTTTATTCTTTCTTTTATTTAATTCCCTCAAGATCATAGCAAGAAAGCAAAGCCCTTTACTCAAAACTACTCTTTACTATATATCTCACGGGCTCGATTACATAGAGGGAAAATAAAGCAAAAATCAATGCTAGATCATGCTAAAAACTTCATTCTACTAGATCAAGATATAACCAAAAGGATCGAACTAAGAAAAACGATAAAGATAAAGATGTGATGGTGATACGATACCGGGGCACTCCCCCAAGCTTGGCAGTTGCCAAGGGGAGTGCCCATACCCATGTATTTAGATCGCTTTCTTCGGAGGTGGTGATGATGGAGTTGTTGATGAAGAAGGCTTGTCTTCCAACATCGAACGTAGGAGGTGCTCCAATATATGAATAATGCCCTTGAGTGTGACGATATGCTCTTGCAACATAATATTTTCATGAGTTAGATACTTGTTTTGCACCCAAACTATTGCAATCATCTTGAAAGGTTCAATTTCAGTAGGGGTAAGATGATTGTAGTAAGGTTGAAGGATGTCTTATTCTTGTACTGCCGAAACATGCTCCTCCGTGGCCTTCTTGATCTTGTCACCCTTGTTGATCTCCCCAAGTTCTTCTCTCTTCATCTCTATCTTCATTAGCCAAGCATCGTCGCCCGTGTTGTTGGAGGAGGGGGACGACATGATGCCTGGCCTTGAAAACTCTAGCAGAAAACCGCTCGAAACAAAAACAGGAGATATTGTCGTGGTACGGTGGTGAAAATCTTCGGGGGATTATATAATGAATTTTTACCAACCATAAGAAGTATCGTGTAAGAAAACAGAGTCCGGAGGGCACACGAGGTGGCCACAAGGTCGGGGGGCGCGCCCAGGACGCGTTGCTTGTCTCGACGTGCTCGAGGATTAGATGAAGCCATCGATACGTTATCGGGTTCTTGGTCGCGTGGCTCTGCTTGCGACCCCTGCGCTAGCTGCCGCAGAGGGGATTGCACCGTGGGGGTGGCCCCTTCGGTATGGCCTGCGGTTTGGGCCGTTGTCGCCACCTGTGGAGGCTGTGACGGGCCTGCTCTCTGCGATCCTCCCGCCTCGGGGAAACTGATCACGCTCTGAGTGGTGGCCCTCCACTCATCCATCTGATCGGGCGCCGGTGGAAATCTCAAAAGGAGCCGGGCCCACACCATTGCCTCTCAAGCGGTGCTCGGCATGGATGACGACGCAGATCGTGACGTCGCCTGGCTTCTGACGGTGCCGGTAGTGGCAGCGTGATAGCGGCAAAGGTGTCCCGTCTTTCGATGAGATGATGGATATCGCTTTGGTGGAAGTCGACTTTGACGATCCGACTACGAACGTGCGATAACGTCGCGCCTTAGCAATCGCTAAACCAACTCCGAGAGGTTATTGACCACGCCGGAGCACGATCAACCTGACCACGAGGGTCTGTTTCCTGCGAGCAAACGAAGAACAAGCAAGAAACTGAGATTGCAATCTGGATATTGCGAATATAAGATGAAAACTTTATTGATCAAGGTGGTGTTCTGTGACGCCTTTGTCTGGTCGCTGAACACAAACGAAGTACGCAAAGTTGCAGCTATGGCGAACTTTTAATCTAAACAAAACCCAAAGTCTAAACGACGCCCTAAGGGCTGTATATATGGAGGAAGAGGGGGGAATTTCGTGGCCCTTGGGGAAGGGGTCTGAAACCAACCCTATCTCTTGTTTCCCCACACATACGGACTCTAAAAACAGCCTATACTCAAGTATTTCGAAATTACATGGGCCTGGCCCAATAATAAGGTGACGCATCACCTAGAATAACCTTTCGACGAAAGTTATGAAGTAGCATCTTGTATATTTCGTCCAAGGCTTCATGCACGCATTATGGTGGCTTCAACGTCCTGAAATCATCACTTGTAACTCCGTTCTTGTTCCCCATGTGCATGCCATCATCTCCATGCTTGTTCTTGCTCCAATGTTCATCCTTCTCAAAGCTAGGCCCTTCATTTGTAAGCAAAACAAATGTATCCAATTTAGGCAGCATCATATTCTCATGAACATTAGAATCATTACCAAGAAACGAAAGTACCTGGTAATTTAATTGGCGTGCGCGAGCTCTAGTAATTGGTCCAGTATGTATAGCAGCAGGGGCTGTGGGTGTAACAATGGTATTGATGTCCTCATCATCCTCCCCTTCTTGAAATGAAGTCGTCCTCGACGGAAGCTCATCTCCCTCACCCAAATAAGGCTTCAAATCTGCAATGTTAAAAGTGGGACTAACCCCAAAATCTGCAGGCAGCTCAAGTTTATATGTATTATCATTTATTTTCTCTAACACCTTAAAAGGACCATCAGCACGTGGCATTAGCTTTGATTTGCGCAAATCAGGAAATCTATCCTTACGAAATGTAACCAAACAAGATCTCCAGGTGCAAACACAACATGTTTTCTACCCTTATCTCCAGCAAGTTTATATTTAGCATTCATACGCTCAATGTTTTCCTTAGTTAACTCATGCATTTTTAAGATCAATTCAGCACGTTGTTTAGCATCAAAATTAACCTTCTCCGAAGATGGAAGAGGCAACAAATCAATAGGTGCACGAGGTAGGAAACCATACACAATTTCAAAAGCGCACATCTTAGTAGTAGAATGCAATGAACGATTATAAGCAAACTCAATATGAGGCAAGCATTCTTCCCACATTTTCTTATTATTCTTCAAAACAGCCCTAATCATAGTAGACAATGTTTTATTGACTACTTCAGTTTATCCATCAGTTTGGGGGTGACAAGTAGTACTAAAAAGCAGTTTAGTCCCCAACTTAGCCCATAAACATCTCCAAAAGTGGCTAAGAAATTTAGTATCAAGATCTGAAACAATAGTATTTGGCACACCATGCAAACGAATAATTTCACGGAAGAACAAATCAGCAACATTAACAGCATCATCGCTTTTATGACATGGTATAAAGTGTGCCATTTTTGAGAATCTATCCACGACAACAAATATGCTATCCCTCCCCTTCTTTGTTCGAGGTAAACCTAAACCAAAGTCCATAGATATATCCTCCCAAGGAACACTAGGTACAGGCAAAGGCATATATAAACCATGAGGATTGAGTCGTGACTTAGCTTTTTGACATGTAGTGCAGCGAGCAACAAAACGCTCAACATCTCGTCTCATCTTTGGACAAAATAAATGTGTAGCAAGTACGTCCTCCCTCTTCTTCACGCCAAAGTGTCCCATTAATCCTCCTCCATGCGCCTCCTGCAACAACAAAAGACGAAGAGAGCTAGCTGGAATGCATAGCTTGTTAGCACGGAACACAAATCCATCATTAACGACAAACTTGTTCCAGGTTCTTCCTTCTTTACAATTCTGCAAAACATCTTTAAAATCAGCATCATGCACATATTGATCTTTGATGGTCTCCAAACCAAATATTTTGAAGTCAAGTTGTGACAGCATAGTACAACAACGAGACAATGCATCAGCAATAACATTTTCTTTACCCTTCTTGTGTTTAATGACATAAGGGAAAGTTTCAATGAATTCAACCCATTTAGCATGTCTACGATTCAGTTTAGCTTGACTTTTAATATGTTTCAAAGATTCATGATCAGAATGTATAACAAATTCTTTAGGCCATAAATAATGTTGCCATGTTTCTAAAGTCTGAACAAGAGCATATAGTTCTTTATCATAAGTAGATTAATTCAGACTAGGCGCACTCAATTTTTCAGAAAAGTATGCAACAGGTTTACCATCTTGTAATAACACACCTCCTAATCCAATTCCACTAGCATCACATTCAAGATCAAAAGTCTTATTAAAATCAGGAAGTTGGAGTAAAGGAGCATGTGTCAACTTATCTTTCAATACCGTGAAGGCTTCTTCCTGTGCGGTACCCCAAACCAAAGGCACATCCTTCTTTGTAAGCTCGTTGAGAGGTGCAGCAATGGTGCTGAAATCTCTCACAAAATGCCTATAGAAACCAGCGAGGCCAAGGAAACTCCTCACTTGTGTGACCGTTTTGGGCTGCGGCCAACTCTCAATAGCATCAATCTTGGCTTTATCAACTTCAATTCCCTGTGGAGTAACAACATAGCCAAGAAAAGATACTCGGTCGGTGCAAAAGGTGCACTTCCCAAGGTTACCAAACAAACGTGCATCACGTAGAGCAATAAAAACAGCACGTAAATGTTCCAAATGTTCTTCCAAAGATTTGCTATAAATCAGTATATCATCAAAATAGACTACCACAAATCGTCCAATAAAAGCACGTAAAACTTCGTTCATTAGTCTCATGAAAGTACTAGGTGCATTAGTTAACCCAAAAGGCATGACTAACCACTCATATAAACCAAACTTAGTTTTAAATGCTGTTTTCCATTCATCTCCCAGTTTCATACGAATTTGATGGTATCCACTACGCAAATCAACTTTGGAAAATATTGTAGAGCCACTCAATTCATCAAGCATATCATCTAGCCTAGGAATAGGATGACGATAACGAATAGTAATGTTATTAATGCCTCTACAATCGACACACATACGCGATGTCCCATCCTTTTTAGGCACAAGTATAATAGGAACAGCACAAGGACTAAGAGATTCGCGTATATAACCTTTGTCGAGCAGCTCCTGTACTTGACGCATAATCTCCTTCGTCTCCTCTGGATTGGGACGGTATGGTGCACGGTTGGGTAGGGATGCATCGGGAATTAAGTCAATTTGATGCTCAATCCCTCGAATAGGTGGTAATCCCGGTGGCACGTCTTGTGGAAAGACGTCAGCGAACTCCTGCAAAATGTTAGTGACAGCAGGGGGCAAAGAGGAAGGTACATCCTCGAATGAAAATAATGCCTCTTTGCACACAAAAGCATAGCAAACAGATTTGCTGAAATCTAGCTCATCAATATCAGATTTTGTGGCAAGTAAACATGCACTTTTCAATTTAATTTCAGAAACAACACTAGATGGTTTATTATTAGGTTTCAATTGTTGCTCAAATTCTTTTGCCACAATCTGATTTTCACTCTTATTTTTCTCCTGTTTTGCTTTATTAGCTCTATTAATGTCATCTTTCAAAATGGAATCAGGAGTCATAGGAAGCAAAGTAATATTTTTATCCTTATGAACAAGAGTATACTGATTGTTTCTACCATGGTGTATAGAATTTTTCTCAAATTGCCATGGTCTACCAAGTAATAAGGAACATGCTTGCATGGGTACCACATCACAATCAACATAATCAGCATATGTAGAGATACTAAAATGCACACGAATAGTACATGTTACCTTAACCTTGCCGCTGTTGTTGAACCATTGGATGTAGTAAGGATGTGGATGTGGTCTTGTGGTGAGAGATAGTTTCTCTACCATCTCCATGCTAGCCAAGTTGTTACAGCTCCCTCCATCTATGATGACGCGAACTGAACGTTCCTTCACAACTCCCTTTGTATGGAACAAATTATGCCTCTGATTTTGCTCTGCTTGTGTGACCTGCACACTCAAAACACGTTGAGCAACTAAACATTCATACCTGTCAGCGTCTTCAGGAGCCATGTATTGCGTCTCATTTTCAGAATCATCTCCACCATGTTCTTCATGTGTAATAAGAGCCAAAGTCTCCTCATCATAGTCACTAGCGGACTCATACCCACCATCCTCAGTAGCAATCATTACACGCTGAGATTTGCATTCTTGCGCATAATGTCCTCTTCCCTTACAACGACGACAAATAATATCACTTGTGTGCCCTGTTGATGCCATGGAAGAAGAAGAGCTCTGTGTAGGCCCGGCAGGTACGCTCTTGGCAGATAGTGGTGGTTGTGCCTGCTTTCTTGTATCACGGTTGGAGGTGGAACCTGATGGAGGTGCTGGTGCAGTGGAAGTAGAAGATGCACGCGGTGTCCATGATGAAGGTCGACCTGCAGAAAAGTTAGTTCGCGCCAATGCTTGTTGATCCTGCACTTCACGTTCAGCTTTACAAGCAAGATGGAATAAACGAGTGATATTAGTATACTCCTTATACTCTAGAATTGTCTGAATCTCTCTATTTAAACCACCCATAAAACGTGCAAGCATAGCTTCATTCTCCTCAACAATACCACATCTAATCATGCCAGTTTGTAATTCTTGATAATATTCTTCTACAGAATTTTTTCCTTGTCGTAAACGCTGCAGTTTTTGAAGCAATTCACGTTGATAATATGGTGGAACCCAACGAGTACGCATAGCAGTTTTCAAAGCAGCCCAAGTAGCTGGAATAGGATATAATCTACAATGTTCAGACCACCATACACATGCAAAACTAGTGAAAGCACAAACAGCAGCAGCAACCCGTCTCTCCTCGGGATATTGTAAACATGTAAAACGTTGTTCAGTTTCTAACTCCCAAGTAAGATATACATCAGGAATGTATCTACCCTCAAACGGTGGAATATTCAATTTCAGTTTAGGAACATGGTCATGATCTCGTACCTGAGGTGGTGGTGCAGGCCTACCGTTGCGAATATATACCTGAGGTCGACCTGCTGGAGGTGGTGCTGGTGGCTGCACGTAGTTCTGATTTTGATCAACCTCATCCTCATAATCGCCCGCATAATCGTCATCCTCCTCGGCCGCCGCAGTAGCAGGAGCCAAAGAAGCATCAACAGTAGGTGCAGCGGCACCCGAATTTTGGCCAGTCTCAATTGGAACGCGTTGTGCTCGTCCCACTTGATTTGGAAGGCGGCGTTGGAGATGTGGTTGTTGTTGTTGTAGAGGTGCGACAGGTGCAGCCGGTGGTGGTTGGGGAAGACGCTTGAGCAATTCATTAAACCTGTTATCCATCTTTGTCTCAAACGACTTCTCCACGGCATCTATCTTCTCCATAGCCTCTTCAAATCTGTTTAGCACATCTCCCACCTGGCTACTCATCATTTGCTGAAATTTATCGTGCAACCCCTTGTTCGTCATGTTCTCCCAATCAGTCTCATCGGCTTGTGATCCTGCCATGGTTAGAAGCAATAGAAACACAAAAGAATATGATCCTACAGACTACTAGGAAGTGGTGGTGATCGTGGTGTGTCACAAATCCTTCAAGCGAATCTCAAATTCTTACCAGTTCTTACCCAGCAGCAGGTGGTGATCGGCAACCGTTGTAGTCAAAACTCTCAAAGCTTGGATAGAGCGATTACCAGGGAGAGTCAAACGCACGACGTAGATGTATGTGGAGCTGGGAAGGCTTATAATATGGTAACAAAAAGGGTCAGCAATAATCAATTCAGATATGCAAAGTTGAATAAACGCTCAATGACGGTACTGTGCTGGTCCTAGACTAGACCGTGCTAGAGACGCGAGCCTAGAACACTAACAAAATCACGGCGCTGCACGTAAACAAGGTAGGAGCACACTCTGAATTTTTTTTCTCTTTTTTTCACTTTTTTGCACTTTTTTTCCCTTTTTTTTGCTCCGCAACAATTTTTTTTCGAAAAAGTCTACAAATGGTCTAAAAACTGCCTAGCCAGAATTTTCCAGACTTAGTTTTTTTTTAAACTGGAACTATTTTTCTACTGCGGGTAACACAGAAGTTTGGGAGTCCTTCTCTGTCACGACTCAGAGTATGGCGTGATCTGGAAATCCAAAACAGAGTAACAAAATACTGGACTTGGACTAGGACTGGTGGCGGAGATGAATCTGGTGGAACTTGGACTGGTGGCGGAGATGAATCTGGTGGAACTCGGACTGGTGGCGGATATATGTTGCAGGTGTACTCGGATTGGCGTGATGGCGGTGGATATGTGGTGGCGTATATGGACTCGGATTGGCGGTGAATATGTGGTGGTGGTATATGGTAGCGGCGATGAAGTTGGTGCGGTGGTGGTATATGGCAGCAGCGATGATGATGATGCGGTGGTGTTATATGGCAGCGGCGACGTGACAACCTGTGAACAGAACTCGAAACTCTAAAGGACTAGACGCTAAGACCAGCAACTTGACACGACGATGCAACCGCAAATTCAACAAAGCAAACACAGAAAAGATTATGCAAAGGCTCAGATTGGTTCGGATAGGATGAACTAACCCTAATTTTTTTTTTTTGCTTTTTCGTGGACTATAGGTATGAAGAACAAACTCGATGTAAACTACGGAAAACTGTAAAATCTCACCGAGCAACCTGGAAATCTGATACCACTTGATAGCGGCAAAGGTGTCCCGTCTTTCGATGAGATGATGGATACCGCTTTGGTGGAAGTCGACTTTGACGATCCGACTACGAACGTGCGATGACGTCGTGCCTTAGCAATCGCTAAACCAACTCCGAGAGGTTATTGACCACGCCGGAGCACGATCAGCCTGACCATGAGGGTCTATTTCCTGCGAGCAAACGAAGAACAAGCAAGAAACTGAGATTGCAATCTGGATATTGCGAATATAAGATGAAAACTTTATTGATCAAGGTGGGGTTTTGTGACGCCTTTGTCTGGTCGTTGAACACAAACGAAGTACGCGAAGTTGCAGCTATGGCGAACTTTTAATCTAAACAAAACCCAAAGTCTAAACGACGCCCTAAGGGTTGTATATATGGAGGAAGAGGGGGGAATTTCGTGGCCCTTGGGGAAGGGGTCTGAAACCAACCCTATCTCTTGTTTCCCCACACATACGGACTCTAAAAACAGCCTATACTCAAGTATTTCGAAATTACATGGGCCTCGCCCAATAATAAGGTGACACATCACCCAGAATAACCTCTCGACGAAAGTTATGAAGTAGCATCTTGTATATTTCGTCCAAGGCTTCATGCACGCATTATGGTGGCTTCAACGTCCTGAAATCATCACTTGTAACTCCGTTCTTGTTCCCCATGCGCATGCCATCATCTCCATGCTTGTTCTTGCTCCAATGTTCATCCTTCTCAAAGCTAGGCCCTTCATTTGTAAGCAAAACAAATGTATCCAATTTAGGCAGCATCATATTCTCATGAACATTAGAATCATTACCAAGAAACGAAAGTACCTGGTAATTTAATTGGCGTGCGCGAGCTCTAGTAATTGGTCCAGTATGTATAGCAGCAGGGGCTGTGGGTGTAACAATGGTATTGATGTCCTCATCACAGCGCAATGCTCTCGTCGCCGTGAGCCAGTCGCCAGGGTGGCATGGTGACGAGGTGGATGCGCCTGGGGATCGGCGGCCCCGTTCACCGCATCGGCTCAGCCAGCTCGTCCCGGGGGTGGCCCGTGTCCTGTAGCCGCACCTGCAGCGAGGGCAGCCAGAGGGTTGTGGTTCGCCCAGAGTGAGTGCCATTGCTGTGGCTTCGTCCTTCGGTGGGGTGGAGACACGGGGACGGAATAATCTCTCCACGTGCACCTTGTGGTGCGTGGCCGCTGGGATGTTGTTGGTGATGTCCTTCTCCGGTGCCCCCTGCTCCCGTTTCGGCCGCCGGGGGAGTGGTGATGACACTGCCTGCGGCGGCCGCGTCCCCCGCAGCATCCACGTCCCCGTGCGTCCCTGCAGCCCCCATGACATCGGCGGCCATGTGCGAAGGGGCCTTCAAGGTGGACGGGTGAGCCACAACACCAGACTTTTTCTTGGGTGCCATGGACGATGAAGCCATTGAGGAAGAAAATGATGATGAAGATGACGCGCTGCTTGCACTCTCGCGCAAGCGCTTCAGCCTACCTGGCGTGCCAAAGATGTCATGGGAAAACACTGCCAACTATGGGGCCATCAGCCCCTTGTGGTTCAGCAGGGGAAAGAGCACATTGCACAAAGAGCGAAGGGCGCAGAGCAGCACGACAGTGATCACATGGGTAATTTTTACCCAGGTTCGGCCACCGCGAGCCCTAAAACCCTACTCTTGCTTTGCTAGATTGATGAGAGGATCGTGGAGGAGACGCAGCGCTCTGGCCCGGAAAGGTTGCCTCGGGACGAGAGCAGCTATGGGCGTATGAGTGTACAAGGGTCTGAATCCTTTCTAAGGTTGCCACGGCCCTCCTTTTATAGGTCAAGGGGTCACCACAATGGAAAATCAGTCATTGCGCACTGCTTAGATAGCAAGCAGTGCTATTATACCTAACTCTACAAACAGACAAGGTGCATTAAATGCACCGCTTAGTGTCACATCGTGGCGTAGCCTGGCAAGCCTTGTAGTGCCATTTGGCCACCTTCTTGCCTGCCTGCATGACACATCCCTAGACGGGTGTCATTCGGAGGTGATTTCCTTCGGAAATGGCAGCCACATGCCAAATAATAGCCACTTAATCACTTAGGGGCTCGACACCGCACCTATAGGTGACTTGTGTTGTTGTGAGGTGGAGCGGTGGGGCCTTGGCGCGGCAATCTTCCATCGGCGTCCCCGGCAAGCTTGCCGGGGCAGACATGACATTTGTCTTCTGGGCAACCTCGACCTCGCCGGGCTCGCCTTCCCGGCAAGGGAGGTTTTTCCTTAGTGATATCTTGTTCATTTAGCTTGACTTGGTCTTCTTGATCCGCCCTTTGGTTTCTCAAAAGGCTATCTCTTCTTCTTGGCCTTGTCTTGGATGCTGCAACTTTGCTCCCAAGCCTATGTATAGTAAGGGGGTTTGTTGCACCGACACAAAAAGGGATGATATATATACACTCAGGGAGCCCACAGATATGCGTGTCATCACGAAAAAACTGCACAAGGGAGATGTGGTCGATCAGAAGACCCCGTATACACTGCATGCGGCTCGAAAATATGTATGGGTATAGTGGTGTGTGATGTGTTTAAATCCGAATGCACAACTTTGATGGGCCACGAACTATATTACAAACCGAACACAGTACCCGAACCCAAGCCTGGTTCAATACGTACAATATTGGTTTCCCAACTTTGAGGCGGCTGGGGGGGTGTCGTCCAACGCATGCGCTCAAACTTTATTTGGTCTAAGATGGCACACATAGCAATAGGAAACCATCATGGTCAAACCCTTCTCGTATGTTGGGTCAAAGAGATAGACTGTGTGGGCCCCCCTTGTTATCGGTCAAGGATAATATATATACCTCGGGGAGCCCACAGATATGTGTGGCGTCTATAAACAGCACAAGGGAGACATGCTCAATCAGAGCACCCGGCCCCCTATACCCTGCATGCGACGCGAAAAAATGTATGGGTTTGGTGTGTGATTTGTTCAAATCTCGAAAGCACAAGTTCGATGGGGCACCAACTACATCAGTAACATTACAAACTGAACATCATGCCCCCCGCGGCCAGGTTAAAGACGTACGATGTCGGGAACGCAACTTCAAGGCGGATGGGGGGGGAGGGTAGGGTCGAGTGTCGTCCAACGCATGTGTTGAAACTTGATTTGCTCTAACATAGCAAATGGAGCAAAGAGTAAACCATTCTCGTGCATTGAGTCAAAGGGATAATTTGTGTGGGCCTACAGATGTCGATCATTCTTTGATTTTTTAGAATAAAAAATAAACAATAAAAACATCTACAATTTTGCAAAACAAGGATCCCACGGTTTATATAATCGCCATGACAGGTCACTATAGAGTCGATCATTCTCTGATTTTTTAGAACAAAAAATATCCAATAAAAACATAGTCTACAAATTAGCAAAATAAGGAACCCAAGGTTTATATAATCGCCAAGACAGGTCACTATAGAGACATTTATCTCTATAATGACCGTGTCATAGCGTTTAAATGAAGCTTGAGATATTTAACTTCCCACTGGGTCACCCATCCTTAGACTACTTCAGCCCGAGCACGCTTAACTTCTGCGTTCTATTCAACTAGGCTAGTAGATGGGAAGCCGCCCCTTGCTGATAGGAATTGCCTCCTTGCCTTTAAGGCGTTTCTTGCTGGTGACCCTATGGGACCTACTCCCTCCTATCACACACATTTCTGCTTTTAGAAACTGTGTGCGATATTTGCATGGCCGGTGTGTCGCCGCCTAGCCTTCAATGAGCACTGACACTGGCAGCGGGAAAACGATGGGAGAAGAGGCGGGAAACCGATGAGAGGAGTGGCGGGAAATGGTAGAGTGTTTTGATATATAACAACATTAATATAGAAAACTTAGTGGAGAAGAAAGCGTGAGCTAGCACAACGCATGCGCACACTGGTTACCCATATACTGCATGTGCTGTCGAAAGGGATGAGGATTGACGTTCAATTTGGGAGCATCCAACGGTACAGACGTACGATCCGTGGCGTTTGGGTTCTGGCCAATCAGAACGCACAACTCAGATCGCGCGCGCAGTAGGGGGGCATCGGCCACGGTTTGGTAGGCACACGGCTTTCATAAGTGAACCGTGTGCTATTTGAAAACATTTCGTGAGAAGAATCTCGGTTTTTAAATCCCCGTAAATCCAAAACTCACCCAAAAATCGTGAAACTTGGCATGGTGTCACTACATAGCACATATATGTCGAGGAAATTTCTTTGTCCATTTTGGCGCGAGTTTTATTACAACCCTCTTACAAACCGGAGCTTCTCTCAAAGAAGCCTCTTGGTTCCGATAGGGAAACGTGTCCCCCTTGTGGACGAAATGATAATCATTGCCTCTTTTCGCCTTGTATTTTCTTCTACGGGCAACATGGAACCACAGGATATCCGTGCTAAAATTTAAACTTATTCAGGGTTTGTTTGGCCTTTTATACACTAATTGAGTTCCCTAGGCATTTAATGTCCATAATTCAAATCGGAACTACAAATACATGCTTCAGTTCACCAAAATGGCTAGAAAAATTATACATGTGTCCTTGGGTGCATGTTTAGGTCCCATGCCAGGAATGGGAATGAATTACAACCATACCGCGTCCTAGCTCGTCCTCAAGCATTTGGAATCTCGGTTTTTAAATCCTCATAAATCCAAAACTCACCAGAAAGTCATGAAAGTTGGCATGGTGTCACGCCATGGCACATATATGTTGTGGTAAAAACATTGTCCAATTTGGGCCAAGCTTTATTACAAACCTCTTACAAACTGGAGCCTATCGAAGAACCCTCGTGGTTTCGATAGGGAAACATGTCCCCTTGTGGGCGAAACGATAATCGCTACCTCTTCTAGCCTTGTATTTTATTCTACACGCAACATGGAACAATGGGAGATTTGCGCTGAACTTTGAAATTATTCAGGGTTCGTTTGACCTTTTTTATTCATTATTAATTGAGTTTTCTAGGCATTTAATGTCCATAATTCAAATCTGAACTACAAATACATGCTCAAGTGCACCAAAAGGGCTAGAAAAAACGTACATGTGTCCTTGGGGTGCATGTTTAGGTCCCATGGAAGGAATGGGAATGAATTCAACCATCTCGGCGTCCTGGCTCGGCTACAAATATTGCGAATCTCAGTTTTTAAATCTCTGTAAATCATGAAACTTGGCATGAAGTCACTACATGGCACATATATGTCGTGGTATAATAATTGTCCAATTTGGGCCAAGCTATATTACAAGCCTCTTACAAACCGAAGCTTCTCGCAACCCTCGTGGTTTCGGTAGAGAAACATGCCCCTCTTGTGGGCGAAACGATAATCGCTGCCTCTTCTCGCCTTGAATTTTGTTTTCTATAGGCAACATAGAATAATAGGAGTGTCGTGCTAAAATTGGGAACTGTTCAGGGTTTGTTTGGCCATTTTATTTATTACCTGAGTTTTCTAGGCATTTAATGTAGTCCATAATTCAAATTTGAACTACAAGCACATGCTCCAGTGAAGCAAAATGCGTGGAAAATCGTACATGTGCCATTGGGTGCATGTTTAGGTCTTATTGAAGGAATGGCAATGAATTACAAATTTCTCGTCATCCATAAACATTGAGAATCTCGGTTTTCAAATCCCAGTAAATCAAAAACTCACCCAAAAAACATGACACTTCTCATGGTTTCATGACTTGGCACATATATGCCGTGGTAAAAAAATCGTCTAGTTTGAGACAAGGCGCACACATTAATAGCCAAAGAAATCCTTTTGAAACCAATAGCTAACACATTAATATCGCAAATGGTTGTATTATATGAACCGTGTGTTCCCGTAACCATTTAAGTGCGGCCACGCGTCCCTCTTTTCTTATGGGATAGTACTACCTCCGTCCTTCTTCATTGGTCATCTTTGTATTTTGTGCCAAAATTTAACCATACTCGGTGGCATGCGTTCGGCTGTTTGATTAGATGGGACGAGCGTGAGAAGTCCGCCATGCAGGCTCGACAGGACGCGTGTGAGTAGTCTGCCGAGCAAGCTCGAGGGCACGCATGCATTCTGTCCACCTTGCAGGCTCGACGAGACACGTGCGAGCAGCAAGGCCGCCCATGCTCACCGGGAAGCCAACTCTTTGACCTCCATCCATCAGCCGCCCGCCTCGCTCACAACTTCTTCATTAATCATGGCTGAGCCGCTCTTTAACACGTGGTTAATTAAAGCACCTGGACGGAGGGTGTTTGCTTGTGATCCCATGGCCCCGCTCAACGTTAGCATTTGCTTTGTTTGTGTTTTCAACTTGTATTCCAGCATAATTTAAAATGCCACATAGGGCAACAGATAATACGACGACAAATAAAATGGCAACGGATAATACGACGACAAATTTACAATGGTGCAGATAATAATTGTCCATACTCCGGGTGATTTAAAATGCCACATGCGGCAAAGCTCGGAAGACACGGGGTCAAGAGAAGAGGGAAATGACAGACAACGATCTGGGTTGCTACTGTCTCTACTCCTCGATGGATCGCCGGGCGACGACATCCTCCAGCTCCTTCTTCATTTCCTCACCACTTTGCTTGAAAGCAGCCACGAATTCCTCCACCTCATGCTCGCGCTCGATCCGTAGCTTCCTCAAGTCACCCATCAGTTCCTCGACGACCCCTATCAACGTCATCCCCGAGGCACTGCTCTGCACATGCAGCATCTTCCAGCCGGCAGCCTCCTCCTCCTTCTCAGAGAGCGCCTTGAGGAGCTTCGCATTGTCACCCATGAGTTGCTCGACGAGGCCGGTCACCTTCTCAACCGAGGCATCGCTGATCTCGAGCAGCTTCATCAAGCCGTCGACCAGCTCCTTCTGCTTAATGAGGCTTGCGAGAATTTCATCATCGCCAGCCAAGGACTTTAGCAACGCCAGCTCGTCACGATCACCAACGCGGCGAGTGCGCTCGTGAGAGCCGTCGCGTGCCCGTGAGAGCTCGTTCGAGGGCTCCGTGGCGCGCTGGGACATCTCTACTGTGGCTGCCGCTTGGCGGTGGGACCTGTGTATGTTCGGTTCTACGATAGGGTGCGTCGACTGCAAATTAAAATTATCCTACGCGCCGAACAACCAAGATCATACTATGGAAGATGGATCACAGATCGTTTCCACTAGACGCGCAGTGCCGTGCAGCCGAAGAAGAGTTGGGGCAGCGCGTCAACGTGAATCGTCTCCTCCTCGTCCGATCTCCCTCGAACAGTCGGTCGTCAGATCCTACGTACAAGTTCGCCAGAGCGGCGCAGGTGCACCGCCTCTAACGGTATCCATGCGTGCAGGAGGAACACCGTGCGATGGACTGCTAGGTCCGATCACACAGTCGGCGGTGAGTGGAGGTAGCTATTCGCAACACATGCAAACCCTAGTGACAGTGTCGTAGCGATCAACCGCATGAGTTTGCCGCACCCCACTTTATATAGGCATCCGTCGCGGGCACAACACTTGGGCCTCGCACGGACCCTAAAGCCCAAAATCAGTTCGGCCGGGATCCGAGTCCGGGTAGGATCACATCTGACTCTTGGAGTCCGATCCAGCCTCACAGGTTCCATCCCTTAAGTGCGCGACCCCTTAGGTTCAAGTCGGCTTGGTCGCAGGTCAGATCACCTTCGACCTGCTCGGCTGGTAGCGGCCTCTAGCAAGGCGTGCCGACCACCAAGTAGACAATGAAGCCGGTTAGCAAACCTGTACATCACACTTCCATTCCTTTTGCCACACGATATATGTTGTCGGGCTCAAGGCGAGTTTGTCATCCTTGTGCTAGCCTGACCACTTTCTCGTTCCAGTGATGCCGACCACAAACCGGATTATCTCATAATCCTTGTCGCATGGCCATGCTTATCTTGGTCGGATCACAAGAGGGGCCTAGAGTATATCTCTCCTGATCGGAGGGGCAAATCCCATCTTGCTCGACCATGTCTCGCAGCATGGGTCTGGACAAGCCTGAAACCTACCTTTGTAACTACCCAGTCACGGAGTAGCATTTGGTCAGCCCAAAGCAGGTCTATCACCATCCCCAGTACATGTGCCAGCTCAGGTCTTAGGACATAGAACATATGTTGTACTAGAGACTCACAGATGACATATTGCTGCATCTCATAGTTGGGTTTGTCCAACTCAAACCTTATCTCGACTCGGATCTGACTACATTGAATCTGACCAGATCCTTCCGAGTCCATATTATCTGGTTAGCATGCAATGCTCCATGGCTAGTGAGACCAAGCCATCGATCGTGTCATATGCTAGTCATGTCGGCTATGCATCCACAAAGCCCTTTCGACTAGGGACCTTTTAAGACAGTCATCATACAATGCATAGTCCCATAAACAAGTCATGTACTTGTTGATACACATCATTGATAATGTCCAAGAACTTTCTTTATTCATAAACACATAGGAAATATCATCATACATGATTGCCTATAGGGCATATCTCCAACAGTCTAGTGCTTCCAGCCTTGGTCTTTGCTGCCTGGTTATATGTCCACTCGAAACTCCTCCTACCGGTCACGGCGGAACGACTTGATAGGAAAGACCAGTTTTGTGGGTGATGAGGAGAGCAACTGTGAAGTAATTTTCGAGTGGGTAGTTTTTATAGCCCGGTGCCAAGTGTGAACACATATTAGTTTGATCGGTGTGAACAGATTTGCAATTACTTATTGCGTTGTAATCTGCAATGTGATGAGAAACAAGGTCAAAATTTATTGATGATTCTAGGCCTACAAAGCCCGTTTCTGTTGTTCTGGCTCATCGCAAACAGTTCTTATGGATAAACCGTATGCCACGCATCGGAAGCCCGAAACATGGGCCCGCATTCTCGGATGTACATATACGTGTCTTCCCACTATCACACACGGTCAAGCTATCACCGTCGTGCCCGATGGATGCGCCATCGGGCCTCGCACGGGTTGCCAGAAGGTTGACCACGTGGTTGCTCGCTGTTGAGGCGGCCGCGGCACGCTCTGCTCGTCGTTGAGGCGGCCGCGACACGCTTTGCTCGTGTCCGTCCGCACATTTTGCTCACCACTGAGGCGGCCACGGCATGCTTCGCTCTGGCGTTCCTGCGCGCTCTGCTCGCCGTTGAGGCAAATTTACAATAGAAATGGTTAATAATTGTCTTACATATTCTGGATAATTTAAAATGCCAGATGCGGCAACGCCCAAAACACTCACGACCTACATATGCATACAATTATAATAAAATATAGGCTAAAAGGATGAGCTGGCGACCTTACGACGATGGTCTTCTCAGACTCCATGATCAGCATAGCACCCTCGCGGCCGTTCATTCCAAGTGTCCCAACCCGCCTCCGCCTACGGAGCTACTGGCGCTGGGAGGCTCTTGGGGCTGCTGGGCCTCTTCCAGAAGAGCTTGACAGCGTGCAATCGCGCGCATGATATCTCCGTGGAACCGCTCGATTTCCATGTCTTTGGCCTGGTAGCAAATTTCGTCCATCACCTACATCCTCAAGATATCATATTGGCGATGTTCTACTTTGTCGGGGACGTCCGCCAAGGATGCGCTCGAGCCTGGCCACCACATCGTTGGGATCGAGGTTGACACAGCCGCCGCGGGAAATGATGAAGCCGCAGGCTGGCTGTGCCTTGACTGACTCGTAGAGGTCCTCTGCCCATTCCTTGCGGGGCATCAGGCTCTCGATGAGCACTAGTGACGGCGGCTCTTCGGGTGGGTCATCGATCATGCCGCCGATTAGCTCTGTATCTTTTGCACGGTGGATGGCAAACTTCTCATCACACCTCCTCTGCAATATGTCGATGCGCCCAAGGACTGTCACGCCGATATCACTGTCGATGGGCCATGGTGCCTGCACCGGCCGATGAAGCTCTTGCTCCCCAACCTGCTCGTTCTCCTCGCCGAAGATGTAACACAGGCAGGGGTCGACATTGAAGCTTTGGTCGTTGCCTGGCATGTGTAAGTGCATCTAGTGCCCCTTAGTGATTTTGGTGTATTGACGACTTATAGGTTAAGGGACTAATGTGTTTGTGAGTGTACACAGGTCTATAAGTCTATGAGGAGTTTGATATTTACAGAGAAAGTCGACCCCTAAAAATGAATGTCTTCGACTGAAGACTTTGGATTTCTGATGACTTTCTGAAGACCTTGAAAGTGAGGAAATTGGTGTGACCTTGAAGACTTGGCATTCATTCGAGGAACATGAAGCGTGAAGACTTTTGTTTTCGTAGTTTCATTTTCTCTTTCTTGAGTCATAGGAAACACCGTACTGTTAAAGGGGGTCGAGGAAATATTAAGGAAAAATTTCCAAGTGATGCTCAACTCAAAATCCTACACCTACCAATCCCTTCGAGTGAAGCCATTGGGAATCTCATACAGTTCAGTCAATTTCTTCAGTGACAGAGACGAAGTTCTTCTGGTCGCTGAGAAATTTGTTCTGACTGAGGAGTTGCGAATTACCAGTGTGGATTGCCTACACAGTGAGGAACATGATAGCCCTGAGGAAATTGAGCCTCAAATCGACCGTTGCTGTGCTACGCGCCAGCTGTCCCAAAATATCTACCCACCTAACGGTCATATCATTGAAGGGCATTTATGTCTTATCATGTCGGGCTGCTCCCTAGGCTATAAATAGCCGCCCCCTACAACCACTAGCTGGTTGGCTGCTCCGAGAGAAACTGACACTTGTCATTTGAGAGCGTCTCATCCTCCGAGGACTTTGAGCGAAGATCATCAAGTGAGGAAACCAAACCCAAACACCTACAAACCCAAAGTGATTGAGCATCACTGAAGAGATTGATCCTGCATGGATCCGATGCTTGTTACCTTTGAAGATTGTGCATCTTCCAGACGGTTAGGCGTCATGGTCTAGAGCATCCAAGAGGAAATTGTGGATCACCGACTGACCGAGTTTGTGAAGGTTTGGAAGTCACCTGAAGACTTACCACGAGTGATTGGGCGAGGTCTGTGTGACCTTAGCTCAAGGAGAATACGGTGAGGACTATGTGTCCGGGACTGTGTGTCCTCAGGTTTAAATACATAGCCACTCCAACCAGACATACAACTGTCACAGCAGTTGGAACTGGTATACCAAATCATTGTCTTCACCAAGCCTACTGGTTCTATTTCCTCAACTCTTTCATTTCCTCATTACAGTTGTTGTGTGCTTGTTCATATCTGTTTGAAGACTTTGACTGAAGACTTTCTCAATTTCCTCACTTCAATTTCTTCAGTCTGTTAGTCTTCATCCTATGTTATCCTGTGTTTACGCTTTCTGTACTCCGTGCTTGTCTTCATTTCATCATGATGACCATGCTTGTGTTCTGTTATGATTACATCTGAGTACTTATTCCGCTGCAAGTAGTTCTTCGCTTAGGAATTTCCTCGCCCTGAAATTCCTCAGTGAAGAATTCATAAAAATCGCCTATTCACCCCCCTCTAGTGGATATTACGCACTTTCAATTGGTATCAGAGCAAGGTACTCCCTTGTTCTGTGTGATTTTGGTTTAACCGCCTGGAGTTCTAGTTATGTCGACCGCAGGTATGATCAAGGTCTCTGCTGGGTGTCCTACCTTCGATGGGACGGACTACCCCTACTGGAAGAAAAAGATGCGAATGCATCTTGAGGTAGTTGATAACGATCTCAGTTATGTTGTGGAAAATGGTGTTCCCTCAGTCACACCTTCTCTGAATGCTTCTGATGTGAAGAGATTCAAGCAACTCGATTCTCAAGCGAAGAACATCATATGTGGCCATCTGAGAAAAGGGCAGTATGGAAGAGTGAGTGCTTTGGAAACTGCTAAGCTTATCTGGGATAGGTTGTCCAAAGTGAATGAAGGAGTCTCAACTCAACGTGACTCTCGAGTTGACGTTCTTCGCAATCTCTTCAACCGCTTCAAGAGACTCGACAATGAAAATGTTCAGCAAACCTTCGATCGCCTCACTGACATCTCAAATGAGCTTCAAGCACTTGGTTCCACTGACATCACGGACCATGAGGTGGTGAAGAAATTGCTGAGATCGCTTGATTCCTCATTTGATACTCTGGCACTGATGATACAAGAATGTGGAGATTACAAGTCACTTGATCCCGCTGATATCCTCGAGAGGCTAAACAGTCATGAGTTCTAGCTTGCTGAGAAGAGAGATCTCTATGGTTTGAGCCATGGCAGATCACGTGCCCTGGAGGCCAACGCTGTCTCTGAATCTGAAGGTGAAGATTCTGGTAGTAGCCTTGGTGATCCTGAAGAACTGAGCCAGGAGCTAGCACTGCTCGTGAAGAAATTCCAGAAGTTCTCTAGACGTGATCGTTTTGGAAAATCCTCAAGAAGCAATGATTCCTCATCCAGTGACTATAAGAAGAGGCTATGCCACAAATGCAAGAAACCTGTTCACTACATTCAAGATTGTCGTTAGTGGGAAAAGGAATCAAAGAAGAAGAAATACAAGGATTACTGTTCTGATGATGCGAAGAAGAAGAAGAAATCTTCAAAGTCTTCATCATCAAAATCCTCAAAGTCTTCATCGCACAAGAAGAGCAGCTCCAAGAAGGCTCGGGCATTCATTGGCAATGAAATGGACTCTGAGGCTGAATCTTGGGAACATGAGGAAGAGGAGGCATCTGAGGAGTCTGAGTCCGGTAGGCGAGCCTAGCTCTCGCTACTGCATTCGTCAGCAAGTCCATCTTCAACTCTGAAGAAAATGGCTTCACCAACAAGGCTGATGAAGGCAATGATGACTACGCTCCCACCTATTGCTTCATGGCAAAGGGTGCCAAGGATGATCAACCCAAAGCCAATGAGTGGGTCCTCGATAGTGGATGTACAAATCACATGACTGGTGACAAGGATCTATTGATGGATGTTCCCTTATATCCATCGCATCTGAAGCATATCATCTTCGCTGACAAAGGCAAAAGTCAGGTATTGGGTCTAGGTAAGGTTGCGATCTCAAAGGATCGACACATGGACAAAGTCATGCTTGTCGAGTCCTTAGGATACAACCTCATGTCTGTCTCAATGCTTTGTGATCTTGATATGGTTGTTGACTTTGGCAAGTATCGTTGTGTTGTGATCATGGAAGCTGACAATTCCAAAGTCTTCGAAGGCTTTAGGAGAGGAGACTTGTATATTGTTGATTTCTCTACAGGACCTCAACCAGCTGTATGTCTACTTGCAAAAGCTTCAGAAGGCTGGCTATGGCATCGACGACTTGGTCATGCTGGCATGAGGAATCTGCAGACGCTCGCGAAGAAGAAGCATATCATTGGCATTGAGAATGTCAAATTCCACAAGGATCACTTGTGTGGAGCCTGCGAAGCTGGAAAGATGACCAAGGCCAAACATCCAGTGAAGACAATCATGACTACCACTCGACCATTTGAATTGCTTCACATGGATCTCTTTGGTCCTAATCATTATTCAGTAGTTACAAATGATGCATCTCTGTATGGCTTTGTTATTGTTGATGATGACTCACGTTACACATGGGTGCATATTGTCACTTACAAACATGAGGTGCAGGAAGTCTTCAAACGATTTTCCTCGAGGGCTTCAACCAACTTTGGTGTGAAAATCAAGCACATCAGAAGTGACAATGGAACTGAGTTCAAGAATTCTGGTCTTGATGACTATCTTGATGAACTTGGTATTACTCATGAGTTATCTGTTCCTTATACTCCTCAGCAGAATGGCATCATGGAGTGCAAGAACGGGACTATTGTTGAGATGGCTTGCACTATGCTTGATGAATACAAGACGCCTCGTCGTTTCTGGATTGAGGCAATTGATACTGCGTGCCACATCATCAACAGGGTATATCTTCACCAATTCTTCAAGAAGACTGCGTATGAACTCCTCACTGAGAAGAAACCCAATGTAAGTTATTTCAAAGTCTTCGGTGCTAAATGCTGGATTAGAGATCCCCATCACAACTCAAAATTTGCACCGAAAGCACATGAGGGTTTTATGCTTGATTACAGAAAGGACTCGCACACCTACAGAGCCTTCAACAACGTTCTCCACAAAGTTGTTGAAATTGTAGATGTGTGGTTCGATAAAACTAATGGCTCGCAAAGAGAGCACCTACCTTCTGTGTTAGATGAACAGTCACCTGAGGAAACTATCAAGTTCAAGGCTACCGAGGATGTCATTCCTACCGAAGAATCTGTTGAAGAAATCATTCCAGAACGTGAATGTAACATCCCAAATTTTCAATTTCGAATGTTATACATTAGATCATCATTGCATAGCATATTTTATTGCATTTTGGCAAAATCCTCGAAAATCCTAAGCAACTCACGGACCCTCGGAGAGAGTTGGGGATTTTTCGCGGTTTTCATATTTGACTTTTATCAAATAATGAAACGAGGATTTTGGTTTTAATTATTTTTCTCTCCGAAGAATATTTCGTATTAAAATAAATGAGAGGAGAAAATATGACTTCTCCAAACTAATTGAAATATTGGAGGAAAAATATTAAAATCAAATATTTGATTTTATTTGCATTAGAAAAATTGCACGTTTTCAAAACATTTTTGGGCCAAGAAAATGTTCATCTCGTCCTAATTATTTTAGTTAGACGGCGAAAATTTGTTCTCGCATTTTTGGATTTTTATTTATTTTTCTACTATTTTTTAGGTTCGGCGATATTATTATTAAAAAAACGCGCGAGCGCCGACTGGGCCGAAGCCCAGCCGCGCGGCCCAGCCCACCCCGCGAGCCGTCTCCCTCCTGGAGACCGCCGCTGCCGAGTCCCGATCGGGGACGACTCCCGCCGCCACCCGTCGCCCCCTCCCCCACGGCACCCCCTCCCCCTCTTAAATACCGCACACCGCCGCCCCTCTCCTCATCCCGCCCCCGACCCGAAGCCGCCGCCGCCGAGAGGAGCAGCACCGGAGCCGCCCGACCCCGCCGCTGAAGGAGCCCGATGCCGCCGCCACGGGAAGCCGCCGTCCCGCCGCCCCTCGCCGCCCCGACGACGCCCGCACCCCGCCGCCCCTCGCCGCACCCCCGAAGACCCCGCCGGAGCCCTGTCCCGCCCGCCGTAATACCTCGCCGAGGTATAACCGAAGCCGCCGTTCGCCGTCCGGTTTTTTTCAAAAACCGTCTGGTTTATTTTTTTTCCGAAACCCTAGGTTTATTTTTTTAATAGATCGGTTTATTTTTTCTGTCGGTTTAGTTAGTTAGTGAGCGTTCGCCCGATCCGTTCGTTTTAACGAACATGTTCGTCGGTTAGTCGCAGTTAACGAACGTTCGTTCGTTTAATTGTTCGTCAGTTTTCTTTTTCGTCGGATTTTCCGCGATTATTCCAGATCGCGATTCTGATCAGATTTTCATTTTGGTATATCTTTTAGCTCGTTTATCGGAATCAGGCGATTCAAGCGCCTAGAGTTTCGTCTCGAAATTCTCTTTCCGTTTGACCAACTCAAACAAGTTTTTGCTACTGTAAAATTTGACCTAGATCCAGATTAATAAACGAAGCTTGTTTCTTTCACCGTTTGACTTTCGTTGCTTCGTTTGATTTGATTCTTTTTGCAAACCGGAGTTCTTAAGTTGAACTTTCTGGTTGGATCTTTTATTTGATTTTACCTGTGCATTAGTTGAGTGCTTATTGTATGCTTGTTTGTTTGCGATAGAGTACCCGGAGTGCGCCGCTTGCTACTTCGAATCTCTAGGTTTCACGGATCATCAGCAAGGCAAGTAACACTTTGATCATACTTCTTTTACTACCCAGCTTTATTGCATTAGACCAATCCTCAAACATTGCATGATTAGGATATAATTAAATTGTGGGTATTGGGAAGTAGTTGCGGTAGTACGTATTGCCCTGTTTACTATCAAACCTTTGGGAGTTACTTCTACGTTTGCTCATATTGCTATGCTATGCGAGTAGACGTGGATTGGGTTTGAGTGTTACCATGACAGATGTGAGATTGTTAATTAATGGTTAACCTTAAGGTGGCAACTAAAACTCACATCTGGGTGGATTGAGGTACCTGGGTATTCCAGGATTGCCTGTTTTTCTTTTGGACCGCCACCCAGGTTCAAAGGGATCATGAGATTATTCATGCTAGAAACTTCCGTGTGCAGCCACAAGCTATTATGGGCTCTAGCATAGTTGAGTAGGTTACATGATCTCTTGAAGAGGTGCGCTAGCAGATGTAGGGGAAAGTAGGTGTAACTGTCCACCCAGAGTAAAGAGTTATTGTTTCTAAAAGACTATGTCTCGGTCATCCGTTTCTCAAACATCATGTAGTGCGAGAATCAAGTGGAGGCGATCGAGTCTTGTGGGGAAAAGTGCACAAACCTCTGCAGAGTGTATAAACTAATCATGATTAGCCGTGTCCCCGGTTATGGACAACTTGAGTATCTAGTATCTGGATTTTTATGTGAATCTCATCATGTTACTTTAATTAATTTTGTTGGGTTTGATGATGATACTTAATTGGGATTGAGAATGCTGTCAACCATTCTTAATGTTTAACAACCACCATGATAGTTAAATAAAATTTATTCCTTTGCAGTAGGGAAAAATTGGCTTTTCGCAAAACTGAAACCATAGAGCCTTCTACCAGCCATATATGCATGTAGTATAGCATTATTATGTTCATTACTCTCTATGTGTTACATTGCCAGCATATTCCATGTGCTGACCCGTTTTCGGGCTGCAACGTTTCATGTTGCAGACTTTTCAGACGACGAGTAAGGTGCCTTAGGTCGTGGTCTTATACTCAGTGATGCCGTTGGAGTTGATGGACTCACTTACCTTCCAAGTCTTCCGCTGTTATCGTTTTAGATGGCCTTAAGCCATATTTGTCATACTTATTTCTCTCTTGAGATACTCGTTGTAATAAGTGTGTGATTGCTACTCTGTTATAAATCCTCCATTTGTATTGTGCGTGTCAGCATTATTGATCCAGGGATGACACTGGTGCACAGAAGCACAAACTGTTTGAGGTCTGGTCGCTACAGTGAAGAACGTCATGCTGATGCACCTGAAGAAAATGGTGCTGAAGAAAATGCTGATCAAATTCCTCAACGACAACCCACTCATCCTTGTCACGACCGGTTTTTCAATAAAATAATTATTGAGAGACCAATCCCTTTTACGGACCAGTAAAGAAGAATTCCTTCTCACTGGTAGACAATATCTTGGTCACAGAAGAAAAATACCAGGAGTACTGAATATAATACAAGGTTGAGCGGGGACTGCTCAACAATTTATTACATGAATGCCAATAAAACATAAGGCGGATAGGGTGGCATAACTACTAACTCACGATAACAGCGATGGTGGAAATATCACCGCGAAGTGGGTGATATGACTCCTGAAAACTACAGCTCTTCGAGCGTCGGAGTGAGGCTCGAGGAGACTTATTGCGGGTGGCGGAAGCGTAATAATACAAGTGACCAATATTCGGGATCACACAGGACTGACTGGGACTCCTCTAGGCGTCGGACGCACTATCAAATTCTTCATCCAAGAGATCGCCTTCGTCAACATCTGGCCAAATCAACAAGCCAGGTGAGTACTATGAAAGTACTCGCAAGACAGTTCGGACATAAGATATAACAAATGTAAACATGAAGCGTAAGGATGGAATAACAAGTGCGTTCAGACATAGACAATAATGCATGGGAAAATAACAGAGAAGTCGGGCGGTAGTCCTCCCGAAATCCCAAAGTAAATACTGGGTGCCAAACGAGGGTCTGAATGACTCCTCGAGAGGAAACTGCAAGAATAGTAATACTGGTGCCAAACGAGGGTCTGAATGACTCCTCGAGAGGAAACTACAAGGATAATAATGCCACAGTCGGGCGTCGGGGCGACACCACATAAAGGGCTTATAACAGAAAATGAAGGCAGTGCGTGCCACAGTCGGACGTCTGAGCGACATCACATACAGGGCTTATATTGAAAGTAAGAGACAAACATGCCACAGTCGGACGTCTGAGCGACATCACATAAAGGGCTTATTTTCGTAACTTAGTAGCTCATGAATTTTTAAATCATATCACGAGAATAATCAGACATGAGATAAACAACAGGGTTAGTCCATCCACAGGAGTAACGTTCCGCCAAGTCTACTACTCAAGCTTACTTACCGGAACGAAGGATATACCACGAGGTTACGACATAGACATGGATACGCTGATCACGATACTTGACTATGGATACGATGACTTGGAAGGATTTGACTCTGCAGAGTTTGTACTTTAACCACAGCCAACGGATTTCAGTAGTCACGGGGACTAGTTCCGTTTACGGTGTTTTGGAAGAAACACGTCTAACCAGTACACACCCATTCAACATTCCGAAGCCAGGGATCACCCTCGGCAACGTTCAAGAAAAACCTTGAGACGGGGAGGCTACAACCTCGCGTAGCATGGGATCAAATCTCTATACGCGCGCTCTAAGGGGTGCCCCCCTCTCGGTCCCAACCGGAAACACCCATGCCCCCTGACCGGATGACTGGCTTTAATCCAGGGCCATGGAACCATCATCCCGGCCCCTCTGTTTGGTGTGTACACGGAAAGAGGTTACCAACTTACTAAACCGCATTCTGGCAGAAAACATGTGGTAGCACGGAAGGTGGAAGAACGATAACGTGACTCCGTCCACGTTAACGTCGGAATTTGTCGGATGACGCAAGGCTGGTATGCTACAACAGTACCACCTTGCTACCCTTCATGTCACCACATGATTAGGCCATCTCTCACCAGAGATCATCGCAACTTTGGAACATGCGGGTAGTTGCTTCACAAGCAACGAGGTACTCCCTGATACTCATATGCCACGCACAACCTCTCACGCAAACATGCAAAAACACCTATCATATCAAAGGTTCAAACATGCTTGCCTGGTTCGGAGAAGTCGGAGTCTAGCTCGGCGAAGTTCGCGGCTCCGTCACCTCTTCCGGAACCTACGGCATAACGAAAACGGGCACTAACGTGAAAACCAACGCGTGCATAAAAACTTCTCCAAAAATTTTCCAAATAAATACTATAAAAAACTAGACAAAAATACAAGACTGACAAAAAAAGAATCACTCAAAAATCACTTTTTATTAAAAAGTTATAAAGGTTTCTGTCCAGGGACTCATCTGTAATGAAACAGAAAAGTTCCAGGGGTTTAACTGAGAAAACAGAAAACGCTTCGGAAAGAAACGCGCCAGCTCAAAAGGAAGACGTATTTGCCCGAAGGCGCCAACAAAAAACATTTCGAGGGAGAGGAGAATAGAGGCTGACAGGGGGGTCCACATGTCAGGTTTAAAAAGCTCGCCGGCGCCCGAAGACTGCGGTGGTCGCCGGCGTCGAACCATGGCGAGATAGGGAGATCGGAGTGTACCAAGAGCTTCAGCGTGTCCTTCCGCGTCGGTGGGTGGTGGTCTCGACCGTCGGAGAGCACCATGTCGACGGCGACACTTTCTCCGGCGGACAGCGGCTCGGGCGATGGTGGAGAACTCCGGTGGGTGCTGCAAACCTCGAATTGAAGCGCGGGTCAGAAAGAGGGATGCACTAGAGAGCTACTGGCAAGAGATGGGAGGCAGAGGTGCACACATGGGAGCGAATCGAGCTGGATCCCGTGGCGGGTCGCGGCGGCCGGAGCTGGGGAAGAAAGCTCCCTCGGGGCTCTTCCAGTGGCTTGGCGCGGTCTAGGTGGAGTGCAGAGATGGTGTGGGTTCGAGTTGAAGCTCGGGGCCTCTATTTATAGGCGGATCGAGGGGGTGGCCGTGAACGGGGTTGCTCCGGCGAGCGATTACGGCGAGGCAGTGGTTGAGCAGGGGGTTTGAGTGGCCAGGCAGCATCAGTGAGGTGTACTGGTGCCGTTCCCCCGCTAATCCTGGTCGGTCTTGGCGTAATGGCGCTGGTCCACGGTGGGGTGGCCGCACGGGCTCGACGGCGGCAGAGAGCGCGCTCCGCGCCCAGCGGTTCACGACGAGAGTGGCAGCGCGTTCTGGGGAGTGGGCGGCCACGCGGCGATCTCCGGTGGCTTGGGCGGCGCTGGGTGGCGCCGTCTGCGCCGCGCCTCTCTCTGGCGGCCGCAAAGCCGCCGCTGGCGTCGGTCACGGGGCGGCGCACCTCCTCCAGCTCGTCGCCGACGCCCGCAAGCGTCCAGGCGTTCGTGCGGTGCAGGGACAAGGGGGAGGGGACGGGGAGCAAGGTGCCAACGCGGTTACTGGCGAGATCGAGGAGATGTTCTGAAGAAAACGACAGCAGCTTCTGAACTGCACTCTGAATTTACTGAACTTGACATTGACAATGCCTTGCAGGTGTTCGACAGAATGATTTGGCAAGCAGAAAAATTTTCCTGGAGCTGGGACTTGGTGAGGTGACCTCTCAATGCACCCAGAGGCTGCCTGATTTTTCCCAGAATTTATGGAGAAGGATTTGAATGAATTTCACCAAATTTGACAAATCTGGTCCAAACTTGCAGCAAGTATAGTTTGAAAAATTTTGAACTGAAGACCAGTGGATCTTCATGGATCTTGGTTGATGGTTCAAAGGACTAGGAAGGGAAAAAGGTTTGGGGGCAAAAATCAAAACAGAAAAGGTAGCTCCTTTGTAAATCTCCAAGGGCTAGAATAGGAGACAGAAATTGTTTTGATAAGATTTAAATGGAAAAATAATCATATGGGGAGGTTCAACTTGCTGGATTTGAAGTAAGTCATGATCCAAAGGTGAGGAGAGGTTTAAGGGAGGGAATTTACCCTTGGGCCATGGCAAGAGGAATTTTTGAAAGTGGCAAAGGATCTTTCCAAAAGCTCTAGGGCCTTTTTCAAAGAAATTTTCAAAAGGCATTTTTCCAAGAGAAAAACATTTTGGTTTGAGTCCAAAATAAAGAGGAAAACCCTCAAGACCAAAATCAAGTTTTGAGTGAAACCAAAAATGAAGTACTAGTCACAAAAGAAAATATGTTGAGAGGGAAAGTTCTTTTAGAAGAAAAATTCAAATCACTTCCCTCAAAACAAGAAAAAGTTTTGAAAAAGCCAAATAAAATTTTGGGTGTCACAACACCTACCCCCTTAGGAAAAATCTCGTCCTCGAGATTTCAGCTGATCCTCAAATAGGTATGGGTATTCTGCCTGAAGGAAATCTTCCCTTTCCCATGTAGCTTCATCCTCAGTGTGGTTGCTCCACTGAACCCTGAAATTTTTTGTTGTTTTCTGACGGGTCCTCCTTTCAGACTCTTCCAAAATCCTTACTGGCCTCTCCCTGTAGGTGAGGTCTGGTTGCACATCAATGTTTTCATGAGGTACATGCTTCTCCGGGTTACTTACACATTTTCTCAGTTGAGAGACGTGGAACACGTCATGGACGTCTGACAGCTCCTTGGGTAGGTCTAGTTTGTAGGCTACTGTGCCTCTTCGTGCGACTATACGGAATGGTCCAATAAATCTCGGGGCTAGCTTCCCCTTAATTTTGAACCGTTGCATGCCCCTCATAGGAGACACTCGTAGGTATACGGAATCACCGGGTTCAAAGCTGACTTCAGGATGTTTTTGATCGTAGTAGCTCTTTTGTCGGCTCTGCGCTGTCTTGAGTCTGTCCCTGATCTGCTTAACTTTCTCCTCGGCCTCTTTAAGCATGTCTGGGCCGAAGATACGGCTGTCACCTGTTTCCGACCAATTCAGCGGGGTACGACACCTCCGTCCGTACAATGCTTCAAAGGGTGCCATTTGCAAGCTGGCTTGGTAATTGTTGTTGTAAGCAAACTCGGCATACGGCAAACTTTCTTCCCAACTGGATCCATAGGTGAGCACACAGGCCCTCAGCATATCCTCTAGGATTTGGTTTACACGTTCTGTTTTTCCATCAGTCTTGGCTGTACTGACCAACGTTACGGTGATGAATTTGCCTATATGATGAGTGAAGAATATCAAATGTGTATGATGGGAGAATTGAAATTCTTCTTAGGTCTTCAAATTCGTCAACAGCGCAATGGGATATTTATATCTCAGGAGAAATACCTCAAGGATGTACTGAGGAAATTCGGCATGCAAGATTGCAAAGGGGTCAAAATTCCTATGCCCACCAATGGCCATCTATGCACTGATGAAAATTGTATTGACTTCGATCAAAAGTATACCGCTCCATGATTGGTTCATTATTGTACTTATGTGCATCTAGGCCAGATATTATGCTTAGTGTTTGCATGTGTGCCTGATTTCAAGCTACACCGAAGGAATCACACCATAAGGCTGTGAAGCATATTCTTCGATATCTAGCTCACACACCAACACTTGGATTATGGTACCCCAAGGGCTCGGCTTTTGATCTCATTGGATATTCAGACTCTGACTATGCTGGTGATCTTGTGGACCGCAAGTCAACATCAGGCACATGCCATTTCCTCGGACGATCTTTGGTCTGTTGGTCCTCGAAGAAACAGAACTGCGTATCACTATCAACTGCTGAAGCTGAGTACATTGCTGCTGGTTCTTGTTGTGCTCAATTGCTGTGGATGAAGCAAACTCTCAAGGACTACGACGTCAACATGAAGAATGTGCCTCTCTACTGTGACAATGAGAGTGCAATCAAGCTTGTTCACAACCCAGTTCAGCAATCAAAGACAAAGCACATTCAAATTCATCATCATTTTCTTCATGATCATGTGTGGAAGGGCGACATCTCTATTGAGCATGTACGGATTGAAGAACAGCTAGCCGATATCTTCACAAAGCCCTTGGATGAGAAGAGATTTAGCAAGTTGAGGTGTGAGCTAAATATCCTAGAATCTTCGAATGTTCTTTGAAAAGGACACTCATCCTAACACTTATGCAAAATTGATGACTTAGATGTGCAACACGCGAAGAAATGTTTTTCTTCAATCAATGAAGACTAACACTCTAAGTGTGAAGAAATTAACGAAGAATTTGATTCTCAGAACCCTACGACAATTGTACGCGGTGTCTAAAATCATCATTCTTATACGGTGGGTCACGCCACCACCAAAAGTTGAAAATCTTCAATTTGAGTTTTTTTTGGGTTTTGAAATTTTTCAGTTGCTCAATTTCTTCAACTTTGCATTATCTTCACTGTTTCCGTTGTTTTCTTCATTGGCTATATATATATATATAGGACAAATGTTTCCTACAAGCAGTGGTAGTTACCACCATTTGCGTTTTGTATGTTGTATGTAGTATCTGTCGAAACAGAGAGTATGTACGTGTAGTATGTAGTATATAACAATGATTAGGTAGTATATATACAAATATTTAGGTAGTATGTACCTTTTTTAGTATGCTCTTTTTTACGTACAAATATGTACGTATTTCATAAATATAACAAAAACTATGGGCTCATATGCAATTTTTTCAGGTAACTTGCTTTGAAATATCTTAGATATAGTATATGAACATATTTAAAATAATAAAATAGTATATATAGTACCACTTGGTAGTATATGAGATATGTGGGGTAACTACCACCGGGTGGTAGGATGGATTTTCCCTATATATATATATATATATATATATATATATATATATATATATGAGTTTATGTCCTCTACAACATTCACTTATTGCTATTTCTTCAGTTGCTTTTTCTACTAAGTGAATGTGATCGGACCCTTCCCTCTCTATGCTAAAGTCAACCCAGTCTATTCAGTAATTCTTCATGTGCGTTCTATTTCAAACTCGTTCAAAATCTTCACTGTGTCCTCGTCAGCTGAAGAATTTGCGAACGGAACTTTAAAACTTATCTGATCTAAATTTTTGGCTTTTGCGGCTCAAACCGTCCACATCCCACGATAATACTTATCTATTCACCCACGATCTCACACGATCGCCACCTCTCAGTACGTGGGTGACACATGTCAAGCGAATGAGAAGGGTCAAGGGCACGTTCGTCCAATTTCGTCGGACGAGTGGTTTTTCACTTCGGCTATAAATACCCCTCCCCTTCCTCACTTCGTTTTTACTCCGCTCGATCTCTCTCCCGCTCGAGATTCTCAAACCCTAGCGCCACCACTACTTCCATCATCACCGGTGAGGAAGAGCTTCACTGCCTCGACCTTGTCGCCGTCGTACTCGCGCCGGCTGCGGATTTCTTCACTCCGCCGCCGCCGTAGCTGTCTTCCTCAGCCAAGTTAGGGCGTGGAAGATCTGAACTAACGAGCTTCACATCTACACTTCCCAGTTCGTCGTGTTCTTCGTCCATGGTGATTAAAAGTTACTTTTACTACCCTCTTTGATTCAAATGTTTTCTACAAAATCTTCAAAAGGTGTTTACACTTCAAATCTTCACACACTAAATACCTCACATGTCATCTGTTCTTGATCCTTTTCTCTAAGCAACATTTTTCTTCAAGATTCCTCAATTGTGTGGATTTTCGATCTGTACAACTCTGGAACCTAAGACAAAGAACGCTTAGTGAAATTCTTCAAGACTCATCTAGTCAAATTCCTCAAACTTGTTCTTTTTGAAAAACTTCTGAGAACGCATATGACCTCTCCAAATTCCTCGCAACTATACTCTGTTCACAGGTACTCATGTCCGCTGCTGAATCACTAGGTTCTCATCAACTTAACTCATTTGCAGCGTTCCTCGAAGAAAAGTTGCACACCTCTTCAGAAAATTCTATTGTTCATATTCCTCATCTGAACAAAATGGCTGACGGTAAAAAGCCACAGAAGGGAGGAAAGAGGCCTGAGGTCAATACTGCTTTCGAGATCCCTGATGACATATACAAAGATTATTGCACTCCTGATGAGGCCAAGTTTGGCAAGGAGGACAAAAATCAGCGCAAGGTGCGCATACAAAGGATTGAGAGGAGATGGGCAAGGGAATGGAGGGAGTACAGGTATGTTACTCCCAAGTATATGAAGAAATTCGCTCTAAATCCTCCGTGCCCAAGACCTCCATTGGCACCTGGCCAAGAAGCTGATCCCACCAGCCTCAAGCGTGGTGAGGATTATCCTGATGAATGGGCCAAGCGCCAGGCCAAGCTAGCCAAAATAGCTAAGGAAGCAGTGGGGAAATTTAATGAAGACTCTGCTGCTGCTACCACTGCTGAGGCCTCTGCAAGCAAGCCAAAGAAGGCCATGGCTAAGAAGCCTGCTCATAAGCCAAGTGCTTCGCCCCAAATGCCCTCACGGCCAAGTTCCTCAGCAATGCCCTCACGGCTAGATTCTTCAAAGCCCTCACGGCCAACTCCTCAAGCTGCTCTAGCTCCTCCAAAGTCCTCAGCTCCTCCGCCAAAGTCCTCAGCTCCTTCGACAAAATCCTCAGCACCTGTGCATCTCGCCATGTGCCAAAGGACAACAGGCATCTCTATTGCGTCAGGTGCTTCTGCTAGTTCTTCAGCTGCACCAAATTCCTCAACCGGCCCCTCTCTACTGAAGAAAAAGGCCACTGTTGGACGAGGCTCTCGACCAAGTCCTCACAAGAAGCAGGTCGCCTTTCAAGTGTCGTCTGATGAAGATGAAGCTGATGATGAGGAACTTGCCGAAATCATAAGAGACATGCAACTCAGGGCCACTAGAGTTAAAGGCACAAATGTGCCTCTACCTTTGGATCCAAAGTTGATCCTTGATTACATTGATCTCTGGCACAAGGACCCCAACACTCCTATGCCTGATTTCAAGTTGACTCCTGGCCAAAGTCATATGTTGACTACCTTTATTCAGGAAAAAAATGGAAATTTGAAAAGGCCAGGAAGTTGAAGAAAGTGCAGTACAAGAAGGAGCGTTTCCTGAAGAAAAATGTTGTCTCTATGACAACTGAAGAACTTGTCACTATTCAATCTGAGATCACGAAGCTCAGTGATGAATTTGACGTATACCGCACTGACTGGCTTGGAGCCAAAGTCAGGTTTGTGAATTTAGCTGAGAAGTTCACTTCCAATGTTGCAGCCCCAACGCAACACGAAAATCCTCAGGCTGAGGCATCTGCTTAGCCGACTGAAGAAAATGCCAGCACCGCTGATGACAATCAGGCTGCTGAAGAAACTCAGAGTACCAGGGCTGATGACTGCATTCCAGCCGCTGAAGAAATTGCCAAGGTATCCACTAGTGTTGCGCCTGAAGAAACAGAAGAAGTCAGGGCAACTGCATCAATTGTGCCTGAAGTAATTGTACCAAATTCCTCTGCTCCTCCTGCACCTACCCCAACTCCGATCCTTCCGTCTGCATCATATGTGAGGAAAACCAAGGCTGCAGAGCGTGCGGCGGTGAAGAAAAGGAAAGCATCAACTTCATCAGATTCTTCAGTTCCGAAGAAGATGAAGCCATTGACCAGCTCTTTTGCGAATCCAATTGATGCTATTCCGGTCCCATCCATGCCATCAAAGGACATTGTTCCTTTTGATGAAGAATATGTGATTCCAAGTGAATCAAATGAACAGATTCCTTCTACTGCTTCGTCAGAGCAGTTGGATGAAGAAATTGAAGCGGATGCAATCCCTTCAACCCAATAGTCTCGTTGCCCATGCCTCAATTCACTGCTGAAGAGGTCGGTGTTGAGGAGAAGAGTGAAGAAGAAGATGTGGACATTGGATGTACAACACCAGTGGTGAATGATGACTTTTGGGAAAGTCAGCACCCCAACTCTCCTCTGTTCACACCTCTGCAACAAATTCCTCAGTCCCCTGTGAATACAGAAGTACAAATGGGATCTGAAGAACCTCATGCCACACCGTCTGTCCATGAAGAAATTCCAGCCACTAGTGCTGATGAAAATGTTAATGAAGAATTGAAGACCCAGGCTGTCACTGAAGAAGAACCTGAAATTCCTCAGCCTGTGGAACCCGAGATTGCGATTCCTGAGGTGGTGATGCAATTGACTGATACTCCTCAGCCCAAGCCAAAGGATCCCGTCTCGAAGAAGCAGAAATTCAAGGCTGATGACTTCTTCGGCGAGCATGTTTTCTTCACTGACTACAACCCTTATAACTCTGCTCGTCTTAGAAGGAAGCGTTTCTGGACTGCCAGCCAAGAAATTTTTTATTCTTCACTGCTCTTCAACAAGGACAAAGTCTTCGACCACGAGCATATTCCTCACGTGGACATGGAATCACTGCCTTGCTTCACTCGGTCCTCAGTGTGCTTCATGATGCAGGATTGCTCAACTTTTGCACGGATATTTGCGATTGGAATGAAGAGCGCATTCTTCAATTCTATGCAACTCTGCACATCACAGGCGATGCTGATGATATCAACTCTTGGGTGTTGGACTGGATGACCAAAAATACTCATTACAAAGCACCGGCCTCTGAATTACTTCATGCCCTGCCAATCAGTCCTCCCCTTGAAGGTGCTCGTTGTCTGTACCAAGAGCCTGAACTCACTGCTCATTACATGCAAGTGCTAATGAAGCCTCGGAAGCCCGGTCAAGCCCCAAGAGCCAAATTTCTTGTGAAGGAATTGCTATATGTGCCAAGAACAGTCTATCGCATTCTGACAAAGACTATGAGTCCAATCAAAGGCCACGACTCACCTGATGAGGAAATTGTTGGCATCATGAAGAATCTGCTATTCAACATCATACATGGCATTCCTGTCAATTATCACGATTTCTTCATCAGGACTCTGGCCAATGTTGCACTCTCTCCGTTTGAGTTGAAGCCTTACGCACCCTGGATTATGAGATTCCTCAGAATAAGGTCTTCACTCAACTACAAGGCTGATTTTCAGAATCACCTCAGCTACTTGCCCCTAATTGAAGTCCTCAAGCGGACGTTTTCCTCAGCTGATGAAATGGGCAAGGCCACTGCTGTTATTGATGAAGGCATTCATCCATTGGATGGTCAGTTTCGCAAAGCTGCATCTTATTCCATCAATGATGACTCTGCCACTCATGATTCTGCTGCCAATGCATCCAACCCAAATCCTCAAGCCACAGCTCCAAGAGTGATGACTGACCGCGAGCTTCTCCTCAGTCTTCACCAGAAGGTGGACCGAAATCACAAATGGGTTAAGCGTCAGTTTGGTTCTATTCTTCACAACATGACTGCAACGCACAATGCAGTGAAGAAAAACCATTTCTACCTCCATGAAGTCTTCGGTCGCACCTGGGCTATTCTGACACATCTGTATGGTGAAGAAGATCTGAAGCAAATGGGTCTCAAGGAAGATTTTGACTGGTCTGCTCCTCCACCGAAGAAATTCAAGAAGGTCAAGGTTCCTTCCTTGGTGGCCAACTCATATTCTTCATCACGCGAAACCGATGAGCATGAAGACTTGGACGACACTGCGGCTGGCCCTACTTCAACAATCGACCCCACCAACGCTGGCGCTCCTCCATCAACTTGATATTCTTCAGGGGCGTTAGTCCTCATTTTTCGATCCTTTTGTTCATTCGATGACAAAGGGGGAGAAATTTGAGTTAGTCTTCAAGCGGGTCTATCTATATGGGTGTTTTTTTGCTAAGTTACAACTCTGGTTCTTTTGAGACTTTATTCAATCGAGTTGTAAACTTAAACTCTATGGTGGTCTGATACTTTTGCTGAGATTTTCTGCATGCTTATTCCTCGTTAATGTTAATGCACGCACGCTGAATTACATCAGTCACCTTATTTCACCATGCATTTCAAATTCTTCATATTATATGTCAAATGCGTGTATGAATTACAAGATATAGGGGGAGATCTCCATGATTCTACTCTTCAAGTGTGCATTACTTCAAAAGAAAATTCCTCACTATGCACATCGTCAGGGGAAGTTCTTCTATATCGTGCAATCAAATTCCTCAATATCAGTATTTACACTTGATATGTTTATCCCCGTAGAAAACTTAACCTATATTGTCATCAATCACCAAAAGGGGGGAGATTGTAAGTGCATCTAGTGCCCCTTAGTGATTTTGGTGTATTGAAGACTTATAGGTTAAGGGACTAATGTGTTTGTGAGTGTACACAGGTCTATAAGTCTATGAGGAGTTTGATATTTACAGAGAAAGTCGACCCCTAAAAATGAATTCTTCGACTGAAGACTTTGGATTTCTGAAGACTTTTGAAACTTGAAGGAAAATTGGTGTGACCTTGAAGACTTGGTATTCATTCGAGGAACATGAAGCGTGAAGACTTTTGTTTTCGTAGTTTCATTTTCTCTTTCTTGAGTCATAGGAAACACCGTACTGTTAAAGGGGGTCGAGGAAATACTAAGGAAAAATTTCCATGTGATGCTCAACTCAAAATCCTACACCTACCAATCCCTTCGAGTGAAGCCATTGGAAATCTCATACAGTTCAGTCAATTTCTTCAGTGACAGAGACGAAGTTCTTCTGGTCGCTGAGGAATTTGTTCTGACTGAGGAGTTAGGAATTCGCCAGTGCGGATTGCCTACACAGTGAGGAACATGATAGCCCTGAGGAATTTGAGCCTCAAATATCCGACCGTTGCGTGGTACGCGCTAGCTGTCCCAAAATATCTACCCACCTAACGGTCATATCATTGAAGGGCATTTATGTCTTATCATGTCGGGCTGCTCCCTAGGCTATAATAGCCGCCCCCTACAACCACTAGCTGGTTGGCTGCTCCGAGAGAAACTGACACTTGTCATTTGAGAGCATCCCATCCTCTGAGGACTTTGAGCAAAGATCATCAAGTGAGGAAACCCAAACCCAAACACCTACAAACCCAAAGTGATTGAGCATCACTGAAGAGATTGATCCTGCATGGATCCGACACTTGTTACCTTTGAAGACTGTGCATCTTCCAGTCGGTTAGGCATCATGGTCTAGAGCATCCAAGAGGAAATTGTGGATCGCCAAGTGACCGAGTTTGTGAAGGTTTGGAAGTCACCTGAAGACTTACCACGAGTGATTGGGCGAGGTCTGTGTGACCTTAGCTCAAGGAGAATACGGTGAGGACTGTGTGTCCTCAGGTTTAAATACCTAGCCGCTCCAACCAGACGTACAACTGTCACAGCAGTTGGAACTGGTCTTCCAAATCATTGTCTTCACCAAGCCTACTGGTTCTATTTCATCAACTCTTTCATTTCCTCATTAAAGTTGTTGTGTGCTTGTTCATATCTGTTTGAAGACTTTGACTGAAGACTTTCTCAATTTCCTCAGTTCAATTTCTTCAGTCTGTTAGTCTTCATCCTGTGTTATCCTATGTTTACGCTTTCTGTACTCTGTGCTTGTCTTCATTTCATCATGACGACCATGCTTGTGTTCTGTTATAATTACATCTGAGTACTTATTCCGATGCAAGTAGTTCTTCACTTAGAAATTTCCTCACCCTGAAATTCCTCAGTGAAGAATTCATAAAAATCACCTATTCACCCCCTCTCTAGTCGATATAACGCACTTTCAGCATGCTTGGAATAACTAATGGTAGATGGGTGAGGACTAGATCTGCGCAGAATGTCGCGACGGCGCATTGTCGCCTGGGTTATATGCAGCAAGCCATTAGCTGGTTGCAGGAAACCGATGAGGGAAGAGGCGTGGATTTTACAATTCACCCATGTGGAGCGCGGGAAGCATTCGCTGGAGCGCGGTAAGACTAAGTGGAGCACACACACAACCCGAATACCGTATGCGGTGCCACGTGTTATTTATCACACACATGTTACCATAAGGAAACGTATGTGTAACTTACTAATCATCGCACACGAGTAGTCGCAGACGCATCGTGTGCGATACTCCTAGCCACCGCAAGAAACTAGTTTGCATTTTTCAAAGTTTTTTGTACAAATAGAATAGCACACGAACTGACTATAGTAACCGTCTGTGTAATAATTTCTCATCGCAAACAGTTCATCTGAGTGGGTTGTTTGCTGCATATCACACACGTCTTGTTTACACGAATCATTTGTGTTCTTTTGGCTCATAGCAAACAGTTCATCTATGTGAATTGTATGCCGCATATCACACACATCTTGTTTAGTTGAACCGTTTATGTTGTCTTCCCTAATCGAAAACAGTTCATCCGAGTGAACCGTATGCCGTATATCACACACACCTTGATCTGACTGACCGTTTCTGTTGCATTCCCTAATAGCAAATAGGTCATCAGAGCGAACTATATGCCGTATATCGCACACACATTGATATGGCTGCCTGTTTCTGTTGTTCTGTCTAATCGCAAACAGTTCGTATGGATCAACCGTATGCCCAACATCGCACACGTAACTAAAATCTAAACTGTGTTTGATGTCTCCGCCATCACAAATGTTTTGCATCTTTTTTGACGGTTTTGTTACATCCCCATTTGCGATTAATGCATCACACACAGTTTCTCAAAGGGTCTCTAATCATAGTGTCGTGTTAGCAGCAACCTGCAGTAGTGGAATAACTAGTAGTAGCGTGGCCAATTCCCCTATCCATTAGCATGTTTGGATTAACATGTTGCAAATTAGTTGTCGATGAATAAAAAGATGAAACACTATGTTGCATGCCATTGAAAGTTCCTACATGGGGTGTTTCAACTTGATTAACCAAACTCATCATGTTGTTCATCGGCATACGAATTTATGGGGTTGCCGATGCATGGGAATTGGAATACATATGTTGCATGTTACTAAAATTATATGAGGTGGGAGATTTTGTTGCATCGGCTCTTGCACATAATTAGATATATGATTGATAAAGCTAGGGCTAGCCGATACATTATGCTCATTAGACGATCTAGCAACAACATATGCATTATTTGCATCTACATAAGTGCATTGGTTATTCATATTACCTTTGTAGATTGTAAACCCTACATGACGATCTCTTCATAGCAAGAACGGGCTGGAGACTGTTCGAAGCTTCGTCCCCAGCGGAGTCACCAAAAAGTGTGTTCGCACACGAACACGTCACCGTGTACCCTCGACGCCGGGGGTGATGCACCGCAGCTCACGTAGAAGGAGACCCATCTGGAAGAGCGGTACGCAAGCAATCCGGTGGGCACTTTTGAGGACCCGAAACCCCATACGCCCGAGAGGGACCCCGTCTGGGCGCGCGACTGTCGGATTAGGTGCTTCCTCCAAAATGAAGGCGGGAAGGGATCCCACAACAGCCAAATTCGAAGGGAGACAACTAGTACATCTTATCCTGACGAAAGGTGGTCTTCGCCTAGAAAGCTTCTGGTCATGACGTCGTGGTGGACTCTGCGATGACCTCCGTCCTGCCGTTCTAGCAGTCTTGGTCTTGTTGCATGGAAATGGAAACCTTAGGTTGATTCCTCGGGACTCCGCGCCTGCGCTTGCCCCTTTAGCACTGAAGAGGAAACCTGCTGTACTGTGCCCACTGGCGCGCGCCTGGCCTTGGTCGTCATGGCTTGCGTCATGCGAACCTCACAAGGTGAGGGCTCACATGGAAATCTCCACTCCTAAGGAGCCAGCCAAAGGAGGCCACTTCTTCCGGAGGTCTTGTCGTCGTCCGTCTCGCGAGGCTTGGTCCCTCGTGAGGGTCTTGTGTTGTTGGTGCTGAAGGTGGGCCGTACCAGGCCATCGATGGAGCCACGCGGTGGGTTGCAGGCATGCAAGTCTGGGTACACCGGTTCCCAAAACGCCGACAGTAGCCCCCTGGCCCAAGGTGCGCTCGGAGTTGGCTTCGAGGCGAAGCCAAAGGGCAAGGGCGGAGCGCCGCGGGCCCCAACCGCCTGCGTCCCCGGTCGACGCATGGTGCTTGATGGGATGTGGGCGTCTCCGCTTCCCCACGCTGCCTCGGTAACTGTCTTGGGATGACGAAAAGACTCGCGCCTGCCGCTGAGCCTTCATTGCCTTCCCTTCGTCTTGCTCCAGATCCCCTTCCCTCCCTACTCAGAGCGCCTCCAGATCTGCTGAACCTTTCCCCGAGCTCACCTCCGATGGCCACCGAGAAGGCAAAGCCCGCCGCTTCTTCCGCGCGTTCAGCCCCTGCGATCGAGCCGGCCCTCGGTGTGTCCACCATCATCGAGGAGAAGCACCTCACTGCCGTGCTCCCGCTGACAACGAGCAACAACAATGAGGGCAGGGAGATGATGCGGCTTGAAGCTACGTCGGTATTTCCACAAAGAGGAAGGGATGATGCAGCGTGGTAGGTATTTCCCTTAGTGATGAAACCAAGGTTATCGAACCAGTAGGGAACCAAGCAACACAACGTAAACAGCACCTCGACACAAATAACAAATACTCGCAACCCGACGTGTAAAAGGGGTTGTCAATCCCTTTCAGGTAACGGCGCCCGAGATGGGCAAACGGACGTGAGAGAGTTCTAAACATTGATAGATCGAACAACAAATAAAATAAATTGCAGCAAGGTATTTTTGTATTTTTGGTTTAATAGATCTGAAAATAAAAGGCAAATAAAATAGATCACAAAGGCAAATAAGATGAGAAAAAGACCCGGGGGCCGTAGGTTTCACTAGTGGGTTCTCTCGAGAAAAATAGCGAACGGTGGGTGAACAAATTACTGTTGGGCAATTGATAGAACTTCAAATAATCATGACGATATCCAGGCAATGATCATTATATAGGCATCACGTCCAAGATTAGTAGACCAACTCCTGCCTGCATCTACTACTATTACTCCACACATCGACCGATATCCAGCATGCGTCTAGTGTATTAAGTTCATGGAAAAATGGAGTAATGCGATAAGAACGATGACATGATGTAGACAAGATCTATTTAGGTAGAAATAGACCCCATCGTTTTATCCTTAGTAGCAACAATACATACGTGTCGGTTCCCCTTCTATCACTGGGATCAAGCACTGTAAGATCGAACCCAAGACAAAGCACCTCTTCCCATTGCAAGATAAATAGATCAAGTTGGCCAAACAAAACCCAAATATCAAAGAAGAAATACGAGGCTATAAGCAATGATGCATATAAGAGACCAAAGTAGACTCAGATAACTTTCATGGATAAAAAGATATAACTGATCATAAACTCAAAGTTCATCAGATCCCAACAAACACACCGCAAGAAGAGTTACATCATATGGATCTCCAAGAGTCCATTGTATTGATAATCAAAAGAGAGAGAGGAAGCCATCTAGCTACTAACTACGGACCCGTAGGTCTACAAAGAACTACTCACGGATCATCGGAGAGGCACCAATGGAAGTGGTGAACCCCTCCGTGATGGTGTCTAGATTGGATCTGGTGGTTCTGGACTCTGCGGCGGCTGAAATTGATTTTCGTCGACTCCCCGAGGGTTCCTGTAATATTGGGGTATTTATAGAGCAAAGAGTCATTTCAGGGGGCACCCAAGGTGGGCACAACCAACCAGGGCGCGCCTGGGCCTCCTGGCGCGCCCTGGTGGGTTGTGCTCCCCTCAGAGCACCCCCTAGGCGCTTCACCGGCCCACTGGATGTCTTCTGGTCCAAAAAAATCCATAAAAAGTTTCACTGCGTTTGGACTACCTTTGGTATTGATTTCCTGCGATGTAAAAAACATGCAGAAAACAACAACTGGCACTTGGCACTATGTCAATAGGTTAGTACCAAAAAAATGATATATAATGACTATAAAATGATTATAAACATCCAAGAATGATAATATAATAACATCGAACAATACAAAATTATAGATATGTTGGAGACGTATCAGCATCCCCAAGCTTAATTCGTGCTCATCCTCGAGTATGTAAATGATAAAAACAAATTTTTTTATGTGGAATGCTGCCTAACATGTCATCTCATATTCTTTTCTTTATAGCATGGACATTTGGACTTTTATATGGTTCAAAGCAATAGTCTAGTTTTGACATGAGATTTAAATACTCAAGCATATCAACAAGCAACCACGTCTTTCAAAATATCAACGCTAAAATAAGTTATCCCTAGCCCATCATGCTCAATCATTGATCCATTCATGAAACACACTCGCATATTAACTACACCCAATTGGTGCTTTATAAGAGAAGATGGAGACTCAAATTCAAAATAAAAATTGCATAAAGTAAAAGAAAGGCCCTTCGCAGAGGGAAGTAGGGATTTGTCGAGGTGTGAGGGCTCAAAGTGAAAATTGAGAGATAAAAATATTTTGGGACGTGTGCCTTTCCCACCAACGAAAATGACTTAGAGCTCCCAACACTTTCCATGCTAGATATATCATAGGCGGTTCCCAAACAGAAAATAAAGTTTATTCCTTTTTCCACCATACTTTCACTTTCCATGGCTAGCCGAATCCATGGTTGCCCTCCATACCAACACTTTCCAAAGAATTTATTATTTGACAACAGAAAGTAAATTCATTTTTCATATCAGGACTGGCATCCCTAATACCTTTGCCTTACTCTCGTGCAATGACAAGTGAATAAACACTTATCGTGAGAATAACACATCTAGCATGGAAAATATTTGCCACCCCTCACCGCCTCGCGAGCGGTACGAGCACACAAAAGAGAAATTTATTTTGAAAATTAGAGATGGCACATACAAATTTGCTTAGAACGGCCAAAGAATATCGCATATAGGTAGGTATAGTGGACTCATGTGGCAAAACTGGTTTAAAGGATTTTGAATGCACAAGTAGTGATCATACTTAGTGCAAAATGAAGGCTAGCAAAAGATTGAGAAGCGACCAACCAAGAAACGAATAATCTCATAAGCGAGCATTAAGCATAATTAACACTGAATAATGACCACAAGTACGATGTAATTTCATTGCATGACTATTGACTTTCGTTCTTGCATAGGGAATCACAAACCTTAACACCAATATTCTTACTAAAGCATAATTACTCATCAACATGACTCACATATCACATCATCATATCTCAAAACTATTAAAATGAATCAAGTTTATTTTTTCCAATGATCTTAATGAAAGTTTTTATTATATCCTTCTTGGATATCTATCACTTTGGGACTAATATTCATGTGTTGCTTTTGATAACCTCAAACAAATATAAGTGAAGATAATGAGCATAATATTTCTTTCTCTCAACATAATTTAAGTGAAGAAGAGAGTATTTCTTCAAAAATATTAAAGCACACCGTGCTCAAAAAGATATAAGTGAAGCACTAGAGCAAATCCATAGCTCATAAAAATTTAAGTGAAGCATAGAGAGCTATTCTAAGAAGTCATGGCATAATTTTGGCTCTCTCAAATAGGTGTGTACAGTGAGGATTCATGAATTAGAACACAAAGAAAAACAAGCAAAGACTCATATCATACAAGACACTCCAAGCAAAACACATAGTGTGTGATGAATAAAAATATAGCTTCGAGTAAAATACCGATAGTCGTTAGAAGAAAGAGGGGATGCCATTCGGGGCATCCCCAAGCTTAGTTGCTTGCTTCTCTTTGGATAATAGCTTGGGATGCCATGGGCATCCCCAAGCTTAGGCTCTTCTTACTCCTTATTCCTTCATCCATCGTAAGATAACCCAAAACTTGAAAACTTCAATCACACAAAACTCAACAAAACCTTCGTGAGATCCGTTAGTATAAGAAAACAAATCACTACTATAGGTACTGTATCAAACCAATTCACATTTTATTTTTGCATTATAGCTACTGTATTCCAACTTTTCTATGGCAAAAACTCATTAAAGAAAACCATAGAATCATCAAAACAAGCACACAACACAAAGAAAACACAATCTATCAAAAACAGAACAGTCTGTAGCAATCTGAATATTTCGAATACTTATAAACTCCAAAAATTCTGAAAATTAGGACAACCTGAGAAATTTGCATATTAATCTTCTGCAAAAAGAATTAGGGCAAAAGCATGTTGTGATTTTTGAAAATTATTTTTCTGAGCGCAAAAGTTTCAGTTTTTCAACAAGATCAAATCAACTATCACCCAAGAAGATCCTAAAGGCTTTGCTTGGCACAAACACTAATTAAAACACAAAAAACAAAATCATAGCAGTACAATAATTGTGCAAACACTCAATAATAGAAAGCAAAAAGCAAAAAGCAAAAATAAATTTTATTCATTGGGTTGCCTCCCAACAAGCTCTTTCGTTATAGCCATTAAGATAGGCTTAAGATTTCAATGATGCTCACAAGAAAGATAAGAATTGAAACACAAAGAGAGCATCAAGAAACATATGAAAAACACATTTAAGTCTAACATACTTCCTATGCATAGGAATTTTATAAGAAAACAAATTATCAAGAAAAGAAACATTTAACACATGCAAATAGGAATAAAATATTATCGATCTCAACATAACGAAAGGTACCTTAGTAACATGAAAATTTATACAACAATATTTTCCTCACTCATAATAATTGCATGTAGGATAATAATCGAATTCAACAATATAAATATCACATAAAATATTCTCTTCATGATCCACATGCATGCAAAGTTGACTCTCTTCCAAAATAGTGGGATTAACATCAACTAAAGTCATGACCTCTCCAAACCCACTTTTATCAAAAATTTCACAAGATTGAACACTCTCCAAATATGTGGGATTATTTTTACCTAGAGTTGACACTCTTCCGAACCCACTTTTCAATATTATTGCAAAACATATTCATCATGAGGCTTAAATAAACTATCAAGATCATAAGAATCATTATCACCCCAATCATGATCATTGCAATAAGTCAGTGGACATAGAAATATTAGCATCCCCAAGCTTGGGGGTTTTGCATATTATTAGCACAATTGACATTTATAGAATTTATAGTAAAATCATCGCAATCATGCTGTTCATTCAAGGAGCTATCATGAATCACTTCATAAATTTCTTCATCACAATTTTCAAATTCACGAATCTCAAGAAAACTTCATAAAGATAATGTAGTGCACTCAACTTCACTAGCAATTGGTTCATCATGATTGGATCTTTTAAAAGATTAGCAAGTGGATGGGATCCATAACAATAGATTTTTAGCAAGCGACGATGCAAGAAAATAGAAGGCACATGGCAACACAAGCAAACATGAGATCTGACGAGAAAAGGCGAACGAGAAAGAAGGCGAATAAACGGCAAATTTTTGTGTAGTGGGGGAGAGGAAAACGAGAGGCAAATAGCAAATAATGTAAATTGCAAGGAGATGAGATTTGTGATTAGGAACCTGGTAGATCTTGATGATGTCTCCCCGGCAACGGTGCAAGAAATTCCTTTTGATGCGGCTTGAAGCTACGTCGGTATTTCCCCAAAGAGGAAGGGATGATGCAGCACAGCAGTGGTAGGTATTTCTCTCAGTGATGAAACCAAGGTTATCGAACCAGTAGGAGAACCAAGCAACACAACGTAAACAACACCTGCACACAAATAACAAATACTCGCAACCCGACGTGTAAAAGGGGTTGTCAATCCCTTTCGGGTAACGGTGCCCGAGATGGGCAAACGGACGTGAGAGAGTTGTAAATATTGATAGATCGAACGCCAAATAAAATAAATTGCAGCAAGGTATTTTTGGTTTAACAGATCTGAAAAAAGGCAAATAAAATAGATCACAAAGGCAAATAATATGAGAAAGAGACCTGGGGGCGTAGGTTTCACTAGTGGCTTCTCTCGAGAAAAATAGCAAACGGTGGGTGAACAAATTACTGTTGGGAAATTGATAGAACTTAACATAATCAAGACGATATCTAGGCAATGATCATTATATAGGCATCACGTCCAAGATAAGTGGACCGACTCCTGCCTGCATCTACTACTATTACTCCACACATCGACCACTATCTTGCATGCATCTAGTGTATTAAGTTCATGGAGAAATGGAGTAATGCACTAAGAACGATGACATGATGTAGAAAATATTTATTTATGTAGAAATAGACCCTATCATTTTATCCTTAGTAGCAACGATACATATGTGTCGGTTCCCCTTCTGTCACTGGGATCAAGCACCGTAAGATCGAACCCACTACAAAGCACCTCTTCCCATTGCAAGATAAATAGATCAAGTTGGCCAAACAAAACCCAAATATAGGAGAAGAAATATGAGGCTATAGGCAATCATGCATATAAGAGATGAAAGAAGACTCAAATAACTTTCATGGATAAAAAAATATAAGTGGTCATAAACTCGAAGTTCATCAGATCCCAACAAACACACTGCAAAAAGAGTTACATCATATGGATCTCCAAGAGACCATTGTATTGATAATCAAAGGAGAGAGAGGAAGCCATCTAGCTACTAACTACGGACCCGTAGGTCTACAAATAACTACTCACACATCATCGGAGAGGCACCAATGGAAGTGGTGAACGCCTCGGTGATGTAGTCTAGATTGGATCTTGTGGTTCTGGACTCTGCGGCGGCTGTAATTGATTTTCGTCGACTCCCCTAGGTTTTTTGGAACATTGGGGTATTTATAGAGCAAAGTGTTGGTTCAGGGGGCACCCGAGGTGGGCACAACCCACCAGGGCGCGCCTGGGCCTCCTGGCGTGCCCTGGTAGGTTGTGCTCCCCTCAGAGCACCCCCAGGCGCTTCTCCGGCCCACAGGATGTCTTCTAGTCCAAAAAAATCCACAAAAAGTTTCACTGCGTTTGGACTCCGTTTGGTATTGATTTCCTGTGATGTAAAAAACATGCAGAAAACAACTGGCACTTGGCACTATGTCAATAGGTTAGTACCCAAAAATGATATAAAATGATTATAAAACATCCAAGAATGATAATATAACAGCATGGAACAATCAAAAATTATAGATACGTTGGAGACGTATTAGGAGACGTCGCTTTGGGTCGGCTCTGCCAAGCAGGACACTATGGGGGATACCTTCTATCCCTTGTGCTTGCACAGTGTCTTCGCAGGGCTCGTCCCCCCTTTCTTCAACTTCTTCTTTGCTGTCCTCAACCATTACCAGATCCGCGCCCTTCATTTTCACCCCAACTCCATCCTCCTCATGTCGATGTTTGCCTTCTACTGCGAGGCGTTTGTGGGGGTGGCTCCCTCTATTGCGCTGCTCCGCCACTTCTTCTACCTCCGGATGCGCTGCACAAGCCAGTGCTCCAGGTGCGTCTTCTTCGTCGCGTCTCATGGCAGCAACGCAATCTCGAGGGCCGAGAAGAAGGTGGAGGACTTCCGACGCAAGTGGATCTTCATGGACGCCAAGCGCTCTCATGCTCGGCTGGAGCTACCGACCGCGTTCCCGGCGAAGCTGGACCGGTGGGCTCACGAGAAGCTCACCGACCCCCGGCCGGAGTTGCTGCTGGAGAAGATGAAGGCGGACCTGGAGGTGCAGAAGCTGACAGGGGCCATGCTCGTCAGGGAGTTCCTGACGCAGCGCCTGGCTCCGCTCCAGGCGCACTCGCGCCCTCTATGGAGCCTTAAGGGCACGGAAGATGACCTTCGGCTGCGCCCGGAAGACCTGACCGACGAGAAGCTGAGCAAGGCCATGCGCACCTTGCTTGATAAGGACCCGTGCGGCCTCCCAGAGGCCTATCTGCCGCTGTACCGCCGCGACGATGGAGCGAAGGTAGCCGCCGCCATGCCCGTGTTCAACGAGCGGGGGCTCGTGCTGCTGCAGCTCCCCCAGCTGCCGAGCTGCCCGGTGCTGGTGTCCTCCGGCGAGTGCTGCGAGGAGGAGGGGAAGGAGGACTCAGAAGCGACCTTGGAGGGGGTGGAGGAGACCTCTCCTCCGCGGCAGAGCGAGCTCCTCCGTGGCCTCTCCGATGATGACGACGTCGATGAGTACCTGGTCGAGGGATCACCGCGCTCCACCGGGGTTGCCACGAGGTCCGGGGACACCCCTTTGAGGAGGATGAAGCAGGGGACACCGAAGAAGGGCGGGACGGCGTCGCTTCCCCGAGGCTCCAGCCGGCGATGAAGAGGAAGAAGGAGGAGGCCAGGGCCTCTGAGGCCACGCGTCCTGCTGTGGTCGCGGCGACCCGGGCGCGGGAGGAAGAGGGTGCCTCACGTCCGCCTGTGATGGGGCGTGTCTCCCGAGGCTCAGCGGCCCAGCCTGAGGAGAAGACCACCTCCGTGACCAAGCCGTCTTCGAAGGCGGCCATCTCCGATGCACCAGCTGGGGGTCCGAGGGCTCCGGAGCCCCCTGCCGTCCTTGCTGTTGTTGCTTTGCCAGCCTAGGCGCCGGTGCCACCTCCTCCCCAAGCCGTCACACTGGCGGACCATGGCTCCTCTACCATGCCCAGGACTCTGGAGGATGCCTTCACCGCGCTAGACCGGCTCCGGGCTGATCTTCAGGGCACGGACCGGCACATGGTGACGGGGCGTCTGGGGCTGGTCTCGGTGTAGCTCCAGGCCAACTTGTCCGTCAGGACAACCCAGGGCCAGGCCGAGGCCACCGCCATGGAGGGCAGGAAGGTAGCCGGCGAGGCCGCAGCTACTCGCGATGCAGCGGCCGCCAAGGAACGCTGCCGCACGGTAGAGGCCGAGCTGAAGGCCCTCCGCGACGAGCACGCCACCTGCATCCATCATCTTAAGGAGCAGGAGGAGGGGCTGAAGGCCCGGGAGACTGCGCTCACCGACCATGACACCGAGCTGGACCAGGAAGCCCAGGAACAGGCCACGGAGCACAGCCGCCTGGGGAAGTTGAAGGAGGAGGTGGAGGCGGCCCAGGCGTCCCACGCCAAGCTCGTCTCCGAGGAGAAATCTCGGCTCGAAGCCAGGGAGAAACTCCTAGCCGTGGTTGAGAAGGCAGCCGCCGCGGGGCGCGACGCCTTTGTCTCCCTCGAGCAGAGGTCCTGCGTAGCCCTGCAGTACCTTTACGAGGAACCGCTGGCGAAATCGGAGGAGGGCCCCACCGGACTGCTCCCCAAGCTTGCCATGGCGCTCGAGGGCATTATCGCCGGAGTGGGCCCCCTGGTGGAGGCGGAAGCTCACATGCTCTTCACCTCGGCCGCGACGTGCATCTTTAGCCACCTCCACCTTCGGGACCCAGGCTTCGATCTTGGCGTGCTGCTTGAACCCGTGGCCCCTGAGGTCCAAGATGCTGCCACCAAGGCCGTGGGGAAGCAGGTGGAGGCCCTGCTGTAGAAGTTCCTCTCTGTTGACCCCGCGAGTGCAGCAGCTGGAGCCTATGGTGAAGACGGCGGCGACATTGTCGATGACGGGTCTCCCCGGGCAAGCGGCAGTGGCGTCCAAGGCTGAAGAGGAGATTCGAAGGCGGCGCTTCCTCCTATTTTATCCCTGCAACATTTACCGCGCCTCATGGAGGTGTGAGAACTTCTGCTTTAGGTTTTTAAGAGACAATATGTTTTGTAATAATTCGCTAGGATTTCGCGATTTTCTTTCGGTTTGCTTTAGTGTTCTGCGTCGGTAGGGCCCGGCACCGCACATACCTCAGCCGCCGTTGGGTCGTCCGGATCACCAGGATGAGACCAAGGGGTGAGGGGCTACGTGACTAGTGAGGCCCCTGAGTCGCGATGCTCAGGGGTCCCCCTTAACGTACGAATAGCCCTCAGGAAGGAGATGCAGGTGTAGGTTTTAGCGTACTGCATCCGCAGGGCCCGGCCCCGCGCATACCTCAGCCGCCGTTGGGTCATCCGGATCACCAGGACGGGACCAGGGGGTGAGGGGCTACGTGGACAGTGAGGCCCCTGAGCCATGATGCTCAGGGGTCCCCCTTGACATAAGAACAGCTCTCCATACCTTTCCTCGCCAGGCTTTCGCTCAGAAGGGGCGCGAGAAGACCAGGTCCAAGGGACCTGGTGAGTTGTCGTACGCCAGGCGTGACCTGAGCGTAGCCTACATGCCTAGCCCCCTCTCGCGACCTTTCCGAGGGAAAGTAGCGCGGTGAGGCTGAGCTGCGAGCCTGGTGGCTCTCTTGAGGTTACTGAAGCCGCTAGGTTGCCCTCAGTTGTTTATTCACCAGCGCAGAGCATGGTGCTTCCGCTCTTGCACGGGCATAGCCGCTCCTCGATCGTGTCGTCAGCCAGTGCGGAGCATGGGGCTTCCACTGGTGCGTGGGTGGGAGCTCCCTCTGAGGGGAGACTCCGGGGGCTGTACAGCCCCGTCCTGGAATGTGGCTTGCACGGCAGGACTAGAGGAGGTGTATAAGGGCTCTCGTGAGCCAGCACGGGACTCACGAGGCCCTACCTCAAGGCGGGTTGCCCCTGAATTTGGTTCGGAACACTTGTAGGTGTCCTGCAAGATGGTTAGCCAGCCTGCGCCGAGTGAATCTCCTGAGGTTATCGCATGAGAAGGCCAAACGCCAATGGACCTAGGAGGTGACGTGAACGGGGCCGGCCCACCAGACAGAGCTTAGCCGTTGGGTTTGTCGACGCAGCAGGGACGGACCCGAGAATAGACGTCGTGCCCAGTCTTCTCATGCGAAGGTCCTGAAGAAGGACAACCGGCGCACGGCTCCCGCGGCGACGAGGCACCGGGTCGTGTGCCCTAACTTATCCGCTCCCGATTAGCTCACCCGAGAACAAGGCACCAAGGACCATGGGAGGTGACGTGCATGGGAGCTGGCCCGGGACCCAGAGCTCAACCACTTGGGTTTAGCAACGCTGCAGGGACAAACCCGAGCACATATGTTGTGCTAGTCCTTAATCATGAGGCTATCGTGGGCGGGTTTGCAAGGGCGTACGACATTCATGGCAATGAAGCACTGGGCAGACAGGTGATAATCATAAAGCAACTCATGAAAGAGTAAGACTAGTTCTGATAGATGCAAACAATGATACATGCCATAGGGACTGCCCCACACGGCTTGGGGATAATGTAGCCCGAGGGGCACCCCCAATTGAACAAAACCAAAAAGTGTCACCTGGCACCGTTGCTGAAGAAGTGTTGAAATAGCTGAAGACGTGTGCTGCAGAAGTCGCTCCTCACGAGTCGTCCAGGTCCTGAACCTCGTGAGGATCTGGAGGCCCGGGGAGGCTCAAGAGGATCCAACGCCACCTCCGATAGGATCGCCTGGTGCCTGGCCTCACGAGCCACCAGGACGCCCCGCATGTGGCGCTGGTGCATGGCAGCCCTGTTCAGCAAACCAAAAGGCATGCGAATGTAGCTGGGGGGGGGGGGCTTCGCACCGGCCAACGTGGGACGGCCAGAAGAGCTCCTGAGACACGGCTCTGTTGAGCCCTGGGATGTTAACGCAGATGCGTGGCTCGCTGCCCTCATCAGGGGAGGGAGCCACGCTGGGTGGTGCAGGGCGACGCTCGCCTTGCATGGCTCTTGCCTCCTAAAGCTCCTTGGTTGCCTTGGCAATGAACTCCTGAGCGCCTAGCGCCTCGCGCCCTGCGCTCTCCTCGCGGAAGCGTGCGTTGAGGCACGCCTCCCAAGGTGCCCGAGCACCTCCCTCGTGACGCTGGCCAGGTCAGAGGCCCTCCAGAGGAGAGCCCCCGAGCTCAGCCTAAGAGGGGCGCCAGGCGCGCCTTCCTATGGGAGAGGGGAAGGCGCCCCATCAGTGGGCGCAGGTCCTGAAGCACAGAGGTCGGATGCCCCATCCTCCTGAGGTCCTAGGCGGAGTAGCTGCTTCTTCTTCTTATTGGGGACGGCCTCAGGACGGTAGACAACGCCCATCTTCTGGGTTGTCGACCGCCACAGCCTGGTAGGCACACTCGAGGGAGCATACCACGTCCTTTTCATCGTAGGCGACCGTGTTGATGCCGTAGCTTCCTGGCATCTTGAGGACATTGTAGCCATGATGTGTTGCAGCCATGAACTTGGCTAAGGCCGGATACCTAGGGATGGCGTCGTACGAGAGGCGAATGTGGGTGAAGTCGAAGTCGATAAGCTCAGTGCGGTAGTTGTCGCGCTTGTCAAAGCTGACGGGGAGGTGGATATGCCTTATCGGGGTGGTGGAGACGTCGGTCACTCCTGAGAAAGGCTTGGTAGGCAGGAGCTGGTCGTAGGGCACCTGGAGCCTGTCGAACGTCTCGACGGAGAGAACATTGAGCCCCGCGCCACCATCGATGAGTGTCTTGGTGACGAGGACGTTGCTCATGGTAGGCGAGCAGAGCATCGGGAGGGCGCCGACAGTGGCCGCGCACTTGAGCAGATCAGTAGAGTCGAAGGTGAGGGCGTACTTGGACCACCTAAGCGGACGCGTCGCCTCAAGCTTGGGGAGGGCTGCATTCACCTCGCGAGCGAATTGCTTGAAGATGAGATGGGCGGTAGGGGCCTAAGCGCCGCCTAGGATGCAGGCGATGGCACGAGGCTCTTGGAAGCCCCCAGCCCCATCATCTTGGTGGTGGTCAGTATTCCTTTTTGGTGGCGGTAGCAGCAGAGGAAGGCCAGCGTTGCCCTGAGGACGGTCCTCACGAGGCTGATCCCTCCAGGGACCCTCGCGAGGCTGGCCGTGCCAATGGTCCTCACGAGGCTGATCGCGCCAGTCCTGGTGGGGGTCGCGGTTGTCCCAGCATCCTCCGCCTTGGCCTCGCGCTCGAGGCGACAACCGAGGCACCCATCGCGGATGGCCCTGACCTTTGGCAGTTATTGGTGTTGTGGCTGTGCATGTTGTGGAAGACGCAAAATGGACGGCTGCCCTTGGATGACTCCACGTGGTCGCACCCGCGCTTCATCTCGGGTTCAGCCGCGAGCACAGCTGGACCCTTGCGCTTCACGTCCTTTGCCTTGGCCTTCTTGTCTTCTAGGTCAGCCTCCGGGAGCTCCAGAGGGAGAGGCGACCTTCCTCGGCCCTTGCGCACCTGGTTGTCATGTTGAACATCTCCAGGGCCGATCACAGGTCCTCGTGTATGGCGAGCTCTTCCTTCATCTTGACGTCGCGGACGCCATCAGTGAACACCGAGATGATGGCCTCGTCCGACACCTTGGGAATCTTGAGGCGAACGTTGGTGAAGCGCTGGAAGTATTTGTGCAAGGTCTCCCCTGGCTGCTGCTTGATGTGCCGCAAGTCACCCGTAGCAGGTGCGCGGTCGCGAGTGCCGTGGAAGTTGGCGATGAAGTGCTCTCGCATCTAATCCCAGGAGGAGATCGATCCCGCGGGAAGGTTCAGGAGCCACGAGCGCGCGCCATCCATTAGGGCCATGGGAAACCAGTTCACCATGACCTTCTCGTTGCCGTTGGCCGCCTCGATGCTCAGCTCGTAGAGTTGGAGAAACTCGGCAGGGTCGGGGGCGCCGTCGTAGCGTGGAGGTAGGTTGGCTTGAACTTCCCTGGCCAGACAACGCGACGCAGCTCTAGTGTGAATGCGTGATAGCCTGTTGCACTCACCAGAGCCCGCCGTGGAGGTGGAGCCTGATCTTGGTGCTCGTGCACCACTGCCTTGGGCGGCACGCGGGCTTGACGGGGCGGTGCTGGGAGCGCACGCGCCTCTACTTGGGGCCACTGCACCACTTGGTAGCTTTCCTCGTCGCGCGCCGGCACCCTACGCGGTGGGTCGCACCGAGGAGCCTCACGCCTTGGCTCGAGGACAATGTCTTGCCTGGGAGGTGGAGGAGGTGCACCATGGGCCATGTCGCCTGCAAGAGGCAGTGGGGGAGGCAGCAAGCGGGACGGCACAGGGGCCTCTCCCGCGGCGCTGACGAGCTTGGCGATGAGGTCCAGCCAGTCCTCATAGAGGTCATCGGTCGAGCGATAGCGCAGGAGCTCGCGTGCCATGAGCAATGCGGCCTGCGCGTTCGCCGACCCGCGGTGAGCATGAGAAGACGAAGCAGCCGCCGGAGTCAGCGACGGGGTGGTGGTGCGCCCATCACGCCGCACAGAAGGCTGCAACAACGAAGCCTGCTGCTCATGGGCCGCGGGGCCGGTGGCAGCATTTGCCGCAGGCGATGGGGAACGACGGGGAGCACCGTCGCCTGCAGGCGCTGTCTGGGCGGCAAGGGCGGCCCGGCGCTCAGCACAAACCCAACAAGCGTCGGCCATGAGGATGGCGGAAAGGTGGCAAATCGGCTGGCGGAAGAGAGGCTTCGACGCACCCCTACCTGGTGCACCATATGTCGGATTCAGGGCTCCGCGGACCCAAGATAGATTCAGACTCTAGGGTGAGTGCGAAGAACTCAACCTCCCAAGTCTGCCAACTCGTCGATCTCATGGCCTAGCTCGATGAACTGAAGAAGAACGGAACAAGGCAGTTTACCCAGGTTCGGGCCACCTTGCGGTGTAATGCCCTACTCCTGCTTTGTGGTGGATTAGCCTCGAGGTGGGTTGAGGATGAACTAGTACAGTGGAAGAACAACCTCAGGAGGTGTGTTCTTGTGTGTGTGAGGGTGTGGATGTTCTGAATCCTCTCTCTATGGTGGTGGCTAGGCTATACTTATAGTGGACTTGGTCCTCTTCCCGCAAAATGAAGGCGGGAAGGGATCCTACAACAGCCAAATTCAAAGGGAGACAACTAGTACATCTTATCCTGACGAAAGGTGGTCTTCGCCTACAAAGCTTCTAGTCGTGACGTCGTGGTGGGCTTGGCGATGACCTCCGTCCTGGTGGTCTTGGTCTTGTTGCATGGAAATAGAAACCTTTGGTTGATTCCTCGGGACTCCGCGCCTGCTCTTGCCCCTTTAGCACCGAAGAGGAAACCTGTTGTACTGCGCCCGCTGACGCGCGCCTATCCTTGGTCGTCATGGCTTGCGTCATCCGAATCTCACAACGTGAGGGCTCGCATGGAAATCTCCGCTCCTCAGGAGCTAGCCTAAGGAGTCACTCCTTCTCGAGGTCTTGGCATCGTCCGCCTCGCGAGGCTTGGTGCCTCGCGGGGTCTTGTGTTGTTGTTGCTGAAGGTGGGCCGTACCAGGCCGTCGATAGAGCCACGCGGTGGGCCGCAGGCAGGCAAGTCTGGGTACCCCGGTTCCCAGAACACCGATAGCGGCGGCTATGGGCTGCCGTAGGTCGACCTGATCGCCCCAAGGGCCTCGAGGTTTGCCGCCCTGCAATTAAGAAGAACAAACAAAGAACGAGGAAGAAGAAGAACAAGGGAGGGAGATAAAAGTAAAGTTAAAAGTGGTAGATGATTGTTCGATTGTGTGTTGTTCAATTGGTCGTCACCTCCTATCTATATAAGAGGCGGATGGACATCCGTACAAGGAAAGGACCTACCTAGTCATCCAAATCATCAAAAACCTAACAAAACAATTCACGACCTCCGACCCGGATGTTCGGCTCAAAGCGTGGATGATCCGGCCAAGCCTAGTTTTCTAACAGCAGGTCACTAATAGGGCTGTAACTTTTGCATACGAACTTAAGATGATATTTATATCAAAATCAACCGCTTTGACGAGACGCACAACTTTGCTGTTGAACACTTTTCGATTTGAAGTCGTCTTGAGGGTGTTTTGGACTGTTTTCTAACATCTGCAGTAGAAAAAAGTTGTCCATCCGTTTCGACGACACGAACTTTTCAATTGAAACATTTTTCATTTGAGGCCATCTTAATAAGGTTTCGTACCATTATTTAATCTGATGTCAGTACGAGCATCTCTAAGATTGTCATAACTTTTGCATCCGAGCTCAGTTTCGGACCATCTCTATATCTATTTAGATTGGCTTGAAGAGGGACATCAAATGGTGACATGAACTCATAATTTTAACCTCATCTTGTTATAGCCTCAAGTCACTCTTTTTGATCATTCCATTTTCGAGCATCAACACTAGAAACGCATTTGATGTGTTTTGTCCTAACTAGCAAAGTTAGGTATGATAGCATTGTTTCTATCTAATCATCCTGTAATGACCCTTTTGCCACCGTGGTAACCCCTTAACCTATAAAAGGAGGGGCCAGGGCAACCTTTACAAGGGTTCGAACTCATAGCAACCCCACGCATACGTACCTGCATAGCAGCCTCTCCTTGCTCCTTGCCGGGGGAGAGCGCTCCGTGTACTTGTGCACACCTCCATCCAATACCACAAAGCAGGAGTAGGGTTTTACGCTTCGTAGTGGCCCGTACCTGGGTAAAAACCACAACGCCTCTTGTTGTTCTTCCTCTTTGCATTGATTGCACCCCCCTTGCCGAACCAGCAATGGGCAGCATTGTCCCATAGATCACTGGCTCCACGCCGACATCTTTGGCGTGCCAGGTAGGGGCGTCGTGCATGTGAATCTGCATCGACCTTGTCAGCAGCTTCATCTTCTTCACCAAGCAATGGTGTCTTCTTCGTCAACCTCGGTTCACCTCCGAGCGATGGACCATGGCGTCTCCCTCTTGCTTCAGAAAAAGCTAAGTTCTGAACCTTCAGTTGCTTTTTGTTGCATGAGCCTTATCATTGACGACATTTTTGTACATAACCTATGTGCAAAGGAGTACTCCCGGAGCATTCTGTGCTCTCAGATGTTCAGGTCCGCCTAGCAACGCCGACGTAGTTGCATTTGTTTCCAGGGTGTTAAGTTCCTGGCAAGGCGACACTCTTGGTAGGAAGGTAACTAGGACCCTGTCCTAAGCGACATTGACTAGAACATGCGTGATAGGGAGGCATTCCAGCAAGCTTAGGGAATAGTGTGCAAAAGTGTAGTCATTTGAGTAACAGATTTAATAATTCCCGCTTTCTTTGAATTCCTCTTTATATATCCTATTTTTTAAGGAGCATTCGCGGGATGTGATCACGCTCATGGCTAGTACTGATCCGCTCAAGAAAGCTATTGGTAGCTATGCTTATCCTAAGGATGTAAAGCTTGCCGGGAAGGCGGTGTTCTCCTTCGGCTGCTAAATAGGACCCGATCCTACAAGCTGTCACACCTTGATTTTAATGCCACAACACTTAATGTAGCGATCCGGCCTCAGACGGTCAAATCTCTATGCATAAGTGTCATCCCTAGATCAGTAATGCGCACACACACACAGTACTCGAAGGATTTATAACAGAGTGCAATCACACACTTATTACATCGAATGTCTCAAAAGAGAACTTATTACAATAAATATGGCTTAAGGCCATCTAAATAAGATAACAGCGGAAGACTTGGAAGATAAAGTGAGTCCATCAACTCCAACGGCATAGCTGAGTGCACGACAAACGACCTAGTGCACCTTATTCTTCGTCTGAAAAGTCTACAACATGATATGTTGCAGCCCGGAAATGGGTCAGCACATGGAATATGTTGGCAATGTAACACAGTAGAGCAAATGAACTAGTAAATGCTATCACTACATGCATATATGGCTGGTGGAGGCTCTAAGGTTATAATGTTTTGCGAAAAGCCAATTTTTTCCTACATCAAAGGAATATATTTTATTTAACTATCATGGTAGTTGAAACACTGAGAATGGTAAATCCCCATCTCAATCCCATTTAAGAAGTAATTAACAACCCAACAAATTAATTTAGAGTGATGAGATCAACATGATAATCCAAGAACCAGATACTCAAGATGTCCATTACAGGGGACACGGCTAACCATGATTAGTTTGTACACTCTGCAGAGGTTTGCACACTTTTCCCCACAAGACTCGATCTCCTCCGATGAATTTCTCGCACTACATGGTGTTTGAGAAACGGATGACCGAGACACAGTCTTTCAGAAACATTAACTCTTTACTCTGGGTAGACAGTACCAACCTACATCCCCTACATTTGCTAGTCTACCACTGAAAGAGGTCATGCAACATACTCAACTATGCTAGAGCCCATAATAGCTTGTGGCTGCACACGGAAGTTTCTAGCATGAATAATCTTATGACCCGTTTGAGCCTGGGTGGCGTACCAAAAAGGACAGCACTGGTATATCCCCAGGTGCCCGCAACCAATCCACCCAGATGTGTATTTAAGTAGCCACCTTAAGTTAACCATTAATTAATAATCTCACATCTATCATGGATGCACTCAAACCCAATCCACGTCTATGAGCATAGCATGGCAACATAAGCAAAATGTAGAAGTAACTCCCAAGGGTTTGATATAAAAGGCAATAGGTTCTACCTCATCAACTACTTCCCAGTACCCACAAGTTAATTAGATCCTACTCATGCAATGTTTTAGGGTTGAACTAATGCATAAAAACTGGGTAATAAAGGGTATGATCAATGTGTTACTTGCCTTGCTGACGATCCGCAAATCCTAAAGACTCGTAGTAGCATGCTTCGCACTCCGGGAATTCTATCGCAAACAAACAATAGCATACATAAGCACTCAAGCATAGATGCATGGGTAAAACTCAAATAAGAAGATCCAATCTGAAAGTTCAACTAAAGAAATTTGATTTGCAAAATGAATCAGTTAAAACGGAGCTATGGAACTGAAACTACGGTCAAAAGAACTTCAAATTCAAATCTGCTTGAAACCAAATTTTAAATTGTCAAAACCATGTTCAAGTCGACTAAAAAGAAAGAGGGCCTCGAAACAAAGATTTTGGCGTTGGTTTCACTAGATCTGGACGAACGGTTTAGAAACTGCGCGGGTCTGAAGATCAGGGGCTAATCTGCGGAAAAAAATAATCGCGGATAGGTCCCTGGCTGAAAAATAAAATAAAAAGAAAAATCTACGGCGTGAACGTTCGTTAATAGAGACAAACGGAAGAACACGTTCATTAAAAACGAACTAACGAGCGGACGCTCGCTAAATAACGAAACCGAAAAAACGAACCGAACCAAACCGATCCAGAGAAAAACCGATCTAGGGTTTTAAAAAACCAAAACAAACCGGAACAAAAACCGGCGGCGGCGCGGATCTGAACGACGTCCAACGAGGCGGCGGGGTCAACGGGCGGCAGTGTCGGCTGCACGAGGCGGTGGCGCAGCAGCAGCAGCGGCGGCGGGCGGCGGTGCGACGGCTGAGGCGCGGGGTTGCGATGGTGGGGCGGTGGTGGCGGCGGGGGCCTCGGCCTTTAAAGGCCGGGGCGAGGCTTGGGGGAGGGGCGAGGGAGGACGAGTCCTCCTAAGACTCGGCGGCGGCGGCGTGTGCCGGCCGGACTCCCGCCAGGAGTCGGTCGGGGCGAGGCGGTGCGGGCGATGGGCTTGGCCCGGCTCGGCTGGGCCGTTGGCCCGGCCGGGCACAACTTTAAAAAAAAATTCCGCCGAAACAAAAATTGCTAAATAAATATAAAAAATCTAAAAATGCCAAAAACAATTTTCACCGTCTAAATAGAATATTTAGAACAAGGTGAACATTTTCTTGACCTAAAAATGCAGTTTTGAAAAATACATATTTTCTAATTCAAATAAAAATAGCAAATAAAATCCAAATAAAATTATTTATTTGATTTAAACATTTTTCCTCCAATATTTCTTTTATTTTGGAGAAGTCATATTATCTCCTCTCATTTATTTTATATTTGAAATATTTTGGAGAGAAAAATAATTAAAACCAAATTGATCCTCTTTTCAATATTTGAGAACATTGAAATATGAAATTTATAAAATCCCCAACTCTCTCTGTGGGTCCTTGAGTTGCTTAGGATTTTTAGGATCCAAAACCAATATGCAAATAAAATAAGATATGCATATGATGACCTATGTATAACATTCCAAATTGAAAATTTGGGATGTTACAAACCTACCCCCCTTAAGGTGAATCTCATCCTCGAGATTCGGGTTGGCTAGAAAATAGGTGTCGGTGTTCTTTCTGTAGATCATCCTCTCGTTCCCAGGTGGCTACATCCTCGGTATGGTGGCTACACTGAACTTTGCAAAACTTGATAACCTTGCTGCGTGTGACTCGGCTGACAAACTCGAGAACCTTGGCTGGTTTCTCCTCGTAGGTCAGATCACTATCCAACTGAATTGCTTCCAGGGGCACTGTATCTCTCAGAGGAATATCAGCCATCTCAGCATGGCACTTCTTCAACTGGGAAACGTGAAACACATCACGAACTCCTGACAGTCCTTGGGGTAATTCCAACTTGTAGGCCACTTCTCCCATACATTCCAAAACTCGGTATGGTCCTACAAATCTCGGGGGTAACTTTCCCTTAAGTCCAAAACGTTTAACTCCTCGCAGAGGTGACACACGAAGATATGCTCTGTCTCCGATTTCATAGACTACCTCCTTGCGTTTTGAGTCTGCATAACTCTTCTGTCTGGACTGAGCTACCTTCAGTCTATCTCGAATCAGCTTAACCTTCTCTTCTGACTCTTTAATCAAATCTGGTCCAAACAATTGACGGTCTCCAACTTCATCCCACATTAACGGTGTCCTGCACCTACTTCCATACAAAGCTTCAAAAGGTGCCATCTTCAGACTAGCCTGGTAGTTGTTGTTGTATGAGAATTCCGCGTAAGGCAAGTTATCATCCCAACTAGATCCATAATCTAGCGCACAAGCTCTCAACATGTCCTCCAGAATCTGATTGACTCTCTCGGTCTGCCCATCTGTCTGTGGATGAAAAGTTGTACTGAACTCTAGCCTGGTACCCAAAGTCTGGCGCAACTAATGCCAAAACTTTGAAGTGAACTGTGTTCCTCTATCTGATACAATGGTCCTCGGAACTCCATGCAGACATACGATCCTGGTCATATATATCTTGCCCAACTTCACACTCGTATAGGTGGTTTTCACTGGGATAAAGTGAGCTACTTTGGTCAAGCGATCCACTACTACCCAGATAGAATCATATCCCGATCGGGTCCTGGGCAATCCGGTGATGAAATCCATGCCAAGCTTATCCCACTTCCATTCAGGTATCGGCATAGGCTGCAGTAATCCTGCTGGCTTTTGATATTCTGCTTTTACTCTCTGACATACATCACATACGGCTACATACTCGGCAATATCCTTCTTCATTCATGTCTACCAGAAACGATCCTTCAAATCCAAATACAACTTGGTGTTTCCGGGGTGTATCGAGTATGGCAAGTCATGAGCTTCCTGAAGTATCAACTTCCTGATCACTGCATTATTGGGTACATATACACGGTTCTCAAACCACAAGGTGTCGTGCTCATCCTCACGAAAACCTTTGGCTTTTCCTTTACTCATCCTCTCCTTTATCTCAGCTATTTCCTTATCATCCTTCTGAGCTTCTCTAATCTTTCCCAATAATGTCGACTGCACTTCTAATGCTGCAACAAAACCTCTAGGGACTATCTCCAAACGTACCTCCCTGAGATCCTCGGCTAACTCTTTTGGCAATCCTCCGCTTACGAGGGTATTAGCATAACTCTTCCGGCTCAAAGCGTCTGCTACGACATTGGCCTTGCCTGGATGATAGTGCAACTTCATATCATAATCCTTTATAAGCTCCAACCATCTCCTCTGCCTGAGATTCAGCTCCTTTTGTGTGAAAATGTACTTCAAACTTTTATGATCCGTGTACACATCACAACGATTTCCAATAAGAAAATGTCTCTAGGTCTTGAGCGCATGCACCACGGCTGCTAACTCCAAATCATGTGTGGCATAATTCAACTCATGCGGTCAAAGCTGACGTGAGGCGTATGAAACAACTCTTCCGTCCTGCATAAGCACACCTCCAAGTCCTAAGCGAGAGGCATCGCAATACACTTGGAAATCCTTGCGTATATCCGGCAGAATCAGCACTGGGGCTGTAACCAAACATTTCTTCAGCTCCTGAAAACTTGCCTCACATTCATCTGTCCATTTGAACTTGGTGTCCTTCTTCAACAACTCCGTCATGGGCTTCGCAATCTTAGAGAAATTCTCAATGAATCTTCGGTAGTATCCCGCGAGTCCAAGAAAACTACGGATCTCTCCAACTGAGGTGGGTGCCAACCACTCAGTGACTGACTGAACCTTGGTAGGATCCACTGCTATACCTTCTCCTGATATAACATGGCTAAGAAATCCAACTTCCTTCAACCAGAACTCACATTTGCTGAACTTGGCATATAGCTGATGTTCCCTGAGCTTCTCGAGAACTAAACGCAAATGCTCCTTGTGTTCCTCTTCATTCTTTGAGTACACCAAAATATCATCAATGAACACCACAACAAACTTATCCAAGAACTCCATGAACACCTTATTCATCATACTCATGAAATAGGCAGGGGAGTTAGTCAATCCAAATGACATAACCGTGTACTCATATAGCCCGTACCTTGTGGTGAAGGCTGTCTTAGGTATATCCTGTTCTCGAATCTTCAGCTGGTGGTATCCTGATCGCATATCGATATTGGAGAATAATTTAGCTCCTTGCAACTGGTCAAACAAATCATTGATCATCAGCAATGGGTACTTATTCTTGATCGTCACTTCATTCAATGCACGATAATCAACAACCATTCTCAAAGATCCATCCTTCTTCTCAACCAAGAGCACTGGGGCTCCCCATGGTGACGAACTTCGTCGTATGTAACCTTTCTCCAATAACTCCTTAATCTGCTTCTTAATCTCCTCCAGATCATTTGCGGGCATCCGGTATGGTCTCTTCGATATCGGTCCGGTGCCTGGCAACAGCTCTATAAAAAATTCAATGTCTCGGTCTGGCGGCATGCCTAGTAACTCCTCTGGAAATACGTCCGGATAATCCTTCACTACAGGCACTTCCTCCTGAACAACTCCTGAGAGGGAATTTACTTGGGTTCTCCTTGGCGCATGCCTGGATACATACTTAATCCTTTTTCCCTCCGGGGTGGTGAGCAGAATTGACCTACTAGCACAGTCAATGTTTCCTCCATACGTCGATAGCCAATCCATTCCTAGTATCACATCCAATCCTTGTGACTCCAGAATTATTAGGTCTGAGGGGAAAACATGGCTACCAATGGTTAAGGGTAACCGATCGCACCATCGGCTGGCCATATACTCTGCTCCCGGTGAGCTTACTAGCATGGGTGACCTAAGGGCTAAGGTGGGTAGCCTAAACTTGTCCACAAATCCCCTTGATATGTATTAATGCGATGCACCAGTATCAAAAAGAACGAGAGCGGTAAATGACTTAACCAAAAACTTCCCGATAACTACATCTGGCTGCTCTTCAACCTCCTCCACGTTCACGTGGTTCACTTGTCCCTGTTGAAAGGGTTGGGCTTCTTCCCAGAGCTTCCATTGCCATTTCCGTTCTTTGGTTTAGGACACTCATTGGCATAGTGTCCAGTCTTCCCGCACTTGAAACAAGTAATGTGACTTTGATCCTTCTTGGTGGGTGTGGCTGGGTTAGAGCGGTTCTGATTACTGCCTGCTCCGTTCCCATTTCTGTTCTTGGGGCCACTGTGGTTATGCGAACTTCCTCCATTGTGGGTATGGCCTCCATGGTTATGGGTATATCCTCCCGAGTTCGGGGTAAAACGAGGCTTCTGCTGAGCTCCTGAATTGTACTTCCCTTGTCCATACTTCCTTTTGGGGCTCTCAATCTGCTGCTGCTTCCCTTCAATCATTAGAGCCTTGTCTACCAACTCCTGGTAGTTATTAAATGTTGGCACCATTAACTGCATACTCATCTCATCATTCGGCCCTTCCATAAACTTCTCCTGCTTCGCGGCATCTATGGCCACATCATCTGGGGCATAGCGGGCTAACTTACTAAACTCATCCACGTACTGCCCCACAGTATGGTTCCCCTAGCGTAAGTTGCAAAACTCACGCTTCTTCATCCTCATAGATCCAGTTGAGACATGTGCGGCGTGGAATGCTTGTTGAAACTGATCCCAGGTGATACTGGCTATAGGGAAAGTGGTCGTGTAATTCTCCCACCATGAGGCTACGGGTCCATCCAATTGATGTGCGGCAAAACGCACCTTCTCAGCATCTGTGCAACCTGCGGTGGTCAACTCCCTTCCAGTCCTGCGTAGCCAGTCATCAGCAACTATTGGCTCGGTGCTACTAGAAAACACCGGTGGCTGCAACCTCAGAAAATGGGCTAAGTTGTCAACTGGAGGTGGTGCTGGTGGGTTGTTGTTGTTGTTGTTGCCTTGGTTCTGGACTAGTAACTGCATCAAGGCATTCTGCTGTTGGATCAACTGGGTGAGCTTCGGTGGGAAGACAAATCCGGGGTCACGTCTCGGAGGCATCTGATGGGTTTAGAGGGGAGAGATTAGAATAGAATGAGGTCTAATGAGAAAACACTACCCATATGCACATGAGAAAAACACAATCATATCACACCTAAACAATTTCAAGCAAGGGCATACAATCGATCTAACTATCGTTATAGTGCTCGGACTACTAATATATACATGGGGAAATACTACTAATAATATGGTGGTCTACTAGAAATTTTCATCGGTGGAAGACTCCATGATATCTGCTCCAGCTTCGTCTTCATAATCATCATCGCTACTGTCGGGGTCAGAGTCGGTGTCGTCGATGATGATGTAGTCTTCAGAACGGATGTCATTAGGGTTGTCGTATTCTCCTCCTGGCGCGGGATCTCCCAAGAACACTCCTAGCTTCCTCGTCAGGTCGTCATTCTTCTCCACTAGTATTGCGATTTCCTCCTCGTATCCGTCGCGCGTAGACTTGAGTTCCTCTTCTAGCTCCATGTTCCGGGTCATCACCTTCTTCAGGTCTATCATGCTTGCGCACATCTGGTTCTCCTGGCGACGAATGTGCTGGTTTAACTCCTGGATGGAAGCTGCAATGAACCTATCCTTCCTGGTGCTGATCATCTCCCATTGTTCATCTCGGCGCCCACATATCTGGTAGATAGTGTCCTTAAGATCCTTGTGATAAACTTCGCCGATGCGTCCCATGGCGATGTGGGCTGCCATGCTCTTTCCTACACTCCAGGTTGGTGCATCAAGGGAAAACTCTATGGGCTCAGTGACTGGCGTGAATGTCCTTCCTGGAACTTGAACTCGAATCATCCAAGGCTCATCTTCTGGTAAAGTGGTAGTGTAGGTCCCGGTGAAACTTGGTATTCCTATGTTCAGGTACCTAGTGACTTCCTTCAAGTGTCGTCCAAAAGGTGCATCTTCATCCGGTTGTGCAAACTTGTTTCCTGAGTCCGCCATCCTAGAGAGTGGAAAAATGGAGAGGAGTCAGAAATGAGTAGAGAAGAGTGACCTATGGCTTAAATTAGTGGTCGTGTCCTACAATCAGTGTGTGCTCTGATACCATCTTGTAGCGATCTGACCTCAAACGGTCAAATCTCTGTGCATAAGTGTCATCCCTGGATCGGTAATGTTGACACACACAGTACTCGAAGGATTTATAACAGAGTGCAATCACACACTTATTACATTGAATGTCTCAAAAGAGAACTTATTACAATAGATATGGCTTAAGGCCATCTAAATAAGATAACAACGGAAGACTTGGAAGATAAAGTGAGTCCATCAACTCCAACGGCATAGCTGAGTGCACGACAAACGACCTAGCGCACCTTACTCCTCGTCTAAAAAGTCTGCAACATGATATGTTGCAGCCCGGAAATGGGTCAGCACATGGAACAAGTAAATGAAGAAGTAAATGCTATCACTACATGCATATATGGCTGGTTGAGGCTCTAAGGTTATAATGTTTTGCGAAAAGCCAATTTTTCCCTACATCAAAGGAATATATTTTATTTAACTATCGTGGTAGTTGAAACTTTGAGAATGGTAAATCCCCATCTCAATCCCATTTAAGAAGTAATTAACAACCCAACAAATTAATTTAGAGTGATGAGATCAACATGATAATCCAAGAACCAGATACTCAAGATGTCCATTATCGGGGACACGGCTAACCATGATTAGTTTGTACACTCTACAGAGGTTTGCGCACTTTTCCCCACAAGACTCGATCTTTTCCGTTGAAATATCTCGCACTACATGGCGTTTGAGAAACGGATGACCGAGACACAGTCTTTCAGAAACATTAACTCTTTACTCTGGGTAGACAGTACCAACCTACATCCCCTACATCTGCTAGTCTACCACTGAAAGAGGTCATGCAACATACTCAACTATGCTAGAGCCCAGAATATCTTGTGGCTGCACACGGAAGTTTCTAGCATGAATAATCTTATGATCCCTTTGAGCCTGGGTGGCGAACCAAAAAGGACAGCACTGGTATATCCCCATGTGCCCGCAACCAATCCACCCAGATATGTATTTAAGTAGCCACCTTAAGTTAACCATTAATTAATAATCTCATATCTATCATGGATACACTCAAACCCAATCCACGTCTACGAGCATAGCATGGCAACATAAGCATAAAGTAGAAGTAACTCCCATGGGTTTGATATAAAAGGCAATAGGTTCTACCTCATCAACTACTTCCCAGTACCCACAAGTTAATCAGATCCCACTCATGCAATGTTTGAGGGTTGAACTAATGCATAAAAACTGGGTAATAAAGGGTATGATCAATGTGTTACTTGCCTTGCTGACGATCCGCAAATCCTAAAGACTCGTAGTAGCACGCTTCGCACTACGGGAATTCTATCGCAAACAAACAATAGCATACATAAGCACTCAAGCATAGATCACAGGTAAAACTCAAATAAGAAGATCCAATCTAAAAGTTCAACTGAAGAAATTCGATTTGCAAAAAGAATCAGTCAAAACGGAGCTACAGAACTGAAACTACGGTTAAAAGAACTTCGAATTCAAATATGCTTGAAACCAAATTTTAAATTTTCAAAACCATGTTCAAATTGATTAAACAGAAAGAGGGGCTCGAAACAAATATTTTGGCGTTGGTTTCACTGGATTTGGACGAACGGTTTAGAAATGGCGCGGCCGAGAAATAAAATAAAAAGAAAAATCTATGGCGCAAACGTTCATTAACAGAGACGAATGGACTAACGCATTCGTTAAAAAGAACTAACGAGCGGACACTCGCTGAATAATGAAATTGAAAAAAAACAAATTGAACCGAACCGATCTAGAAAAAAACCGATCTAGGGTTAAAAAAACCGAAACGAACCGGAACAAAAACCGGCGGCGGCGCGGATCTGAACGATGGCGGCGTCCGGCGAGGCGGCGGCGTCAACGGGCGGCGGCGTCGGCTGCGCGGGGCGGCGGCACAGAGAGAAGTCGGCGGGGCGGCGAGCGGCGGCGGGCGGCGGCGAGGCCTGAAGCGGCGGGGTTGCGGTGGTTGCGGCGGGGGCCTCGGCCTTTAAAGGCCGGGAGGGCGAGGCTTGGGAGAGGGGGCGAGGGAGGAGGAGTCGTCCTCGGACTCGGCGGTGGCGGCGTGTAACGGCCGGACTCCCGCCCGGAGTCGATCGGGGCGAGGCGGTGCGGGTGTGGGGCTTGGCCCGGCTCGGCTGGGCCGTTGGCCCAGTCGGGCGCAACTTTTTTTCTAAATAAAATTCCGCCGAAACAAAAATTCCTAAATAAATATAAAAAAATCTAAAAATGCCAAAACAATTTTCACCGTCTAAATAGAATATTTAGAACAAGGTGAACATTTTCTTGGCCTAAAAATGCAGTTTTGAAAAATGCTTATTTTTCTAATTCAAATAAAAATAGCAAATAAAATTATTTATTTGATTTAAACATTTTTCCTCCAATATTTCTTTTATTTTGGAGAAGTCAGATTATCTCCTCTCATTTACTTTATATTTGAAATATTTTAGAGAGAAAAATAATTAAAACCAAATTGATCCTCTTTTCAATATTTGAGAAAATTAAAATATGAAATTTATAAAATCCCCAACTCTCTCCGTGGGTCCTTGAGTTGCTTAGGATTTTTAGGATCCAAAACCAAATTGCAAATAATATATGATATGCATATGATAACCTAGTATAACATTCCAAATTGAAAATTTGGGATGTTACACTTAAGCTAATAAGTCATGATAAAATGTGGTTTGACAAAAACTTTTGAGTGTTATGGGATTTGCTTGATTCGATATTTGGTTTGTTGTTCGCAAGTGCTCTAAAAATCAAATAAATCCTCCAACTCTTATACTCCTTCTCCCTAATCCAAAACTTTGTCCCATGATCATGCCATGTGTATAGAACAGAATAGAATTTTCTAACAAAAATAATTTGGCCAAAAGGTATTCTCTAAATTAGGTTTTCCAAAACTCTTGAATTGAGACTTGAACTACAAGTACTTAATTAATGGTGTGAAAAATCTTTAAAAAAATATATTTGACTCCTATAAGGTATATGACTCCCCAAAACCACAAAAATATTATTTTCAAAGTTATTTTTCTACTTTATTTAAAGGCTTTTTTCTTTAGGCCAGAAATGGTCTTTAATAGGTTAAAATTCTTTTAATGTTTCGAAAATTTTTTGAGAAAATTTAGGGAAACTCAATGGACATATATATTCCATATATATGAGTTTCAACAATTGGTCATTTTCAAAATATTGGACAAAACCCTCCAAAACCATTTCTGTTCCTTTCAAGTATTTGAAATATTTCTATAAGAAATACTTTCAAATAAATCCATGAAAATTCTAGCAAGTCACACATACTTAATGTGATGATCTTGCAAAGTTTAATTTCCATCCAAATAGTTTTGGTGCACAAAAGTGCCCAAAAACCCTCTCTGACCAGATTCATGTCTGGACAACTTTACATTTCCAACTGCCTCCTTTTTATCCTAAATTTTGTGGACATGTTAAAATCCTCAAATTATGATACTACACCAAGTGGTGCACCGAGGAGAATAGATTTGCATGACCAAATCTTGGGGAATCCATTTCTGTTGATTTCTAGGGTTTGCCAAATTACATTGGCAACTTTCTTCCAATGGACTCAAACTTAGTGAACAACCTCAATTCTATGTGCCATTTGATACTGCAAATTATCATGGCAATTTTAATTAATTTGCTTGTCCAAAACACCATCAAACACCTTCTGGCACTTTGCCAAAACCACCATTGGGACCACTCTCGCTAATCTCCTTGAGTCCAAATTTTTACCACAGCCTCATCTGATACTCCTCAACCTCCTGCATGTTTCCCTGCCCAAGGAGCCATGATGAAGGGGGTGGAAAGCTCCTTTTCTATCTCTGGACAGCCAGTCTCCCCTCTCTTTCTCATCTCTCTCTCGCTCCTGGCAAGTCCCAGAGCATCCAAAGCCTCCATTCCTCTTGTTTATTCCTCCTGCATCCCCCAGACGTAAGGGGGCACGAAAGGACGCGGAAAAACCGTGGACGCCGGCCAAAGTCGCGCTCAGGAGCATCTGGCAGGGTGTTCGACCGTTGACGCCGCGACCCCCTGATAACCGACAAGTATAGGGGATCGCAACAGTTTTCGAGGGTAGAGTATTCAACCCAAATTTATTGATTCGACACAAGGGGAGCCAAAGCATATTCTCAAGTATTAGCAGCTGAGTTGTCAATTCAACCACACGTGGAAAACTTAATATCTGCAGCAAAGTATTTAGTAGCAAACTAGTATGGAAGTAACAGTAACGGTGGCAAAAGTAATAGTAGCAGTTTTGTAGTAATTGTAATAGTGGAATCGGTAAAGTAACTAAGCAAAGATCAATATGTGAAAAGCTCGTAGGCATTGGATCAGTGATGGATAATTATGTCGGATGCAATTCTTCATGCAACAGTTATAACATAGGGTGATACAGAACTAGCTCTAGTTCATCAATGTAATGTAGGCATGTATTCCGAATATAGTCATACGTGCTTATGGAAAAGAACTTGCATGCCATCTTTTGTCCTACCCTCCCGTGACAGCGGGGTCCTATTGGAAACTAAGGGATATTAAGGCTTCCTTTTAATAGAGTACCGGACCAAAGCATTAACACTTAGTGAATACATGAACTCCTTAAACTACGATCATCACCGAGAGTGGTCCCGATTAGTGTCACTTCGGGGTTACCGGATCATAGCACATAGTAGGTGACTAGTGACTTGCAAGATAGGATCAAGAACTCACATATATTCATGAAAACATAATAGGTTCAGATCTGAAATCATGACACTCGGGCCCTAGTGACAAGCATTAAGCATAGCAAAGTCGTAGCAACATCAATCTCAGAACATAATGGATACTAGGGATCAAACCATAACAAACTAACTCGATTACATGATAAATCTCATCCAACCCATCACCGTCCAGCAAGCCTATGATGGAATTACTCACGTACGGCGGTGAGCATCATGAAATTGGTGATGGAGGAAGGTTGATGATGACGACGGCGACGGATTCCCCTCTCCAGAGCCCCGAACGTACTCCAGATCGGCCCTCCCGAGAGAGATTAGGGCTTGGCGGCGGCTCCGTATCCTAAAACGCAATGAATCCTTCTCTCTGATATTTTTTCCCCGAACGTGAATATATAGAGTTGGAGTTAAGGTCGGTGGAGCCTCAGGGGGCCCACGAGGCAGGGGGCACGCCCCAGTGGGGTGGGCGCGCCCCCATCCTCGTGGACAGGGTGTGGGCCAGTATTTTTTATATATTCCAAAAATATTCTCCGTGAAGTTTCAGGTCATTCCGAGAACCTTTATTTCTGCACAAAAATAACACCATGGCAATTCTGCTGAAAACAGCGTCAGTCCGGGTTAGTTCCATTCAAATCATGCAAGTTAGAGTCTAAAACAAGAGCAAAAGTGTTTGGAAAAGTAGATACGATGGAGACGTATCAACTCCCCCAAGCTTAAACCTTTGCTTGTCCTTAAGAAATTCAGTTGATAAACTGAAAGTGATAAAGAAAAACTTTTACAAACTCTGTTTGCTCTTGTTGTTGTCAATATGTAAAGCCAACATTCAAGTTTTCAGCAAAGATTATGAACTAACCATATTCACAATAACACTTAGGTCTCATGTTTACTCATATCAATGGCATAATCAACTAGCGAGCAATAATAATCAATCTCGGATGACAACATTTTCTCAAAACAATCATAATATGATATAACAAGATGGTATCTCGCTAGCCCTTTCTGAGACCGCAAAACATAAATGTAGAGCACCTCTGAAGATCAAGGACTGACTAAACATTGTAATTCATGGTAAAAGAGATCCATTCATACTCATACTCAATGTAAACTAATAGTAATGCATGCAAATGTCAGCAGTGCTCTCCAACTGGTGCTTTTTAAGAAGAGGGTGATGACTCAACATAAAAGTAAATAGATAGGCCCTTCGCAGAGGGAAGCAGGGATATGTAGAGGTACCAGAGCTCAATTTTTGAAATAGAGGTGAATAATATTTTGAGCGGCATACTTTCATTGTCAACATAACAACCGAGAGATCTCGATATCTTCCATGCTACACACATTATAGGCGGTTCCCAAACAGAATGGTAAAGTTTATACTCCCCCACCACCAACAAGCATCAATCCATGGCTTGCCCAAAACAACGGGTGCCTCCAACTAACAACAATCCTGGGGGAGTTTTGTTTGCAATTATTTTGATTTAATTTGAGAATGGGACTAGGCATCCCAGTGACCTGCCATTTTCTCGTGAGTGAGGAGCGGAGTCCACTCCTCGTGAGAATAACCCACCTAGCATGGAAGATACAGACAGCCCTAGTTGATACATGAGCTATTCGAGCATACAAAACAGAATTTCATTTGAAGGTTTAGAGTTTGGCACATACAAATTTACTTGGAACGGCAGGTAGATACAGCTTATAGGAAGGTATGGTGGACTCATATGGAATAACTTTGGGGTTTATGGAAGTGGATGCACAAGCATCATTCTTGCTTAGTACAAGTGAAGGCTAGAAAGAGACTGGGAAGCGACCAAGTAGAGAGCGACAACAGTCATGAACATGCATTAAAATTAATCAATACTGAGTGCAAGCATGAGTAGGATATAATCCACAATGCATAAATATCGTGGAGGCTATGTTGATTTTGTTTCAACTACATGCGTGAACATGTGCCAAGTCGAGCCACTCGAATCGTTCAAAGGAGGATACCATCCTATCATACCACAACACAACCATTTTAATAGCATGTTGGCACGCAAGGTAGACCATTATAAGCTCCTAGCTAATTAAGCATGGCATGAGCAACTATAATCTCCAATTGTCATTGCAAATATGTTTCATTCATAATAGGCTGAATCAGGAACAATGAACTAATCATATTTACAAAAACAAGATAGGTCGAGTTCATACCAGCTTCTCTCATCTCAATCAGTCCATCATATATCGTCATTATTGCCTTTCACTCGCACGACCGAACGGTGTGGATAATAATAATAGTGCACGTGCATTGGACTAAGCTGGAATCTGCAAGCATTCAATACACAGGAGAAGACAAGGTAATATGGGCTCTTTGTTAAATCAACAATAATGCATATAAGAGCCACTTCAACAATTTCATCATGGTCTTCTCCTCTCGACCCCCCAAAGAAAAGAAATAAAACTACTTACACGGGAAAACTCCCAACAAGCAAAAGAAGAACGAGAAATCTTTTTGGGTTTTCTTTTAATTATTACTACTACAGGCATGGAAAGTAAACTAGCTAAAAGCTACAACTATTTTTTTTGTTTTACTTAAGGTTTTTCAAACACACAAGAATAAGGCTTAAAACAGAAAATAAACTAGCATGGATATTACAATGAAAAAGTATGAGCACCGACAACTGGCATGAGTGTGTGAACATGAATGTAATGTCGGTGAGAAATACGTACTCCCCCAAGCTTAGGCTTTTGGCCTAAGTTGGTCTATGCCCATGGATCAAAGTGGTCCTCTCCAGTGTACTGAGGAGGATCCTCAGGGTGCCACTGGTTAGCGAGCTCTTGTGGATCCCACTGATAAATAAACTCCTGATATGGATCAGGAGATGGCTCTGGCTCAGGCTCTGGGGATCGTGTTCGCTCCCAATATGCATAAATGTCATCGGGCAGGATGATGTATGTGCCTGAATGAATGTTAAACAAAGAAGGTGCAGGCAGGGTAATAATCTGACAAGTATTTTCACTGATTACCAGGTTTTAAATGAGTCTCTTCTCCTTATCATCGCAAATAAAATCATGTGCTACCATACTTTTATAGTCTAAGAAAATAGGGGGCAACACCTTTTCTTGTTTCTCATAGTGTCTAATAGGTATCTCAAAATATTTAGCAAGACGCGAAGCAAAGATACCTCCAAAAATGGGGCCCTTTGTACGGTTTAGACTCAACCTTTTAGCAACCATAGCGCCTAAACTGAAAGTTCTGTCATGGAGTAAAGCATGGCGCAAAATGGCGAGGTCAGGAGCACTGAGGCCCCCACTGTTCCCGCGACCAATTAAACATCTACTGGCAAATATTGCATAGTAACATAGAACAGGAAAATGTATACTAGTAGTTCTTGCATCTAACACTTTTCTCTTTTCCCCTACAGAAATTTCATCAATAAATTATGCCACATCACTAGGATGTGGTTCCTCGATGCTGCCCTCAAAAGGCAACTTGCAAGCCACACAAAAATCATAGAGTGACATCTCCTTAAACTCGTCATATAAATAAAAATCTACCGAAGGTGGTGATCTCCTAGCATGGAAATGAAGATTTTGCACAAAAATATTAGTGAGTAGGAGATACTGTTCGAGCTGGTCGTGGAGGAAGTCGGTGAGGCCTGCATTCTCAGCCAAGTAATAAAAATCATCATAGATTCCGGCGGCCTTCAAGAATGCATCACAAGGCCATTCACACGGCCGAACCTCCGTGGTGCGAGGAAGGTTCTATTTGGGCTTCTTGTTCTCTTCATTTTGCTTATCCTTCGAGCTTCGGCTCGAAGAACCTCTCAACAATCTCTTCAACATTTTCTCCCTCTGAAAAATTTGTAAAAAATTTAGTAACTCAAAATAAAAGTAACCAAACTCAACAAGATTTATAGCAACTACTCCCACAAGTGCCTAGAGACTATATCATGCATTAGAACTACTTGGGACCATATAAATTTGACATGCAAGCTCAAGAACAGGGTCACCTAAGCAGCAAAAATTTGCAATAAATAAAGCACTAGAACAAGAACTAATTGGACCATTGGAGGAGTCACATACCGAAGAACAATCCCCCAAAACAGTGTTGTGAGTGGAGCTTTGAGCAAGGAGATCGAAAATCACAGCAAGAAGAGCTAGAACACGGGTTTGAGCTGGAGGATGATTTTTTCTGGAAGGAGTGTGTGGGTGCTGGAATAAGTGGAGGGGCTCCACATGGGGCCCACGAGGCAGGGGCATGCCCCAGGGGGGTGGGCGCGCCCTGGACCCTTGTGGCCCCCTCTGGTGTGTTCTCAGTGCCAGAAATTCTTAAATATTCTACAAAAATTCATATTTCATTTTCGGGACATTTGGAGAACTTTTATTTTCTGGGTAATTTTTTATTGCAAGGATAATTCAAAAAACAGACAGAAAATACTATTTTTGCTTTATTTAATCTAAACAACAGAAAGTAAGAGGAGGTACAGAGAGTTGTGCTTTCTAACTTCATCCATCTCATGCTCATCAAAAGGAATCCACTAACAAGGTTGATCAAGTCTTGTTAACAAACTCATTCCGAATCGCATGAAACCGGAGAATTTTCGAATAGCACTAGGTTACCTCAACGGGGATATGCATGTCCCCAACAATAAGAATATCATATTTCTTCTTGACAGTAGGAAGAGGGAATTCAAAACCTCCAATAGTAATCATTGGAATTTTTCCAATAGAATTGATAATGTGGACTTGAGGTTGTTTCCTCGGAAAGTGTATCGTATGCTCATTACCGTTAACATGAAAAGTGACATTGCCTCTATTGCAATCAATAACAGCCCCTGCAGTATTCAAAAAGGATCTACCAAGGATAATCGACATACTATCGTCCTCGGGAATATCAAGAATAACAAAGTCTGCTAAAATAGTAACGTTTGCAACCACAACAGGCACATCCTCACAAATACCGACAGGTATAGCAGTTGATTTATCGGCCATTTGCAGAGATATTTCAGTAGGTGTCAACTTATTCAAATCAAGTCTACGATATAAAGAGAGAGGCATAACACTAACACCGGCCCCAAGATCACATAAAGCAGTTTTAACATAGTTTCTTTTAATGGAGCATGGTATAGTTGGTACTCCGGGATCTCCTAGTTTCTTTGGTATTCCACCCTTAAAAGTATAATTAGCAAGCATGGTGGAAATTTCAGCTTCCGGTATCTTTCTTTTATTTGTAACAATATCTTTCATATACTTAGCATAAGGATTCATTTTAAGCATATCAGTCAAACGCATACGCAAAAAGATAGGTCTAATCATTTTAGCAAAGCGCTCAAAATCCTCATCATCCTTTTTCTTGGATGGTTTGGGAGGAAAAGGCATGGGTTTCTGAACCCATGGTTCTCTTTCCTTATCGTGCTTCCTAGCAACAAAGTCTCTCTTATCATAACGTTGATTCTTTGATTGTAGGTTATCAAGATCAACAACAGGTTCAATCTCTACATCATTGTCATTGCTAGGTTGAGCATCATCATGAACATCATCATTAATATTATCACTAGGTTCATGTTCATCACCAGATTGTGTTTCAGCATCAGAAATAGAAATATCATTGGGATTCTCAGGTGTGTCAACAACAGGTTCACTAGAAGTATGCAAAGAACTATTATTTTTCTTTTTCTTCCTCTTAGAAGAACTAGGTGCATCAACATTAGTTCTCTGAGAATCTTGCTCAACTCTCTTAGGGTGGCCCTCAGGATACAAAGGTTCTTAAGTCATTTTACCCCCTCTAATCATAACTCTAACATCATTATCATTTTTCTTATTATTTAATTCATTGAGCAAATCATTCTGAGCTTTAAGCACTTGTTCTACTTGAGTGGTAACCATAGAAGCATGTTTACTAATAAGTTTAAGTTCACCCTTAACTCTAGACATATAATCACTCAAGTGTTCAATCATATAAGCATTACGTTTCAATTGTCTACCAACATAAGCATTGAAGTTTTCTTGTTTAACAATAACATTATCAAACTCATCTAAGCATTGGCTAGCAGACTTATAACGAGGGATATCACCTTCATCAAATCTATAGAGAGAATTTACCTTTACTACCTGTGTCGGGTTATCAAGACCATGTATTTCTTCAATAGGTGGTAAATTCTTAACATCTTCAGCTTTAATACCCTTTTCTTTCATAGATTTCTTTGCCTCTTGCATATCTTCAGGACTGAGAAATAGAATACCCCTTTTCTTCGGAGTTGGATTAGGAGTTGGTTCAGGAAGTGTCCAATCATTATCATTACTCAACATATTATTCAATAGCAATTCAGCTTGATCAACAGTTCTTTCCCTGAAAACACAACCAACACAACTATCCAGGTGGTCTCTGGAAGCATAGGTTAGTCCATTATAAAAGATATCAAGTATTTCATTTTTCTTGAGAGGATGATCAGGCAAAGCATTAAGTAATTGGAGAAGCCTCCCCCAAGCTTGTGGGAGACTCTCTTCTTCAATTTGCACAAAATTATATATTTCCCTTAAGGCAGCTTGTTTCTTATGAGAGGGGAAATATTTAGTAGAGAAGTAATAAATCATATCCTGGGGACTACGCACACACCCAGGATCAAGAGAATTAAACCATGTTTTAGCATCACCCTTTAATGAGAACGGAAATAACTTAAGGATATAGTAGTAACGAATTTTTTCCTCATGAGTGAATAGGGTGGCTATATCATTTAATTTAGTAGGATGTGCCACAACAGTTTCAGATTCATAGCCATAGAAAGGATCAGATTCAACCAAAGTAATTATCTCAGGATCAACAGAGAAATCATAATCCTTATCAGAAATACAGATAAGTGAAGTAGCAAAAGCAGGGTCATATTTCATTCTAGCATTCAAAGACTTTTCTTCCAGCTTAGCTAACAATTTCTTAAGATCATATCTATCCTTGCAAGCAAAAAAATCTCTAGCAGTTTCTTCATCCCTAACATAACCCTCAGGCACATCAGGTAATTCATATCTAGAGGGAGAATCTTCATCATCACTTTCATCAATATTATCAGTTTCAATAATTTCATTCTCTCTAACCCTAGCAAGTTGTTCATCAAGAAATTCACCTAATGGCACAGTATTATCAAGCATAGAGGTAGTTTCATCATAAGTATCATGCATAGCAGAAGTGGCATCATCAATAACATGCGACCTATCAGAATCAATAGCAGGTGTAGGTGTCGCAAATTTACTCAGAACAGAAGGTGAATCAAGTGCAGAGCTAGATGGCAGTTCCTTACCTCCCCTCGTAGTTGAGGGATAAATCTTGGTTTTTTCATCTTTCAAGTTCTTCATAGTGATCAACAGATATAAATCCCAAGTGACTCAAAGAATAGGGCTATGCTCCTCGGCAACGACGCTAGAAAATAGTCTTGATAACCCACAAGTATAGGGGATCGCAACAGTTTTCGAGGGTAGAGTATTCAACCCAAATTTATTGATTCGACACAAGGGGAGCCAAAGAATATTCTCAAGTATTAGCAGTTGAGTTGTCAATTCAACCACACCTGGAAAACTTAATATCTGCAGCAAAGTATTTAGTAGCAAAGTAGTATGGAAGTAACGGTAACGGTGGCAAAAGTAACAGTAGCAGTTTTGTAGTAATTGTAACAGTGGCAACGGTAAAGTAACTAAGCAAAGATCAATATGTGAAAAGCTCGTAGGCATTGGATCAGTGATGGATAATTATGTCGGATGCGATTCCTCATGCAACAGTTATAACATAGGGTGACACAGAACTAGCTCCAGTTCATCAATGTAATGTAGGCATGTATTCCGAATATAGTCATACGTGCTTATGGAAAAGAACTTGCATGACATCTTTTGTCCTACCCTCCCGTGGCAGCGGGGTCCTATTGGAAACTAAGGGATATTAAGGCCTCCTTTTAATAGAGTACCAGACCAATGCATTAACACTTAGTGAATACATGAACTCCTCAGACTACGGTCATCACCGGGAGTGGTCCTGATTATTGTCACTTCGGGGTTACCGGATCATAACACATAGTAGGTGACTATTGAGTTGCAAGATAGGATCAAGAACTCACATATATTCATGAAAACATAATAGGTTCAGATCTGAAATCATGGCACTCGGGCCCTATTGACAAGCATTAAGCATAGCAAAGTGATAGCAACATCAATCTCAGAACATAATGGATACCAGGGATCAAACCCTAACAAAACTAACTCAATTACATGATACATCTCATCTAACCCATCACCGTCCAGCAAGCCTACGATGGAATTACTCAAGCACGGCGGTGAGCATCATGAAATTGGTGATGGAGGAAGGTTGATGATGACGACGGCGACGGATTCCCCTCTCCGGAGCCCCGGACGGACTCCAGATCAGCCCTCCCGAGAGAGATTAGGGCTTGGCGGTGGCTCCGTATCGTAAAACGCGATGAATCCTTCTCTCTGATTTTTTTTCTCCCCGAACGTGAATATATAGAGTTGGAGTTGAGGTCGGTGGAGCCTCAGGGGGCCCACGAGGCAGGGGGCGCGCCCCCACCCTCGTGGACAGGGTGTGGGCCCCCTACTGTTGATTCTTTCACCAGTATTTTTTATATATTCCAAAAATATTCTCCGTGAAGTTTCAGGTCATTCCGAGAACTTTTATTTCTGCACAAAAATAACACCATGGCAATTATGCTGAAAACAGCGTCAGTCCGGGTTAGTTCCATTCAAATCATGCAAGTTAGAGTCCAAAACTAGGGCAAAAGTGTTTGGGAAAGTAGAGACGATGGAGACGTATCACCCCCGACCACCTCGAGCCTCCCCCTCACGCCAGTCGAGGCGCCTCGGTGTCTGCAACACGCCACGACGCTGGCCCCCTCCTTCCCCACCCTGTCCTGCCCGTGCCGCGCGTGCCCAGAGCCGCCCGAGCCCGCGAATGCGATGCGAGCTCGTGGCTCCACATGGAGCTCGCTTCGCTTTCTCTCTCCCTTCCATACACCGGGCACCACCCCCACGAGCGCAGCAGACAGCCCCGAGCCCCCTCACGTGGCCACCACGGCCAACTCCGCGAGCGCCCGTAGGCCACGTCCACGGTGAGCCGTTACCTCACCATACAAGGCTGCCCCAGGCCTCCCTCTGGATCTCCTTTGCTCTCTATCCCTCGCAGCGACCCCATGGACAAAGCCAACCCTCTCCCCGTGCTCTCCATCCACCGCAATGGCCGGAGTGCGCCGCCGGCCTCCACCTAAATTCAGCCGAGCCCGAGCTCTTCTCCCTCTCCTCTCTCCACCAGCAGGCTCCCCTGAGCAAGGCGGAGCTCCCACGCTCTTCCCCTAGTCCGAGGGCGCGCCGTAGTACCGTGCCCAATCTCGCCCAACGCCACCGTCCACCGGCGTCCAAGCCGTCGCCGCCTTGACCATCCCCGGCAGTCGTGGCATACACGAGTGGATGCGGCGTTCGGCGCTGAGCTCATCCGTAGCCAGGGCGTAGCCGGAGGTGCTCCGTAGCGCCGAAAGTCACCGTCGGGGCTCTCTGCTCCCTCATCCAGGCAAGCGCGGGGGGGGGGGGGAAGACAAAGACGAAGGCCCTGCAGGCGGGCCCTCCTTGTCAGGGGCCCAGCCACCGGGCCATGCTGGCAAGTGGAGGCAGGTTCGCCCTCTCTCGCGTCCCCACGGTGAAGGCGCACTCTGCGTGGGCGCCTTCAACATCGTGGCCGTGCAGCCGTGCGGCTGGGCCGGCCCACGGACTATCTGTCGCCCTGTGCGCAGGATAAGGTTAAAGCCTTATTTCCTTTTTCTTTTTCTAGTCAACTTCAAAAATCCATACATAATTCAAGAGAGCTCCGAATTCGATTATTCAAGTTTCTAGTAGCTCATAAATTCATGCTCTACCATATGGTGCAATTTGCACATTTTTTTCATTAAAACTTTCTTCACAAATATTTAGCAAATCGTATTTTTCCATATCTGTCATAAAATTTAGAAATTCACACAGAGCTCATTATTCATCCAAATTACTACATGCTAATATGTTCCTAACTTAGCTTTTGAACATTTTTCCCAATACTTTCTGTGCAACATCAAATATTGGTCCATTTCTCCATGTATAGCCAACTTTGCAAATTCATAGAAAAATCGTTTGAACTCCAAATCCAGTGAAACCAACTCCTAGGTGCTTCCAAAATCATTCCTTGTTAAATGGGTGCTTTTGCTCATTTTTCAAAATAATATTTCTGTACACTTCTTGCAAATCCATAAATCCATTGATTCCATAATATTGAAATGTTTAGAGATATACATTGATCAAATCCCAATGAAACCACTTTGGTCATTTCTCATATGACCAAAGGTATCCTAGAAAAGTCCAACTCACATTTTTAGAGCAGTTTTATTTTTGCCTTTGTTGGGTTGCTTACTATGATTGTCTCCGACATTAGTTGACGAATTAGACGAAATACTCGGAGATGGACCAGAAGATTTGAAGACTCTGATGAACCAGGCAAGCAGCCCTTTGACCATGTCTGTGAAACCCTTTTTATGCATGTCATATAGCACTTTATTATTGCTGCATCGGAATCATGATGAGATGGTAACCAGTTTGGTGGGTTGCCTTCGTTACTCCCTTGTTGATACTTGCATTGTGCATGACCCTACCTTCCTATGAGGGTTATGCCGGTGGGAGTAGATAGGATGCTAAAGTAGTTGCTACGCAAGTGGGATAGGGTATATGCATGGTGATGGAGACAAAAGTATTTCCAAAGACTTTCCGAAAACCCCGTTGGGTGCCACTAATGCCCAAGGGAGATGATGAGCTAGGTAACCACTTGACAAAGAAGTGGTGTATCGGAAAAAGTTGTGTGAGTGTGTTTTCGAAAAAGGATTGGTTTAAGTTGCGACCGTTATTCCAACCTTACATGTACAACCACAATACCCCTTATGGGACGGGGCTTTGTTGATTTCTTTGGTTAATACTAGCAGGGAGCCCACAGTACTAATGGCGAGAGGGTATGAGGTACTCTCTCGATACGGAGTCGTGCCAGGTAGGGCGACTATGGTTGTTTTTACAGATATCGGGCACACCGTTGCGTCCCCTCTCGGATGGTACTATCTCGAGTGAGTCTCGCATGATGTACATCGTGAGGACAAGGGCCAACGAGTGGACTCTTTGTTAGTGTTGTCAAGGGAAAGATAATGTTCAGGTGCTTACCCCGGGTACTTGAGGTGCCGCGGGTCATGGATGACACAGAAGTTCCCCAGATCTTGTGGGTAAAGTGTGCAACCTCTGTAGAGTGTCAAACTATTCGAATAGCCGTGTCCACGGTCAAGGACAGTTGGGTAACCACTCTTGGGCTACGTCCACATGTTTACAAACCAGTGTGTGTATAAGTGGGAAGAACTACTTGGGTCAAGTCAAAGGACTTGACATGATTGAGTTGGGTTGATGCCCACTCCATTTATGTTGATATCTATAACCAGTCCCTATGGTTACTTGAATTCATATGATGCATGCTTTACAAGTTGTTAGGACATGTCATTGCACTCAAAACTAGCGATCTGCAAAATTACCTACTTAGTGCTATATCATGCATTGTTGTACCTTGTTCCAAAACATAGGTTGCTTGTGAGTACATTCAAAGTACTCATTGGCTTGCCACTGGTTATTTTATTGGCCAGGCATGAGAGAACATGATATAATGAAGAGTACCTTGGTGACGAACATGCGAGCTAGGACGCTTCCCAATTAGAATGCCTGTAGGGTTAAGGCAAATGGCATGGGTCCTAGTTATCGACAAAGATTTCCACTGCGATGATATACTCAAGACTTGACCATAATGGCCACAATTTGTGTAAAATGATATGTATGGATGTAAGACTCTTGTTATTCAGCTTCTGTGTGTTCAGTGAGCATTGATCTCTGGGATCACTGTACACGTGCATTCGGTGATCACGACTTATGAGTCGGGGTCCCCACAGAGCTGGTATCAGAGCCGTCCTGGCTGTAGGAAGCCTTAGTTAGCATGGAAGTTAGTTAGGGTAGGACTATTTAAAAAATATTACTAATTTGCAAAAAATATCTATACTTCTCTTCCCCTTCTTAGTTTTTCGAAAACTAAGATATACTTTCCTTAGTGATCTCTTCCCCTTCAAGTTTTAAATGATCGCTAGAATCCTTATGCCCCTGACCACGAGATTCCTTCTAATCCTCGTGGATAATCTAGAAGGAAGACACCTTGCCAGAAAGCCACCCACCTCTTCTGAAAACAAGATTGGCGACACCACAGCAAGACGATGCAAACAAAAGATACGCCCTTGAGGAATGAGGACATGAAGACCCGGAGGATGGTGACACCTTTGAATTTGCCCTAGGATGATGCAACCTTGGCCTACGATGATCAGGGCATAGAATATGCAAGATCATGATATACATTGCTAATAGAGCAACCATGTCCTTCGCGTTGATGTATCGGTAACCACCGGTGGATGAGAACCTCACCATTTGGTCCGCCTCACTATAGTGAGCAGGAAAACAGTTCACTTCATCCCCCGCTCTTGGTGTCGATGATGTCATCAACATAACCGACAGGTTGGACCTCTACTATGCCTTGTTAATGTCATTACATAAGTGATTGCTTACCCGAAACCCTTGACGCCTTAAAAGGCAAAAGGGATCGTCATGATTAAGAAGACAATAGAAGACTGAGTCAATGCGAACTAGGAGTAACCACCTTCACCCCGTCAGCTCATCACGTGAGAAGTTGACGAAGATTCTTCAGGCTGAACCCGGATCGTTTCATCGAACAACTACAACAGACATAGCGACACCTGAAGAAAACCCAGAAGACTGCACAAGGCACGGAGCAAAGCACGACTACTGAGTCCGAGAACCCCTAGGGTAGGAAGAGTTGTGTACCCCCTCTGAGCAGTCGAGTCCGTATGATGGTTCAAATAGAACCATGATTGTGTGTTGCTTGTTTTTATTTGTTTGTCTTTTGATATTAGTCGCCCTTTTGCCCCAGGCAACAAGTACGCGACAATATCACTTTCCTTATATTAATGCTTGTGTTTGGCCCTTTCGGCACTTGTTTGTTTGCACTTGCACTATAGAACCCCCTTTAGGCATCCCACCTCCTCTATCCTACTTTTCCCTCTCATCTCTCTCCTCAACTAAAGATCAGCAAGACAAGATACACCAAGGATTCTACTTCGGCAACCAACTAGCACTGAAGACTTTTGCTACAGCCTCCTCGACCAAGTGCAACCCCGTAGAGTTATGTTTACCCCTCGAAACTGGAAACCCATCCCTAGAACCTTTGAGACTTCACGAGATAACCCAGCTCAAATCGTTAACCATGTGCTTAACCCACAGAATTGCCAGAGAACCTGCCAACCCTTTGTAACCTTGCACAACAGTGGGTTCATTATGAAACTAGTGGACATAGTGAACAAGCACATTATCATCCTAATATAGCACAAGAACTAACGATGCCATAGGGAAGACCGATTTGAGGATATAGGAATAGAGGACAAATGACTTGATGAGTTTATATCAGTAACCTCGAGGAATTATCGAAGACTCTTTGGTGGATTATGAGGCTTTCATGGTGATAGATGAACTTGGTGGGATCATATTAATAGGATAGCATGCTTTCACCACCCTGGAGTAAATTGGATTTAGACTGGTGATCTCGATCATGATACCATGTTTCTCGGTGGACAATAAACTAGGAGATTGGATTAATTGTCAGGGTTTATTTAGGGATCTGTATGAGCCTAACCTTGGAGTTTACTTGATCGCGATAATGGGAATTGGTGGACTGACTATAGTAAGGATAGCCTTTCAAGGATTTGGGGTTTATAGGACATTAGAAGGTCATATGGAACACCATAGATATTGGATTTGTAGAATTGATGGATCATGTAGTGATTGATGGAGTTAATAGGCTATTGGAGTTGATTCATAGGAAGGAAACAAGATCTTGGAGTGGTATACGACGTGTTTCCTTAGGATAGAGATGTGCTATCTTGGACCTTGGAAGAATAGGTTGAGCGATTGGATTGTCATGTTTAATTCAAGCTTAGCAGCTGTATGTTCTACCCATGAATTTTTGCATTGATACAAGTTTCGAGATAGTTGACATATGTGGTTTTGTTAGACCTCCTCTCGGGAGCCATGAGGATATGAATAACATGAGTGATGATTGGAGTTGACACATACGAGATGATGCTTTTGGTGGTATAAGGTGGTTTGTTTGGAGGACTAGATAGAACTATTGGCATCTCAGAAACTGTGCCCAAGGATAAGATGATAAACGTTCACTCGCACACTAGAATCCTTGAAACCCTTAAGCCCTACCAAGCCACAACATGGTCGGATCATAACTTTGGGCCTTGACTCTAGGTCGAGAAGACCTTGGCCAATACTCAACCGAGACCACCACCAATACCCCATCCTACCTTATGTACCCATAGACTTCATGGAGTACTTGGACAAGTTGGTTGTCATCTTTACTCGTGACACACTTGTCTACTAGAAGATGAACGAAGAGTCGTTCAGCTAATCAGAGAACATCCGAAGACCGCCATGTCAAGGAGGAAGAACTATACCAGCCACCGTCGTCAGGAAGAGAACTTCCGCGTCGAAAACCATGTGTACCTACAAGTCACTTCTCTCAAAGGAACCTAGCATTTCCATGTCAAAGGAAAATCCACACCATGATTTTCGACCCCCCTTCGAGACCAGTACAAGACGAAGAGAAGACGGTTACCAGCTGGAGTTGCCACCTGAGTTACCCGATGTGCACGATGTTTTCCACGCATCACAACTCCGGAAGCGTTTCCAACTTCCGAACTAGCCCGACCTCTATAAGGGCATCGATCGCCGAGCCATTGACCTCTAGCCCGATCTGACCAACCGTGAGAGACCCATTATCAACCTAGATCAAGCAGAATGACATACATGAAGCCACACCATCAAGTACTTCAAGGTTCAATGGGGCACCACATGGAAGCAGAAGCAGTATGAGGACGTGAAGACTACCACCGATATAAGTTCCAATATTCCTTTCCGCGGCTAGTTTGGGAATCTTGGGGACGAGATTCTTGTAAGGGGGGTAGGTCTGTCACACCCTGATTTTAATGCGACAACACTTAAGCTAATAAGTCATGATAAAGTGTGGTTTGACAAAAACTTTTGAGTGTTTTGGGCTTTGCTTGATTGGATTTTTGGTTTGCTGTTTGCAAGTGCTCTAAAAATCAAATAAATCCTCCAACTCTTATACTCCTTCCCCCTAATCCAAAACTTTGTCCAATGATCATGCCATGTGTATAGAACATAATAGAATTTTCTAACAAAAATAATTTGGCCAAAAGGTATTTTCTAAATTAGGTTTTCCAAAACCCCTGAATTGAGACTTGAACTACAAGTACTTAATTAAGGGTGTGAAAAATCTTTCAAAAAATATATTTGACTCCTATTAGATATAGGACTCCCCAAAACCACAAAAATATTATTTTCAAAGTTAATTTTCTATTTTATTTAAAGGCTTTTTCTTTAGGCCAAAAATGGTCTTTAATAGGTCAAAATTATTTTATTGTTTCAAAAATATTTGAGAAAATTTAGGGAACTTGGTGGACATATATTTTCCATATATATGAGTTTGAACACATGGCCATGTTCAAAATATTGGACAAAACCCTGCAAAACCATTTCTGTTCATTTCAAGTATTTGAAATATTTCTATAAGAAATACTTGAAAATAAATCCAGGAAAATTCTAGCAAGTCACACATACCTAAATGTGATGATCTTGCAAAGTTTAATTTCCATCCAAATAGTTTTGGTACACAAAAGTGCCCAAAAACCCTCTCTAACCAGATCCAAGTTTGAACAACTTTACATTTCCAGCTGCCTCCTTTTAATCCTAAATTTTGTGGACATGTTAAAATCCACAAAATATGATACTACACCAAGTGGTGCACCAAGGAGAATAGATTTGCATGACCAAATCTTGGGGAATCCATTTCTGTTGATTTCTAGGGTTTGCCAAAGTTACATTGGCAACTTTCTTCAAATGGACTCAAACTTGGTGAACAACCTCAATTCTATGTGCCATTTGATCCTTCTAGTTATCATGGCAATTGGAATTAATTTGCTTGTCCAAAATTCCATCAAATACCTTTTGGAACTTTGCCAAAACCACCATTTGGACCACTCTCACTAATCTCCTTGAGTACAAATTTTTACCACAGCCTCATCTGATACTCCTCAACCTCCTGCATCTTTCCCTGCCCAAGGAGCCATGATGAAGGGGGTGGAAAGATCCTTTTCTCTCTCTGGACAACCACTCTCCCCTCTCTTTCTCATCTCCCTCTCGCTCCTGGCAAGTCCCGGAGCATCCAAAGCCTCCCTTCCTCTTGTTTATTCCTCATGCATCCCTCAAACGGAAGTGGGCCCGAAAGGACGCGGAAAAACCGCGGACACCGGCGAAAGTCATGCTCTGGAGCGCCTGGCAGGGCGTTCGATCGTTGACGCCGTGACCCCCGACCACCTCGAGCCTCCCCCTCACACCAGTCATGGTACCTTGGCGTCCGCAACACGCCACGACACTGGCCCCCTCCTTCCCCACCCTGTCATGCCCGTGCCGCGTGTGCCCAGAGCCGCCCGAGCCCGCCAATGCGCATGCGAGCTCGTGGCTCCACCAGGAGCTCGCTCCACTTTCTCTCTCCCTTCCCTTCACCCAACACCACCCCCACGAGCGCCGCAGACAGCCCCGAGCCCCCTCCCGTGGCCACCACGGCCAACTCCGCGGGCGCCCGTAGGCCGCGTCCACGGTGAGCCATTGCCTCACCATATAAGGCTGCCCCAGGCCTCCCTCTAGATCTCCTTTGCTCTCTATCCCTCCCAGCGACCCCATGGACAAAGCCAACCCTCTCCCCGTGCCCTCCATCCACCGCAATGGCTGGAGTGCCGCCGCCGGCCTCCACCTAAATTCAGCCGAGCCTGAGCTCTTCTCCCTCTCCTCTCTCCACCAGCAGGCTCCCCTGAGCAAGGCGGAGCTCCCACACTCTTCCCCTAGTCCGAGGGCGCACCGTAGCGCCATGCCCAATCTCGTCCGATGCCACCGTCAGCCGGCGTCCAAGCCGTCGTCGCCTCAACGATCCCCGGAAGCTGTGGCATACACGAGTGGATGCGGCGTTTGGCGCCGAGCTCATACATAGCCAGCGCGTCACCGGAGGTGCTCCGTAGCGCCGGCAGGGGCTCTCTACTCCCTCAGCCAGGCAAGCGCACGAGAGGAAGACAAAGACGAAGGCGCTCCACGAAGGCCCCGCTCGTCAGTGGCCCAGCCACCTTGCCACGCTGGCAAGTGGAGGCGGGTTCGCCCTCTCTCGCGTCCCCGCGGTGAAGGCGCACTCCGCGTGGGCGCCTTCGACATCGCCGATGTCATCCCATGCGGCTGGGCCGGCCCACGGACTATCTGTCGCCCTGTGCACAGGATAAGGTTAAAGCCGTATTTCCTTTTTCTTTTTCTAGTCAACTTAAAAAATCTATAAATAATTCAACAGAGCTCCAAATTCGAAGATTCAAGTTTCTAGTAGCTCATAAATTCTTGCTCTATCATATGGTGCAATTTGCGCATTTTTCCGTAAAAACTTTCTTCACAAATATTTAGCACATCCTATTTTTCCATATCTGTCATAAAATTTAGAAAATCACACAAAGCTCATTATTCATCCAAATGCCATGAATCAAATTACTAGATGCTAATATGTTCCTAACTTAGCTTTTGAACAGTTTTCCCAATACTTTCTATGCAACATCAAATATTGGTCTATTTCTCCATGTATAGCCAACTTTGGAAATTCATAGAAAAATCGTTTGAACTCCAAATCTAGTGAAACCAACTCCTAGGTGCTTCTAAAATCATTCCTTGTTAAATGGTGACTTTGCTCATTTTTTGACATAATATTTCTGTACACTTCTTGCAAATCCATAAATCCATTGATTCCATCATATTGAAATGTTCAGAGATATCCATTGATCAAATCCCAATGAAACCACTTTGGTCATTTCTCATATGACCAAAGGTATCCTAGCAAAGTCTAACTCACATAATTAGAGCACTTTTATTTTTGCCTTGTTGTGTTGCTTACTATGATTGTTTCCGACGTTAGTTGACGAAGTAGACGAAATACTCGGAGATGGACCAGAAGATTTGAAGACTCTGATGAACCAGGCAAGCAGCTCTTTGACCATGTCTGTGAAACCCTTTTTATGCATGTCATATAGCACTTTATTATTGTTGCATCAGAATCATGATGAGATGGTAACCACTTTGGTGGGTTGCCTTCGTTACTCCCTTGTTGATACTTGCATTGTGCATGACCCTACCTTCCTATGAGGGTTATGCCGGTGGGAGTAGATAGGATGCTAAAGTAGTTGCTACGCAAGTGGGACAGGGTATATGCCTGGTGATGGAGACAAAAGTATTTCCAAAGACTTTTCGAAAACCCCGTTGGGTGCCACTAATGCCCAAGGGAGATGATGAGCTACGTAACCACTTGACAAAGTGGTGTACCGGAGCAAGTTGTGTGAGTGTGTTTTCGAAAACGGATTGGTTTAAGTTGCGACCATTATTCCAACCTTACATGTACAATCAAAATACCCCTGATGGGACGGGGCTTTGTTGATTACTTTGGTCAATAATAGCAGGGAGCCCACATTACTAGTGGCGAGAGGGTATGAGGTACTCTCTCGATATGGAGTCATGCCAGGTAGGGCGACTATGCATGGCTGTTTTTACAGACACCGGGCACACCGTTGCGTCCCCTCTCGGATGGTACGATCTCGAGTGAGTCTCGCATGATGTACATCGTGAGGACAAGGGCCAATGAGTGGACTCTTTGTTACTATTGTCAAGGGAAAGATAATGTTCGGGTGCTTACCCCGGGTACTTGAGGTGCCGCGGGTCGTGGATGACACGGAAGTTCCGCGGATCTTGTGGGTAAAGTGTGCAACCTCTGTAGAGTGTCAAACAATTCGAATAGCCGTGTCCACGGTCAAGGACAGTTGGGTAACCACTCTTGGGATACATCCACATGTTTACAAACCAGTGTGTGTATAAGTGAGAAGAACTACTTGGGTCAAGTCAAAGGACTTGACATGATTGAGTGGGGTTGATGCTCACTCCATTTATGTTGATATCTGTAACCAGTCCCTATGGTTACTTGAATTCATATGATGCATGCTTTACAAGTTGTTAGGACATGTCATTGCACTCAAAACTAGCTTTCTGCAAAATTACTTACTTAGTGCTATATCATGCATTGTTGTACCTTGTTTCAAAACATGGGTTGCTTGCGAGTACATTCAAAGTACTCATTTGCTTGCCACTGGTTATTTTATTGGACAGGCATGCGAGAACATGATATAATGAAGAGTACCTTGGTGACAAACATGCGAGCTAGGACGCTTCCCAGTCAGAATGCATGTAGGGTTAAAGCAGATGGCATGGGTCCCACTTATCGACGAAGGTTTCCGCTGCGATGATATACTCAAGACTTGACCATAATGGCCACAATTTGTGTAAAACGATATGTATGGATGTAAGACTCTTGTTATTCATCTTCTGCGTGTTCAGTGAGCATTGATCTCTGGGATCACTGTACACGTGCATTCGGTGATCACGACTTATGAGTCGGGGTTCCCACACAAGCATGTGCTCCTACAACCATGCGCACCTACAAGCATTCCCACAACATTTAGTGTGTATAAAGAGAGATTGCATAGGATGCGGGAACATTTAGGAAAAAAAATTAAGCCTCCACACATGTAAAGTGTGAATCGAAGGCTAATCAACCTATTATGTTAAACACTGCTGCGGCATTTATTGTCCAAAACAGTGTTGTAGGTCGATGTCCCCAGAAGCGGTCTCCTCGGAAGTCAACACCGGCATTGAGATCTTTAGAGTTCTTTGCCGGAGCTGTAAGTTCCCGGCAACGATCTTGCCAGAAGCTAGCGTCAAGAATGTCAAAGTTCTCTGTTAAAACCGTAGCTTTCCCGGCAACGATCTTGCCGGAAGCCGGTGTCGAGAACGTCAGAGCTCCCCACTGAAATCATAAAGCCTTCCGGCAACCAGCTTGCCAGAAGCTGGTGTCGAGAATGTCAGAATTCTGCACTGAAATCATAAAGCCTTCCGGCAACCAGCTTGCTGGGAGCCGGTGGCGAGAATGTCAGAGTTCTACACTAAAATCATAAAGCCTTCCAGGAACCAGGTTGCTAGAAGCCGATGTCAAAACCGTCAGAGTTCTCCACTAAAATTAGGCGTCGAGAACATCAAAGTTCTCCGCCGAAACCATAAGCCTTCCCGGCAACAATCTTGCTGGAAGCGAGACAGAACATAAAACTTCATTCTAGCATTAAGATCTGTAGAATTCTCTACCGGAGAGTTTCCATCGAAGCAGGCTCGGGGGCTGGCAGGCCTTTGAGAGCAACTTCTTTCGGAACTACCTTTTCGGGAATGATCCTCTCCAGAAAGAAAGATATTACTGCCATGACCCATGCAAAATTTAGTCCCACCTCCAGCATGGAGTCCTTGAAGATCTCTGTTGGAGCTGGGCCCGAGGGCTACTGACGGTGTGGTGAGAACCATGGTCCCACAAACCTTTTGAGCATGGGCCATTGACAAAATTCAGGAAGAACCGACAAACACTTCGCCGGCAAGGACTACTACCGCATGGGGGCATCTCCCCTGTCCTGATGATCAAGACTCAAGATACTGGCAAGTAACCTTCCTGGCATGTCTCAAGATGGCAAGCTAGGACTGGTAAGTGAAGACCCAGCAAGCTCCCTTCGTCCTCCCACCGCTCCACCTCAGCGACATCCTAGTCGCCTGTCAAGTAGGTGTCAAGCGAGCAGGCTATTAGGTGAAGCTTGTCAGGGCATGTGGCAGCTCGTCGCCTGAAATTACCTTTATCGACACCCGTCCAAATGGTGTTTCAACATAATAGAGAGGCGGTTGGGCAAGCGATGCAGCAGCCTCGCTGGGATCCCTCCTCCTCACGATAGCTAGCGATGCATTTAATGTGTTTTGTTCTAACTAGTAGAGTTAGCTATGATAGCACTATTTCTATCTAATCAACCTTAATGGCCCTTTTGCGACTGTGCTAACCCCTTAAGATATAAAAGGAGGGCCAGGGCAACCTTTACAAGGGTTCAAACCCATAGCAACCCCACACATATGTACCTACGTAGAAGCCTGTCCTTGCTCCTTGCCGGGGAAGGGCACTCCGTGTACTTGTGCACACCTCCATCCAATACAACAAAGCAGGAGTAGGGTTTTACGCTTCTCGGCCCTAACTTGGGTAAAAACCGCAGCACCTCTTGTTGTTCTTGCTCTTTGCGTTGAGTGCACCCCCTTACCGAAGTAGAAAGGAGCAGCATTGTCCCATAGATCACCGGCTCCACGCCTACACGGTTCAACTTAACAAGATGTGTGTGACAGGCGGCAAACATGTCAGTAATCAGAAATGTGTGGGATGACCGATAACAACACCGATGATTCCTGCTCACAAGCCATGTGTGTTGTGGGAAAACGCTTGCTAGTATATAGTTGTGAGCGGGTTCCATTGTTTAGTCAGTGTGCGATGTGATTTGCTCTGTCCGCCCAACATCTACGCTCTCTCTACGAAACATCAACATGTATACTTATGAGAACATGATTGCATGACCAAATTAAGCATACAATTACATAAGTGAGTACAGACATAACATTTCCACACCCCAAAGTAAACAATTACATGCATACTAAACTAGGAGAAACAAGAATTTGATCATCTATTTCTTGTTGTGATGACGCTTGCCATTGCTTTGCTTCCGGCTGGACCCCAGGCCATTTTGGGGAGGGAGGCACTACCTCATGTCAACGATCCGCATGTACATATCGTCGCTCGTGTACGCCTCCTTGGCCACGTACACGACGTGGAGCTCTGTTGTGTTTCGCCATCCAGGCTGAGTGCCAGGCACGCTTGTCCTTGTTGCAGGAATCCTTCATGTCTCTCTAGTAGGGGTCCATGATGGCCACGGCGAGGTGAACCAGTGAGTCCTTCTCACGCTTCTTGTTGTCCCAGATCTTCTATTGGCCCTGGATGTCGACAAGATTCTGTCAGGCGATTCCCGAATTCTTAAGCACCTTTACATCATTGGCGATGTCCACCAGAGCAAACATGTAGTGGGGGCTATTGACAAACCTAGCGAAACGCTCGCAAGGCCTTGTGGCTAGGCAGTAGTCATAGATGAGGATGTGATTGTGCACGCACATCTGGGCGATGGTGACATTGGGATGAGACCTGGCACGAGCGCGGGTGTACTCGAGGTTGAACCCGGCCACCTTATACTTCTCTCCTCAGCAAGAAACATCTCCATGATGTGGATGGAGTTCTCCACCCAAACCATCTTGTTGGTGTACACCACTGAGAGCTCTGTGAACGTTTTGTGGGTGTCCACTGTGGCATGCATGGTGAACTGCTACTTGTTGTCGGCAACCACTCGGAGTGCCATCAGAGCCGCGCAGGATACTAGGGCGCGATCGAATGGTTTAAGAGATACAAGGGTTAAATGTCCGTTGTAATAAATGGGGGGTCGACTGGCCTGTAATCATCACGTTTTGTCGCCGCGTTCATAGCGGAGGATTCCAGTGCACACTTGATCACCCCACACACGTTTCGTGTGACCATGTGTGGGCTTGAACAGGCGCCAAATGTATCCTTGGTGAGCTTGTTCCCGCGCAACCGTTCAGGTTACCGCACACAACCACGCAAGTTTCCCGCCAAGCTAGTTTGGCCACGCGTCGGCTAGAAGAGGGGCAAATCATGGGCGTTTATTGGCAAAAGGCTTTGCAAAAACAAAGTCTGTGGAATGACTTCGATCATAAGTTTACCCATGGATGATGAGGTCAAATTTACACAGAAGGGTAATGATGGACACTCGAGTGCGATAATTAATTATGTGCTCTAAAGGGCACACAATTGAAGAAACCATTTCTGTGCAATAATGTCAAAGATCGCAGTCGAGTAAGCTATACAGATCATTTGTGGTGAGATCGACAAGGGAAACACATTCAAGAATATGGTAAATAAAATCTAAGTCCATTGCATATTAAGGTGAAAATAGTACTACCAATATACGAGTGTCATACGATGCCATTTCAACGATTGTACCACAAAAACCCGAAATATTACAAGGTTCAAATTCCAAAGTTATATGGCTAAAATTCGAAGATTACAAGGTTCAAACTGATATTATAAATGAAATTCAGCTCATGCAGGTGCAGACGCCCGCGTTGATCAGCTAAACATGGATATAAGAGAGGCTCAAACTAGTATTACCACTTGTAAGGCTTCTTTCGAAACATCATTGTTCTCTGCAAAGGGATCAACAACTCACAAGTCATGTATGGGCTTGACATAATTACTTTCGATTACTCTGTCAACTAAAGTTCCAAAATGAAATTCAGCTTCTTCAGAACCTTTTCCATTTTGCCGTAGCCATGGGCACTGATCAACAAGCCATTCATTTTTGCAAAATAGATGTAGGGCAAACCACATTCCCTTCAACACCCTTGCTCTGACAACAAAGAAGCTGGCGAATATATTCTCCGGTAAGGTCCCTCGGTAGGAGTTCAAAGTAATTCCCGAGAGATGCAGATCAAGGTATTCAATGTGATTGTTATATTATATCACATTATCCACCATCGATCCTAATCTTATCTACAAAGGAAGAGAACGTATTAGTGCCTACATGCAGTCTTGAACACTACTACATGCCTATATATTTGGTTTGCTTGATTTCTAAAATACACTAATATAGTGTTGTTCCATCTTCAATCCAACATGATTAATATGGGCATTTGATTACAGTCTAGGAAAAAATATAGGCTTCTTTACAAGAGGTCGGAGTGGCTGTAAATTTCCCTAAGAAAACTAGTACTGACGAATCCAAAGGACAAATGCTTATGGATTGTAACCATATGACTCTAGCAACCAATATGGGGGAAAACATGTATCTACTGAAATCCTCCAAAATTCCTTCAAAAATCATTGTACATTTTCATTGTAAACTGGGGAAAAGGTACCAATAATTGAACTCCCTTATGGTTAACATTTAACAGGAAAGGAACGTCACCTTGATATATAGCTTCTGCAGGCACAGAAAGCATCTCAGGAAACTGACAACTTGGTCCAAGTTGGGGCCGATAGATTGTAGTGCCAAGACCTTCACTGCGCGTAGATTCAAGGTCAAGCTTGTCGGAATCATTTTCTGGATGACAGACGAACATACATCTTCCAAATTATAAATAACGTTAATTTCAAGAAGGATAGGAAGAAGGCGACTGTTGTACCTGAACGGGGTGTGGATCCAGTAACAAGTATGGAGTATTTCACAGACAAGTAGCCCACCACTATCAATTTCAGCACAGAAATGACATTGATTCTTGTTGGACCTTGTTGATCAACTACAATTAATCTCTCAAGTGAAGGTGTGTCCTCAATGACCATACTATGGTAAACCTTATGTGATCTCTTGTTGCAGCACCAGCAACACTCATAAATAGTTCGGAGAGTCAAGGAGGTGATGTGGAAGCTACTCAACCCATTGATCGCTTGAAGACGAAGGTACTCAAGTGGAGTACAGCTGCGGAGCAGGTGCTCCATGTCATCCTTTGGGATGCAGACGACAACGAGCTCGAGGTGCTTCAGTCGTGGTAGAAAAAGAGCGGCTGCATCATTAATCAGGGGGAAATGCCAGTTCATGAACTTGGCGAGGCGCAGCATGGGTGCGAGGCGGAGTGCGGACATTGGCAGCGAGCGCATATGCCCATCATTAAAACTGAGCTCCTTGAGCTGATGAAGGGAAGGGGTTTAGAACCACACGTCAAGCTTGGCTCAGTCCTTGCTGTTGGAACGGAACCTGCCCGTAATAAGGCCTCTAATTGGGCCATGGTGCCTGCCTAGGATCTGGGACAATGCAATCAAGCTTTTTTTATAGCCATGGCAGAGCTTGTGCGTGTCGATGAGGCCGAGATGAGTGGAGTGCCATAGGGGGTGTGATGTAGGGTGGAACCCTATACGGCCAATCTTTCACGAAAGGAGCGGATCCCAACTAAGAACACGATGAACACGGGGAAGAACGGAGGGAAATCACAAGGGGAAACACTCAAGAACAAGTCCAATCACACATCCACTAGACAATCAAACACACAAGATCCACAAGGTACATGAACAACAAAGGGAAAGATACAAGGTAAGCTTCATCTCCAAGAGGAGGTCTTGATGACATCCCGAAGGATCTTCTCACATGCTCACATGGAGGTCTTGAACTCCATGGGAGTGGTAGTTTCTCTCTCTCAAGAGTAGAGGTAGGTAGGAGCAAATCTCACATACAAATGAGCTATCACTTTGCTAACCCTAGAAAGGAGGTGGAGGAGGTCTATTTATAGTCTAGTGGGCGAAGGGGTAAGTGAGGGGGCGAAACAGGTACATGGGCCTCGGCCCGGAGGCATGCATGCAGGCAAGGCCGAATGATCCGGATGGGGGTCCGGATGATCCGGGTCCTCGTCCAGATGATCCAGCTTCGCCGAGCAGATTCTGCAAGGTTCGGCCGTCGCGGTGTATGGATTACCCGCAAGTCTTCAGCAGCTGCCGTCTTCTTCTTCTCCTTTCTTCCGTCTTCTCTTCCACGCTTCCCTCGCGGACGGTGTAGTCGTTCCTTGGCGCTTGCACTCCTCCTCGACATCCGTGAAGCTCCGACAATACCTATGCATGCACACAGGAGGAGTGTCAAGTAGTAACCATCCTCGAGAGGGTCAAGTGAACACGTGTAAAGGAGATGATTCACCTTTATGTATGTGAAGTAGATGTCGCACGTGTCACTTGCCAAATGGACTCTTGACATGGTGAAGTAGAATTGGTCGATCACCAAGATCTTGTCAGCTTGAAGCTCAAAATGGGCACTCTCCAATGTCGCAGCATCTTGGGATTCCTTCAAAAGGAGCAAGGACAACAAACACTTGGAAAAACAAATGTGGTTAGCGTTAGGGCAAAACCAAGCATTCAAGCAGTGATTCACCGAACAAGTGTCATCATCAAGCATAGCATAAGGTTCGACAAAGGATTGTATCAAACATAGCAAGGGTGGGATTGATCCGGCTTCGCCGAGCAGATTTTGCAAGGTGCGACCGTCGCAGTGTATGGATTACCCGGATGATCCGGGGGTCGGTCCAGATGATCCGGGGGTCGGTCCGGATGATCCGGCTGGGCCCGGATGATCCGGCTCTGCGTCCGGATGTCCGGCTACTCTTCAGCAGCCGCCATCTTCTTCTTCTCCTTTCTTCTGTTTTCTCTTCCACGCTTCCCTCGCGGACGGTGTAGTCGTTCCTTGGCGCCTGCACTCCTCCTCGACATCCATGAAGCTCCGACAATACCTATGCATGCACACTGGAAGAGTGTCAAGTAGTATACCATCCTCGAGAGGGTCAAGTGAACACGTGTAAAGGAGATGATTCACCTTTATGTATGTGAAGTAGATGTCACACGTGTCACTTGCCAAATGGACTCTTGACATGGTGATGTCCGTAGGATGCTCTGCATCAGGGCGCCACCGCCGGGAAAGGACGGTTGTCCCCGCCCCATATTTGATTGGGAGGAGGGAGATGATGACTATCAACATATCATCGGGGAGGCTGCTGATGAAGTCTAGGCGTGCTGGAGTCGCTTGCGATTCTTTCTCGACCCGCCTCCAGTTGTTGCCAGCCTCGTCCTCCACCTTCAGAGTCTCCTCGTCGGCGACGCTTTGTGATAGAAGTGGGATTATAGGGAATATTTAGTTAAAACAGGGCAAAGGAAAAGTGTATTGATAACTAGAAGTTAGTACATAGGAAGAGAGTAAGTAAACGGAATAAAAATTGGTTGCTTAAATACTACACAATTCATTTGATATTGCTGGGTAAGTCAACATGCAGAAACCATAAAAGAACACTTACTTCGAACAAAGTTTGGACATATGATATCATCGAGGAAGTTAGCACATATCTCATGACCAGGCTCTTTTATGTGCAGTGCAATTCTAGGGCCAGCTTTCACTACATAAAACATAGGAATTTCTGTCCAAAGGCTTGTGCCAAAATAGGAGTGACCACGTTCATCAAGTCTTACAGAAGCAACAATTGTTAATCCATGGTTTGTGTTAAATATGACATCCCTGCAATCTGCAGTTGTGTAAAGGGCAAGATTGTGTACTACAGATGTTGTTGCAAAGCAAGGGATGTACTGTAGAAAATGTTACGATTGTTAAACAATATGGTAACATGCAAATATGGGAGTAATTCAAAGAACATTAAATTAGTTGAAATCAAAAGAAAAAATGTAATTAAGCAAATAGTGTAACCATGATGTCATGGAAATATATGAGAGTAATGGAAAAAGCCAACACATCATTAATTTGCCTAATATAGAAAGAATAAAAATCCCCTTTGATGTTTATGCTGCATGTGGCACCTTTTATCCAAATGTAGCAATATATAGTATATGTTCAAGAAAGTAGGCCATGCCAACCGAGGTAGGGTGAGATTGAACATACCGTGCACCTGCTGAAGTCATCTGGTACGGTGAGATAGAACTCCATGGATGTGTCTGCCCAAGACCACAAAGTCCTGATTTGATCATGCACTGTACACTCTATGAATGAAAGAAAACCCTCAAATCAGCTCGAAGAAAAATGAATTCACGTCGATTTTCGGTCGGGTGACTAAAGGGGGCAGATGAACTGGGATAAGAGATGAGAGAATATCTCAATAAATTAGTTACCTTGTTGTCCATGAGAAAAAACCCTCAATACCATGGATTCCTGAATCGGGTGGAGCTGGGTTGACAGTGAGCAGCGTCGAGAAAGTCAATGCCGATAGGCGGCGACAAGTGGAAGTAGCTAGATGCACTGGGGTTTGCCGGTAGCCAACGGCGGCGACAGGCGTCGAGCTAAGTGGTTGTCGTGGCGATAAGCTGTGACATGCAGAGTCGTGGAGGATCTTGTGCAAGTGTGAATGGGGACCAAAGGGGGTGGCGGGTGGGGTGAGGGTTTCGTGATGTGGGGATAGTGCGGGTTTTCTTTTTTCCTTTTTGAATTGGATGGTGAGGGTTTTCTGTCCCACAAACATTTCGAAGGAAACAGTTTGCTAGAACCAACCGTGTGTAATTAACGTCTATTTAAAAACCCTGTCTATTTAAAAAAGCTGGGAAAATGTAAGTCATTGCACACGGTTCCAATCAGGGAAAATAACCAAGTTTCAAGGTGGTTCCACATTTCCTTCGACAGTTGAATATGAATTTTACCCACGCTAAACATTCACCCTAATATGCATAAAATTCCATCGATCAAACTGATTTCATCCATATCCCACATATAGACATAAGTAAACATAGATATAAGCATACTCAGGCATAGATAATAAGCGTACACAATCATAGTTCAACCATATATAGTTCAACTGTCATTAAGCATACTCAAGCACATCTATAATTAAGGCACTACATAGCCATATATAGTTCAATCCCACATCCCATCTGCCGGCACGATGGTGAAGCTTCTCCAGGTACTCAGCGTACACGGCGTGCGCCACCCTGCTAGAATACTGCTGCCTGAAGGAGCCAACCGCTCATCCTCTTGCATGCGCGAGAACACTTTCATACGCCTCATGAAGCTTTTGGTTGCAAAATGGGCATCGAAAGCCCCCATCCCAGGTCCAAATACACTTGTTATGAATTCCCGCATAAAGCTCCCTGAGCTTTTGCCTCTTGTACCTCCTCTGACCATCTTCATCTTCGATGTTGACATCGTCAGATAGTACCTATACATATACTAATCTCTAGCGAACATTTGGCAATTGCTAAAATTTGGCATCACACAATTTTTTCATGCCATAAAGTAGGATTAGAAATTTATGGAGTTTTTGGCTATTTTGAAGACATATACAAATATTATAGTTCAACTTTTAAGCACAATCATCTATGTACAAACCAATCTTGAAAAAATGGCACAAACATATATGTAGGACATTCAAAATCAATTGTCAAGATCTGGCTAGGAATTATTAGTACGAACACTAACGCTAGTCGGTTTATTAGCAGAAATCATTTGTACAGATGAAACAATTAATCATGTATCACTTATACCAAGAAACAATCAATACACTAGACGGATCTAAAGAAACATCCCAGATTTCATGGATTGATAGAACATAACCATAGGATTTCTATTCCAAAAGGGGGGAGGCAGGAGTAACCAGAGAAACCATAGGACATATTTAACATAAATGGAATAGATGACTAACCGGTTCTCCATCGTCGTCGGAGTCGTCGCCGGAGTGGTAGTCAGAGTTGTCGCAGGAGTCACTGTGGACCTCTGGCTCTGGCTATGGAAGCACGACGTCGTCGATGCCGTTAATGTTGAGCCAGACCTCGTCGGCGAGAACGACAACCTTTGTCTCCATCTTCACGTCGTGCTCAGGTGCTTCAGCAGCCCCGGCGTCGCTACTACGTCCGATGGGGCGCTTCGGCGACTCATATACTGACAGCGGTGAGGACTGAGAGTGGCGTCGAGGATGCAGGCAGAGTGAGAGGATTGTGTGTCTAGCGAGAATTGGGGGTGCGAACGCCTATTATGACCAGCGGCTCAGGCGCACCATTAATATGGAGTAGTGGGAGCAAGGAGGGTGGTGATCAAAGGGCTGGCTCGCCTCCCAGGGAGCCTGCGCAGCGGACTGCTGGCATGCCTACCATCATTCACACAGCTACTCGCACGCCTCCTGGTGAAACTGCGCAGCGCACATGCCTCCCGTCAATTCACACACCTGCATGCATGCCTCCCGGTCTACCTACACGGTGTAATGCTCACATGCATCCCGTTAACTCATGCCTGCTCACACGGCACACAGGACGCGTGTGGGGACTTTGCGGTTTCTAAGGCAGGTGCCACATCAAAGTTGTGCAATGGCTATTCAAACATCACACAGCACCTCTTTGTCCCACATGCATGCAGGTGGTGGTTATCCTAGGACACTCACTCATGTGTGACGCTTCCATCTGTGGGCCCGTGAGGTCATCGTCCATGCATGCATCACTTTGACCTACATCGGGAGAGATTAATTAATTTGACCATCAAGGATGATTTTTTTGTTTGTATTACGGTAGGAGCATATAGTACGCGTCGAAGAGGAGGAAGGGGGCCAGCAGTGTGGGGACTTCAGTTTTCGATGCATGTGCCACATCAAAGTTGTGCATTTTGGGTATTCAAACATCATAACCACACACACCTCCATACATATGTTCGTCCCACATGCAAGCTATGGCGGTTGTCCTCTGGCACTCACTCACGCGATTATCAGCGATATCGATGCTTTCCATCTATGGGCCCGCTTGGTCCATTACTTTGATCAACAGCGAGAGAGGTTAATTTGACTTAGGAGGGGATTTTGGTTTGTATTATGGTATATAGGTCATGCTCTAGGGTTACATAATATAGTTTGAGTGCATGCATGTGTACGCATGAATCCCTCCCAGCGGGTCTATGTGGGGGAGGGGGGCAGCACATGACTCGTTATGAACCGATCTCACTCTGTGTGGGGATTGTATGATTTTGAACGCAGGCGCCACATCAATGTTCTACATGGTATTCAAACATGCATGCATCACCTCCATACATATATACATACATATACATATATACATCTGAGCTGTTAGCTTTCGCGTAACAGAATATTATTTACTATTTTCGAACTCATGACTTCGAGCAGTTATACTGATGTTGTAATTTCATTGAACTGATTGTCTTCTTGATGTAGGGTGGAACTCTATACGGCCGATCTTTCACGAATGGAGCGGATTCCGTCCAAGAACACGAAGAACACAAGGGGAAAACGAGGGAAAACACAAGAGGAACTCTCAAACCAACAAGATATAGTCACACATATGCTAGATCCTCGAAACACAAGAGGAGATACAAGATCCACGATCAACAAAGGACGATACAAAGGGTAACCGGTTCTTCTCCGTGAGGAGGTCTTGAGGGGGTATTCTCCGTGAGGAGGTCTTGAATCCAACGTGGATCTTTTCCGTAGAGGGGCCGCAGTCTTTCTCGTGGAGTAGATTCGTATGGATGAGCAAAGCTCTACCTCTAAATGAGCTAAACCAATGCTAACCCTAACTAGGAGGAGGGAGAGGTCTATTTATAGTCTTAGTGCAAAAGAGGGGCGAAGTGGAGGGGTACATGGGCTTCGGCCCGAAACTGGACGCAGCTAGGGTCCGGACGTCCGTGAGGGGCCGGTCGTCCGGAGGCTCGCGGAGGTCCAGACGTCTGTAGATCTTCGGATGTCCGTGAATTAGGTTCTGTTGCCACGGCGTCGGACGTCCGTAGGTGTCCGGTCGTCCGGTGGCCGGTCGTCCGTTCTTCCTCGGATTTCCGTAGATTTGGTTCTGTTGGTGTAGTGACGGTCGTCCGGAGGGCCTCGGTCGCCCGGGGCCTGGGAATTGTCGGATGTCCGGTCCTGGTCGGACATCCGGCCGCTGTAGCGTTTGCTGGCCTGGTTTCCTTGTGCTGTTGCGACCTCCAGGGGTTGGACGTCTGGGCTAGGCCGGTCGTCCGGAGGCTGTAGCTTCCATGGCAGCTCTTCCTCTTGATCTTCGCACTTGGTGTCCTCGCCATCTTGTCCGTTGTATGTAGACGTTCCATGCCTTTCCTACGAGTACCTGATCACACATAGTGTTTCCGCTTGAGGTTGCAGCCATGTCTCATGCATAGAAAGTGGTAGTTTGGAAAGGAGCGAGTTCAGCTTATCTTCGATAGCCTTTGCTTGGGCTCTTGTCATTGGTCCAAGTGGAGTCGTAGGTGCGTCCATGGGGATGATGGTGGGATGCTCCGCATCATCTCCCCTCCCTTGGGAAAGATCCGACCTCGGATCGAAATCTTCATCACCATGATATGGCGAAAGATCCTTGATGTTGAAGACGTCGCTCACGTTATACTTGTCGCGTGGGAGGTCGATCTTGTAAGAGTTGTTGTTGTAGCGTGCTAGCACCTTGAAGGGTCCATCGGCTCATGGTAGAAGTTTGGACTTGCGTTCGTTGGGGAAGCGGTCCTTGCGAAGGTGTAGCCACACAAGATCTCCAATGTTGAATATCATGGGTTGCTTGTTGACGTTGAGCTTGGTCGCGAGTCGTTGTACTTGGCGCTCGATGGTGTGCCTTGTATCTTCATGCATCTTCTTGAGGTAGTTGACTCGGGCGCGCGCGTGCATGTTGATGCGCTCTTGTAGTGGTAGAGGAAGAATGTCCAATGGGGACAACGGGTTGAAGCCGTAGACGACCTCGAAAGGGGACTTGCCGGTAGTCGAATGTCTTGCACAGTTGTAGGCGTACTCGGCGATCGATAGGCACTCCTCCCACTCCTTGATGTTCTTCTTGATTAGCACGCGTAGAAGAGTGGAGAGCGTCCGGTTCGTCACCTCCGTTTGGCCGTCGGTTTGTGGATGGTATGCCGTGGAGAATAGTAGTTGGTTCCGAGCTTGGCGCATAAAGTCTTCCAAAAGTAACTCAAGAACTTGAGGTCGCGGTCCGAGACAATCGTCTTTGGCACTCCATGAAGCCGCAAGATTTCCCTACAAAAGAGATTGGCAACATGTGAAGCATCGTCTATCTTGTTGCAAGGAATGAAATGTGCCATTTTAGATAATCAGTCCACAACAACAAACACGGAATCCTTGCCATTTCTAGTTCTAGGCAAACCAAGCACAAAATCCATGCTAATATCTTCCCATGGTTGATATGGAATTGGAAGTGGCATGTAAAGGCCATGAGATTGAGCTTTAGACTTAGCTTTGTGACATGTAGAGCATCGATTAGTGAAGCGGTTGACGTCGCGAAACATCTTTGGCCAAAAATAGTTCTTGGAGGGCATAGCAAGTGTCTTGTCGCGTCCAAAATGTCCCATTAGTCCTCCTCCATGAGATTCTTGCAAAAGCAACAAACGAAGAGAAGATTCGGGGATGCAAAGTTTGTTAGCTCTCATAAGATAACCATCCTTGATGTAATATCATTCCCAAGATGGATGCGTCAAACACTTTGCATAAGGGATAGCAAAAGTAGGATCATGCTCATACAAGTCTTTTATATGCTCAAAGCCAATGACATTTAACTCAAGTGTAGTAAGAAGCATGCATATACGGGAAAGTGCATCCGCCACAACATTTTTCTTACCTTTAATATACTTGATGACATAAGGAAAAGACTCAATAAATTCACTCCACTTAGCATGACGCTTGTTCAACTTAGTTTGACCCTTAAGGTATTTAAGCGTTTTCATGGTCGGTATGGATAATAAATTCATGAGGGCGGAGGTAATGTTTCCATTCACGCAAAACTCGCACTAAAGCATATAGCTCTTTGTCATAGATGGGGTAATGGAGTTGCGCGCCGGAAAGTTTCTCACTAAAGTATGCTATGGGGCGCTTCTCTTGCGTTAACACACCTCCTATGCCATTACCACTAGCATCACAATGTATTTCAAAAGTTTGTCAAAGTGGGGTAATGCAAGCACGGGGGCATGAGTAAGCAAATTCTTAAGCTCATTGAATGCGGTATCTTGAGATGATCCCCAAACGAAGGGTGCATTCTTCTTGCTCAAAGCATGCAAAGGTGAAGCAATGGTGCTAAAATCCTTCACAAATCGACGGTAGGAACCGGCTAAACCAAGAAAACTACGCACTTGTTGCAAATTGGTTGGTTGGGGCCAAGTTTTAATAGCATTGATTTTAGATTCATCAACATGAACACCCTTAAAGATACTACAAAACCCAAGAAAACAAGCTTATCAACACCAAAGAGGCATTTTTCCATATTAGCATAGAGACGCTCTTTTCGAAGAGTTTGTAGCACGATTCGAAGGTGGGTGACATGCTCTTTGAGAGATTTGCTAAACACAAGGATATCGTCAAAGTAGACAACAACAAATTCACCAATGTAAGGGCGAAACACGTAATGCATAAGACGCATCAAAGTACCGGGTGCTTCCAATAAACCCATAGGCATGACTAACCACTCATACAAACCAAACTTTGTTTTGAAAGCGGTTTTCCATTCATCACCCTCTTGTATGCGTATTTGATAGTAACCACTTTTAAGATCAATTTTGGAAGAGATAGTGGCACCGCTAAGTTCATCAAGCATATCATCAAGGCGTGGAATGGGGTACTTATAGCGCACGGTGATAGCATTGATGGGTCTACAATCGGAACACATGCGAAAGCTACCGTCTCTTTTTGGCACAAGAATGACCAGTACGGCACAAGGACTCAAACTTTCGCGCACATCTCCATGGTCTATGAGATGCTTTACTTGCCTTTGTATTTCTTTGGTTTCTTCGGGGTTGACTTGGTAGGGAGCCTTGTTTGGAAGTGGCACTCCGGGGATCAGGTCGATGCGGTGCTCGATGCCTCGTAGTGGAGGTAGACCCGGAGGTAGCTCGTCGGGGAAAACATCTTGGAATTCCTGCAATACAGAAGATAACACCAAAGGTAGATCGTGAGAGGTGTTAGCTTTTGGTGTCTCGTCCTTGCACAGTAGGACATAGTAGGACACTTGATGGGTTCTCACACACTTCTCTCATCTCGCGTTTGGTGGCAAATAGAACTAAGTTTTTTCTTGTAGTTCATCGTGGAAGCACTCAATTTGGGCTTGTGGTGCTCACTCTCTTTTTGGTGGTTTGCTCTCTCACTATTATCTCCACGATGGGTGGCTTGTTTTTCGGCGATCACTTGGCTTGGAGACATAGGTCGTAGCACATACTCCTTCCCTTTCATCTTGAAGCTATAGTGGTTTGTACGACCATTGTGGATGACACCTCGGTCATATTTCCATGGCCGTCCAAGAAGGAGGTGGAAAACGGTCATCGGAAGGACATCACACTCCAAAGTGTCTTCGTAAGATCCGATCTTGAAAGAGACTTGTACCCTATGCTCAACTTGGATGGTGCCGTTGTCGCTTAGCCATTGTACTTTGTAAGGGTGCGGGTGCTTCATCTTGACTAATTGGAGCTTGGAGCATAGTTCTTCGCTTGCTAAGTTATGGCAACTCCCTCCATCGATGATGACCTTGACGGACCTTCCCTTGATGCCGGCTTTGGTGTGGAAGATATGGCATCTTTGGTCGTCTTCTTGTTGATGTTGAAGAGTCAAGACCTTGGGGACAACGAGAGCGGGACTTGAATCTTCGTCACAAAAGACTTGATCATCTTCGTCTTCATTGTTCACTTGCCGGTGCATGGCCACTTGCTCAAGGGCTTCCATTTCTCCTTCGCTCATGGAGTCATAGGTTCTGTCGTCGTTGAGGATCATGGTGCGCTTGTTTGTGCACTCGAAGGACTTGTGGCCTCGGCCGCTGCATGTGAAGCATTTGAAGGAACTTGTCTTGATGGTCTCATCGGTTGGGGTAGATGATGATGAAGCTCTCGGCTTGAAGTTGCTTGTAGTAGGAGGACGACTTGAGGTTGTCGAAGTTTTCTTGTAACTTGACTTGTCGCCGTTGCTTGTAGATGGCTTGGTTGAAGTAGAAATTGTTGGAGTCGTTGAAGCTTGGGTATTGGGGAAGCCATAGGACTTGGATGAAAACTTGGCATACTTGAAGTCATCTTGCACTGGACGTTCCGCTTTGGTAGCTTGATGCACGAGTTCGATGAGGTTCGAGTATGGTTGGAAGTCGGAAATCTTCTTGATAGGGTGATTGAGTCCATTCAAGAAACGTGCCATAGTTTGCTCATCATCTTCCGTGACATTGGCTCGTATCATGGCAATCTCCATTTCCTTGTAGTACTCTTCAACGCTCTTGGTTCCTTGCTTGAGGAGTTAGAGTTTCTTGACGAGGTCGTGGTTGTAGTAGTTTGGCACAAAACATGCTCTCATGACATCCTTCATTTGCGCCCACGTAGTGATGGGTGGTTCACCTCTTGCCTCTCGGCGCTCAATGACTTGTTCCCACCAAATGAGGACGTAGTCTTGGAATTCAAGGGATGCCATCGCGATCTTCTTCTCTTCTTCGCAGTTGTGCAAGCGGAAGATTTTGTCAACCTTCAATTCCCATGAGATGTACTCTTCGAGGTCATTGCTTCTGGTGAACTTGGGCATGGTGAACTTTAGCTTGCCATATCGTTGCTCTTCATTGTGTTGGGGTTGGGGATGATGACGCCCATGTCGTTGATGATTGACAATCTCATGTTGCTCTTGGCAAGGAGGGTTGTCGACCTCATGTTGCGCTTGGCGAGGAGGGTTGTCGACCTCATGTTGCGCTTGTCTTGGACGAGGTCCATTGTCTTCATGCTCTCGATGGACTTGATGTTCTTGTCTCGCTAGAGGAGGAGCTTGTCGAGCTTGACGAGGAGCGTGACAATGAAAATGTGCCTGGAAAATCCTTTCTTGAACATCATCGCGAAGTGCTTCTTGATGTTCATGAGCTTGTCGTCCTCGGTTGGCCACAACTCGACTTGATTCGTGAAGGGCACGTTGCGCTTCAAGAGCTTGAGCTTCACGTAGTTGTTGTTCTTGACGTTGTGCCTCGGCATCTTGTGCATCTTGATGTTGTCGCGCTTGCTCCTCTTGTTCTTGTTGTCGTTGGCATTGCCGTTCTTGTGCTTGCGTGAATGCAGCTTGGGCTTGACGTTGTCGATGTTCTTGAGAGTCGGTGTCGTGTAGAGGATTATGGTTTGCTTGACGATCTTGACGCGCGGCACGACGAAGAGTGTTCGATGTCGGTGTAACGCCCGGGTAACTAAGCTACAGTAATCCCACGCTAATGATGCCACGTCACCATGGTTACTGTTGCTAATCTACCGTGAGGTCAAACCCTTTCAAAATTCAAATTCAAATTAAAGTCAACAATAAAAAATTTCAAAATTTAAAACAAAAATGTTCGGGAGGTGCCATATTTTGCATAAGTAAATATGGTGTAATAAAGACATTTTTATAAAATGCCTAGGTAATTTAAAATGATTTAAAACAGAAAAGAAAATAAATAAAAGAAAGAAAAGGTGAAAACAAAACAAAACAAAACAAAACAAAAACAAAGAAAAGCCCCCCCACTGGGCTACGGCCCAGCCAGCAGCCCAACCGGGCCACCAGGCCAGCCCACCCACTCCCTTAACCCCCCTGGACACCGACCCACCCCCACCGACACCCCACTCCTCCCCCAAAATATCTCCCCCTCTCCCCCCCGATTGGATCGGGATCGAGGAGGAGACCGCCGACGATGCCGCCCGGATCGCCCGACGCCGCCTCGCCCTCGCCGGCCTGCCTCCTCCTCCCCCGCCAGCCTGCTTCCCCTCGACGCCGTCGTCCCCATCGACCACCTCGCGCCCCACCGCCACTCCCCTACGGCCACCGTGAGCGCGCGCCCCTCCTCTCTCTCCCCTGTCTCCCACGCACTCGCCGCGCCCCGTGCGCGCCCGCGCACGCATCGCCCCGGCGACCGCCGCTTGCGCTCGCGCGCCCCTGGCCTTCGCTCGCCCCCAACGCCAGCACCGCACTCGCGCCCCTGCCACCGCGGCCCTGCCCCGTAGCACCCTCGCGCGTGCACGCCGCCCGCCTCACCTTGCTCGCCTCCTCCGTGCCCGCTCTCCGTCAGCCCCGTGCTCGTCGTCCTCACCGGCCCAGCGAGCGCACCCCACTGCTCGCCGCCTGCCTTGCTCGACCCCGCTCCGGCGCCGCCCGTCGCTCCTCTCATCCCACCCGCTCCGGCCACTAGCGACCGGCCTCGCCGCGGCGGCGGCCCCCCTCGCCCGCCACCGCAGTCGTCCCTCCGCCGCCTCCCTTGGCCTGGCCGGCGTGCGCCGCGCGCGCCCAGCGCCCTCGAGCATGCGCCCCTCGGGTTGCGCCCGCACCCCCCTGCACACGGCGCCCGTCGCCCGCTGCGCCCGCTCGGGCGCATGCCCACCCCCGAACGCCCGATCCGCCAGCCCTGGGCTTATGACATATGGGCCCCGCCCTCAGAACGTATATAAAAAAAGGAATTAAAAAAATAAATAAAACAAAAAATAAAAATAAATTTAATTAATTAATTAATTAATTAAATTAATCCTGTTTAAATTAATCTAATTAATTAGTTAATTTAATTAAACAGTAATTAATTAGCTAAACCCTAATTAAACTAAGTAGTGTTTGACATGCGGGACCCACACGTAGTTGACCCAGTCAACTGCACAGTTGACTGCTGACGTCAGCATGATGTCATGCTGACATTATCTTTTACTATTCTGGATAATGTTTAAATCTTTAGAAAATCATATAAAATAATCCGTATCTCAGATGAAAATACTTTCTACTTGAAAGTTGCTCAGAACGACGAGACGAATCCGGATACGCAGCCCGTTCGTCCGCCACACATCCCTAACATATCGAACTCGCAACTTTCCCCCTCCGTTTCATCTGTCCAAAAATGCGAAACATCGGGAATACTTTCCCGGATGTTCCCCCCCTTCGCCGGTACCACCTACTGCCGCGTTAGGACACACCTAGCACCGCTCATTGTCATGTCACGCATCGTCAGGCTTATGTTTGCATTGTATTTACTGTTTCTTCCCCCCTTCTCTCCGGTAGACTACGAGACCGACGCTGCTGCTGCCCAGCTCGATTACGGAGTTGACGACCCCTCCTACTTGCCAGAGCAACCAGGCAAGCCCCCCCTTGATCACCAGATATCGCCTATTCTTCTCTATACTGCTTGCATTAGAGTAGTGTAGCATGTTACTGCTTTCCGTTAATCCTATCCTGATGCATAGCCTGTCCTTGCTTCTACTGTTGTTACCTTTACCTGCAATCCTACATGCTTAGTATAGGATGCTAGTTTTCCATCAGTGGCCCTACATTCTTGTCCGTCTGCTGTGCTACACTATCGGGCCGTGATCACTTGGGCGGTGATCACGGGTATATACTTATATACTCTATACATGACACCTATGGTGACTAAAGTCGGGTCGGCTCGTAGGAGTACCCGCAAGTGGATCTTTGTGGCGGAGCGACAGGGCAGGTTGAGACCGCCTAGGTAAGAGGTGGGCCTGGCCCTGGATGGCGTCCGCGGTTACTTTAAAATAACACGCTTAACGAGTTCTTGGTATTTGATCTGAGTCTGGCCATTTGGTCTATACGCACTAACCAGCTACGCGGGAACAGTTATGGGCACTCGACGTCGTGGTATCAGCCGAAGCTCTTTTTGACGTCAGCGACTGAGTGGCGGGCGCCGCATTGGACCGTAAGCTCGCGCTTGTATTAAGGGGTTTAGGTCTGCTTCCGGCCGCGTACGCAACGTGCAGGTGTGCAATGGGCGATGGGCCCAGACCCCTGCGCGCATAGGGTTTAGACCGGCGTGCTGACCTCTCTGTTGAGCCTAGGTGGGGCTGCGACGTGTTGATCTTCCGAGGCCGGGCATGACCCAGAAAAGTGTGTCTGGCCAAATGGGATCAAGCGTGTTGGGTTATGTGGTGCACCCCTGCAGGGAAATTTATCTATTCGAATAGCCGTGTCCCTCGGTAAAAGGACGACCCGGAGTTGTACCTTGACCTTATGACAACTAGAACTGGATACTTAATAAAATACACCCTTCCAAGTGCCAGATACAACCCGGTGATCGCTCTCTAACAGGGCGACGAGGAGGGGATCGCCGGGTAGGATTATGCTATGCGATGCTACTTGGAGGACTTCAATCTACTCTCTTCTACATGCTGCAAGATGGAGATGGCCAAAAGCATAGTCTTAGACAGGATTAGCTATCCCCCTCTTATTCTGATATTCTGCAGTTCAGTCCACTGTTATGGCCCTTTACACATATACCCATGCATATGTAGTGTAGCTCCTTGCTTGCGAGTACTTTGGATGAGTACTCACGGTTGCTTCTCTCCCTCTTTTCCCCCTTTCCTTTCTACTTGATTGTTGCAACCAGATGCTGGAGTCCAGGAGCCAGACGCCACCGTCGACGACGACCCCTACGACACTGGAGGTGCCTACTATTACGTGCAGCCCGCTGACGATGACCAGGAGCGGTTAGGAGGATCCCAGGCAAGAGGCCTGCGCCTCTTTCGATCTGTATCCCAGTTTGTGCTAGCCTTCTTAAGGCAAACTTGTTTAACTTATGTCTATACTTAGATATTGTTGCTTCTGCTGACTCGTCTATGATCGAGCACTTGTATTCGAGCCCTCGAGGCCCCTGGCTTGTATTATGATGCTTGTATGACTTATTTATGTTTTAGAGTTGTGTTGTGATATCTTCCCGTGAGTCCCTGATCTTGATCGTACACGTTTGCGTCCATGATTAGTGTACGGTCAAATCGGGGGCGTCACAGTCGGTGTACTTGAACCAGAGAGAGGGTCGTCGGACTGTCGACTCGAGCGGCTCCTTCTTGAGTAGGACGAAGTGGTAGAAGAGCGGTTGACCAACAAGGCACGAATCTCGTCCATTCTTGCGTCATTCTTGTGCTTGTGTTCGTCGAGCTTTTGGTCGAAGTAGTCTCGTGTACGTTGCTCGGAGAGTCGCAAGTCGGTGGCGAGGTTGTCGATGCGGTCGCTCATTGCTAATTGTTCTTCATGCAAGGCTCGTTGTGCACCAAAGAGGTGGCTCTTTTTGACGTAGGATCACATGTCGTCGTCTTGCTCCAAGAAGAGTGGGTTGGTAGAAGTACTTGGCCTATCCATCATTCCAAACAAAGATATGTGAGTGGGAGAAAGAGAAGAACCAATACCAAATGTACCTTGACCGATGTTGAAGATGGATCAAGATCACTCCAATGTGTAACAAGGAAATAGCACAATTGGTACCAATTCTTGTCGGTTTCTCACACCTACACAAGTAAAAGCTTATGGTGGGGCTTGGTTAGGATGGTGGCACAAAATTTGATGCAATTGTAAGTGAGACTCAATAATGCTGGAAAAGATTCACAAATTTGCAAATGCAACAAGTAGACCAATAGCAAGATAAGTTACACGGAAACACACACGCAAATAGATAAGTGGGGTCGTGCAACAAAGGGTGAGCCAGAATGCGGAAACCACAAAGATGCTCTTGTTGCACAACACTAGAGAGACGCTAGCACGATTGCACAATAGGCGGATACCAACTTGTGCACAACCTACTAGGCAAAAATGCAAGGACTTCTATCCCAAGTATGTTGTATGTATTATGTTTCTATGCTTTGATCCAAGATGATCGAGTATGACAATCTTAATGTTGTATGATGCTATGGTTCTTGCTTATAAGCTCTTTGCTTATCTTTCCCTTTTGCTTAAAAGCTTGTTTGGCTCTTTGTTTTTTTGAGCTCTTTTCTCATGCAATGCTTCACGAACCAAGATAGCAATTGTGTATGCGATGACAACTTTGTGACACAAGAGATGATACCAAGATATGCACTACGATGATATGGTATGTATGCTATGGGAAGTATGATCACTAATGTGCACAAGTCACGTTGCGGGCAAGACTCAAAGGCTAGTCTCGACGGGTAAGCTACGCAAAAAGTAAGGCTATGGGGTTATGAATGCAATTGCAAGAGTGTATGAGGCTATCACGATACCAAAATGAGATTGATACCGAAATGATGTAGCCGATCGTAGTAGTCCGTGGCGAAGATGAGCGGTCGTGATGTCGATGTCGAACCGTACCTAGATAGCCGAAACACAAAAGGACACGGTTACCACAACTCAAATTTTCCAAGACCAAAATGTGTCAAAATCGTCGAAGTTGGGTAGTGGAAAAGCTATGGTGGAGGTATGCGGAAGTGGTGGCTGTATAGGAATGTGTATGCGGAAGTGGATGTGTTGGCTGAAAATTTTCGGGTGGAAATTCAGTTTCGTCAGAGAAGTGCGGACGTCCGGGGTTTTACGGCCATCCGGTCGTCGGACTTCCGGAGACTGTCGGATGTCCGGTGCCTGTGCAATTTCGGGCACGGAATGAACTACTAGGGTTCGTGGTGGAACTGGCGAAATTGGTCAAATTCGGGCGATTTTGTGGATAGAAAAGGTGGAGATGATGGGGAAAAGCTAGATCCACTCGAGGCAAAGCAAATCCATGGATCAAATCCAACAAAACTTCATCACACCAACAAATCACAAAAAACGTTGGGGCTATTTTTGGTGGGGATTTTTGAAATTAGGGAAGAACACAACAAAATCAAGCTAGAAAACAAAGAGGGGAGGCTCCGAAATCGTGATCAACGTGGCTCATGATACCAAGATGATGTAGGGTGGAACCCTATACAGCCGATCTTTCACGAAAGGAGCGGATCCCGTCCAAGAACACGAAGAACATGAGGGGAAAACGAGGGAAAACACAAGAGGAACTCTCAAACCAACAAGATATAGTCACACATATGCTAGATCCTCGAAACACAAGAGGAGATACAAGATCCACGATCAACAAAGGACGATACAAAGGGTAACCGGTTCTTCTCCGTGAGGAGGTCTTGAGGGGGTCTTC